>NC_092379.1:85311505-85936505 GCF_030028105.1 Mobula birostris | reverse complement strand
TTGTGGCTTCCTTTTTGATTCACACAAACTACAAAGCTTGAGATTTATGACATTTTATAGACAGATGTGAAAGGAAATAAACATTTGCGCAGTTTGATTGAAGACAGATTTAGTGTCAGGATATTGTACAGGCAAACACGGTATTCAGCAGATTCTTTATGATTAACATTCATTGCACATTTGTACTTTCTGAAAGAGCAAGTCTGCAAGCTGTGAATCATCCGACAAAAAGATCTGCAGGAATTTCTATAATGGATTTTGTTGTTTATAGCTCCATATGATGTAATAGAGAAAATAAGAGTTTCCAAATACATTCAGTGGCCACTTTATTAGGTGGAGGACTGTACCTAATCAAGTGGCCAGAAGTGTGGAATCTGTTGTGGTCTTCTGATGCTGTAGCCTATCGACTACAAGGTTTGATGTGTTGTGCGTTGAGGAATGCTCACCTACACATTACTGTTATAATGCGTAGCCTGAACCAGTGTGACCATTCTCCTCTGACCTCTCTCATTAACAAGGCATTTTTACCTACAGAACTGCCACTCTCTGGATGATTTTTTTTGTTTTTTCCCATCATTATCCCTTGAAACTGTTGAGTATGAAAATCCCAGGAGGTCAGATACTCAAACCATGCCATCTGGCTCCAACAATCATTCCACAGATCATATTTCTTCTTCCCATTCTGATGTTTGGTCAGATGTTTGCATTAACAAATAAATGTACAGCTGTACTGCCGAAGGGTCTCAGCCAGAAACATCGACAGTACTTTTTTTCCATAGATGCTAACTGGCCTACTGAGTTCCTTCAGCAGTTTGTGTGTGATGCTCGGATTTCTAGAATCTGCAGACTTTCTCTTGTTTGTGAGGTGTACCTGTAAATTGGCCACTAAGTGTATTGGAACTAAATGTTGTGAGCAAGGCTATTTCATCCTTGAACAGAATGTGTGCAACATAAGCACAATCAAGTTAACAAGAGATGATCGTCAGGTAGTCTGTCAACATGTGATTAGTGAGTCAATGATGTCAGTAAAGTGCCTTATCTTGTCATTGGAGTTGTGACCTCATTTACATAAAATGCCTTTACTGTACCAATTATTTATTACAAAGTTTTACGTCAGGAATGCAAATTTGCAGAATTAATTCAGCTATTAAAATGAAGAGTTCCAGGTTAATTTGTTAATGACTATGAAATGAATTGAATTGAATTGACTTTATTATTTACATCCTTCATATACATGAGGAGTAAAAATCTTTACGTTACGTCTCCATCTAAATGTATTCCTGAGGTTCTGTAATGTTGTATATAAATTGTTTGGATTCTGCTAATTTGTGCAGATGTGTAAACTTTGCACTGGAGTAAATAGTGTGGGCTGAAGGAAAATAAGTAAATTCAACGTTGCTGGAATGAGTCAGCTTTGCTGAAATGAGCTTTTCTGCCAAAACATGCTTTCTTAAGGAAGGACATTTCTAGAGGTAGGTTCATCCAGAAGTAACTTATTTGTTACCAGCAAATCCTTTGTTGAGATTGCTGTTTATTTTAGAATATAAGTAGTGCATTATGTCAGACGATGTCCTCTATCCAGTGCCATATTTCCACAGACTGCAATAAGTCTATTTCTTGTTCATTTTCTCATCAGTAAGTGAAATATTGTCATCCAGAAATCACAATGCTTATGTAGTTTACATTGTCAATGATGAAAACTCTGTAACAGGACCCAGCATAAAGGATAGCTTCAGTAATTTCTAGGTCAGTCACTACTGTCTAGGTTACCCTCTACAAATGATATTTTAAACAAAACTAATAACCTATCTATCGAGGAAGAAGAAGCCAGCTGATGTTCTTGGCCTTGATGATTATGCAGTGATAATTTGTGCCTGTGGGTGCTTGTACATGTGTATAGATACAGTGGTTCTTACACGTGATTTCTCACAACACATTTCAACACCAGTTCAGGGTTGCTGCCCAGATATTATAAAGTAAAGGTTATTTCAGCAAAAGATTGGAAGGATAAGGTATTATTCAACATACATCAATCGAGCTGGCAGAGAAATTTTCCTATTGTCATTTGTGCTAAGTGCAACATGTGTATTGCACTTTGTTCCCAAAATTTGATTCCATTTATTGAATGGAATTGAATGTTGAAAGCAAAGCATAATATACATTCATTTCTACATTGTGTGTTTAGCACAAGTAGCTGAAGTAAATGTCTATCAAAGTTTATAACAGTAGTATTAAAATAAACAGAAATGATAATTATTCTCCATTATTGTGATTTTCTGAATGTAGGATCATAAATCTGTTTTAGTATTATATTATAGACTTGAAACACAGCTGAGTATAGTTTATTTGTGTATGCTTCACACATGCTAACTGTTCATGAATTTATGATGCACATTGCTAGGAGCTACTTGAAGTTTCCTTTGATGTACTAACAATGCTGCATTTCCTGTGGCTTCTCGAGCTGTCGACTTACACTTTGATTATGTTTTTCTTTGCAAGACATTGCCAGTCCTCACATCTTCCAGTTAGTTAAACCAGCAAAAACTTCCAGCTTAGATTGCTTACAGCACATACTGTACCTATCCCTGTATTATATCGAAAGATTCTGTAATCCGCTGTTAGTTATAGCAGATTGCTATACTTCTGCCCCTTTGTATTCATGTTGCTAACTGCTGAGGATGCTGAACAGCTTCTCTCGAGCTAGAGTATTATGTCACTTTTGAAAGACATTTCTTCAGATTTCTTTGAAAATGACTGGAAGTATATGCTAGCTATTCCTTGCTGGCATTGGTTTACCGCAATGCTCGACATCGCATCATAGTTTCATCCAATTTATTGCTATGACCAGATGTAATTACATATGTTGCTGTTTTTTAATTTAGCATTGAGAATACACTTAAATTGTGATCAAAAAATGTAAAGTTAGAAGCAAATTCAGAAAACACTGCGCACAAAGTGACTAATGCGCTTAGCGATAGGCATCCTTCATTTGCTGCAAAATGGCTTCATAATGAACCCAGTAGCACCAGAATTTATTGGTTACCTACACCTGTGAAAGGATAATGGATTACACAATCTCTAGCGCACTACACAAAGGATCCCTATTCGACATCCAAGATAGGATGTATATCAAGCTAGCAAGCTTTACCAATACTGCATTGGCAGCAGCATTGTATCTTGGGAAAAGCTTAATCTGAAAAAAATGCATCAAAGTTACTGGAGTTCTGTTTTGTTGTTACCATAAAAGTAAAGATGCTGAACAATTCAATAATCAAGTACATCATATGGTTTCCTGTTGAATCCACTGCAACAGAACCATATCAGGTTTGATTCTTGATGTGTTCTGAAAGAACTAACCCTGTATTAGGGTTAGGGTACAGTATTAACCGACATTGCAGTGACTCTCCATTATAGAGCTTTACCTAGTCGAATCTATCAAAGGTTGCTCACACATAGTTAGAACCTATTTGAAGATCAGTTTATTAGGAGAAAATTGAAGCTCAAAACTGGATTGTAAATGATTGATATTGGAGGCCTCCTGCACTGTTACAATTTCATCTTTTATTTGAGCATGTTATAGCCTTCATAACCAATGTCATGTTCTCCAATTTCAAACAACTCTATTCTTTATGTATGTTCGCAAACTGGCTATTTATCCCTGCCATCCTCATTTACATTCTGTTCTCTATGGACTATACAACTTTACACAGATCACATCTTATCTTACTGGCACCCATGATTTCACCCTTTCAGAGACATTTCCTTTGTTTCACCCATTATCAACCTCCTCCTTCTCTGGTACCTTGTTCCTCTCTTTCTTAGTTCTAATGAAGAGTCCCAGGCCTGAGATATTAACTGTTCCCCTTTTTCCACAATTGTTGCCTGAACTGGTGTTTGTTTGATATTGATTTCTTATTGGCACATGTACCAAGATACAGTACATTTTCTACAGATCCAATCATGATACAGTGCATTGAGCTTGAATCAGATAAAACAGTAACAACGTAAAGCATAAAAGCTACTGAAAGAAATACAGTGCAGGTAAATGATGAAGTGAAAGGTCATACCAAAACAGATTGTGAGGCCGTGAGTCTGTTATATTGCACAAGAGGTCTGGTCAAGAGTCTGATTAACAGCTGTCCTTAAGCCTGGTAGTAAGTGCTACAGACTTTTGTACCTTGTCCCCAATGGGAGAATTAACAAGAGAGAACATCCACGGTGAGTAGGGACTTTGACTATGCTGGCTGCTTTACTGAGGCAGCAAGAGTATCGACAGAGTCTATACATAGAGGGGAGGCTGGTTCCTGTGATGTCCTGAGATATGTCTACAACTCTGTAGTTTTGTATGGTCACGTTCAGAGCGGTTCCCATACCAAGCCATTGTGCATCCAGACAGAATGCTTTCTATGCCGAGTATTTCCAGCATTTTTCATTTCTTTTATCAACATAGTCACTTAGAAATTGGCGAATGTAAAATTATGTGTGAAGAGACTTCTTTTTGTTCGGGGCTTTTGGATTGAATGAGGATGTACCCTTGAGGAAAATTCAAGATTAACTGTCATAGGAATGAACAAAAAAAATTTCCATTGGATGTGTTGAGTGATCAGTCAGTCAGTCAGTGGGTGCCGTCCTGAATCCAGGGTTGGCGGCTATGCACCTCCATCTTCTTCGATCTTGCGCTCTTTTTCCGGCCTCAGCATAACTCAACCCAGTCCATTGTAGAGTGATAACGATGGGCAAAATGCAGAATACATATACGAGAGGTGATTGCCTGTAAATTTCCTCCCACATGTTAAAGATGGACTGCTTGGTAAATTAATTGGCTAACGTAACTTACCAATAGGATAGGTGGGTGGTTGGAATATAGTGGGACACCTAATAGGGATCTAAAAGGAAAAAGGTAAATTGATGTAGATGCTGGTGATTATGTAATGGACTAAAGGACCTGATTCTATATTGTATGACCCCACAAGGTTTGCCTTATACCTCCTTAGATGCCTCCAGTTCCAACTCTCCCCAATCCAGGCAACATCCTTGTAAATCTCCTCTATGGTTTCCACATCCTTCCTGTAGTGAGGCGACCAGAACTGTCCACGTTGAAAGGAAACTGAAATAATATAAAGGAAAATAATTTACCAAAATGGGTTTACCTGGCAGAAGGGGAAGGAGAGAAATAAAGATGTGATGAAGTCACATACTGAAGAGAGATCTGAGAGTAGAGAGTTGAAAGCCAAAGACATGTTTGCATAAACACGAGATTCTGCAGATACAGGGAATATTGTGGGAGGAACTCAGCAGATCAGGTAGCATAGAGGAATACACAGTCTATGTTTTAGGTTAAGACCCTTCATCATGACACTGATTGCATGAAGCTGATGAAAAAGTGGAAGTCACACCAAGAGGCAAACTCCACTCAGACAGTTTACACAGGTGAGGCAAGGATAAAAAAAAGATAAAACAAGAATCTGAAAAGATGAAAGAAATAACCTAAGATATCAAAATATCAAATTAATATCAAATTCTAAATGTCTTACTCTTCAGAGAAATTATTATTTTTATATTACCAATGACGTACTTTAATCAATTGTAAATGATTTCTTTTTGATGCTAAACCAATATATATGATCTTACATCATGCCCAATGTCCTTGGAATGCTCACAAAATACTTAGTGAGAGCTTGCTATGGATCCTAACTGCAGGAGACTGATTTCTCTTTGAAAGACACTTGCCCTCAGTTATCCCAAAATACATTATTCCTTTGAGTTACAGTTGATGGACAATTGTGCGTTAATTATATGCTGTGTTAAGTTGCTCATAATGAGTTGATTTGTTGATTATGCCAATCTTCTTGAGGATTTGTTGGACACCAATCAAACCACACATGCCATGGTCTTCTACATCCAGCCTTGCTAAAATTGGAATTGGTTTATTATCGCCACATGTACTGAGCTACGTTGAAAAGCTTGTCTTACATACTATTCATACAAATCAAATCATTACACACTGCATTAAGACAGTACAAGGTAAAACAATAAACAATTGGCAGGCTGTAATGGATATTCGCTTCAATTCGAATAACTAGCCGTCAACTTCTAAATTTACCCTCTGAGTACTGCAACCTCTCTTTGGAATATTTCCCTGAAAATGGGAAAGATTACAAAACATAATATAAAAATAATAAAGGCATTGTTTAATTTTGTCAAGCTGCCTTCTTCATACAAATGGTTTGGCACAGGTTAAACTCAATCTATGACATATTGCTCAGAATTGAAATATTATTCAGGAACTTCCACTTTGGTGCCTACCACTCATTCTCTAAACGTGTTCTTCATTCATTGGGTCCTCCAGTGCAAACATCTACAAGGAGGCTGTTTCCCACACGATCTTTAAGGCCAAGTGCAGTGCAGAGCCTTTGCAATGTAATTCCCTACTGACATATTTTGACGGACAGATAAACCACGCTTCTAAGCTTATTGGGTATTAAAGCTGTCAAAAGGAATGAACGTACGTGAGTGCCTTGGAATGCGGAGTCTATTAAAAAGTAAACACGCTATTTATACATCTGTAAAATTCTTATAACGATAAATAAAACACCAGGAAAGGCTTAGGCAATTAAATACATTTAAATTAGATAAAATTAAATCAAACAATCATAAATGCTGAGAGGAGAATCTGGAAGAAGTAACATAGCCTTTGTCCAAGTGACCTGTGATGTTGAATCAGTGGACTTTCTCCCCCATTAACTGATCATTACCACACTATTACTTTTGGCATCTCTCTGTGCACATTTTGGTATTTACCGTATAACAATACCTCAATTTCAAAACCACTTAATTGACTTTAAAGCATTTTGGAATAATCCGAAACGGATAGCAAAAGCAGTATATCTATGCATGTTTTTTTTTAATTCTCTTCTGCAAGGGATGGAAATGCATCCATAAATGTGTTTTGATTCTGTGCCTGCTGTAATTGTTTAGTTGGCAGAGCACAGAAGCAGCGATCTCTGTGTGTGACTTTTGGATTAGTAGTTGACGTGTGAGTGTGTGGTGGAGTATTTAGGGGTAGGATTGCTTGTTGATGAATAATGGTAATCTGTCAAATGGATTTGTGTGGGGGGGGCAGGTTGGTGATGTAATTATTAGGAGATGAAATTTGTTCTTTCATTAAATAGTGCAACATAGCTTAAGTTACCATTTTCATCTTTGAGATTATAGAGCCATAAACCATGGGAATGGATTCTTCAGCCCATCAAATCCATGCTGATCATCAAACATGTGCTTACTCTCATCCAATGTTATTCCCATTTTCTTCTTCCCATATTCCACTCTGCTCCCCCTGAATCTACGACTCGCCTGCAGACAACTGCCTACATACAGTGTCCAATTAACCTATCACCCTGCACTTATAGAGTGCTATGACTCTCCCCTGTTACTTGCTTACCTGTCTGGAGGACCTCCCAGTCTCCTCTCATCATGTCGCCATCCAAATCTCTCAAATTCAGATTGGAAGCTCAAAGTACCTGGATGTGTTGTGGATCAGCCCTGACTCTCAGCTTTTCATAGAATGAATCCTAAAACCAAATGCAGTCACAAACATCTCCCCTCTAGAGAACTGGTGTGGCCTCAGAGTAGTTTCAACTGTTGGGGCCCGATGGGTCCAAGACTGTTAAGTTGTTGAAATTAATGAGGTTACAGCACAAGTTTTAAAATGTTTTACCAGGTGAACTAGGGTAAATAAATATAGAGAACAAAAAACGAGTTACATTAAGTTTATGTGTGTCTATTAAATAGTTAATTAAAATAAGTAGTGTGAAAAACAGACATGAAAAATTAGTGAGGTAGTGTTCATGGGTTTAGTGTCCATTTAGAAATTGGATGGCGGGGGGAAGAATCTGTTCCTGAATAACTGAATGTATGCCTTCAGGCTTCTGTACCTCCTTCCCAATGGTAACAGTGTGAAGAGGGGACTATGAAATCCCAGCCAATTTCCTAGTGCTATCTAAGTTACCCCCAAAGATCCTCCTAGTATATTACATACTTCTGAGAAATTTGACTCATGGGTGCCAATAAGACTGAAATTAGGGAGTATTAGAATTCTAAATAGCATAGCATGGTATTAGGTGAACTGTAAATTAAATGCAGATTGACGAGATACTTAATGCTTACTTCATAATTCTTACAATTTTACCTTTGCTACCTCTATTAGTCCCAACAGAACAATATCCTAAAGAGAATTGCAGAAGATATTTGGAATCTGTCTGAACTGATTGAAATGTCCCTTAGGAAATAAATCACTAGTTTCAGGACATGAGGAAATTGGGAAATCAAAGTAATAATGGCAGATTTATTCTTGGCCTCACTGCAAATCAGACCAATACTACCCCATTGATTCAGATAGAAACCTAGATTGCACTTCACAGTGAGATCCTATTCTTGTTTGAAAGAGCTTTTCAATTAGTCTGACATTATGATTTTTCTAAAGCTCACTTCCACTTATTCATTGAAAATTCTTACAGTGTTTTGAGAATTGAAGCCAACTTGAGGGTATGACATTACACTTGTTGAACTAATACAACAGGATCAGATCAATTTATTTACAAGTGAGAGTTTACTCACCTAATGAAGGTCCTTTCTATTTTGGCACCACTCCCTGTTTGAATAAAGTCAAGGAGCAAAGCAGTATAAAGTTATTTCACTGAAAACAAACTAATTTCACAAACCCTGCACCTGCCTATATATCTGCCAACAAGTATCATCTCCCTGTTCCACCACCATCACCACTTAGACATTACAAAATACATGAAAGGTTGTCTTTCGTTTATATCATGCTCCTCACAATCCTTTTTTTTCCTGATTTGATGACACTTTACTGAAATATAGTGACTTGTAGCTAGATAATTGCCCGAAAGGTAACATGTTAAAAGCCAATAAATCTTAGTAACATTGGTTGAAGCATAAATATTAGACCATAAAATAGTCATATACTCGGCCTTTTGTGATAGCAAAATAGATTGCTCTATCACAAGCAGGTATTGTGAACCTATCATTATCACATGGTAAATTGAGGTGAACTGATCTAGGGCTAATGCAGACTGTAGACATAGAGGCCAGTTCTTCTGCTGAGATTCACATGAATCTGCTGGGTAATCCAAGCTTGGAGTTGTTGCCCAGCCAGTTTGTGGAGCAGCCTTTAGCACAGCTTTACACTGGATGGCTTCTCGTGGATACCAACAGAGCAGAAGATGTTTCCACAGACTGAATTTCCAAGCTCTGAGTTCTTTATGCATATGAATGTATCTATGTCAGTTTTTAAAATTGTTATTAACTTATAATAGCTTTTTAGCATTATTTATCATTTTTAATAAAGCCAATGTGTTGTTAAATATTGGGCATATGCAAAGACTTCTAAAATAATGACAGTTTTGACAGCCGGTGAGCATCTAGGCAGAAGTATTCAGTCAATGCAACCAGCTGTCTGTGCTGGGAAAGACCCTGCGCTAGTGGCATGCAGGCTCCTAGATACGAACTAGACCCTGTGCCATGCTGGAGAAAAATGACATGGACCAGGGACAAGCAATAACAAACATCAGAAATTCTGCAGATGCTGGAAATCCAAGGCAACTCACACAAAATGCTGGATGAACTCAACCAGTCAGGCAGCGTATATGGAAATGAATAAACAGTCGACCTTTTAGGCTGAGATCCTTCTGCAGGGCTGGAAAGATAGGGGGAAGACACCAGAGTAAAAAGGTGGCGGAAGGGAACGAGGATAGGTATAGTGATAGACATAGCGATAGGTATAGGGATGGTGATAGGTGAAGCTAGGTGGGTAGGAATGATAAAGGGCTGGAGAGTAAGGAATCTGATAGAAGAGGAGAATGGACCATAGGAAAAAGGGAAGGAAGAGGGGATCCAGGGGGAGGTGATAGGCAGGGGAGAAGAGGCAAGAGGCCAGAGTGTGCAATAGAAGAAAAGGAGAGGGAGAGGGGAAATGTTTTTTACCTGAAAGAGAAATCGATATTCATGCCATCAGGATAGAGGCTACCCGGATGGAACGTAAATTGTTGCTCATCCACCCTGAGGGTGGACTGTCTTTGCACAAGAAGAGGCCATGGATAGACATGTCGGAACAGGAATGGGAATGGGAATTAAAATGCTTGGCCACAGGGAAGATCCGCTTTTGGCAGATGGAGCGTAAGAGCTCAATGAAGCAGTCCCCCAAATTATAACTGGTGGCACCAATGTAGAGGAGGCTGCATCAGGAGCACTGGATAAAATAGATGACCCCAGCAGATATGAAGGTGAAGTGTTGCCTCAGCTGAAAAAAAATTATTGGAGATGAGGGAAGAGATGAATGGGCAAGTGTAACACTTAGATCGGTTGCAGGGCTAAGCCGGGAGGGAAATTAGTGGAGAGGGTTGAATGGACAAAGAATAATGGAGGGAGCGATCCTTGTGCAAAGCAGAGAGGGGGAGTGTGGTAATGATATGTTTGATGGTAGGATACATTTGGAGATGGCAGAAGATGCTGAGGATGATGTGCATGATGCAGAGGCTCATGGGGTGGTAAGTAACAAAAAAGGGAAATCTATCACTGTTAAGGCTGCAGGAAGATGGGGTGAGTGTGGATGTTTGGGAGGAGATGCAGGTGAGGGCAATATCAATGGTGGAGGAAGGGGAATCCCTGTTCCTTGAGGAAGGAATACATCTATGTTGTCTTGGAAAGGAAAGTCGGATCCTGGGAGAGGTGCAGTGGAGATGAATGCACTGAGAAAAGGGAATAGCATTTTTACAGGTGACAGGGTGGGAAGAGGCATAGTTAAGACAGCTGAGGGATCGGTAGGTGTATAAAAGATGTCAGTCGGCAGATTGTCACTGGAGATGGAGACAGATAGATCAAGAAAGAGGAGGGAGGCCTTAGAAATGGACCAAGGGAATTTAGGGAACAGGGTGGAGGTTAGAGGCAAAGTTGATGAAATTGAGGAGCTCAGCATGGGTTAATGAAGCGGCAACAATGCAGTCATCAATGTAGGGGAAGAAGAGTTAGGAAGCATTATCAGGGAAGACGTGAAACATGGGTTGTCTACGTAACCAATGAATAGGCAGTCATAACTGGGGCCCATGCAGATGCCCATGGTTACTCCTCGAGTCTGGAGGAAGTGGGAGGAGCCAAAGGAAAAATTGCTGAGGGTGAGGACCAATTCTGCCAGATGGAGGAGAGTAGTGGTGGACAGGAACTGGTTAGTTCTTTTATTGAAAAAGAAGTGGAAAGCTTTAAGGCCTTCTTGATGGGGATAGAAGTGTATAGGGATTTGACACCCATTCTGAAAATGAGGCTGTCAGGGCCAGGAAGCTGGAAGTTACTGAGGAGATAGAGTCCATGAAAAATGTCACTGATGAAGGTGGGAAGGGACTGACCCAACGGGGTTAAAAGGAAGTCGAGGTATGAGGACACGAGTTTAGTGAGGCAGGAGCAAGTCCACCCAGACTGACAGGTTTATGGATCTTGGGTAGGAAGTAGAAGCGAGCAGTGTGGGGTAAGGGGTCTATAAGTCTGCTGGCAGTAGATGGGACTTTTCCAGAGTTAATGAGGCCAGTGATGGTGTCCGAGACAGCTTTTTGGAACAGGGTCCTCTTCAGTGGAGTAGGTATGCGGAGATGTCTGTGAGTTGCTGCCTGGCCTCAGCAAGGTGGAGGTCAGTCGCTTTGCCCCGTTTGTCTGTATGTTTGATGGTGTGGTTGTGACATGTACAGAGAGATTAGCCGGCAGTGCGTTCAGACCACGTAAGGTTCAAAGAGGAGAGAGGAGTGCTGTAGTTGAGACGGTTGATGTCTTGTTGGCAATTCAAAATGAAAAGATCCAGAGCAGGCAGACAACCAGAACGGGCTATCCAAGAAGAGGAGGAAGACTGGGGACAGGGGAAGGGATCATCAATGTGGGTGTGGAATTCTTGCCAAAGAAGTGACTTGGAAATGGAGGCGACAGAAAAAAAAAACGATCAGCATTGTGACAGGCACGAAATTCACTGAGGTGCATTCAAAGGGGCACAAAGATAAGGCCCTTGCCTCACAGAGGTGAAGGTTGGAGGAAATGGTGAAGATACAACAAGGATTAGAGCTAGGATCGGCTGGGGTGGGGGGTGGAAGAGAGCTGGTGGACAATCAACCAGCAATCTCTGGTCAACAGGAAACATGTCCAAAGCCAAGTGATGAGACATACAACCCCTGCCATTACTGCAATTGACTTCCTGCTGAATGATGTGTGCCAATGGCAGAGAAATTGAAATTTGGTGCCTGAGTAGTGCATGGAATCTTGTCAATACTCAACTACAGGAGCTGAAATAACATAGGAATGAGAACCTGTTTTCCTCATAGCTCTGACTCTGTTAGTCCTCAATAAATTTTCTGCACAGCTGCTCCCTCCACACACTTCATTTGTTCTTGTCCTTCTGTACAGTAATTGAAGAGAACCAGATATCTTTCCACCTCTGTTCTGCTTATTCCTGGTAATCTGTATGCAGTCATGTTTGCTTATGGAGGGAGTATGTGCTGCTGCTATGGCAACTGGTTTATGGATACCCTGGGCTCTTACTTCCCTTTGGATAAGACATAAATGTGAAGCCTATTGACAGGACTGAATGTATTTAGGTTATACATTGCTGATATAACAAGTGTTGTGTTGTGAAACAACAGTTGTTTCTCAGTGCTTTGCTTCCAAATAAGATCCCTTCTGCTGGTTTCTCTGTTTTCTGAGATTATAGAATGTGATAACTTACAAAATGGTCCAGAAAAAACAAAATAGCCTTTCAGTCAGCAAATGAAAGGTTTTTCTATGCACATTAATTTTGGGAAACTTTTATCTAAATCACATTCTTCCAATGTGCAACATTTGGTCTGCGACTTGAGCAACCAAAGGAAATCAAGTTAGCCTAAATATACTCCATTTTCCAGTATAAACAGGAAAAGTTATAGATCATAAATACCTTCGTGAAAATTGGCTATTTTCAGTTAAATTTTAATCATTCCAGATATTCAAATAATTTTAATTATGCTCTCAATCATAAACTGCTTTTGATCTATGATTAATAAATCAATATGTCTACTTAAGCTCCAATACTTGAAAATACTGTCTTTATCTGCCTTCCATTTGGAAATCCCTCATGTTAAATTAAAATACCTATACAAAGGCTTTAGTTTTTTGACAGAAGAAATTGCAGATGATTAATTTTGATTATCACGATCAAAGATATTAGTATATTTAGGTATCTAAACTCTAAAAATTAAAATATGACCAAAATGTCTGCTGGAAAAGTGAACTTTTCATTTGTGAAATGTACTCTTTCCCTCTTTCCAGCTGATTAGACACATTTAACCATGAAGAGTACTGCAAACCTCCAAGTATAATTTCATTAGCAAGACTTCCTTTTTTTGTACTTTACGATTGACTTGCAATAAAGTTAAACATATTGTTTAGTCTCCCATTTTCCTTTTGTTTTACCTGCTTTATTTCTTTTTGTAAACCTGTATTTCCAGATTCTATCAGTTTACTAGTTTTTGGCTCACACTATTTAAAATGTTTTTTTCCTGTTGTTTTTATCTAAGTGAACAATCTCACATTTTTCCACATTTTTCTCATTCATTTAACCAATGTACATCCCTTTACAGAAATGTTGCATCCTCCTTACATTTCCACCAAGCTGCAAGTTTGGATATATGCCCTTTCATCTTAGCTATTCATGTAATTTGTGAAAGATGAAGGTTCTGAATGCATTGTGAAGCGGTCCTCAAGTAATAGCTAGGCAATTGGAATCTGTTCTTGCATTCTTTTAACCAATCCTCTTTAATGCTCATATATTTCCTCCAGTCTTGTGAACCTTTATTTTGTGTTGCAGCCTTTTATGGTATCTTCCCAATTAGTTTTTTGAAAATCTAGTTGTAATACATCAAATAGTTCCACATTATCTGTCAACGTACTTCCCCTCTTCCTGGCCTACTACCTCAGCTCCCTCTGCTTCACTTGTTCTTTTTCAATGCCAAGTGATTTGGAATACTTCATCTTCTACCTTGGAGATCAGACAACCACATTTCTGTAATAGTAATTATATTAAAACAGTCATACCTCTGTGTTTGCTGTTAATTAATCCAGCTTGCAATGGATACCTCAACAACCAAATGCAATGTCTTTAATTCTACTTTAACAACTTTCCCTTGATTTGAATATGGTCACCATCAATGACATCAGGGGTTCCCAGCCCGGGTCCACAGATGCATTGGGTAATGGTAGAAGTCCAATACATAAAATAGGTTGAGAATCCCTGTTCTAGATCTTCCTGTTGCACTCAGATTTCTTTCATCCCAAATACTCTGTGACCTTTATTATCTCTGACTTTCCCTGCAGTGTTTTTCTTCGGCAATGCTTTATGGAAATGCAAATTGTTATGTGTTGTCAAACCTAAAGGTTGCTGAGATATTATCAATGTATAAGTAGAAAGTTAATTTAAAAATTTTGAATATACTTTCGCATTATATAGTATTTTAATGTATTTTGATCTGGAGCTTTTTTAAAATTTAGAACTAGTAGCACTACATTGAAAAGAAGACTTGCATGATTTGATTTCTTAATTACTCGAACCTGAGTTACTAAATTACATATCTGCCCTGATACTTGGGCACTTTTTTGATAATGCAAAGAGAACCTTATTTCTTGCCTCTTTCCTTGACTGCAGAATACTTATAAATAAATGTGTTACAATTAAATTGTTTATTTCTCATCATCAAAATTAAGTGTCAGGCCATTACTACAACATAACTGCTTTCATGTGAAATCTGTAAACTGACTACATAAATTACCACAGTGATGGATTTTTTTTATCAGTAAAAAATTGTTACTATGTATATTCCTCACCTCCCCTACTGATGTGTTGAGTCCTTGTAAGGGAGTATGAATGATGTTCTGATGAAGGATCACGGTCCGAAAGGTTCAGTATGTTATTTTCCGTAGATGCTGCCTGGTCTGCTGGGTTCTTCCAGCATTTTTTGTGTGTTGCTTGGATTTCCAGCATCTGCAGATTTTCTCTTGTTTATGAATGATGTCACCCTTGGGAGCTCTGCACAAGTAGCCTTTCTTCATACTTTAGTCTTAATATCGTATGTCAAGAAGATATTTGAATACCATTGACTGCTCACCAAAGTCTGACCACATTCTTGTGTGATAGGCCACCATCAGGGTGGAGGATCAGCACTTTATATTTCGTCTGAGTAGCCTTCAATCTGATGGCATGAATATCAATTTCTCCTGGTAAAAAAACTTCCCCCTCCCCTCCCCCCCTCCTCTATTCCCCACTCTGACCTTTTACCTCATCTCACCTGCAAATCACTTTGCTCTGGGACCTCCCTCCTTCCCTTAAATCAGCATGAATGAACGAGGGCAGATACATTTTTTAATCCTTTTCCTGACAGAAAAATAACGGAACAATGGATGCAAAATGCTGGAGGAACTCAGCAGATTGGACAGCATCTCTGGAAATGAATAAACAGTTGACGTTTCGGGCTGAGACTTTTCTTCAGGACTGAGAAAGAAGAGGAAAGATGCCAGAATAAAAATTTGGGTGTGGCAGGAGGGGAAGAAGGCTAACTGTAAGGTGTTGGTGAAACCAGATGGGTGGGAAAGGCCAAGGGCTGGAAAAGAGGGAATCTAATAGGAGAGGAAAGTGGACTATAGGAGAAAGGGAAGGAGGGGGGTCCCAAAGCAAAGTGATTTGCAGGTGAGATGAGGTAAAAGTTCAGAGTGGGGAATAGAGGAAGGGGGGGGAGGGGAGGGGGGAGGTTTTTTACCAGAGGGAGAAATTGATATTCATGCCATCAGATTGAAGGCTACTCAGACGAAATATAAAGTGCTGATCCTCCACCCTGATGGTGGCCTCATCTTGGCACAAAAGGAGACCATGTACCGACATGTTAGAAGGGAATGGGAATTGGATTTAAAATGTTTGGCATATATAGAAGCCACTTTAGCTACATTAACTTCTGAGATATGTTAACTCAGCAAAGACAGGGGATTGAGCCCAGAATCTATACAGTTCGCCCACTTGCAGCGTGAACTAGCTGGCCAAGATTTAAGCAAAAAATGTCTTAAATACAATGGTCCAGACATTATTCTACTCTGGAATAGGTACATTAAGCGTAATGTGCAAAAGTAAACACCTGAAAACTTACGGTATTTCACTTCCCATTCCTATTCTGATATGCCCATCATGGCCTTCTCCACTGTGGTGATGAGGCCACACTTAGGATGGAGGAACAACAACTTATATTCCGTTTGGGTAACTTCCAACCTGATGGCATGAACATTGATTTCTCAAACTTCTGGTAATGCCCCCCACCCCCATCCTTCACTACTTCCCATCCCCTTTTCCCTCTCTCTCCTTATCTCTTTGCCTGCCTCCTTCTGGTGCTCCTCCCCCCTTTTCTTTCTTCTATGGCCTTTTGTCTCTTTCAACTCCCCAGCTCTTTACTTATCCTTCCCCCTCCAGGTTTCACCTATCACCTTGTGTTTTTCCCTCCCGTTCCCCCTCTGTTTAAATATGCTCCTCAGCTTTTTTCTCCAGGCCTGCCAAAGGGTTTCAGCCTGAAACGTTGACCGTACTATTTTGCTAGATGCTGCCTGGCCTGCTGAGTTCCTCCAGTATTTTGTGTGTGTTATTTGGCCAGCATCTGCAGATTTTCCCTTGTTTCTGACTGGTGCAGCTGACTCCTAGCTGCCTCCTCAGTTTGAGATTAATTAGAGAAAAGTACCAGCATGGCTAATGATAGCAACATCCTGTGAATGTTTCTTTTAAACAATGTCCCTCAGGAGGTCATAAACAATGCACATTATTTGCATCTGATAATTGTTTACTTCTAAGACTGGGCCAGTCCATTCAATAGCATGCACCAAAGTGTGGGCTGATGCAGCCCAAAAATTGTTTGCCTAACATTAAGAGATCACTGCTGATAAAATGGGTATTTTTTTGCCCCACCACATATTAGCTCAGGACTGTGGTAGAAATCAGAACACTTAAGTGACTACTTGAGATGATAGTGGCTGTTTGTAGTTACATTGCTGATGGAATTTTAACAATAATTTATATTGTGTAATATCACACCACACATGGTGTTAATGAGCCTAATTAAACAATTGGGAGCCTTGAACAAATAAAATCGTAAACTCATCTATACATTCTCTGTATTATAATTACTGTGATTTCTTCAATGAACTGAGATATGTTGATCTTTTTGAGATTATATTTCAATGGATTATTTTCCAATGCCGTTCATCAGAATATCCTGTTTGGATCCATGCCTCAACAACCAAGTCACCATCTCAGTTTGAACCAAACTATTTGCACTGTCGACTTTTTTTGGTGTTGATAATCAATTCTGATATATTCTCCCCAATACAAAGACAGACTAATTTTATTTCAATTTGCATTGCCTGGTGTCTGCCTCAAAAATCAACTAGTTAGACTATCATCAAACGTAATGTATCTAATGCTGTCTTTCACAAACTTGCACCGTGCACGTTATGTTTGTTAAGTTTTAGCACATCACAACTCCGCCCCCCACCCCCATCTTTTACCTTGATATATTGTCCAAAAGCATCATCAGTTTATACCTTTCGTTCTTGGGTTTGAAACCATTTTATGATCTTGGACTTATCAAGCTTTGTAAACTCCTCCAGTCCTGCAGGATATGTTGCTTATAATGAACTTGCCTGTCCGTTTGGCTCAGATACGTGTTTCTTGCCTCTGTTTTAAGTCTCTGCCCATTCCAATCATTCCACAATTCCCTTTCGCCATCAACTCTGTGGAGGACTCCTTCCCAAACTTCGCACTATATTTTCCTTTTATTTAATTGAAATGCCATGCTAATAACATTTGGCTGCCATTTTAGCATATCCTTCTTTATCTCAGTCACCAGTTTCTTTCTGATTAAACCTCTGCAAGCATCTAAAAAATACAGTCTGTGCTTCGCGCTGCTTCAGTAACGTAGCCAGCATGGTCAAAAACCATACCCACCCCAAATATTCTTTCTTCTCTTCTCTACCATTGGGCTGAAAATGAAAAAAGCCCAAAAGCACCAAGCTCAAGGACAGTTTCTACCACACTGTTATAAGACTATTGAATGGCTGCTTATTAGAATAAGATGGACTTTTGATCTCATAATTTACCTTGTTATCTTCTTGCACCTTATTGTTACCGGCACTGCACATTCTCTGTAGCTGTTACACCTCTGGTTACCAAATCTGAACCACTCTGTCATGGTTTTACCTTGCTCTAACTTACTCTACAATATTTTGATCTGAATGAACTGAATGCAACAAGACAAGCTTTTCACTGTATCTCAGCTCATGTGACAAGAATAAACCAATCAGAATTGGAATTGCAGTTACAATTTAGGAATGTTATACATTAGGAACAAACAATAGGTGGCAGTGTCCATCCTGATAGTTGCTTATAACTCATTTTATTCTCATGTTCCACTACAACATAGCCTTTTGGCCAATTGAGTTTTTGCCAGCCCTTTGAGAATTCTCTTTAATGTAATTTCCCCCCATTTCTCTGTAACTGCCCACAAACAATCCCTCTTCCTCTAGTTTCTCCTAACCACCCACCAATGAGGGACTGTTTACAATGAACAGATAATTATTTATTTATTGACACACAGCACAGAATAGGCCCTTCCAACCATTTGAGCTGCACTGCCCAGCAATCCCCTACTTTAATCCTAGCGTATTCTCTGGACAATTTTACTTTGGCCAGTTAACCTACTGACTGGTACTTCTTTGGGCTGTTGGAGAGAACCAGTCGGAAGACATACCGCACAGTTACGATGAGAATGTACAAACCTCTTACAGGCAGTGGCGGGAGTTGAATCTGGGCCTCTGGTTCTGTAAAGTCATGTGCTAACCATTATGCTACCAGGCCATCCAACGCATCTTTGGTTTGTGTCATCAAACCCAGGTTACTGGAACTATCAAATAGAGACACAGAAACAGCAAATAGAATCTCGAGCAACAATCTGCTGGAAAAAACTCAGGAGATTGAGCAATATCGGTGGAGGGTCGACGGACTTGTCGATATTCTGGTCAAAGCTTGGCATCAGGACTGAGAGTGAAGATAGCCAATATAAAGGGGAGATGACGAATGGTGTGACAGGCCAGCAAATGATTGGTGGACTGTGGCTGGGTGAAGAATGACGGGCAGAAGACGCTAGGTAGAGGAGAGGGAGTGGTTGTATTGGGAGACAAGTTTAGGCAGACAATGAAAAGGCTGGGGCCAGGTGGAGTGAGGAGAGGATGAAGGTGCAGGCAGCTAGGGTGGTGATAAGTGGGAACTCAAAGGCAACCAATATTGGAATCTGATAAGTCAGGAAGGTGATAATGGGAGAGGTAGGGTGATGGAACCTGAAAGGGAAGATGTTATGTCACATTTTTCACTGGAACTATAAGGCATCTACAGTTCCAGCAGTGCCACTATGCCACCCTTGCCTTTGGCTTATTTGTCTGGCTGTCAAACCTAAAACAGTGCCACTTGCACGGATGAAATTTTCATTTGCTGTTTTATTAATTGAAATTAATTACTTGCAAGTTTTGGTATATTGGGAAAGATATCAATTGTTGAGCGATTAGAAAAGAGTGTGCAAAATTAGAGCTTCCTAATCTACTGAACACAAAGCCTTGTCTGAATTTGATTAACCTATTGTGACAAAAGTCTCCAGGTTATGTACCCTATGTGTACAGAGCAGACATCCCACCCTGCAAAAACTCATTTCAGGGAGGTAGCACCATCAACTTGCGGGAAACTCCCTGAACTTCCGGGAGAGGTGGGATCTCTGCAATAGAGCAGCTCCTTAGCAGCTAGCCAGCTAGTTTAAATAACGTTAGCTATGCTAATGAATGAATGACACCTGTTAAACTCACCTCAACATGTCTTTTACAGTCTTAACCCACCATGGGCAATAGAAAAGTGACTGTTGCAAACAGTGCAGTGAGTAACACTGTCATTATTTTTGACCCCTATTAGGCAGGGGTACACTTTAGTGTAGTCCGGGGTGACATACGTTTTATATTTTCTTTTTTTGGAACACTCTGCCATGGCGCCCGCTCTCTCTCTCTCTCTCTCGTGGTCACTGTCGCTCTCTCTCGCGCGCGCGCTCTCACGCTCTATCTCTCTCTCTCTCTCGTGGTCGCTTTCTCTCGCGCTCACTCGCTCTCATGGTCGCTCTCTCGTGTGCTCTCTTGCTCTCATTCTCGTGGTCTCTCTCTCACCCGCTCGCTTGCTCTCAAAAAAATTGATTTCCAGGACATTGTATATAATTTGTGGGCATCAGGAAGCCACTATTAATATGCGGGAGACTCCCAGAACTTACGGGAGAGGTGGGATGTCTGGCAGAGGTTAGCACTCTTTGGAATTCAACGCATTTTGAAAGACATGCATTTGGTGGTGTTTTTCTAATGTTGGGATGTCCCAAGGCCCTTTATAGTTAATGAACCGCTATATATTTATTGTGAGGACAACGTTGTAATGCAAGGGATGTGGCGGACAACAGCTATACAGCAAGAACCTACAAGCAGCAAGTACGTTCGTAGATAATGAACAGATTGTGTGTATTTTTGTAATTTTGATCTAGACAGAAATACTGTCCAGGATATCGGTGATAAGCATTGGGCTAGTAGAACTAAATCCTATCAGTCCATCTGAGAGAAAACCTATTGCACTGTATTCTAAAATCAGAACTTACAGTGCACAGTTTGATGTTCACCATTTCAGTGAAACCTATTGAATAAAGCCTCATGAAAACTTAAGTCAGCCCAAACAGGGGTCAGCTAACATTCAGACCATCTTGAACTTTATATATGAATTAGTTCACAATGAGTGCACAGTTAGCAGAGAAGCAATCAATGAAGGTTAGAATCTATTATCTTTTATGATGCATAGTATTATATTTTTATGAAGCGGGTCATGGTCAGTCTGGGTGCATGAAGATTATTCGCCTGAGGATAAATCATTGCAATGTCATGTGTATAAAATTAGGGAAAGTAAATAATAGAAACTCAATATGTATGATTTTCCAGTGGACAGTAATATAACCAAGTTATTAGAAAATGTTAAAAACACAATGATTTTTGTTAAATAATTGCCACTTGAAATTATTTTTCATTTCAGTCAGCACATGCCTGTTGTTGTTATCCATATATTGTGCTGGATTATGATGCTTACTAGCTGATGGGTCCATTGGGAACCACCTGAAGTGCACAGTTCAGCTTGTTCGTACATATTATGTTGCTTATGAAATAATGCATTGAACGGTTATGTTGCAGTAAGGAAATCAGGAAGGTATTGGAGCTTAGATGCTGCAGTATCCAACATTCCACTTTGTTGCTGGACTTGGCACTGTACATAGCAACAAAGCTCAAGTATTCTGAACTGAAGGGCTGGATATGTTTTATATCTGCCTCAGAGCCAAATATCTAATAGTTACTGTATTTGAATGGAGTGATTAATCTGGATTCAAAAGGTAAATGCAGGTAAGTTCTTTATTTGCCCATTTTGCCAGGCAGCATCTATGGAAAAAAGTACAGTTGACATTTCAGACCGAGACCCTTGGGCACAACTGTACTTTTTTCAATAGATGCTGTCTGGCCTGCAGAGTTCCTCCAGCATTTCGTTTGTGTTGCTTTGGATTTCCAGCATCTGCAGATTTTCTCTTGTTTTTAAGTTCTTTGTTCCCTCTTCCATTTTACTTGATTTCCATCTGAGGCTCTTCACTGGTCAGGGTCAACCCTGAATATTGCATCCTAGCTGTCTACATAATAGGCAAGCCAGGACAGTGCGATATGGAGAGCAAGCTGTTGATCATGCAGCAGGCTTTCCCTCTCCACACAGCTGATAAAACCAAAGGAATGGCAGAGACTGATACACTTTGGCACCAGTGGCGTTGCATGAATTGTCGGTCAGCATTGAACTCAACATAGGAGTTGCATTAGAGACTACAGCTCTGAAATTTTCATTGGGGTTTATACCCGAAGCCTTCCCCGTGAGTGGATGTAGCTACAAAGCAGTGGAGGTTTGAGATCAGAGTGTTCCTTCTCCTAGGTGAGCTGCTAACCACAGCTGACAAGCTTCATTTGTCCAAAACAATTGGTTTTAAGCTGCCCTTGCCCCTTCTCCTCTCAGTAAGAACAATTCTGCCAGGCTTAGTAGTTAAGCCACATACGAAGGCCAGGATTTGGAATTGGTTGTCAGAGTCTATTTGAGATGCACGCCATTGAAAGCATTTAGAAGATAGTGTGAGCTTATCCTCTCTACTTCCCTGGCTGTGACGACCTTACTGAATCTAATTTCCATCAACAAACATTTTTAATTCTTATTCATTTTTATGTCTTTAATAGTAATCTTTAGTTATTTGCATCTCTCTCAACTGTCTTTAATGTAGTTATTAGATATATTTAAAAATATCAGTTATAAATGTCTTTGGCAGGAGAAATATGTAACATACCAATTGGACAAGAGGCCCTTAGGACCTGAAGCCTAGTCACTGCTCATGCAGACAGCTTCCTTTCAATGCCATCATGCAGGGCACTGGAACTGGTTGAGTTCCATTTAAGGTGTATGTTGACACCTGGAGCATTTCCAGCAGAATCCCACCCACCAGGTTATTGGGCCAAGCACTTCTGGTCATCATTTGCCCTCCTACTAGTTCATTGTTTCATTGTATTTTTAGCATGCGATGATTTTTTTTTCATTATTTAACAACAGGAATTAAATCAAAGAATTGGAATCGATAATGCTTGTAACTAACTCAATAAAACGAGGAGTACATCATGGTGAAAACAATGAAATGCGTGTGTGACTTCAAATGTCCCTCCCAGGGATATTGCTTTTATATTTGCAAAATCCTCCCATCAAATTTTTATTAGGAAAATAATCAGTGCCCACAGTATTGTATAAAGATCAAGGTTTCTGTGAGCCGATACATTTAGTTCACAGTCAGCTCAATTTGTGGACTCGATAGCAGCTGCTGATTGTAGAGTCCCAGATCTTCTCGCAATCATTGGATACCAATGAATCAGCTTCCCAGGAGCACCCATACACCATTACATCTCTTAAAAAGCTCTGACTCATGTCCCATTGGCCAGTGTGTAAATGGCAGAGCAGATGCTTATCTGGAAAGCAAATTCTGGCAATGAAATGTGTCAATTTTTACCACTCTTAAATGAAGCAAACTACAATAAAGATTTCTTAAAACAAAGATGCCACAATTTCATTTTCTTCCTGACTTCTGATTTAGCACACCAGTGATGCCTGAAGTTCAATCTCCAGACAAATATTTCATTACAGCATTTTAAATCTTTGAATCGAAGTGTTACAAACTGCAGTTTTGGTTTTGGAACATCTACCATTCAGAATAATCTTCTAGATTTGTGGTTCGTCAGAACAGAATGGAATTAAAATTCTCTGCCCTGCAGACATGCCACATTAGGTGCATTATTGTATTTGCATAGCAGCAGTACTACTTTGTCATGATTCACATAGTGTTTTATGTGCTTGGTTGTTTTTGATTGTAATAGAAAATTCTCTGAAATGCAAAAATAGTTGTAAATTATGTACAATGCATAAGATTGTTTAGTTATTTCAGACAAAGTATTTCGGTTATCATTGAAGACCAGTGATGTGAAGATTGTTGTGAAGGCAATGCATTACTACTCACAATTCTGTTCTCATAAATTTTTGAGTTGGTCTGATTTTAACATAAATTTAATGAAAGAAATATAATTTGAAATAAATGCGGTAATTACTATTGTACGCTTCATGTTCCAACTATGGAAATCTAGGGAAATTCTGCTGTTTTTTTCCATCCAGGCATACACATGCATAAGTGTTTCTGTTCGTCTGTGAAGGAAGTAATTGGATTAACAAATTTGTTAAGTAAATTGCAACTATGTAGCTCATTTATTTTCAGAACAGTATTCAAAGAGGACTGAAGGTTACAAATGTGCTACCTGCACCTTTTAGCTTTAATTCCTCACATGCTGGATGGGCTGTTCACTGCTATCAAATTCTGTTTATTACGCAGAGGATCAGAGGTGACTCTTTTTCATAGATTCAAAGAAAATGCCATAAATGGATATTATATTCATAAAAATCAGAGCAAGTTATTCTAGAAGAATTTAGCCAAAGTACGTCAAGCAGTGGCTCAATAGGTTGGATTTAGTGGGGGTGGTGTTGGTAGCTCTGTACATGGTTTGTGAATTCTCCACATGTATTCACCAAAAGGGAAGTCCTGACCTTTGTAGCAGCAACTTGCCAAATGTTTTGCTGGTTCTTGTTATGGAACCTCACAGCAGATCTTCACACTTTGTTGGTAAATCTGCTGAAAGTATCTGCATCAGGCTGGATTTGTTTAAAGCATATTGTCATTAAAAAAAAACTTTGTATCTGACTTTTCAGATCAATTATTACATCATCTTCCAGGTGCAGTCTCATATATAACAGGACAGGTGGCATTAGGTGGATGAAAAGCAGTTAATGTTTCAGGTTACAAACTATTTGTCAGAAATGGGAAACATAGAAAATAGGTGCAGGAGTAGGACATTCAGCCCTTCGAGCCTGCACCGCCATTCAGTATGATCATGGCTGATCATCCAGCTCAGAACCCTGTACCTGCCTTCTCTCCATACCCCCGATCCCTCTATCCACAAGGGCCATATCTAACTCCCTCTTAAATATAGCCAATGAACTGGCTTCAACTGTTCCCTGTGGCAGAGAATTCCACAGATTCAGCACTCTCTGTGTGAAGAAGTTTTTCCTCATTTCGGTTCCTAAGAGGCTTCCCCTTTATCCTCAGACTGTGACCGCTCGTTCTGGACTTCCCCAACATCGGGAACAATCTTCCTACATCTAGTCTGTCCAATCCCTTTAGAAATTTATACCTTTCAATAAGATCCCCCCTCAATCTTCTAAATTCCAGAGAGTATAAGCCTAGTCTATCCAGTCTTTCATCATATGAAAGTCCTGCCATCCCAGGAATCAATCTGGTGAACCTTCTTTGTACTCCCTCTATGGCAAGAATGTCTTTCCTCAGATTAGGGGACCAAAACTGCACACAATAATCCAGGTGTGGTCTCAGCAAGGCCTTGTACAACTGCAGTAGTACCTCCCTGCTCCTGTACTCGAATCCTCTTGCTATGAATGCCAGCATACCATTTGCCTTTTTCACCGCCTGCTGTACCTGCATGTCCACTTTCAATGACTGGTGTACAATGACAGCCAGGTCTCGTTGCACTCCCCTTTTCCTAATTGGCCACCATTCAGATAATAATCTGTTTTCCTGTTCTTGCCACCAAAGTGGGTAACCTCACATTTATCCACATTAAATTGCATCTGCCATGAATTTGCCCACTCACCTAACCTATCCAAGTTACCCTGCATCCTCTTAGCATCCTCCTCACAGCTAACACTGCCGCCCAGTTTTGTGTCATCCGCAGACTTGGAGATGCTGCATTTAATTCCCTCGTCTAAGTCATTTATATATATTGTAAACAGCTGGGGTCCCAGCACTGAGCCTTGCGGTACCCCACGAGTCACTGCCTGCCATTCTAAAAAGGTTTTGTTTATTCCCACTCTTTGCTTCCTGTCTGCCAACCAATTCTCTATCCACATCAATACCATACCCCCAATACTGTGTGCTTTAAGTTTGCACACTAATCTCCTGTGTGGGACCTTGTCAAAAGCCTTTTGAAAATCCAAATATACCACATCCACTGGTTCTCCCCTATCCGCTCTACTAGTTACATCCTCAAAAAATTCTATGAGATTTGTCAGACATGATTTTCCTTTTACAAATCCATGCTGACTTTGTCCAATGATTTCACTGCTTTCCAAATGTGCTGTTATCACATCTTTGATAACTGACTCTAACATTTTCCCCACCACCAATGTCAGGCTTACCGGTCTATAATTCCCTGGTTTCTCTCTCCCTCCTTTTTTAAAAAGCGAGGGTACATTAGCCACCCTCCAATCCTCAGGAACTAATCCAGAATCTAAAGAGTTTTGAAAAATTATCACTAATGCATCCACTATTTCTTGGGCTACTTCCTTAAGCACTCTGGGATGCAGACCATCTGGCCCTGGGGATTTATCTGCCTTTAATCCCTTCCATTTACCTAACACCACTTCCCTACTATCATGTATTTCCCTCAGTTCCTCCATCTCACTAGCCCCTCGGTCCCCTACTATTTCTGGAAGATTACTTATGTCCTCCTTAGTGAAGACAGAACCAAAGTAGTTATTCAATTGGTCGGCCATGTCCTTGTTCCCCATGATCAATTCATCTGTTTCTGACTATAAGGGACCTACATTTGTCTTAACCAATCTTTTTCTTTTCACATATCTATAAAAGCTTTTACAGTCAGTTTTTATGTTCCCTGCCAGCTTTCTCTCATAATCCTTTTTCACTTTCCTAATTAAGCACTTCGTCCTCCTCTGCTGGACTCTGAATTTCTCCCAGTCCTCAGGTGTGCTGCTTTTTCTGGCTAATTTGTATGTTTCTTCTTTGGAATTGATACTATTCCTAATTTCCCTTGTCAGCCACGGGTGCACAACCTTCCCTGGTTTATTCTTTTGCCAAACTGGGATGAACAATTGTTGTAGTTCATCCATGCAATCTTTAAATGCTTGCCATTGCATATCCACTGTCAACCCTTCAAGTATTATTTGCCAGTCTATCTTAGCTAATTCATGTTTCATACCTTCAAAGTTACCCTTCTTTAAGTTCAGAACCTTTGTTTCTGAATTAACTATATCACTCTCCATCTTAATGAAGAATTCCACCATATTATGGTCACTCTTACCCAAGGGGCCTTGCACGACAAAATTGCTAACTAACCCTTCCTCATTGCTCAATATCCAGTCTAGAATGGCCTGCTCTCTAGTTGGTTCCTCGACATGTTGGTTCAGAAAACCATCCCGCATACATTCCAAGAAATCTTCTTCCTCAGCACCCTTACCAATTTGGTTCACCCGGTCTATATGTAGATTGAAGTCACCCATTATAACTGTTGTTCCTTTATTGCATGCATTTCTAATTTCCTGTTTAATGCCATCCCCAACCTCACTACTACTGTTATGTGGCCTGTACACAACTCCCACCAGCGTCTTCTGCCCCTTAGTGTTATGCAGCTCTACCCATATCGATTCCACATCCTCCCGGCTAATGTCCTTCCTTTCTATTGCGTTATTCTCCTCTCTAACCAGCAATGCCACCCCACCTCCTTTTCTTTCATGTTTATCCCTCCTGAATATTGAATATCCCTGAATGTTGAGCTCTCTGTGATCCCAACTAGATCATATTCATTAATAACTATCTGCACATTCAATTCATCCACCTTGTTACGAATGCTCCTTGCATTGACACACAAAGCCTTCAGGCTTGTTTTTACAACACTCTTAGCCCTTATACAATTATGTTGAAAAGTGGCCCTTTTTGATTTTTGCCCTGGATTTGCCGGCCTGCCACTTTTACTTTTCACCTTACTACTTTTTGCTTGTACCCTCATTTTACACCCCTCTGTCTCTCTGCACTTGTTCCCATCCCCCTGCCACATTATTTTAAATCCTCCTGAACAACAGAAGAGAGAAAACAAAATCATTATTCATTTTCAGTAATAATAAAAAAGGAGAAATAAAACAGAGGGATCTTCCCTGATATGGTGAGGCCAAATTTCTTGAAGTGGCTGTCAGCAGGCTGACACTGCAGTCTGATAGGCTTCTCTCTGCTACTTTCAGAAAAAGAAGCAGGAACTAGAAGTCTGGTATCAGGCTGGTGAACAATGACCTCAGTTTATGGATGTTCATCTGGGAGAGAATGAAGTTGCTTTGTTTGGCCTGGCAATTGTTCTGAGGTATTTTGCTGAGACAGAATTGGTGTCAAGACCACCAATGACCTAACCACCCAAGAGATTGACTTACTGAAAGCCAGAAACCAAGGTGAATTTATTAAGAACAAAGAAGTATAAAATGCCCTACTAGAAAGAACACTAAAGAACTTATCAGTTATGACTCTGAGTGCCCTTGACTCCATTCCATTTCAAATGATCTTACGCAATCTCATCAGCAGTCCTTATTGTCAAGAAGACAAGAAGACCATATACCAACTGAAAAACAACAAGATCCTGGGAGCAGATCGTAACCCTGCATTGTGCTGGCCTGTATGAGACTGCACCTGGAAGATGATGTACGTGTCAGATCTCTTTACCTCAGCATAAACTTACAATAGAAAGTGTACACTTGATTGATTCCTGGAAAGAGGGGTATATCCTTTGAAGAGGGATGAAGTAGACAATGCTTATTCTTCCTCAAATTTAAACAAAAGTGACATGATCTTACTGGAACATATCAATGTTTTACTTGAACTGATAGGGAGATGCATGAATGATATTTCTCCAAACTCAAACTTAGCATCACAATAGGGGTTCAAATATTTAGGTCTAAGATGAGAAAAATAAGATCCTGACTCAATGGGAAAATGAGTCCGAAAGGGTTTAGAGTTTTAGTTACTGAGTACATCCAAGGCAATATATAGATATTTTGGATATTTTGGGAATTAAGGGAAATGCAACAATGTGAGTTAAATAACCAACGGTGATCTTATTGAGCAGTGGAATGTCCTGGAGATGCTGAAGAACTAAACTTGCCTCTGTTTCTATTGTTGAGAAAAAAGCTTAATGTCAGCACGGTGACACAGCCTGTTGTGCAGCTGCCCCACAGGTCCAGATACCTAGGTTCAACTCTAACCTCCAGTGCTGTCTGTACGGAGCTTTCACATTCTCGCTGTGGGCATGTGAGACTTGTGGTTTTTTCCCACATCCTGGGGCTTGTTAGCTTGTAGGTTGTTCGGTTCGGTTAAGAAGTATGAGAAAGTAGCTGGTCAAAATTGGTTGGAAGAGGGCATTATCAGGGGTGACAGCAAACAGCAATGAGTGGAGTTTCTGGGGGCAATTTGGAAGGCACAGGATAGATACATTCTGAAGATGAAGAAGTATTCTAAAGGGACAATGAGGTAACTGTGGGTGACAAGAAAAGTAATGAGCAGCATGAAAGCAAAAGAGAGGACGTATAATATAGCAAAGATTAGTGGGAAGTTTAAAAAAAACAACAAAGGCAACTAAAAAAATGGAGAGAAAAGATGACATATGAAGGCAAGCTAGCCAAAAATATCAAGGAGAATACCAAAAGTTTTTTTTTATTGAGATATAAAAAGAGTAAAAAAGAGGTGCGACTAATATTGGACTGCTGTAAAATGACATTGGCAAGGTAATAATAGGAGACAACGAAATGGCGGACAAACATAATAAGTATTTTGCGTGAGTCTTCACTGTGGAAGACAGCACCGGTATGCCAAAGATTCGAGAGTGTCAGGGAGCAGAACTGAGTGTTGCTGCTATCAGTAAGTAGAGGAAATAAAAAAAAGATTTAAAAAGAAAGAGAAAAAGACTGGAAAATTGCAAATACCACTCCACTGTTTAAGAATGGGTGGAGACAGAAGAAAGGAAATTATAGGCCAGTTAACCTGACTTCAGTGGTTGGGAAGATGTTGGATTCCATTATTAAGCATGAGGTTTTGGGATACTTGTAGGCACATGATAAAGTAGGCCAAAGTCAACATGGCTTCCTTAAGGGGAAATCTAGCCTGATAAATCTGTTACCTCAGTGACAGTGAAGGCCAATGCAATATTCACATGCATTTTGGGAGGACTAGAATATAAGGGCAAGGATGTGATACAGAGGCTTTATAAGGCATTGGTCAGTCTGCATTTGGAATATTGTGAGCAGATTTTGGCCCCTTTATCTCAGAAAGGTGAGCTGGTATTGAATAGGGTCCAGCAGAGGTTCACTAGAATGATTCCAGGAATGAAATGGTTAATGTTTTGAGGAGTTTTTGATGACTCTGCGCCTGTAATCACTGGAGTTTAGAAGAACGATAGGGAATCTCTTTGAAGTCTATCAAATTTTGAAAGGCCTTTAAGACAGTGGATGTGGAGAGCTGTTTCCTATAGTGGGTGAGTCTAGGATCAGAGGGCATAGCCTCAATATAGAGGTGAGAAGGAATTTCATTAGATAGAGAGTGGTGAATCTGTGGACCTCACTGGTACGGACTGCCTTAGAGGCCAAGTCATTAAGTATATTTAGAGCAGACATTGATCGGTTCTTGTTTAGTCAGAGTGTCAGATCTTAGAGGGAAAAGGCACAAGAAGGGGTTGAGAGGGAGAAACAAATCAGCCATGTGGAGCAGACTCGATGGGTCAAGTGGCCTATTTCTGCTCCAATGTCTTATGGCATTATGGTCTTATGGTTAGTGTGGTTTACTCTGAGTTTAATTGAATGGTCAGATAATCAAGGTGGAGTTGTTCAGTAGTTCAATGAGAATAAGTTACAGGGAAATAAGAAAGCTGTTGGCATTCAGGGAAAAGTTTTGGCAGTTGGCTTAGACTCAATAGGCTGAATGGTCTCCCACTTTGCAAAACACGTAGACTCCTGTGCTATGTAAAAACTGTCTTTAAGGTTTATACACCACAGGTGCTTCATTCAAAGAATAGTAACTCCTACATTGGTGCATTTTCAGTTTTCTACTGAGGTAGTCAGCAAACAATAGAGCTTGGAGTATGATGATGTTCTGATTATGAACTTCAACAAGACTGTAGAAAGGCATTGAACTTGAGTAAACATGTTTTAACAAGTAAGATGGAAATACAAGAGATTCTGCAGATGCTGGAAATCTTGAACACATAAAATGATGCAGGAGCTCAGCAGGTTATATAACATCTATGGAAAAAAATGAACAATTGGTATTTCAAGCTGAGTGACCTTATCGCTCATCACTTCACAGATTCTCACCTCATTCCCTTTCATCCCTGCTTCCCCAGCTATCAATGTTCCTCCTCTCACCTCAACTCGCCTATTACCTGCCAGTTTGTGCTCCTCGTCTTCTCCCTACCTTTTTATTCTGGTTTCTACCTTCTTCCTTTCCAATTCTGATGAATGTTTCGGCCCAAAACAACTATTTTTCATTTCCTTCCAACAAGCTGCCTCGCCTGCTAAGTTCCTCTAGCACTTTGTGTGTGGTGCTTAAAATAAACTAGCTGCTGACGGTCAATAACAAGATGCAAAACTAAAATTATACATTTACGGCTACTTTCCTGAGCAAGTGTGCCTTAATCCTGTCACTACAATATACAAACCCACCATATGCAAGTCAATCACCAAGCTTTGATTTGACTTATACCAGATTGTAAAGAATGTGAGCTTTTTTTTGCCTCTATTAATCTAACGCTCCACTGGATTTCATCTTGTAAGTGAGATATTACAACTGTTGACATCTCATTGTTGTCTTGCATTCACATAGATAGGGCATTGCAGCAGTTGATTCTTTTCACACTTCGGGAAAATAATGTACTATAATGGGACAACTTCATAAGCTCTGGAACACTGACAAAACAGCATTGTTTTTGGTTCCTTTTTTTAATTTTCAAGAAGAATTTAAAAAGAACAGAGCTGAGATTGAAGAAAATGAGAGCACCTACCATGTCTCACACATTTCACAATGTAGCCTATCACGGATCTTTGATATACCGTGACTCATCACTGCAAATGATTATTGTTAACACTTGCAGCATAGTAATAGAAATTGAAAACCTTTTGATGTTATGTGGCTTGTTGTCAAGATTATAATTGGTTTATTCTGATGAGTTCTTGGTGATGCATTTTTTTTGCTGCAGATGAACAAGAGAATTTTAGAATTATGTTTTTAAAAAATGTCTTCAATTATTATTTGTATGAATGCCAAAGAGCATGAATACAGAATACAAAAGCAATTTCTGATACCAGACATGTCAGTCCATGGCCTTCTCGTGCCAAAATGAGGCCACCCTCAGTGTGGAGGAGCAACACCTTATATTCCGTATGGGTGACCTCCAACCTGTTGGCATGCATATTGATATCTCCTTCCAGTTATTTTTTATTCCTCCCCTCCCCTGCTCTTCATTTCTCCAATGTGGCCTTTTTCCTCTTCTTACCGGTCTGTCACTTCCCCCGGGTCCCTTCCCTATCACTTCCTCCTGGGTCTCCTCCTCCTTCTCTTTCTCCTATGGTCTACTCTCCTCTCCTATCAGATCCCTTCCGCAGCCTTTTACCTTTCCCACCCATCTGGCTTCACCTATCACCTTCCAGCTAGCTTCTGTACCCTCCCCCAACTTTTTATTCTGACATCTTCGCTTTTCCTTTTCAGTCCTGAAGAAGGATCTTGGCCTGAAACTTCAACTCTTTATTCATTTCCATAGGTGCTGCCTGACCTGCTGAGTTCCTCCAGCATCTTGTGTGTGTTGCTTTGGATTTTCAACATCTGCAGAATTTTGTGTGTTTATGAATTTTTGGTATCTGTCCATTATTGTCAAGATCACTGCATTGTACTGGTAATGCAAAATGTTTGAATTAATGTGATCTAGGGAATGGTTATCCATAATTTGCAAGTAATACTTTTCCTAAGATATTTATCAGACTGGAAGAAAGCCACAAAACAAATTACTTTTTCCCGTCTGTTACTATCTAATTCATCAGTTAGGGCACAGTGGCAATCACAATGAAGGTTTTTATTCTTAAGAAGTGATGGTGGAAGGAAGGATGTAGAAAAGGAGTGGCAGAAGAAAGATAAGCTATTTCCACCCTTGTTTCCTCCAACTTGTATGCTGCAAAAAGAAACACAATGTATTTTTCATGTTCTCCATAATATCAATGAAACAGTAATACTTGCATAGCTAGGTACATCATAGGATATTCATGAATGTTGCACCATTTAAAATTCCCCTATTCTCTTGATGTTCATAATGCAAGTTGTAACTAGTTTATGGACTAAGTACAATGTAAGAATCAGAACCAAGTCCTTTATATAGTGGATTCCAATTAATTGGGCCATTGATTAATTGGGGCAGCCACTTGTTTGGGACAACTCTTAAAGGTCAAAAATTTGTTGAGAAAGTAGCCAGGATTTCCATCATTTATTTGCAACATTATGCCATATAAATCGGGCAGGAGACTATTGCTGAATAGTTTCCTACTTGTGTCAGATGTGTGCACTTGTGTGGCTGTTAGACACTACACTCTGATTAGAGCAGACGTTCAAGGGTTCAAATGTTCATTTGTTATCAAGGCATGTATCCTTATACAACTCTGAAATTTGTCTTCTCTAGATAGCCACGAAACAAAAAAGAACATGAAAGTGGTTCAGGGAGAAGCATCAACCTACCCCCCCGCCACACAAAAATAAAATGGCATCCTGATCATTAAACCCCAAAAACCCCCTCCCCCCACACAAAACAGAACAGGAACGTCATCCGCCCCCCCACCATAAACAACCTCTCCGCCGCATAAAAAACACTAGCAGAACACAACAGAACATCAACCACCAACCACCACCCCCCCACACACACAATTAAACGGAAAAGGAACAGGCAATTAAAAACAGAATATAAAAACCTTAAGTCTGGAAAAAGTCCACAGTCCATAAATGCAATAGTCCAATTGATAAATACAGAACCACGATACCATCCTACGATATCACCGACATTTATTGAAAGAGAGGGACATCACATGAGTCAGAGAGGCCTAGCCATCTGCCACAGTGATCCACACAGCAATAGGCCACTCACAGTGTCCTTCTCCAGCTGTGATCAAAAGGAGGCAGTGGGCACTGAACTCTCGCCTTCCGCATTCTCCTGAATGTCTCAATATTCCTTGATGCTTTAATCAGCAATTAGTGGAAACTTTAACTGGAGAATTGGAGTCAAACATTGGCTCACACCCTACTTCGAAGTCTCTTCGCACTGAGATAGTCCGAGAATGCGCTTGCTTCCCATAATCTTCTCAGAAACAACAAAGCACTGGATCACTCAAACAATCTCCAAACTGTAAATCACAGTCTCTAACAGTCTCAGGAACATATTTAAGGTAAAAAAAAAACAGATGTAAAAGAAATAAAACAGGCAATTTTTTGAGCTATCCAGAAGATATCAACCCAGGGAGCCTTGTATGTGGGCACCATATTGAACAGAAGGTTTTGCCTTACGAGCCTGATTGAATTTTTTGAGGATGTGACTAAACACATTGATGAAGGTAGAACAGTAGATGTAGGGTATATGGATTTCTGCAAGGCATTTGATAAGGTACCCCATGCAAGGCTTATTAAGAAAGTAAGGAGGCATGGGATCCAAGGGGACATTGCTTTGTGGATCCAGAACTGGCTTGCCCACAGAAGGCAAAGAGTGGTTGTAGACGGGTCATATTCTGCATGGAGGTCGGTGACCAGTGGTGTGGCTCAGGGATCTGTTCTGGGATCCTTACTCTTCATGATTTTTATAAATGACCTGAATGAGAAAATGGAGGGATGGATTAGTAAGTTTGCTGATGACACAAAGGTTGGAGGTGTTGTGGGTAGTGTGGAGGGCTGTCAGAGGTTACAGTGGGACATTGATAGGATGCAAAATTGGGCTGAGAAGTGGCAGATGGAGTTCAACCCAGATTAGTGTGAGGTGTTTCATTTTGGTAAGTCAAGTATGATGGTAGAATATAGTATTAATGGTAAGACTCTTGGCAGTGTGGAGGATCAGAGGGATCTTGGGGTCTGAGTCCATAGGACGCTCAAAGCAGCTGTGCAGGTTGACTCTGTGGTTAAGAGGGCATATGGTGTATTGGCCTTTATTAATCATGGAATTGAGTTTAGAAGCTGAGAGGTAGTGTTACAGCTATATAGGACCCTGGTCAGACCCCACTTGGAGTACTCTGCTCATTTCTGGTCACCTCACTACAGGAAGGATGTGGAAGCCATAGAAGGGGTGCAGAGGAGATTTACAAGGATGTTGCCTGGATTGGGGAGCATGCCTTATGAGAATAGGTTGAATGAACTCGGCCTTTTCTCCTTGGAGCGACAGAGGATGAGAGGTGACCTGATAGAGGTGTATAAGATGATGAGAGGCAATGATTGTGTGGATAGTCAGAGGCTTTTTCCCAGGGCTGAAATGGCTGCCACAAGAGAACACAGGTTTAAGGTGCTGGGGAGTAGGTACAGAGGAGATGTCAGGGCTAAGTTTTTTACTCAGACAGTGGTGAGTGTGTGGAATAGGCTGCCGGCAATGGCGGTGGAGGCGGATATGATAGGGTCTTTTAAGAGACTTTTGGATAGGTACATGGATCTTAGATAAGTAGAGGGCTATGTGTGAGCCTAGTAATTTCTAAGGTAGGGACATGTTCGGCACAGCTTTGAGGGCCAAAGGGCCTGTATTGTGCTGTAGGTTTTCTATGTTTCTACTTTAAAATGTGTCAGTTGCATACACTTGCGTTAAAAAGAAACAGTGATTTTTGTCATGATAGTTTGTGAAAAGTAAGTAGCAAGACCATTCAGAACAGTTTTGCTCACTGCCGTTTCAGGCACTCAGGCTGGAGATGCCAGAAATGGCTGTGAGTGAAAATGAAACAACGTCACCTCTTAAACAAGTTAGGGACGATGAAGAATTTGAAGGTTTCGACAGCAATCTTGAAAGTTACAATAAAAATGAAGATTTGGAGGACACAATTATCAATAGCATTGTATGAAGACAGTCAATTATCTACACTAGGTGTCTGCACTGATTTTGCTTATTTAAGTAACATGACAGTTTTATAGTATTGTAATAGTATTGATAGTGCTCTAATTCATTCTGTATTTCAGTTAAATACATATTTTGCGCAGTTAAATGACAGCTTGTCTCTTTTATTCCCTTTTAAAATTTCCAAAAAACTTAGACTAATTGGGGCTGCTGATTAATTAGGTTAAAATGCACTGATCCTGCTATTTCCCAATTAATTAGAATCCACTGTATATCTCATTGACAAGAATACAAGAGCGTAGGAAATTTTAAAAAAACAGCAATTAGCCATTTTGTCTCTTGCATCTGCTCCGTGGTAGTGTGGTGTTCATTGTATAGGGTAATGTAATTGGGGAAAACATACATAATTCACAACCAGCAACACTGAGTTGGGGTTTCACTTTAGGAGGCTGGTCAGAGGTGATGATGTGGTTATGTAAGGAATTTTTAGCATGCTCTTATGTTTAGGTTTTGGGGTTCAATACAATGTGTTATGAGTGTCATTGAACATAAAATTCCTCACTTCATTTTATTTGCAAAAACCTACATTGGTGACCCCAGTGCTCTAGGATGATTGCAGAGTAATTGAACATGTCAGCCAATGCAATCACTTTGAAATTCTTGGAGTTTTGGGAGAAAAATGCTGTCGCTTGGTTTGTACAATCTGAGGCCCAGTTCAGTTTGCAAGAAGTCAGTGCCAATGACATCAAATTTTACTACATGGTAGCGTTGCTCAGTAATTTCATGTCTGCGAGACTGGTGAGTCTGCATGAACACCCGCTTGAACATGATAAATACCGATAGCTGAAAACTTAACTTTCAGACTTTTGGACTATAGGTGGCTGCACGACAACCGGTTGCTCTCCTTACCTGGTCTCAGTGATGCTAATCCTTTGGAGCTAATAGATCACATGCTGTCTGTCCTGGGAAATCACTATCTGTGTTTTATTTTTATAGAAGTCTTCATACACCAAATGCCTTATCAAGTTTGCATAGCCCTCGCTAATGCACTCATGAAAGACTATAGGAAGCTTCATAAATGGCTGATAGTCTACACTCAGATGAGCAGTGATGCATCATTCCTCCTCTTTTCTCTTTCTCAAGAAGCCTGGTCATACGGACAAATGTGGCTGTGAAACAGACAATGCTGGGCCTGTGCTTTAACCTTGCTGACTTTGGTAGGAATGCTAGGAAGTGCTGACTGCCTTGCAGCTTCGATAGTGCCAGTGCATAAGCACATCTGAGGTCTGTGAACACCGTGGGTTCCAGCTGCCAAGGACATCTACTGTTCATTTACGGACACCCTTTCAGAGTGGCACTTCTTATGTGACATGGGTACTCAAGTGAATGTGCTGCCAGCATTACCTATTCATGAGAAGGAAAAGAGTGGTGAAACCTCATTGGAAGCTGCCAACAGTGGCAAGATTCAGACTTACAGGACCCAACGTGTGACATTCTGCTTCAGTCGGCAGCATTACACATGGGACTTCATCCTGGCTAAGGTGGCTACCCTACACACTAAGCACCACGCTACCATGGAACAGATGCAAGAGACAAAGTGGCTGAAGCATCTGCTCGGTGCAGATTTCCTGTGTGCCCAAGGCCAATCTTAAGAACTGCTGGCTTGTGCTTGTCAATGGCTTTGGGTCGTTACCCTGCTCCTCCAGTGAGTTCCCCACAACTACACAGTTTGGGTTGAAAACCATTGACTTTCTCGGCCATCACATCTCCGCAGAAGGTGCAAAACCCTTCCCCATGAAAATAGCCTCTATTATGGATTTGTCATCATCCTGCACTAACAAAAAACTACAGGAGTTTTTAGGTAAGGTGAATTTCTATCACCACTTCATCCCACAAGCTGCTGAACTTATACTTGCCCATATTGTGCGCTTAAAGGCAATACCCCTAACCAAGTGCATGACTGGTCTTGATACCAGATGGTATCATCATTTGGTATGATGATACCAAATGAGCTCTTTCTAACGCAAGCCATCTGGTGCACCCCCTCCCCAATGCACCGATAGCCATTAGTACTGATGCTTCAAACAATGCTGTGGGTGCTGTGCACGAACAGTTGATTGGATGCATGTGGCAGCTGCTCGACTTCTTCAGCCAGCAGCTCTGTCCCGCTGAAAGGAAGTACAGCACATTTGACCATGAGCGTCTCGGTCTCTCTCTGACTGTCCGCCATTTTTGTTTTCTTCTAGTGGGTCACCATTTCACAGCATTTGTTGACCACAAACCCCTCATGCAAAGGCCAAACTATCAGACCCTTGGTCTGCATGGCAGCAACGACATATGGCCCACGTATCTGACAATGGATATACAACATATCAAGGGGAAAAATAATGCTATGAAAAATTGTCTCTCACAGCCAGCAGTCAACCAAGTTACTAACCCAGAGTTCCAGGCTTACAGAACAGCAGTTACAGGCCTGTAGTTGGTTGACATTAAGTTCAGGAAGCTAAGGTTTCTCTTCTATGCTATGTCTCAGCCTGTCTCCTTCGCCCCATCATGCCCGCAAACTGGAGAAAGACTGTTGTTCTTCATACGTGGCCTCTTGTATCTGGGCCGGAAGGCCTCACAGACACTGGTTGCGCTAAAGATTGTTTGGCAAGGCAATCTTTACTCAGAAAGGACGTGCATGATTGGACTGCAGCTTGTGTGGAGAACCAGCGGGCAAAAAATGAGGTCCTTGAGCAATGGTTTGATCATGTCAATGTGGACCTTGTTGGTCCTCTTCCCTCCCTCCTGCAGTTTCATGCACCTCCTTACCATGGTGGAGCGTACCACCAGGTGGGCAGAGGTTATCCCTCTAGCATGGATGACGGCTGCAGACGTGGCACAGGTATTCATAAGCACCTAGGTTTCAGACCTCTGGTCTGCGATGGCCCAGAACCTCAGAATTAGGCTACATCACACCATGGTGTATCTCCTGCAGTCCAATGGCCTTTGCGAGTGGTTTCACCACTCCATGAAGGCTGCTCTGAGGGCCTCCTTGACCAATAAATGTTGGCATGATCGTCTCCCATAGGTCCTGCTGGGCCTCAGAAATGCTGCAAAAGTGGATCTGCAATCATCTGCGGCTGAGTTTGCATACTGGCAGCCATTCCAAGTGCTTGGTGATTTTGTTCCTGATGACATGACTGCCTGGTCGGCCTCCCAGCAGTGTTCCACCCTCCTCATTAAATTCAATTCCTTTTCACCTATTCCTACCTCCTATCATGGAATGGTGCACTCTTGGGTTCCTGTTGGCCTACATTCCACCTCATCTGTTTTCTTTTGCCATGACACACACCAATATCCCCTTGGACCCCCTTACGATGGGTTTTTCCGCATTTTGGAACAGGGCGAAAAGACTTTTTATCATGGGTAAGAGAGGTAAGCCTAAACAAATTTCAGTAGATTGCCTTAAACCAGCCCACCAAGTTTTGGAGTATTCAGCTGACATGCCCCTGGGGTAACAATGTGACCATGAGTGTGCCAACACATCTCTGGAAGTGCAAGAGGCACCTGTGATTCCTCCACCCATGATTCCTGAGCCGGGAATCTTATCTGTGCTCCAGACAGGCTCACAATGGTGGTTTTGATGACTTCTAGAGGACCTTTGTGAGGTAACATAATGGGGAGAAATGTATAACCATCAACACTGAGTTGGGGTTTCACTTTAAGAGACTGGCCTGATGTGATGACGTTGTTATTTAAGGATATTTTAGCCCACTTTGGGTGTTCAGGGTTTGGACTTTATTGAAAGGTGTTACGGGTTTCATTAAACATAAAATGCCTCATTTTGTTCTATGTGCAAAAACCTACAAGTACAACACTATTACTGACTGGGGTGTTGGAGTTCAGAGTTTAATTTTCTTCCACGGTCTAAAGACGTACCGGTTCACAGGTTAATTGGTCATTGTAAATTTTCCCATAATTAGGCTAGGGTTAAATCGGAGGTCACTGGTGGCATGGCTTGAGGGACTGGAAGGACCTTTACCAGACTGTAGCTCTAAATAAATAAGAGTAAATGATGACTGAGCGTTTTGTCTTAGCTTGCGTATAATAGCACTTACGAGGGGTGATTGATAAGTTTGTGGCCTAGGTTAGAAGGAGTCAATTTTAGAAAACCTAGCACATTTATTTTTCAACATAGTCCCCTCCTACATTTACACACTTAGTCCAGCAGTCGTGGAGTATACGGATCCCTTCTTTGTAGAAGTCGGCATCTTGGACCTCCAGAAAGTGGTCCACAGCAGGGGTGATTGATAAGTTCGTGGCCTAAGGTAGAAGGACATGAGTTATACAGCTCTCGTTACATGCACGTGCAGTTCAACTCTTTGAGTGATTATGCAGAAAGTTTGAAGTTAATAAAGGTTTTCTAAAATTAACTCCTTCTACCTTAGGCCACAAACTTATCAATCGCCCGTCGTATATACCCAATCCATTAAAGTTCGAACATCTATCTCTGCCTTGAATACACTCACTAGCTGAGTCTTCATGATCCTCATGGATAGGCATTCCCGAAGTTTGATTATCTTTTGTATTCCCCACCTTGTAGTCCTCCTTGTATTTGTGTACCGGCCCACTCACATCACCACCCAACTTTGTATTATCCACGATAATGCAAATGCTGCACATGATACCCTTCATCCAAATCTTCAATTGAGGTGCTGAACTACTGGGAAACTTTTTTCACCTGCTAAATACAACCTCCCAACCTAAAAATGCCATGTTTATTCCTATTCTAAGTTTCCTATCCATTAATAAATTCACAAATATTGCCAACATATCACCTCAAATCCCATGTGCTTTAATTTTGATTCATCATGTCTTGTGTAGCACATTATTAAAAGGTCTTCTGAAAGTTCAGATTCATCACATCAAATAATGATGAATTCTACTGTAGCTATCTCAAGAAAGAAAAAGATTTGGCAAGCATGATTTTTCTTTCTTAAATCCAAATTGACTCCATTCATACATTCATATTGTTGTTTTCTAAGTGGCCCACTTTCTTAATAATACAACCTAGCATTTTCCTTCTGGTGATTTTGAACTAATTGTTCTGTAGATTCCCCCATTCTTTATTCTCCTCTTTCTGAAATACATGAGATTACATTAAGCTTCAACTTCCACTTTGTTTTCTGTTTCTACCCCAATCTTATTTTAGCATCCAAAGAAATCTTTAAACTTTTCTGCTCCAAATGGAATATCGTGCATCGTTGACTTTCTGTTCATTAGGTCATATTGAATACTAATTTCTCAGCATAAGTCTCACTGATAAGAGAAACGATTATGGAGTGGTGCAGTTCCACTAAACACTGCATTAATCGTACTCCATTCCTTAGTGCATTCTTCCCCTCTTGGCACATCACTATGACCTCGGCTGCTCGCATAGGAATTCCAATTATGTATTTCTTTTCCTTCAAGACATTTTTCAAATCCACTTTGTGGATCATTTGTAATGAATACATTTAGCTGAATAGGTCACAGTGAAGCTCAATGAGGTGTTTATTGCAAACAACTTTACATGTCTTGCCAACCATGAAAAGGACTCATTTCTGCTGGACTCTATTTGTGTTAGTCAGCCGAGGCACTTGCCTTTGTTAAGAGAGCATAATTACAAATGAACACGTAAATTTGAAGCAAGAGTTAGCCTGCTCCACCATTCAACATCATCATGATTGATCTGATTGTAATCTTTATTTTACACACCTTTCTACTTCTGGTAACCTTTTGCCCTTTTGCTCGTCATGTATCGAACTATAGAAATATCCAAAGAGTCTGCCTCCCCTGCCTGTTTGAGGAAGACTCTCAAACATCTCAGACAAAACATTTGAATTCATCTCCTTCTGAGTGAATAATCTTTTTTAAAGAAGTGAGATTTAACATTTTAATCAACAAATTTGACTTCTTTGCCCATTCACTTAAGTAAACACTTAAGTGAGTGGGCAAAGAAGTTATATTTGGAGTCATCTTCACAACTTGTTTTCTAGCTATCATTATGTTAATTGTACCATCATCATTATAAATTATAACAAGTTTAGGCTGCAACAATGACCCCAGTGGCATAGCTCTCAAAGCATCTTGCCAGCTGGAAGTAGATACATCTACTTTATTGCCTAGTTCCTGTCAGTCAGTCTTCTATTCCTGTTACCTCCTACACCATGAGTTTTTTTTTGCAATAACATTTGATGCTGCACTTTATTAAATGTTTGCTGGAAATGTAAAGGCAAATTATAAAAGTTCAATTTTGGGATCCGAGTCCTCACACTTTGGCTGAAAAACAAAAATGATTCCATGGTGGACAACATCTCTATGGCTTTACACTTATCTCTGAAGCAGCTAGACAGTAAAGACCATAAGACTATAAGACTATCAGACATAGCAACAGAATCAGGCCACTGATATGAGTACAGTGCTTTCACCATGGTGCTAAAGTCTTTCTGGTTCTTTTGTCTATCAATTATCTGAATAATCATAAAATAGCTGTTGTTTTGTAATTTGCATGATCTGAATTTCCAAGTGATAAGCTCAAATCTAAACGTCTCACAAATCCACTTACAATAGCTTATTCAAGAGAACTGCAGTTGAGATCTGCTGGCGGTTGTTTTATGAACTTTACTCCTAATGTGCTGCCACTAGAACATAAGCTAATTGAAAGAAGGAATATTTATATTTTATGACCAGCCAATTTGTTTAGAAGTTATCAGGCCACCAGTCTGCACTGTTGTGCAATAAATTACTGAGGTTTTAACCATTGGCTTTTAATGATAAATATACACATAGCATACCTATTTATGATTTCTCTGTAAATAGAAAACCACTGAGATTTTGCCTCATAACAATTTAACATTAGAAAATAATATCCTCTCCTACATTGATAGCACTCTCAACCATTCCGCTGCAAATGCTTAGTAATACAATAGAATCAATCAAAGTCAGGTTGAATATCACTGGCATATGTTATGAAATATGTTGTTTTGCGGCTGAAGTGCAAAAAAGAACAAAAATAGTGAGATAAGTAGAGGGGTGCATTATTTATTCAGAATTAACAGTGGCGAAGAAGCTGTTCTTAAAACGTTGAGTGTGTGTCTTCAAGCTGCTGTGCTTCATTCTTGATGGTAGCATACCAGATATTGATGAAACCAGTTAGAATGTTCTCCACAGTACACCTGTAGAAATTTGTGAGAGTCTTTGGTAACAGACCAAGTCTCCTCAAACTCCTCATGAAATATAGCCTCTGCCATGCTTCCTTTGTAATTGCAGCAATATGTTGGCCCAGGATACAGTAGATTTTCAGAGATGTTGGCACCCAGGAACTTGAAACTGCTCACCCTTTCCATTGCTGATTCCTCGTTGAGAACTGGTGTGTGTTCCCTTGACTTTCCCTTCCTGAAGTCGACAATCAATTCGTTGGTCTTACTGATGTTGAGTGCAAGGTTGTTGTTTCAACACCATTCAATCAGCTGATCTATCTCATGCCTGTACCCCTTATCATCGCCATCTGAAATTCTGCCAGCAATAGTTGTGTCATCAGCAAATTTATAGATGGCATTTGAGCAATGCCTAGCCACACAGTCATGGGTGCAGAGAGAGTAGAGCAGTGGGGTAAGCATGCATTCTTGAGGTATGTCAGTGTGGATTGTCAGCGAGGAGGAGACATTATATCCGATCTGCTCTGACTGTTGTTTCCTGATGAAATCAAGAACCCAGATGCAGGTGGAGGTACGGAGGCCCATGTTTTGGAGTTTATTAATTAGTACTGAAGGAATGATAGTATAGGACACTGAGCTGTAATCAATAAACAGCAGCCCTGACATAGATACTGCTATTGGCCAAGTGATCAATAGTAGAGAGCCAGTGAGATTGAATTCACTGTAATCTATTATGGCAATAGGCAAATTGCAGTGGGTCCAGGTCCTTGCTGAGGCAGGAGTTGATTCTGGCCACGATCAACTTCTCAACACACTTCATCACAGTAGCTGTGAGTGTATCTGGGCTATAGTCACTTAGGCAGCTCACCCCGCTCTTCTTGGGCACTGTAAAATTGTCACCCTTTTGAAGCAGGTGGATCTTCTGACTGCAGCAAAACAGAGATTACACAGCCACCAGATGCTGCTGGGATTCGCACAAGTCCAGTTTTATTCTCCCTTTCCAAGTGTGCGTAAAAGGCATTTAGCACATCTGGAAGTGAAGTATCACAGCTGTTCACAATGCTAGGTTTGGCCTTATGGGAAGCAATGGCCTGAAAAACCTATCAGAGCTGTCATGCATCTGCTTCCATCTCTAACTTCAATCAGAGTTGTTTCTCGCTCTGAAAGTAGCCTTTTATAGGTCATACCTGGATTTCTTGTATAGTTCTGAATTACTAGTTTTGAATGCAATAGGTTTAGCCCTCAACAGACTACAAATCTCATGGTTCATCAACATCCTTTGGTTTGAGTATGTCTAGCATATTCTCGAAAGCACACACTCATCCACACAGATCTTGATGCAGTCAGTGAGAACTGTGGCATACTCGTGCAAATATGAAGATAAATCTCTGAATGTTGTCCAGTCCACTGACTCAGAGCAGTCTTGGAACCGCTTCTCTGCTTCCCTTGACCATACCTTCTTGGTCCTTACCACGGTGCTGCCATCTTTGGTCTCTGCCTCTCTGCTGGGAGAAGAAGCACAGCCAGGTGATTGGACTTTCCAAAGTATGGATGTGGGACGGCACAGTAAGTGTTCTTGATGGTGGTATAAATGTAGTCAAGTGTGTTGGCTCCTTTGGTTCCAAAGGTGATATGTTGTCAGGAGTTGTTCAGAGATTTCTTCAAGCTGGTCGGATTGAAATCCCTCACAATGATAGGGAAGGCTTCAGGGTGCACTGTTTAGTGACTGCTGTTTACAATGCCTGTCTGGCATTGGCCTGAAATGAAATGTACACTACACAACTACCAGGATGAAGGCAGAAAACTCCCTCGGCAGATAAAATTGACAACACTTAATTGCTAGATATTCCATCACGGGTGAAGAGGTCTGAGACAGAACCACGTTGAGCACCATATCTGTGCACCATAGCGAGTTAATCATGAAGCATACACCCCTCCTTTAGCTTTAACTGACCTGTCTTTGCAGAGAACGGTGAAACTATTTGGCTGCAGTGCTGTGCCTGAAATGGTGGGGGTGAGCCTTGTTTCTGTGAAGCAAAGTACACAGTAGTTCCCGATGTTCTTCTGGTACTGCAATCTTGCTCTAAGGTCTTCAGTTTAATTTTCCAGAGGCTGTACATTTGGCAGCAGGATGGTTGGGAATGGGGGTCTAAGACCTCTGTGTTTCAATCATACCTGTAGCCCAACACGCCTTCCCTTCTTCCATTTTTTCAAAAGGGAAATTGCACTCACAACCCAAGTCTGCCAAGCAAGATCTGTTGATTTTGAGGATTGATGCATATTTTTAGACAGCTTAAAATGGTGTTGCTTATCAAATTACCCATGGCTGTGACTTTGGATTTCAGCTGCAGTAGTTCCAAACAAGAATATTTGATCCAAGATGTTTATTTTTATTCACTTATTGAGATACAGTGCAGAATAGACCCTTCTGGCCCTACGAGCTGCTCCACCCAGCAACCCCCGATTTAACACAGGACAATTTACAATGACCAATAACCTATCAACTAGTACCCCTTTGAACTGTGGGAGGAAATCGGAGCACCTGGAAAAAACTCACACATTCCATGGCAAGGAACGTACGGAGTATTTCATATAGAATCATATTGATGATGTAACACAAAATGCTGGAGAAACTCAGCAGGCCAGGCAGCATCTATGAAAAAAGTACAGTCGACGTTTTGGGCGGAAACCCTTCAGCAGGAAGTTCTGAGTCCTGCCGAAGGGTCTTGGCTCGAAATGTCAACTGTACTTTGATGCTGCCTGGTCTCCTGAGTTCCGCCAGCATTTTGTGTGTGTTACTTGGATTTCCAGCATCCGCAGCTTTTCTCATGTTCCTTATTGATGATGTCAGAATTGAATTCAGAACTCCAACGCCCTTAGCTGTATTAGTGTCGCTCTAACTGCGAAGCTACTGTGGCTCCCATCTTTACTGAAGTTCTGTTACTCAAAGATCAAGAATTCATCCAGGTATTGAAACGGTAGCAGAAATCCAATCTTAGTTAGTAGGCCATTACTGTATTTTTAAGCTGTCTGTATAATCCTGCAATATATTTTGCAGTATTTACATTAGATCAATAGGATCATTTCTCCAAAACTTATTATTTTGCACTTTTTTTTTACATTAAATCGGTTCAGCCACCTACTTGTCCATTTTTAACACAGCATGAGCTTGAAATTTAATTGTACAGTGCCTTTTTAATGAAAAAAATCAATTGCAAAACAAACTTGCAACCTGACTACAACTTTAATAGGTTCTATATGCATATAATACATACACACATGAAATTCTCTGCATACAGTGGCAACATTAATCAGTGTTGTATGTCCAGCTGAAGTCTCCTCTGTGAAAGTGATCATCAATTATCATTGGAGGATATGAAAGCTGATTTAAACAGCAGGAAATTTGATGAGCCACCAGAAGCTGAGCTTTGTAGAAAAAGCTAGTCAGATGATGGAAGTCTTGAAATGTGTTGCATAAACATAGAGTTGAAGACTGACTTTACTTGCTGCAAATATAGGAGGTATTTTAGTCATCCCTCAAAGCCTTCAGTCCTATGATGTGAAGGGTAACAAGTGCATTTGGTTTTAATTGAGAGTCTTCTGGTAGCCACACTCCTTCTTTGATTAGGAATGCATCCAGAAGCAGTAAAGTATATAAGAAACAACTGCAGGTAGAACAGTACAGTACAACACAATACCAAGGGTGTTTGCATGATGCTTTAGTACAGAGGCTCCTGCTGGACCTACCATAAAGCAGCTATCACACTGGACAGAAAGATGTCTCTTTGAGGGAATAATCTGTCCTGTCCATCCTTGAGATCATCAATCCAGTTCAACTCTTGGAGAGCCCTGTTATAAGCATAGCCATGGCGGCCTAAAAGCTTAATGGCATGAAGGTCCTTGAGATGTTTTCACTACTTAACAATGCAGTTCAGTGTTGTCCAGTAGTCTTGTTGCCTTCTCTACAATTTTGCAGTCATTGCATAGCAGTAGCTGGTGGTGAAGGAGGCGGAAGACAATAGACTCTTCATTGTGTCATTTTGAATATCGTGATTGGAGGAAAGTATAAGGAAATGTCACAAGTAAATGTTTTACTCTGAGAGTGGTGGATACTTGGAATGGGCTGCTAGGTGTGGCGGTTGAGGCAGATACATTAGGGGCATAATGCGATTCCTAGATAGGCATGTAGATGAAAGGAAAAAGGAGGGTTATGTAGGAGGGAAGGGGGTAATGATGATTTTGGAGTTGAAACAACATCATGGGCCAAATAACCTGTACTGTTCTGTGTTCTATAACAATGTGAACAGAACTGTACACACATAAAAGTTGCTGGTGAACGCAGCAGGCCTGAACTGTGCACAGTACTCTGTGCAGCCTCACCAATATCTAATATAACTGCAACATACTGTAACTTTGCAATTCTTATACTCAATGTCCCGACTGATGAATGCTAGCATACAAAATGCCTTGTTCTCCATCCTATCCATCTATAATCCAACTATGCTTTTTGCACTCCTTGGTCTCTTTGTCCCATAACACTCCTCAGGGCATTAACATACACTGTATAAGTTCTGCCCTGGTATGACCTCCCAAAATGCGGTATCTCACATTTATATAGATTGAAAGACATTTACCTGTACTCAGCCCACATACCTAGCTGAACCAGATCCCCCGCTAATTTTCATCAGCTTCTACACTATCTAAAACACCATCTATTTTATTATCACCCACAAGCATACTAACCATGCCTTGTACATTCGCATCCAAATTATTTCCACTTAACAGTGCACTCCCACACTTATTGTAGTCATCTAGAGTTTGACTAGTTCCCACTACTTATGTGTAGTGCATGCTTATTCTTAATCAGAGCTGCAGTACTGTATTTCTTATCAACCAATGTTCCTAAAAATTTGCCAGCCTTGCCCTTCATCCTAACAGAATCATACAGGCTCAAAAATCATGATGTCACATGTTCAAAGGGCTCACACTTGGTAGACACACCTTAACCTGCAAATAATCTCACTCAATCAACCTCTGCATGATCATACCTACATAGAACATAGAACATAGAATAGTACAGCACAGTACAGGCCCTTTGGCCCACAATGTTGTGCCAACCCTCAAACCCTGCCTCCCATATAAGCCCCCACCTTAGATTCCTCCATATACCTGTCTAGTAGTCTCTTAAACTTCACTAGTGTATCTGCCTCCACCACTGACTCAGGCAGTGCATTCCACACACCAACCACTCTCTGAGTAAAAAACCTTCCTCTAATAGCCCCCTTGAACTTTCCACCCCTTACCTTAAAGCCATGTCCTCTTGTATTGAGCAGTGGTGCCCTGGGGAAGAGGCGGTGGCTATCCACTCTATCTATTCCTCTTATCATCTTGTACACCTCTATCATGTCTCCTCTCATCCTCCTTCTCTCCAAAGAGTAAAGCTCTAGCTCCCTTAATCTCTGATCATAATGCATACTTTCTAAACCAAGCAGTATCCTGGTAAATCTCCTCTGTACCCTTTCCAATGCTTCCACATCCTTCCTATGGTGAGGTGACCAAAACTGGACACAGTACTCCAAGTGTGGCCTAACCAGAGTTTTATAGAGCTGTATCATTACATCGCGACTCTTAAACTCTATCCCTCGACTTATGAAAGCTAACACCCCATAAGCTTTCTTAACTACCCTATCCACCTGTGAGGCAACTTTCAGGGATCTGTGGACATGTACCCCGAGATCCCTCTGCTCGTCCACACTACCAAGTATCCTGCCATTTACTTTGTACTCTGCCTTGGAGTTTGTCCTTCCAAAGTGTACCACCTCACATTTCTCTGGGTTGAACTCCATCTGCCACTTCTCAGCCCACTTCTGCATCCTATCAATGTCTCTCTGCAATCTTTGACAATCCTCTACACTATCTACAACACCACCAACCTTTGTGTCATCTTGGTGGCTCTAGAGTACTTACTGCCACTTGCAGTACTTCATTTACCAGGAGAAGGTCCAGTGTTGCATCCTCTCAAGTAGTACTATTTTGTATGTTGATAAAGGAAGCTTTCTTGAACAAATTTCATAAACTCTACTTCATCAAAGCCTTTTACACTATGGTTGTCCTGGTCAACATTAAGGGAATTAATATCTCCAATAATAATACTACCTTATAATGTTCACAACTTATTGCAATCTCTACATACCTGTTTCTCTAATCCCTGACTTGTAATACAATCCCATCACAATGACCATCTCCTTGTTCCTAAGGTCTACCCATATGGTCTCTCTGGATGATCCTCCAAGAATATCATCTCTATGAATTATTGCTGTGTCCTCTTTCATCAAGAAGTAATCTCCCCCTCTTCCCTTTGCTGCACCTCCATCAAATCTGTAACATCTATATCCTGGAATATTGATTTGCTAGTCCTGTCTTCACTCAGTGTTGTTACTGATATGACCATGGTAGCTCAGTTCCCAGAGCCAGTCCATGCTCTGAGTTCACCTGCCTTACCTATTCTGCATCGTCCATTGAAATAAATAGAGTTTAGATCTGGTTTAAACTTAAGTTACATATGTTTGTACGATTCATCTTACAGTTGGCAAATCAGAGAGTATATGATGTATAAATTTTGAAAGATATATGGAAATAATTCGGTAATACAATCCAATGGGAAAAAGATATGAAGATATCGTGGTGAGTAGTTAGTAAATGTACAGATAAATTTAATTGTGACACATTAAATTTACTGCCTCGTAGACAGCAGGTAGGAAAATGCAAGGACATATTGATACGTCTTTCTTTGACACTATAATGCAGTAAATCACTCTTTTTACTCTGCACTTTAAGGATTATTCTCAAATATGAGTAGTGAGCTGGTGTCTGAACTTTTTGTGAAGTCAGGACACTCCTCTGCATTACTAAGCTCTGAAGGCCATTGAGTAAAACAAGCTCCACAATCTATTGGTGGTGAAAGGAAATTGGATGGTCAATGATGGAACTGCAAAAATATATTGGACAAGTGTAACGTGCTCTTTGGAAAGTTTAACCTCAGACAGATGGCAAAGGAGTGCCAATGTAAAATAATTAGACCACAACTTTGAGGTATTCCTCAGTGCCAAAATGGACTTGATGGGAGACTTCCTTTTCTTGGTAGATAGTCTTGTGCACATTCTTGCCTGTGTAGTCACTAATGCACCCATCTGCCATGAGCATATGTCCTTTCCTTTTTTGACTTAGCTGTTTGACAGACAAACTACTATTTGTATCTGTTTTCTTAACACTCAGAGCAGCTTAGAGTACCTGCAGAATAATCAAGACATCCAGGTAAATCGTTCCACTGCACTTGGTGGAATAATTATCAGTAAGCTGATATTTGCTGTGCCCTGTCAACCATATGCTCCCTATCAGTGATACGTTACCCATACACATGGAATCGTTGACTCAATAATACAGCAAACATCCATGACAATTGAATAAACGCTCTTGCAGTTAAAGAGTGCAGTATAGTTATCAGAAGCTTTGTGAAGTTATTGAGGGAAATGGATCTGTATATCTTTTTCTACAGTGCATTGCATTATCAAATGGCTTTCAAAATCTACACATTATTTATTTATTTGTTTTATTTATTGAGATACAGCGTGGAATAAGCCCTTGCGGCCCTTTGAGCTGCACTGCTCAGCAATCATAGAAACATAGAAAATAGATGCAGGAGTAGGCCATTCGGCCCTTCAAGCCTGCACCGCCATTCAGTATGATCATGGCTGATCATCCAACTCAGAACCATGTACCAGCCTTACCTCCATACCCCCTGATCCCTTTAGCCACAAGGGCCATATCTAACTCCCTCTTAAATATAGCCAATGAACTGGCCTCAACTGTTTCCTGTGGCAGAGAATTCCACAGATTCACCACTCTCTGTGTGAAGAAGTTTTTCCTCATCTCGGTCCTAAAAGGCTTCCCTTTTATCCTCAAACTATGACCCCTCGTTCTGGACGTCTCCAACATTGGGAACAATCTTCCTGCATCTAGCCTGTCCAATCTTTTTAGAATTTTATACGTTTCAATCAGATTCCCCCTCAATCTTCTAAATTCCAACGAGTATAAGCCTAGTTCATCCAGTCTTTCATCATATGAAAGTCCTGCCATCCCAGGAATCAATCTGGTGAACCTTCTTTGTACTCCCTCTATGGCAATGATGTCTTTCCTCAGATTAGGGGACCAAAACTGCTCACAATACTCCAGGTGTGGTCTCACCAAGGCCTTGTACAACTGCACTAGTACCTCCATGCTCCTGTACTCGAATCCTCTCGCTATGAATGCCAGCATACCCTTCACCTTTTTCACCTCCTGCTGTACCTGCATGCCCACTTTCAATGACTGGTGTATAATGACACCCAGGTCTCGTTGCACCTCCCCTTTTCCTAATCGGCCACCATTCAGATAATAATCTGTTTTCCTGTTTTTGCCACCAAAGTGGATAACTTCACATTTATCCACATTAAATTGCATCTGCCATGAATTTGCCCACTCACCTAACCTATCCAAGTCACCCTGCATCCTCTTAGCATCCTCCCCACAGCTAACACTGCCACCCAGCTTCGTGTCATCCGCAAATTTGGAGATGCTGCATTTAATTCCCTCATCCAAGTCATTAATATGTATTGTAAACAACTGGGGTCCCAGCACTGAGCCTTGCAGTACCCCACTAGTCACTCCTGATTTTAACCCTAGCTTAATCACGGGACAATTCAAAATGACCAATTCACCTATCAACTGGTACGTCTTTGGACTGTGAGAGGAAACTAGAGGTCGCAGAAAGAACGTACAAACTCCTTACAGGCAGTGGCGGGAATTGAACCCAGGTTGCTGGTACTATAAAACGTTGTGCTAACTGCTGCGCTACTGTGCTGCCCCAATTCCATACCCTATGATATTGCCAATTGTAATCTGGTTAAATTTGTACTATAAAATTTATCACTAGGATTTTATTATGAGCCTGACCATGAGTTTAAGAAATAAAAGGTGTATTGGCATCAGGGGGATGCACACTACTATCTTAAAATTGGATGAATTCCCAGACACAGTTGGAAAAAAAACATTTGCATTTGCTCAAGAAGACAAATGACTATTTCCATTTGCAAACATACTTATTGTCAGCCTACCATGGTGAGTAGTCATTAAATGTATTGATAAATTTTGATTGTTTCACATATTAAGTTTACCACTTCAAATACTTGGTGGATGGGAAAATGAAGGACGCGTTGCTAAGTCTTTCTAAAATGACTAACGGTTTCTCAACCAACCAACTGATTTCATCAAACCGGGTTGATAACCACAAAGACCTGAACATGCATTTAAAATTGAACTGTGGCTTCCCGCCCCTTAATTTTGTCATTTGTAAACAAAACCTTAATGAGTTCACTGTCAGCCTTTTGTATATTATACTGTTAACTACCAGATCAGCTTTGATTTCTTGTTTGTGTTGAACTGTCTAACTAATTGGTATAAGTATCCATGCGTTGGGCAATCAAAAAATTAGTAATTTGAGGTTGACATAGGCAAAGACTAAACAAACCAGAAACATAGTGTTTTGCATATTAAATTGTTGGCTTGCTCTGTGTCACAAACGATTACAGGTACCTGAAGCTTAATATGAAGGAGTTGCGCTGAAAAACTAAGATATTTGAGAATAAAAAATAATCATTACTTCTTGGTTCTTTCATTCTGATTGAGAATTGAGATTAGATTGCTGTATGTTTTATGTAAGCTTTGTGATGATGTTTTGCCTTTTATCAAGGGAATATTATTTTTCTTTTCCAGCTTCTGGGGATGAAAGGGTTATCATATGAGAAATATCTGATAGCTCTGGGTCTGTACTCACTGAAATTTTTAAGGATGAGGGGGGATCTCATTGAAATCTTTCAAATGTTGAAAACTCTAGACAGAGTAGATGTGGAAAGGATGTTTCCCATGGTGGGGGAGTCTAGGACAAGAGGACAAAGCCTCAGGATAGAAGGGCGTCCATTTAAAACAGAGATGCAGAGAAATTTCTTTGGCCAGACAGTGATGAATTTGTGGAATTTGTTACCATAGGCAGCTCTGGAGGCCAGATTGTTTGGTGTCTTTAAGGCAGAGCTTGTTAGGTTCTTGACTGGACGTGGCATCATAGGTTATAGGGAGAGGACTGGGGAGTGGGGATGAGGAGGGGGAAAAAAGGATTAGCCGTGATTGAATGGCAGAGCAGACTTGATGGGCCAAAAGGCCTCATTCTGTTTGTATGTCCTATGGTCTTTATGGGAATTCTATCAGTATCAAATATTCATTGTTTTCCCAGTTATGGTACCAAAGCTTAGCACCAAAAAATAAACAGAACAAGGTACAGTGCAAGTACAGGACAGGAATTTTTTTTTAAAAAATCATTAAAACTGCAAGCATCATTCAAAAATACAACCAGTGTAAGTGAATGAGATTGCATATTAATGACATTTACTATTAATGCATACCTCCTACCTTTTCATTTCAGATTTACATTTGTATTAATTACAATCTTTCTGAGTATTCTATACCTTCAAGAATATTCAATTTCCATCCAATCATGAACAACTCTTGATTAACATTTATTGGATTATTGTCATTTTAAGAATATCTCTCAGCTGGAGCTTTAGCAATTTACTGCTGGTTAAGTTGGACAGGTGAAAATTTCTCTGGATTTAATAAAATATTTTCTACAACCTTCAATTAAATGCAATTTTTCTTTCAAAACTTTATTTGATACTGCCAGAATTAGGAAGTTGGTTTCTTAATAACTTCTGATATCGCATAAAAAAGCAAACCGCTTTGCATATTTCCTGCCTGATACTTGTTGCTATCTTCTCTATGCAGTGAAAACTTATATAGTTTCATTTTCAGTGTCCAGAGGCACATCGTAATTGACTAGTATGAGTGTTGAATAGTGAAGAATGAGCCAAGAAATTGTGATAGACGTTACAGGAGAGCGATGGGGTAGGGGAGCAATGATGTCTAAAAGTCTCCAGATCTCTGATACTCTACTGCATGTGAGACCTAGGGCACTGTGTGCAGTTAAGTTCAACTTGTAAAGACATACCATCTTCCCTTTGCTCTCCTGTTTCTCCCCTTTCCTTAGAATTGAATTTGGTGGGGTTCCTTAATGTTGTGTCAGCCAGGCAGAAAGGGTGGGTAATGGGGATAAGCTCCCATTACCTATTAAATACTAACAAATAGCCTCTGACAATCAAGTCCAGCTCCTAACCTTCACACGTGGCTTAGCTACTAAGCCAGGTGGAACCATTTCTAGTGACAGGAGAAGGGGCAAAGGTGGGTTACTGGCACCTTAAAACCAGTTGTTTTGGGCAAATAGGTCTCGTTAGTCATGGTTGGCAGCTCATCTAGAAGAAGGAACACTCTGAGTGGTAACGCCCACTCTTGGGGAAAACTTTGGGAGTAAACCCTAGGAAAAAATCTAGAACTAGAGTCCCTAAGGCAGTACAGCATTGAGTTCAATGCTGACTGTCACGTCAAGTCGTCAGGTTTATTATCATTTAACTATATATACCTGTATGCAAGCAATTAAGAAATACTTCTCCAGACTTAGGTGTAAAGAGCAGTAGTACACATTACACACATATAACACACAATAACTTAGGAAAGTAAGAATTAACTCTACAAACGAATTATGCATAGATAAATAAAGTGCATAAATTAAATATTGTACGGTATGGTACAAATTATCCAGTGACATTTCAAGTGTGATTCGATGGGGAGTTTAGAAGCCTAATAACCTGAGGAAGGAAGCTGTTTTTCATCCTGTATCGTTCTTGCTTTTATGCATTGGAGTCTCCTGCCTGATGCTAGAATGTCAAAGGGGATGCTGGATGGGTGGGTTTGATCTTTGATCATACTAAGGGCCCTGCGTAAACAGTGCTCCTGATAAATACTCCTGATAGATGGGAGGGAGACCCCTAAAGTCCTCTTGGCTGTTCTCACAGTCCTTTGTAGGGACCTTCAGTCTGATGCTCTGTTGCTCCAATACCAGATGGAGGCAACTTGTCAGGACACTCTCAATTGTGCTTCTGTAAAATTTGGTTAAAATGGGGGGAGAGGGGGCTCGCTTGCCTCAATCTCCTCAGGAGGTGGGGGCACTGCTGTGCCTTCTTATTCTGGGAGGTGATATTGAGTAACCAGGTGATATGAACTCCCAGAAACTTTGTGCACTTAACTCTCTCTACAGAGGAACCATGCATGTGTAGAGGGGGATGGTTCATCTGCACCTTCCTAAAGTTCACAATGATTTCCTTGGGTTTTCTTCATGTTCAGACTTAGGTTGTTGCCCTCACACCAGTCCACCAGCTGCTGCACTTCCTCTCTGTGCTCCGACTCATCATCGTTGTTGATGAGGCCAACCACTATAGTGTCTTCTGTACACTTGATGATACAGTTTGAGCTGGATCCTGCAACACAATCCATGCATCAGCAGTGTGAACAGCAGCAGGCTGAGCACACAGCCCTGGGGAGTGCCAATTCGACTTGAGATGTTGCCGCTTACACAGAATGACTGTGGCCTTTCTGTTCAGAAGTTCAGGATCCAGTTACAGAGGGAAGCATTGAGACCCAGTGAGGACAGTTTCCCCACCAGTTTCTGGGGTACGATGGTGTTAAGTGCTGAAATTAAGTTTATAAACAGCAGTCCAGCATATGAGACCCCATTTTCCTGGTGGGACAGGGCAGAGGCTATGGCATCATCAGTGTATCAATTTGAGCAATAAGCAAACTGGAAAGAGTTGAATGTAGCCGGGAGAAAGGCTTTAATGTGTTTCAAGACCAGCTGTTCAAAGTATTTCATAATGGTTCATGTTAATGCCACATGACAATAGTCACTGGCAACTCCTGGTGCCAGTCTATATCGGTGTTTCCCATTTGGATTTATCAGCTGCATGGGGAGGAGGAGTCTGCTGAATGGTCAACAGCTTGCTCTCTGTATTGTACTGCCTGGCTTGCGTTACTGGCTTGAGTATTAACTTATGTGAACTTAGTGGAGAGCACGGATGACCAAGGTGTTGATCTTCCTGAGTTGGGATAAGGCATTGTGGAGATGTTCTGGGTAGAAAGAATTCAACAGAGGGATGAATGTCATTCCAGTCAGGGACGTTGGGGAGAATGGAGAGATAATTAAAAACATTAGCAGAGAAAAGGTGATGGACACAGTCATTAACAGGCAAACTTGAGGAAACTTAGGAGGGAGAGAATGAATAGATTCCAAGCAAACACCCAAATTAAGTAGCCCGCTGCACCCTATAGGAGCTCAGACTGAAAATGCAGGTAAGACTCCTAAAGAAAAATCTTTCTAATTTTGTTTAGCAACCAGAGCTTAACAAGAACCTTGTCAAGTAATTCCTGAAATCAGTTCTGTAAAGCAATAGTACTTCTGGATCAATGCATTTTAAAATTTAGAAACTAGCTAACTTTAGGAAATGAGTAAAGAGATTTTCAGTATTTGTTAAATGTGTAAAGTGCTGTGTACCAGTGAATGATTTTTGTGAAGACTTCCTGGTGCAAAATTTATTTGCAGCTGAATCTCAGATTGTGTGCACATTAGAACTGGTTCTGTGCATTTAACATGCTCAAATGTGTTCCCCTCATTTATACTAAAAAGAAAAAAATTGTATCACAGGTCACTAAGGTGACAGCCAGTGGAATAAGGCCGGATATAGGGGTATGACTACATGGATAACTGTTACTGTACTCCAAAAACATTAATGAATTGTACATTACATTAATGGAAAGAAGTTACACAAATCTACTTATATTTTGCTTCTTTCCTGTAGAATTGTTTGCTGCATTTTTATAGTATCATTACATAACAATCTTATAAACATTGATGAGATGGTCAGTTAGACTTTGGTAGTAAACAGTTAAAGGTGGGGGGCAGCAAGGAAGATTGCCTTGTTGGCCTTAGTTTCTGGCTCCTGTTTATAATTTATACCATCATAAAAACATTCATTCAGGATTGAATGAAAGCAAGGCTATTAATTAATTTTCAATACATCTGTTAAATTAGTTTTTGCATATTGTGTTGATTTGTTTTTAATGCCTAGAATGCACTTGAATAAAAAAGAATAAGATAAATCTTACATTGCTTTCATGTTGGAATACTAATAGCATTCCAATAGCATGACATATGAGGTGCCATCAACATTTTCTCATGTCATTTATGCAGCCATTTGAAGTTCTTGTGATGTGTGAAGGCTATGGTTTCCTCCTTGTAATATTGACATGTAATTTCATTTTAAAATGGTGCATAATTGTACTTTGAAAACCCCAATTTATCAACTAGCCACAGGATCAAAGAATCACAAGATTATACTCATACAGCGTGAATGCAGACTCTTTGGCCCATCAAGTCTGCACCAACCAACAGAAACCCACTTACATAAATACTGCATTAATCTCATTTCATTCTTCTCACAACTCATTCCACATTTTAACATTCATCTACATATTCAAAGCAATTTATAATAGGCTTTTATCCCATTCATCTATATCCCTTTGAAGTGTGGGAGGAAACCAGACCATCCTGCAGAAACCCACACAGTCAATGTGTGGTGGCCTCATTCTTCCTTTAGAATGCTTCTTCTTTGGGATTAACTGATCCTGCATCTTTTGAATTAGTCTCAGAAATGCCTGCTATCGCTGTTCTATCATCATCCCTGCTAATGTCCCTTTCCAATCAACTTTGGCCTGCTCCTCTTTTCTGCTTCTGTAGTTACTGTACCTTTACTCAACTGTAATAATGATATATCTAATCATAGCTTCTTTCTCTCAAACTGAACAAAGAATTTTATCATACTATGATCCTGCCTCCTAAGGATTTCCTTAACTTAAGCTCCCTCATTAAATCTGGTTCATTGCACAATACCAAATGCCTTTTTCCTAGTCAGCTCAACCACAAGCTTTTCTAAAACAAACACCTTGTTTGCATTCTACAACGTCCTTCTCTTGGGATCCAGCACCAACCTGATTTTCCCAGTCTATCTGTATATTGAAGTCTCCCATGGCTCCTCTAACATTGTTTTTCTTACATCTTCTGTATATCTCCGGTTGTGGTTTTTACCCCACGTCCTGGCTATTATTCAGATGCCTGCTCATAGCTCCCATCTGAATATTTTTACCCCGGAGGTTTCTTAACTCGACCGACAGGATTCTACATCTTCTGATCTTCTATGACTTCTTGCTAAGGATGTAATTTCATATTTTTACTAATTGAGTCATTCTACCTCCTTTACCTACCTGCCTAACTTTTTAACAGGATGTGTATCGTATCCTTGGATGTTTCGATCCCAGCTGTGATCTTCTTTCAGTAATGACTATGTGCTGCCCGCAGATTTGTCATTGCCAATTTCTAACTGCACTATAAGCTCAGTGACCTTTATTCATATACTGTGTGCATTCAATTATAACACCTTTAGTCAAGTATTCACCACTCTTCATCTCGAGTCTGTTTCCTTGTTGTCTGAAGTTAAATTTTTTTTTCTTGTCTAAACCTTTTGTCTTTTTTTTTGATTCTGGAGACTCGAGTAATCTCTCCTGCACTCTTTTCCATTTTATTTTATCCATATTTTCCAATCCATTGAATCTTCCACCCCCACTATTTAGTTTAAAGCCTATCTTCAGCCCTAGATCAACTGATGTTGGTCAGCAAGCATAGACCAGTACTTGAAATTTGATGCAAGCTAAAATTCACAGGGATACAGAGGAAAGCTTCACGGGTAGATGACACAGCACTAGGTTAGATTTGGATGAAGTTATGAAGGTGGAAATGGGCTGACAAGGTCTGGACTGATGTGAGGTCTGAATTTCCACTTGGAGTCAAGTAAAATAGAAGTAATCCAAAGAATTTTGTTTCGTTTCAGACAACATTGGTGATTAAGGAAGAGTTTGTGATCAGACCAAAGCCGATGGCTATAACAATTTGCTTCTGGCATATGACCAGGAACAGGAACATTAAAATATTTGTCCTTCATAGATTTGTGATTGATGATGCAATTTTGAAGATCCCCATGGGCTTTTAACATACAGACTAGTTCTTAAAAACTTGCTTTGTGTCTTTCCCTTTTACAAAGTTTTTAAAGTTAACACCAGATGGTAGATGTCAATGAACAATAGAAATCATCAGTCCAACCAGGTTCAATACAACTATAGGTTATTCTTCATGCTATTTGTAGATCACAAAAACAGCCTAACATTTGGATCCTTTTTCTAGAGTGCCTCTGCTGAAGTTAAATTTTGATCAACCATAACCAAATAACTCCGTGCAGAAAATGCGAGCTAAGGAATCCTTGAGCTGGTTGCATCTTCATGTTCAAGTCAAGTTGCTTTTATTGTCACTTCAACCATAACTGCTGGTACAGTACACAGTAAAAACGAAACAACGTTCCTCCAGAACAATGGTGCTACCATGAAGCAACACAAAACTATACTAGACTACCTGAAACAACACAAAACTACACTGGACTACCTGAAACAACACAAAACTACACTAGACTACCTGAAGCAACGCAAAACTACACTACACTACCTGAAACAACACAAAACTACACTAGACTACCTGAAACAACACAAAACTACACTAGACTACGTGATATATTTTGTTCACAGTTAAATGTTTGAAGTATTTAATGGGGATCTGAGGATATGAAGTAAACTTTGCATCACTGTGTCTGCTATTAGATTTAATTAGGCTATATCATTAACAGTGTATGTATGACCATATCAAGTACCTTTTATTGAAATTGCTGTGTTTGAACTACTTAAATTGGAATGGCTTTATGGATTAGTACTAAAAATGGTTTACTTATTGATATACATAGTCTAAATGAATGACATTGTTTGAAATAAGGATTTTAAAATGTAAGTTAGATGAGTGAGTATATATTATCAATAATATCTCTCTTTAAAACTATGATGCCATATTAATGAGGGATATTGCATTTTCATAAAGAAATCGATACACTGCAAATCAAAATGCAATTGTTGCATTTATCTGGCATGGCTGCAATTAACATCTTTCATACCTCAAACAAAATCACAATGATATTTGTCAGATCTCATTTGCCGGTTCTTTACGGATTTAACTATGAAGAAAACTTTGTGTATTTTTCCTGTTGAAGTTTTAGTTTCATACAGTAACCATGAAAGGGAATATTCAAGTATAAATGAAAAAAATGTGGAGAACCTCTTTATTTAGACTCTTAAGGTCTTCAGTTATATATAAAAAAATCAAGGGGCATGGTGAAGATTTCCACGTTTTCTTTCCAAAATATGATGATGGGGAAAGGTCATCGTTTGCGAAGTAGGCTCATTAGGGACTCTGTAAATGTTGTCTTTCACTTATTTCCTAGCGGATCTTTGCAGTGTAAATGGTGTTGCTTGGCACAGAAATTGGACCCTTGAGACAAATCCTCAAGCAACTGCTTGGCCTTGCAATATAATGTAGAAAAGCAGAAAGACATTTAAAATGCCCACTAAATAATAGCAATTAAATGTTTAGCATTTCAGGAATTTATTGTATAAGGCATGCATCACATCTAAAATACTACTTAACCCTGGTTACAGGTTTGGGAATTGGAATGCAGCCTCACTGACTCTCCTGACTGCTGAGTGGATAAGTGCAGTGCTGGTAGGAAAACAGTCAGATTATAAACACAGCAGGATTGATCCCTTGACAGCATTTCAGTTTATAGGCATTGGAGGAGCAGCAGTGTAGCCACCACAATTGGGTTTTTTGTACCAAGCTGGAGGGTGAAAGGGCTCAGCTAAAATCCCTTTCGTTGTTCAGTATTCCTCCACTAGAATTTAGATTCAGTTAGCAATGATAGGTATAAATGTTGTGGATCACTATCCACACCTACACTTTAAATACCATATTCAGGTCCAATTCTGTTTTATATTCACTAGGGGTAGAAGAAACTAAATGTCCAAAGTGGGAGGAGACCAGTGTTGATAGCAAAATGGTTAGTATAAAGCTGCATTTTAATAGCTTTAAATCTGTGGTGCTTTCATGATGATTCTATGTCATGCCAGCATTGATGTGCATGCTTTCCCAGTGGCTTGCTGTAGCAAATCTACTGATGTTCCTTTGAAATTGCTGCCTGCTGTGTGAGATTCCTGTATTGGGAGCAAAATGATGCCTGCATGGCTGGAAACAAATTTAAAAGTATTCTTGTGTGGTAAGTGTCTGCAGGCTTCCAAAAAAAAAACAGCAGTGGCAATGAAAACTAATCAGGGCTGAAAATAAATTGTTTGCTCTGCTTCAACTACAGAATTTGTATTTCAAGAGATTTGCAGTACAAATGAGAAACTTCAGGCCACATGTGCAGCCTCATTGTAATGCTAGCATGAAAGATGATCTTAAAAAAAAACCCATTGGCACATGGACAAGCAAGGTTAAGAGGGATGTGAGGGTAAAGTCAGACAGATGGGTCAGGCAGGCAACTTGGTTGGCTTGATTGATTTGGACTGAAGGGCCTGTTTTTGCCCCATATAACTCTGTAACTCCATGACCTAGAGTATCACATAAACTCCCGATCAAGAACTCAGCATGAAGCTGGATAAAGCCGAAGCAATTAAGACGATCTAATCTAGAAAAAAAAATTACTCCTTGAAATAAATGAGAGAGAACAGTACATGTTCCAAGCCTTCCCTGGTAATGCTGCCTAACTCTTCCTCCGCTACATCGTTAACTGTATTGGTGTCGCTTCATACACCCATGCTGAGCTTGTTAATTTCATCAAATTTGCCTCTAACTTCCACCCTGCCCTAAAATTTTGCTTGGTCCATTTCTGATACCCCCTTCCCCTTTCTCGATCTCTCTGTCTCCCTCTCTGGAGACAAATTGTTAACCGATATCTTTTATAAATTTACTTATTTCCACAGCTGTCTTGACTATATCCTTTCCCACCCTGTCTCCTGTAAAAAATACTGTTCCTATTTCTCAGTTTCTTTGTCTCTGCTTCACCTGTTCCCAGGAGGAGGCTTTCCTTTCCAAGATATCAGAGACATCCTCCTTTTACAAAGAATGGGGTTTCCTGTCCTCCACCATTGATGCTGCCTTCACCCCAGTCTTTTCTGTTTCCCAGACATCTGTGCCTGCCCCATCTTCCTGCCACCTTTTCAATGATGGAGTTTGTTTTGTCCTTGCCTAGGATCCCATGAGCTTCCGCAGCCAACGTTATTCTCTGCAACTCCCTCCTTCTCCAAAGGGATCCTACCACTAAACATATCTTTACCTTCTCTCCACTTTCCACTTTCCACAGGGATTGTTCCCTCGTGATTCCCTTGTCCATTTATTCCTCCCCACTAATCTCCCTCCCGGCACTTATCTCTGCAAGCAGCCAAAGTGATATACCTGGCCATTCATCTCCTCCCTCACCTCCATTCAGGGTCCCGGGGTCATCTATTGTATCTGGAGCTTCCAGTGGAACCTCCTCTACATTGATAAGGCCCATTGTAAATTGGGAGTCTGCTTCATCGAGTACCTCCATTCCATCCGCCAAAAGCTGAACTTCCCAGTGGTCCAAATTTTTAATTCTGATTCCCATTCCTGTTCCGACAGGTCGGTCCATGACTATCTCTTGTGTCAAGATGAAGCCACCCTCAAGGTGGAGGAGCTACATTTTATATTCCATCTGGGTAGCCACTAACCTCATGGTATGAATATCAATTTATCCTTCCGGTAAAAAAAATCCTCTCCTTCCTCTCTTCTTCTACTCCCCACTCTGGCCTCTAACCTCTTCTCACCTATCTTTCACCTCCTCCTGGTGACCATCCTCTTTCCCTTTATCCTATGGGCCACTCTCCTCTCCTATCAGATTCCTTCATCTTCAGCCCTTTACCTTTCCCACCTAACTGAAATCATCTTTCACCTTCTAGCTATCTTTCTTCCCCTCCCCTCACTTTTTCATTCAGGCATCTTTCCCCCCTTCCTTTGCAATCCTGAAGAAGGGACTCAGCTGGAAATGTCGACTTTGTTTCATTTCCATGGATGCTGCCTGACCTGCTGAGTTCCTCTAGAATTTGGTGTATGTTGTTTTTGATTCCCAACATCTGTAGAATTTATTGTGTTTAGATCTGAGCTAAGATTGCTTTTCCAGTCATGTTTCTTATTATTTGATATGCATATACATTTGTTCTTACAGTGTCCTTGTGACAACAGATTGCATTGACTCCAATGTAGACTTATCTTTGGGGTTTCACAGATAGCTAGTTTCCAATGCACCCTGTTACCCAACCCATATTCTTAGAACCTCTCCACCTGAGTATTTTGGTTTCTCTCGCATTAAAGAGCTTTGAGTATCTGAAGCATATTGGTTTGGACAAGTTCTGTTAGCAACACCAGCTGAGGTTGTATTTATTACCTGAATGAAGAATTTCTCAAAGGTTCCAGCACTCTGAAATTGAAACCGCTTCTAAATCTATTTTAACTGAATCCAAAGCTAACAATTGAAAACTCATGAGATGCCCATTTTATGTAATGGAACAGATCAAAGAGGAAACTCAACAGGGGCACTGAAATGTCTCTTTAATACACTTGCAGTGATTTAGTATTTTGTGCATTTTAGACTACAATGCTTTGTTCTTTATTTGTAACAAAAAATCGCATTTGGTTGACTTGTACAGTTGCACAGCTTCCATGAGACCATAAAACATACATAGGAGCATATTTAGGCTATTCAGCCCATCAAACATCTGACTCATGCCTTATAAAGCCTCTGCATTACATTATTTTATATTCTAGCCCTCTGGAAATGAACATTAACATTGCATTGACCTTTCTTACTTTAGACTCAAACTGCAAGTTATCCCTCAGAGAATCCTACACTAAGGCTCCCAAGTCCATTTGCACCTCCAATTTCAGAATTTTCTTCCTGTTTAGAAAATAATCTATGCCTTTATTCCTTATACCAAACTTCATCACCATGCACTTTCCTACACTGTATGCTACTTTTTGTCCATTCTTCTAATCTGTCCAATTTATTCTGCATACTCCCTACTTCTTCAACACTATCTGCCCCTTCACATAAGTTTGTAACATCACAAACTTGGCCACAAAGCCATCAATTCCATCCTACAGATCACTAACATGTAATGTGAAAAATAGCAGACCCAACAGTGATCTCTACAGAACACCACCAATCACTGGCAGCCAACAGGGAAAGACCAACTTTATTCCCACTCTTTGCACTCTGCCAGTCAGCAAATCTTCTGTATATGCTAATATCCTTTCTTTTGTACCATTGGCTCTTATCTTGTTTAGCAATCTCATGTACGGCACCTAGTCCAATGCTTTCCAAAAACTAAAGTAAAACAACATCCATTGACTTTCCTTTGTCAATCTTGTCTGTTATTTCTTAAAAGTATTCCACCAAATTTGACATGCAAATTTTTCCCTAAAGGAAACCATGTTAACTTTGACCTATTTTATCATGTGCTTCCAAGTATTCCTGAAGCCTCATCTTTAATAATGGACTCTAACATATTGGCAACCACTGAAGTCAGGATAACTAGCTCATGATTTCCTGACTTTTACCTCCCTCCCTTCTTGCAGTGTGGTGTGACATCTGCAATTTTCCAGTTCACTAGCACCATCTCAGAGTCTAATAATTCTTGAAAAAATTGCCAGTAATAACTCTCCAATCTCTTCAGCTACCTCTTTCAGAAACCTGGGGTGTAGTCCATATGTCCAGGTGAGTGGACATATGGACTACTTACAACCTTTCAATTTCCAAAGCACCTTCTCCTCAGTAACAACAAATGCACTCACTTCTGCCCCAGCACTCCAGCATTTCTTTTATTCTTAATATATCTGAAAAACCTTTGGTATCCTCTTTTATATTCTAAGCAAACTTCCCTACATATTTCATCTTTTATCTCCTTATTGTTGTTTTAGTTGCCTTTACTTGGTTTTTAAAAGTTTCCCAACCTTACAGCTTCCTCTTATGCCCTCTTTTTTGCTTATATGCTTCGATGCCAACCACAGCTGTCTCATCATCCCTTTAGAATATTTCTTCTTTGAGATGAACTGATCCTGCACCTTTCAAGTTACTCCCAGAAACTCCACCTGTTGCTGTTCTACCATCATCCTTGCTAGAGTCTCCTTCCAATCAACTTCGACCAGCTCTTCTTTCAGGCTTCCCTTTACACCACTGTAATACTGATACATCTGACATTATCTTCTCCCTCTCAAACTTGTTACGTACCCCGTAACTGGGTTGTCAAACCAGCAGAAATGGATCACTCAGTTGGAGTCTGGATTACTAGAACTAAGAAAGTTTTATTAAAGAAACAAGCAACACAGTAATCAAAAGGATAATAAATGCAACAGTTCAGCAATAATAAACACACATGTGCACAGAATTAAGATAACAGCATCAATCAAGCTCTATCGTTCAGTTCGCAGTAATTTTTGCCGTGGCGATGGACAACATGGGGGGAGAGAGAGAGAGAGAATGGGAATGACTGATCATTCAGACACGGCTTCCACTCACAGACCGGCGATATGGCTCACAAGCAGCTTTTGGGCAGGTCCTTGGTGATGTCACCTGAGGTCACCAACTGTGACCCCTCCTCCAGATGCGGTCGATCCTCTGCAGTGAACCCGGCACCCAAGCAAGTGCGGACACACACCGGATTCCCGCTGATCGTACCTTTCCACCCCGTGCGTTGGCCGGTACTTCCCACCGACTCGTGAGAGGCGCACCGCTTCCAGGGTCTCGTTACCTCGGGTGTCGTGTGTGTGTCCTGCCTTAGCGAACCTGTCCCTTTTTATCCCCCTGCTGGGGTATCGCCTGTCCAACACTTCAAACAATTCAGGGTTCAAAGGGGGAGCCGCTCCAGACAGCTCTCTCTCTCCCGTCCCTTCATTACACATCTCCAGATGCTGCTTCATTGTCCCTTATCTCTCCTTCCCCTGAGGACAGGTGGCAGACCAACTGCTGATCTCACAGGACAGCTAACATCTTATCTATGTGTATTCTCGTCACAAACTGCAGAGTAAATTCTATCGATTTATAATCACTGCCTCATAAGGCTTCCTTTACTTTAAGCTCCTAATCACATCTCACTCATTACACAACATCCAATCTTGAATTGCTTTTCTTTTGTGGTTTCATCCACAGATGTTTTAAAAAAAAACATCTTGTAGGCATTCTACAGGTTTCTTCTCTTGGGATACAGCACCAATCTCATTTTCCCTATTTACTTGCATATTGAAATCCCACATGACCATTGTAAAATTGCCCCTTTTACATACCTTTTATATCTCCCATCATAATTTGTACCCTGCATCCTAGCTAATGTTCAGAGGCCTATATATACTGTAACTTCCATCAGGGTCTTTTTACCTTTGCAGTTTCTTAACTCTATCCACAAGGATTTTACATCTTCTGATCAAATGTCACTTCTTTCTAAGAATATGACTTCCATTTTTTACTCCAATTCTCCGCCCGTCGCCTGATCTTTCAATAGGATGTCTATCCTTGGATGTTAACCTCCCAGCTGTGATCCTCTCAAGCACAACTCAATGATGCTCACAATGTCATTCCTGACAACTTCTACGAGTTCATCTACCATGTTACATATATTGTGTATATCAAATATAACACCTTCAGTCCAGTATTCACCACCCTTTTCAATTTTATCTCCATGCTGCCTGAAGTGAAATTCTTATCCCTTTCGAAACCTTTTGTCTTATTCTTTGTTCTAGAGACCTCTGTAGCCTCCCCTGCACTCTCCTTCCATTTTACTTCATTCATACTTTACCAAGCTGTTGAACTCACCCTGTGCCACTTAATTTAATGCCCTATCTACTGCCCTAGTAATGTGATTCACCAGTTCCCTGGTTGCAACATAGCTCCATTGGAACCCGTCCCATTGAAACAGCTCCCTCCTTCCCAACACTGGTACCAATGCCCAATGAAATTAAACTCACTTCTCCCATAACAATATTTGAGCCACGCATTTAGCTGTCTGATCTTAATAACCCTGTGCCAATTTGCATGTGGCTTAATAACAGTCTAGGGATTATTACATTCTTCGTTCTGCATTTTAATTTAGTCCCTAGCTGCTTAAATTCCCTTAGAAGAACCTCTTTGTTTGCTCTTCCTACATTTTTAGCACCCACATAAACCACAACAAGTAGATCTTTTCCCTCCCACTTCAAATTCTTCTGCAGGTCAGATGAGATGTCCTGAACTCTCACACCAGGCAGGCAACACAATCCTTGAGGCAGAGAATTGTGTTTATTTCCCTGACTATACTATCCCCAAAAACAAATATACTTCTCTTCGCACTCTTGATTGGCTCTCTGAACCACAGTGCCACAGTTTATTTGCACATCCTTCCTACGCTCGCCACTGTCGTCCTCACAGGGGCAACAATTTCAGACCTGTTGGGCAAGATTAAGGGCTGAGGGTCCTCCAGAACTATCTCTTAGATCCCTTTCCCTGCCTCACTCACAGTCACACCCTCTTGTCCCTGTTCAGAGACTGAATTTGAAGCATTAAACTAATGGATGGCAATGCCCCCTGAAACACAGTGTACAGGCAACTCTTTCTACCCTGATGCATCACAGAGTTTGAGCTCAGATTCCAGGTCACCAACTTTGAGCCTCCTTGTCAAAGCCTCTTGAGCCAAAATCTCAGATCTTAAGCTCCTACACTAGCCCACACATACAATAGCTGCTCTAAACTGGCCTGCAGAAACTTGGCCTCCGCTTCTTCTCACAAAAGCATCTTGAGCCAAAGCTTCAGTTCTTCACTCTATCTCCGTCCAGTCAAACAATGGCCTCTCTGCTTACACCTTGCCTCTTTTTATTGGCCCAAATAAAATACTTTATACGTTATACTTTATTGTCGCGAACCAATTAGTACTAGAATGTACAATCATCACAGCGATATTTGAATCTGCGCTTCACACTCCCTGGATTACAAATATTAAATATTAAATTAGTTAAAATTAGTAAATTTTAAAAATTTAAATTATAAATCATAAATAGAAAATAGAAAAATGGCAAGTAAGGTAGTGCAAAAAAACTGAGAGGCAGGTCTGGATATTTGGAGGGTATGGCCCAGATCTGGGTCAGGATCCGTTCAGCAGTCTTATCACAGTTGGAAAGAAGCTGTTCCCAAATCTGGCGGTACAAGTCTTCAAGCTCCTGAGCCTTCTCCTGGAGGGAAGAGGGACAAAAAGTCTGTTGGCTGGGTGGGTCGTGTCCTTAATTATCCTGGCAGCACTGCTCCAACAGCGTGCACATAACAAGACTTGATCTGTTCAACAGTTAATGTACTCACACAGATTTTGATCTTTCTAATCCAATGTTCCACTCTGAGGCTGTACCAGAACAGGAATTGACATCTGATGGATTATTACATAATCAAATATGTAGTAATGTTAGGTTAACTATCACCTTACCTGAAAGGCACCAAGAAAACAATTAACTTTCAAGGAGTCACTCTATCTTAAACCAGATGACAACAATATGGTTCAAATGAATTAATGTGAAATATAATACGGTGTTCTATGGAATGAATAAACTGTCGACGTTTCAGGCCAAGACCCTCCTTCAGGACTGGAAAAGAAGGGGGAAGACACCAGAATAAAAAGGCAGGGGAAGGGAAGGAGGATAGCTAGAAGGTGATAGGTGAAGCCAAGTGGGTGGGTGGGAAAGTCTGAAGAAGAAGGAATCTGATAGGAGAAGAAAGTGGTCCATAGGAGAAAGGGAAGGAGGAGGGAACCCAGGGCAAAGTGATAGGCAGGTAAAAAGAGGTAAAAGGCCAGAGTGGGAAGAGAAGTAGAAGGGAGTGGAGGGGAAAATAGTACCAGAAGGATAAATCGATATTCATGCCATCAGGCGGGGAAGCTACGCAGATGGAAAATAAGCTGGTGATCAACTACAGAAGCCAGAGGTCCATGAGCCAGTCCACGTAGGCAGAATGGAAATGGAGAGTGTCAGTGGACTTAAATTCATTGAACACATCGGAGGATCTGATCTGGGACCAGCACGTTAAGTGTAATCACAAAGGGGGGACAGCAGCACCTCAACTTTTTTATAAGATTGCGTAGATTCAGCATGTCATGAAAAACTCTGATAAACTTCTATAGATACTCAGTGGCAAGGAACTGGGTGCATCATGGCTTGGTATGGAATAACTAATTCCCAGGAACAGAAAAGGCTACAAAAAGAGATTGACACAGACCATCCCATCACAGGCAAAGCCCTACCCACTATTGAATACATTTACAAGGAGCACTGCTACAAGAAAGCACCCTCTATCGTCAAGGATGTCCCACCATCCAGGTCATGCACTCTTCTTGCTACTACCATTGGAGAGCAGGTACAAGAGCCTTGGGACCAGGTTCACAAACAGTTATTACCTTACAACCATCTGGCTCCTGAACCACCATGGAAAACTTCATTCACCTCAACTATGAACTGATTCCAGAACCTACAGTATGCAATTACTTTCAAGGACTCTTTACAGCTCAGATTCTCGGTATTTTTTATTTACATAGTCTTGTCTTCTTTCGCACATTGGTTGTTTGTCAGCCTTTGTTAATGTATAGTTTTGTAAACTCTAAGTTATTCCATTTTTTTCCTGTAAATTCCTGCAAGAAAATGAGTAGTACAACATATTGTGTACTTACTTTGATTGTAAATTTACTTATATTTTTGAGTTTGTATTTCAGGTGTGACCTTGTACATGAAAACTATCATATCCTTTACCTTTGAATTGGTTGTCCTCAGATTTGATGAATGAACAAGATGGTAGAAACATGAATGGAACTTCATGCAGGTGTGGGAAGTTGGGAGCAGTATATATGTAAATACAACTTTTTTCACAAAAAGAAATGTGCTGACATCATAACTTCTGGTAGTTGGAAAGAAGAATAAAGACAACCCAATACCTGTGAGTTTCCTTTAAAAGAATGTGCTATAGTGCTATCCTAACTTGAAAATACACTCAGTAGCCACTCTATTACACTAGATGTCCACTGTATCTAATAAAATGGCTACCGAGTGTACGTTTGTGGTCTTCTGCTGTTGAAGTCCGTCCACTTCTAGGTTTAGCCGTGTTGTACATTCTGATACGCTCTTCTGCACACCACTGTTGCAACATATGGTTATTTGAGTTACTATTGTCTTCCTGTTAATCTTGAATCAGTCCGGCCATTCCCCTTTGACCTCTTTCATTAACAAGGCAATTTTGCCCACAGAACCTCCACTTGATGTTTATTTTTTGGGAGCATTTTTGCGCCATTCTCTGTGAACTCTGGAGACTCTTGTGCATGAAAATCTCAGGAGATCAGAAGTTTCTGAGATACCCAAACCACCCCATCTGAACCCAACAATCATTCCACGGTAAAGTCGCTTAGATCACATTTCTTACTCATTCTGATGTTTGGTCTGAACAGCAACTGAATCTCTTGACCATGTCTGCATGCTTTTATACATTGAATTGCTGCCACGTGATTGGCTGATCAGATATTTTCATAATAAATAGGTGTACAGGTGTACCTAATCAACTGGCCACTGAGTGTACTGTATATCATCATTCTTTCATTGTTACTAGGTCAAAATCCTGAAATACCCTTTACAAAATAAAACAAAAGTGTGTGTGAGTGTATGCCTGTGCATTTCTCAATTGGTTAATAAGCTGCTACATGGTGCTAAAATGTCATTGCATTTAATCAGTTTGCTGATGAACTCAAGATCTGATTAATAAATTGTCTGATTGGCTAATTTTGTGACTGGCAATGAAAAAGAATTTCTGTCACCCATGATTGCAAAGCCATAAAAATAGCCTATAAAAGTTTTTCTTCAATGTCATGTTGATTATTTCAGGTAGTAAGAAGTGCAATAAATCTGAATATTTGACCTGTTTCTATTACTACACTTGGAGGTTAGGCTGGCAGTTAAGTCACTACTCTGCATATTGGCATCATTTACATGATGCCGCAAGAACACCTTCATTAAATAGATTACGGCAATAAAAATAAATGAAAGTAAAGGCAGTCATGATGAAATAATGGCAGCTCAAAGCAGAATAATGAAGTTTTATTTCATTATGGATTTTAGTTTGTATGTTTCTAGTAAATGTTATAGTTGTCAAAGTGAGGAATCGGTTGGTGGAGAATGAGATGCACTTGGAACTGAGTTTCGTATTGATGCATCAGCAGTAACATTCAAGCACTTAAAAATCAGATAGCACTTGGGTTAGCTGAAATACAATACTCACTATTTTCCGCAAAAGTTTTTTTTACCCCAGCTGTACTGATATGATATTTGCATTTTCATACCTTCTGGCTTTGTTGTATTTCTAACCAGGTATACACTCAGTGGCCACTTTATTAGATACCTCCTGTATCTAATATAGTGGCCACTGAGTGTATGTTGTCGGTCTTCTGCCGCTCTACTACCACAAACACAAGAAAATATGCAGATGTTGAAAATCCAAATCAATGTACACAAAGTGCTGAAGGAACTCAGCAGACCAGTTAGCATCTATGGGAAAAGGTAAACAGTCAACGTTTTGTGCCGAGGCCCTTCAGGACCAGATAGGAAGGGAGAAGTCAGAATAAGAAGGTGGGGGAAGGGAAGGAGGATAGGTTTCACCTATCACCTGCCACCTTGTACTTCTTCTGCCCCCCTCCCCCCATCTTCATACTCTGTCTTCTCCCCTTCCTTTCCAGTCCTGATGAAGTGTCCTGGCTCGAAACGTTGACTGTTTACGCTTTTCTATTGATGCTGCCTGGTCTGCTGAGTTCCTCCAGCGTTTTGTGTGTGTAGTTTTTGCTGCTATAGCCCATCCACTTCAAGGTTCCACATGTTGTGCATTCAGAGATGCTGCTCTGAAAGCCACTTTTGCAACGCATTTTCTGTTGGCGTGAACCGACCTGGTCATTCTCCTCTGATCTCTGTTGTTGGCACCCGTTGAACTGCTGTTCACTGGATGTTTTTATACATTGAGTTTCTGCCACATAATTGTCTGATTATATATTTAAATGGACAAGTAGGTGTACAGGTACAGTATACCTAATAAAGTGGCCACTGAATGTGTATAGTTTAGTGGTGATATTTCTGTATAATATAAATGAGCATTGAGAATATTGAATACTGTAATAATAGTTATAAGACAATAAAACCACAAGATTGAGGAGTAGAATTAGACCATTTGGCCCATTGAGTCTGCTCTGCCTTAGTGCTTTCCAAAAGTACAGTATATTGTTCATCTCTTGAGAAGGGTGTTGGAGGTGGTGATGGTCAGAGTGAGAGTCGTGGGGAAAGTGTCAGGTTTGACTATGCTCAGGTTCAGCCAGGCCAACAGAGGTGCTCTAGTTAGCCTCAGTTCTTCTGGACTTGAGGATTGAAATTTGACGCAGTGACTTCTGAAGCAAAACATAACTGTATATGTGCAAACATTCAGGTGACAGGTCAGTACAGAATCTACCTCAATGTTATGCTTCCCATTGCCTTCTGACTGGCAGGATTCACTGGCTTTAAAGTTCTGAAGGAAAATCTCCCTCTGGTTTTAATGGTGTCAGAGTTCTGTGTAGATTTTCAGGAGAGAAGTGCAGAAGATATTGCTGTACAACATGATAGGAGGCAAAGATCAACTGGACAGCCAGAGACTTTTTTCCCAGGGTAGAAATGGCTAAAACAATGGGACATAACTTTAAGGTATTCTGAAAAATGTGTAGTAAAAGATGTCAGAGGCAGAATTTTTATACGGAGTGGGGATATGTGTAGTAAAAGATACCAAAGGCAGAACTTTTACATTGAGTGGTGGGTATGTTGAATACGCTGCCGGGGTTAGACAATAGGTGCAGGAGTAGGCCATTCGGCCCTTCGAGCCAGCACCGCCATTCACTGTGATCATGGCTGATGATCCACAATCAGTATCCAGTTCCTGCCTTATCCCCATAACCTTTGATTCCGCTATCTTTAAGAGCTCTATCCATCTCTTTCTTGAAAGCATCCAGAGACTTGGCCTCCACAGCCTTGTGGGGCAGAGCATTCCGTATATCCACCACTCTCTGGGTGAAAAAGTTTTTCCTCAACTCCGTTCTAAATGGTCTACTCCTTATTCTTAAACTGTGGCCTCTGGTTCTGGACTCACCCATCAGCAGGAACATGCTTCCTGCCTGCAGCGTGTCCAATCCTTTAATAATCTTATATGTTTCAATAAGATCCTCTCTCAGCCTTCTAAATTCCAGAGTATACAAGCCTAGTCGCTCCAATCTTTCGACATATGACAGTCCCGCCATCCCCGGGAATTAACCTTGTGAACCTACGCTGCACTCCTTCAATAGCAAGAATGTCCTTTCCTCAAATTTGGAGACCAAAATTGCACACAGTACTCCAGGTGTGGTCTCACCAGGGCCCTGTACAGCTGCAGAAGGACCTCTTTGCTCTTATACTCAATTCCCCTTGTTATGAAGGCCAGCATGCCATTAGCTTTCTTCACTGCCTGCTGTACTTGCATGCTTGCTTTCAGTAACTGATGTACAAGAGCACCCAGATCTCGTTGTACTTTCCCTTTTCCTAATTTAACTCCACTTAGATAATAATCTGCCTTCCTGTTCTTACCACCAAAGTGGATAACCTCACATTTATCCACATTGAACTGCATCTGCCATGCATCTGCCCACTCACCCAGCCTGTCCAAGTCACTCTGCATTCTCATAACATCCTCCTCACTTTTCACACTGAAACCCAGCTTTGTGTCATTGGCAAATTTGCTAATGTTATTTTTAATTCCCTCATCTAAATTATTAATATTTATTGTAAACAGCTGCGGTCCCAGCACTGAACCCTGCGGTACCCCACTGGTCACCGCCTCCCATTCCAAAAGGGACCCGTTAATCGCTACTCTTTGTTTTCTGTCAGCCAGCCAATTTTCAATCCATGTCAGTACTCTGTCCCCAATACTATGTGCCCTAATTTTGCCCACTAATCTCCTATCTGGGACTTTATCAAAGGCTTTCTGAAAGTTCAGGTACACTACATCCACTGGCTCTCCCTTGTCCATTTTCATAGTTACATCCTCAAAAAATTCCAGAAGATTAGTCAAGCACGATTTCCCCTTCATAAATCCATGCTGACTCGGACCAATCCTGTTACTGCTATCCAGATGTGTCGTAATTTCATCTTTTATAATTGACTCCAGCATCTTTCCCACCACCGACGTCAGGCTAACCGGTCTATAATTCCCTGTTTTCTCTCTTCCTCCCTTCTTTAAGAGAGGGACAAAATTAGCCACCCCCCAATCCACAGGAACTGATCCTGAATCTATAGAACGTTGGAACATGATTACCAACGCATCCACGATTTCTAAAGCCACCTCCTTGAGTACCCTGGGATGCAGACCATTAGGTCCTGGGGACTTATCAGCCTTCAGACCCAACAGCCTGTCCAACACCATTTCCTGCCTAATATAAATTTCCTTCAGTTCATCCAATACCCAAAGTCCTTTGGCTACTATTATATCTGGGAACACACATAAAAGTTGCTGGTGAACGCAGCAGGCCAGGCAGCATCTCTAGGAAGAGGTGCAGTCGACGTTTCAGGCCGAGACCCTTCATCAGGACTCATTATATCTGGGAGATCATTTGTGTCTTCCCTAGAGAAGACAGACCCAAAGTACCTGTTGTGGTGGAGGTAGCTACATTAGGGACATTTAAGAGAATATTAGCTAAGCACTTGGGTGGAATAAAAATGGAGAGCTATGTGGGAGGAAAGGATTAGATTGATCTTGGAGTAGGTTAAAGGGTTGGCACAATATCATGGGCCAAAGTGCTTCAATTGTACTGTAGTGTTTTTTTTATGTTCTATATGAAGGGAGAAAAAGATCCAACATATTCTTCCACAAGTGTTTAGTAACAATTAAAACAAGAATGCTTGGAGTAAAGTTCTTTGAAACCATGGAGACAAGCCAACTGTACTCCCGTATTAGTAGAACCTAACTGGAATAATATTGCAGCTGAGTAAATTTATTCTTGATGATTATTTTGCACAATACATGTTCTAATTATCTTCTCCACTGTACACAGAATAATAGTGGGAGTGTTTAATGCATATAGCACATCGAACAAATTTTATTCACATGAATGATTTGTAAAGCCAGCAGAAACCTGAGATGATAGAAACCTTCTGGAATACTTTGACACATATTGTTTTCTGTATGCATGCAGTCTAGTTTATGAAAGATTTTTCTTTTTTTTTACTTGCTTTATTTGTAATCAGCCATATCTAATTGTGCCTTTATAAACTCATTGCCATACAATTATGATTAAAGCAAATGAAATGAGGCCAACATCACGACAAATGTGGTGTGAAATAGCATGATTGAATTCCAAACCTGATACAGGTAAGGGACCTAGAGATCCTGCCATCTCACTGTTTTGTTTTCCTTTAATCTTCTTCTGGAAGTATATATGAATCTTGCCAATGTCCAACCTGACAGGGCTCCTCCAGACTAGTTTCATTTATGATAGCCACTGTAGTCAAGTTGCACTCCTCTCATTTTTCATCTACATGTTTATATTAATAATCTGCCATTATAGCATCTGCTTCTATGTGCACTGTACCCATCTTATCTCAGTAACATCACTTGTGACATCTTGGTTGCCTCCATGAAGATTTTCAATCCCACAGATGCTGTCAGGTGAGTAAAGGTTACCTTCAACTGAATATAGGTAGCAATTTCCTTGGTCTACAGAGAATAATACAGCACAGGAACAGGCCCTTCAGCCCTGTCTGTGCTGACCATCACGCCAGTTTAAACCAATCCCTTCTACCTGCGTATGATCTGTATTCCTCCATTCTCTGCATGTTTGTGTGCCTTCCTGAACATTATTATGTGACCTACTTCCACCACTTCCCTGGCAGCATTTTCTATGCACCTACCATGCTTTGTGTAAAAACATTTGCTTAGCACATCATCTTTAAACTCTTGCCCTCTCACCTCATAGTCTTTGACCCTCTTCCTATCCACACCTCTTCTGTCAGATCTCCCCTCAGTCTCTAATACTTCAGAGAGAACAATCCAAATGTGTCCAATATGTCCTCACAGTTAATAATCTCTAACCTAAGACACAAGTGATTCTGCAGATGTTAGAAATCTTAAGCAACACACACACACAATACCCCATTCTTTTCCAGTGTTGATGAAGGAAGGGTTTTGGCCTGAAATTCAACCGTTCATTTCCCTCTATAGGTGGGAGTTCTGGCAGTATTTTGTGTTTTTCAATTTTTTTTTAAAAAAACACAACTTTCTGATGATCTGCTTCTGTCTTCTCGAAAGCTTTCATATCCTTCCTGTAATCCAGTGACCAGAACTATACATCCCCTCATCGAAATGTGGCAGGTTTAGATCAGAGTTTGGGGTCTCAAGGAGCTGCAAACATGACCTAGCCAAGTTTTATACAGTTGCAGCATGAATGCCAGCTTGTATACATGGCAGGTTCTGATTCCTCATTACTGACAGTCCTTCTTCCTGGCAACAGTCTCAAAGGTTTCAAAGATACATTTAATGTCAGAGAAATGTATACAATATACACCCTGATATTCTTTTCTTCACAACCATCCACGAAAACAGAGGAGTGCCCCAAAGAATGAATGACAGTTAAATGGCAGAACCCTATAGCCCCCCCAACTCCCCCCTCCCGCATGTAAGCGGAAAGCCAACATCCCCCCACTCCCCCACCAGTAAAAAAAAAGGCATCGGCACCCACCATAAGCGAAGCAGCAGAGCATCGATGTAGACACAGATTTGCAGTACCCCAAAGACTACTCGTTCACCCAGTAATTTGACATACTACAGGCTCTCTCTCTCACTAATAAGGGTAAAAGAGGTGTCCCTGTTTCATAGTGAGATTCAGGGGAGTAGATTTAGGACGGAGATGAGGAGGAACCCATTTTTCCAGAGAGTGCTGAATCTATGGAATTCTCTGCCCGATGAAGGAGTGGAGGCTACCTCAGTAAATATATTTAAGACAAGGTTGGATGCAGTTTTGCATAGTACAGGAATTAAAGGTTATTGGGAAAAGGTGGGTAGGTGGAGATGAGTCCATGGCCAGATCAGCCATAACCTTATTGAATAGTGGAGCAGGCTCGATGGGCCAGATAGCCTATTCCCGCTCCTATTTCTTATATTCTTATGTTCATAATTGCTGCTGTAAACCTGCCAGTTTATCAAAGTTGTTGATCATCCACCTTAATTTCCACATCCTTGTGCTTCTCGGTAGTTGATATTATTAAGTGCCTTTCAGAGATTATTATATAATTTGAGAGATATTACAGAAAATTGCAGTTGAAGGGATTTGGGAATAAACATGATACACAGAAAGCAGGCATATAAGTGCAGCAGAAGGGACAGTTCATGGAAAGCTTGTTTCTTATTTGAAGGTGGGGTGTAGTATAGATATATACAAGGCATAAATAAGATTATCTTTGGTCTGTGTGCAGTTTTCAAAGTTCAAAATTCAAAGTAAATTTATTATTAAAGTATGTATATTTCACCGTATACTACATAGACACCCATTCTCTTGCAGGCACCTACAGGGAAACAAACACATTAGAATTCATGAAAAACTATAAATCTATAAATAACAAAGAATTGTTTTATGGGCAGAGGTTATATTCTTTGGAGTTTAGAAGAAAGAGATCTAATCTGCTGAAACATAAAATATTCTGAGGAGGTTTCACAGAAGAATGTTTACTCTCATGGGTAAGTCCAGAATCAGATGGCAGAGATTTAGAATAAGGGGTACCCATTAAAAATTAAGATGAGGAAGTCTGAAAGAACTGGGAAATATTTCAGTTCATTACACAAGAAAGCTGTGGCAGCAGAATCACTGAAAACACTCAAAGCTGAGATTGATCTTTCATCAGTAAAAGAATCAAGGATTATAGAAATTGAGTCTTCAAACCTAGCCATGTCTGATTCAACGTGCGTTGGCCAACATCTTTATCAGGGCCTTTAATAAAACAGAGACAGGTTTAACAATGATGATTACATTTTATTTGCAGCACCCCTTGGAAGATTACCTTAATGGTGGGATGGGCTGTGCCTGTCTGGGTAAGTTCAGAATCTATAAACTGCTGTGGCTACTTGTGATCCTGTGCATTGCAGCTAACGTACCCCACTATCACGCAAAAGTCACACATTTATGGCAATTTACATGAATCTTTGGTAACATACCAAATATTCTCAAATTACTAATAAAGTAGAATTGCTAGTGTGCATTATTCTTGATAGCATCAATGACCGTGATTGAATTGATCAATTTAATTTCTGTTCCTGATGAGTGCGTTTTTCATGGCCTAAACATTAATTAGGGCTTATAGGAAATTAAGAAATTTAAAAACTGACCTCCTTTGGAAGAGTTGTGGAGGACGCAGGTGGAGGACAACAGTCACAAAGAGTGTGAGATGGTGTTAGTCCTCATACAATGGTTCTTTTGATGAATTTTAGGTAATTTAAACCACGTGGCTCTTGGGGTCCACGTTGTTAGACATTCTGAGACAACACTCACTGACTAAAACATTGAAGGACCAGGATGGATGTCATCTCATCACCTCCAACAAATATCTCCTCCCTAACAAAATGAGATAGATCCGTTTCCGCTTTCAATCTTCCTTCTCCTCCTGACCTAAAGAGAAAATATCCACTCTCCTGATCCATGCACTCCCAACTTCCCTTCATCTAGCCACAGCACATTCCCATTCAGGTTGGTGTCCAATGCCTTCCTGAGCCTGATTCAGTAAAGGAGTACAACCTGTATGCTGTTTACCGGGGGGCGGGTCCAATAAGAAAACAATCACAGACATCTTGCCGCTGTGTGATTTGATTATGAGAAAAAAGTCTTTCTCTGTAGTTAAGGTTAAGATGCTTCTGGGATGCTATGGATAGTATACAACTTTTTTTTATTATAGCTGCTGTCCAAGTACAAAAATAATTTTAGATTGAGACTTTGTTTTGTTTACTTGTGCAGTGAAATAACTCTCTGATCTTCAAATGTGTGGAACTTGTCTATTTATGTGAAATACTGGAGGGAGCATAAAACTTGGTGAACCATACTTGTCAACTTCCTGTTCCTTGATATGGCTGATCTAAATGCCAGAGAGAGACATTGTGCTAATTAGCTTTGAAGCTGGCAAAATCACCTGATGAGAACTCTTGAATGAGTGAGCTCTGCAGTTGGTGAAAGGTCATAGGGGTACTGACTGGTTTCTGCATAGTTAAGAGTTCAGGAGTCTGTGAAAAACTGCATCTTTGGGGAAGAAACGTTTAAAATATACTTCTATCATCATCATTTATCGAAAAGCAATTAAAATAAATTGGCTGTTCAGATTAGACTTAATTACTTTTTAAAAAGCTTTTTACATTGGCACCTTCATGAATCCTGTGTTCGCCCATGGAGATAATAATCTAAAACCCACCAAACCCAGAATACTGGCATGAAACTAGTTTCAAAATGTATTTCAGTTTTATCTGCTATTAAAAACACTAGTATTATATAATGGACAATTTGTATCCTAACATATTGAATATAAACTGACCACATAGTAAGTGATAGCTTCAAATGAGGAAGAACCATATGAGGAAGGCCCTTCAGCTTCACCGAGTTCAACCATCTAAAATACTCACTATTCCAGAACATTAAGCTGTGGTCCTCTGCATGTTTGGAGATGCCTGCTCACTAGAATTAACCATAACCATCCTTCTGATGTTGGAACTGGTATCTCTGCCTGATGTCAGATCCAAACTTAATTTTGTTTTAAAATGCCAGCTCCACTTTTTAAAACAATTTTCTCAGAAGTTTTCTCTGCTGCACTTATCCTATGTCTCACAAACTCCCTCTCACCAAGCACCACAATCTTCACTGACTTCCTTTTGCCCTCTACCTCAAATTCTAATTATCTCATCCGTTTGTATAAATTTCTATTTGGTGTTCAAACCACTGTCAGCTACTGTAGGTTCTGTATATAATTGACAAAATTCCAACTTAGTGGATTCGTCAAGAATTTCCACAGATACCTGTTTGAGCCCTTTGACTCTACCTTCCTGAGTGACACATGGTGGCTACCAGTTCATTCTAATTGCTGGATTTGCCTCTCTAAGCCTGACTGCTTTTGCACCATCATCCACAAGGAACGATTTTTTAAAGACTTTTTTATTACTCACTTATCAGGATGTGAGCATTACTGACAAGACCAGTACTTGTTACCCATTACTAACTGGGCATAAGAAGTTGACTTTGAGTCACACTGCTGGACTGTTACAGTCCATCTGATTAATGCAGTCATCAATACTGTTGGGTAGCTTGTTCAGTTGCAACCAATAATGTTGAAGTATTGAAGCACAAGAAATGGTAGCTTTCCATTTTAGAAGTGTGATGATTTTAGGGGAAGTTATTAGTATTCCTCAAGCCTATTGACCTTGTTCTTCATGGTGAATTAGAAGGTGCTTACAGAGTAGATAAAGCAAATAGATGCAGTGAATTTGTATGTGATAAATTTTGTATCGCAATGCATCTGTGCTGGAGAAAATGAATGACTGGAATGTATTTGGTGTCAATCAGTAAGACTGCTTTATCCTAGATGGTGTCAAACTTCTTGAATGTTGTTGGAGCGAAACTCATCTCGGCAAGCAGAGGATTTTTTTAAACAGTCTCCTGACCTGTGGCTTGCAAGTTGTTGATGGTGATTGAGCATTCTTCACAATCTTCTTCTTTATTGTTTCAAATATTTGTTCGAGCCAAGGGAAATTTTCTTATATTAGGTAGTTCATTACTAATACAGGTTGCACTTTCCATTTTTTTTTCCAATTTTTCTTCTGGAACTCGATTGTCTACTGGTATTGGACTTGTAGTCCAGCATCTCCTGACATTTTGTAGAAAGTCTAAGCTTAAAGTCACATAACTGAATTTGTATCTATCAAATATTAGCTGCTAGTTTTCTTTCTGAGACACTTAGATCATATTTGCAGAAGGGGTTTCACTGTCCTCTGTTGGGAAAAGATGCAGTCTATGCACAGCAAGAGTATGCAAAGCAGACAGATTATGGGTAATCCTCTTACAATGATGCTTTGATATCACTGATGCTGAGGTTGATCCCAACTATAAAACCAATGCCATCAATTTAAAAAGCAATGTGTTTAACATCAAGCAAAGAAAAACTAGAATCTTTCTCTTTTTCTCTTCTCAGTATGTTGTGGCATGTCCCGGACTACCCCAAATTTCTTCACTGTTCCTTCTCTGCCATCTTTCTTCCCCCTTTCTCTTTTTTTCTCCCTTCCCCCTCTTTCTCGCTCTTCTCTGCGCCCCCTATCCTTTTTCTCTTTTTATCCCCTTATAGTCATCATCATGGGGCAGTTTAAATCAACATGCGACTTTTTTTATATATACCTGATTTGCAGGAATGTGAACAATAGTACATTCAATGGTTTGTGTTTGCTGACCCCTGTCAGGTAAGAGAAAGTTGTTCTTAAACTATTTTGACTTGATAGGACCCCGCTTGCTTTCTTTGTCAAGCACCTGTACTACTAAGGCACATTTTAACAGGATGCACCACGAGCCTCACCCAGGGGCAGTACACTTGGCGGCATAACCAAGTTCTCAGACAGCTGGCATCAATCTTGGAACAGAGGCGAATCACCACAAATGCTCCCCACAAACACCGGCAGGAAATGTCCACATCACACGATTTGTACCAGCAGGCCAACCTCCAGAGCACCATATAACATCAAAAGATGTAAGCATTCTGCAGGTTGCTCAGGATTGGAAAGTGGATGTGGGCTTGGAAAAAAGGCTTGTGTTGCCCCCAGACATTGCGGCTACAACACTCCAGCCAGACATGGTCCTGTGGTCCACAACAGCCAAGCTGGCATATGTTGTGGAATTGACAGTACCATGGGAAGATGGTGTCGAAGAAGCTTATGAGAGGAAAAAGACCAAGTACTCTGAACTGGCAACTGAAGCTGCCCAGAATGGCTGGAAGACCAAGATTTTCCCTGTAGAAGTGAGGTGCAGGGGATTCGTTGCTACATCTACGACAAGTCTATTGAAGAAGATGGGGGTGAGGGGTCACTCCCTCCAACAAGCAATCAAGTTCTTGTCAAATGCAGCAGAAGAAAGCCGCAATTGGATTTGGATTAAAAGGAAAGACAACAACTGGGCTGCAAGATGAAGACAGGAGGGTATGGAACTGAGGGGGGTGTATCTGGGATGGCAGGTAGCACTGTTGAGCCCTCTGGAGATGTCATGGGCTTATCAACAAAACGTCAAAGAAGGAGGGTGCCCACCTGATGACCCCGATGACGTACCTACCCTCCCTCCTTGTCACCACTGCAAACCCATTGCCAACATCAAGAGTGCTGACTTACCATAGGGATTGAAACATCAAGTCCTAGTAGCTCTACTAATACAACCAAACAGTATTGTTCCTAACTTTGGGACTTTGTTGTTTGTGAAAAGGAATATTGAGCATCATAGAGACAATGAGGACAAGACACAGAGAACAACATACAGTAAGCTGTTCCAAAAGGAGCAAGATGACAAAGGCAATCATCTGGAGATATGTTCCCAGGGATCTGGAAGAGTTATGCCTTTTGGCACAGCTAAACTGTTGCAAGGCTGAAATTCTGTTTCCAGTGGCATAGTAGAGCAAGTTATTGCTAAATTTCTATGACCCTAGATCTTTCCAATTTGCTGCAAGATAAATTTGCAATATCCCTTAGTTCAGAACACATCACTACCAATTGGAGTTCAAACCAGTCATTCTTCTGCCTTGGTTAAGTGGAGACAGTTCAGCAGCTTAAGATTTGAATATGTTGCATCATTATGAACATTTGCACCCTGTGATATTCTAAAATTGAAAGGGTTTTCATTTGCCAGGTGTTCACCTGGCCAGTGAACGTACCAGGAGGATCACGATGATGACTTCCAGTCTCCTTGGCAGGAATCGATGTTTACCTTTTGCAGCCATCCGCTGACCTGTCCATTTTGGCCCATGTTACCTGACAGAAGGATGGCTTTTTCAATTTGAGGGCTATTCTTTCACTATCTGGCTTTTATCTCCAGGTTGATCTTGTGAAGTAATGATAAGAGTACAAAGTCCCTTCGATGAGAATCAAGCTGCACAGCAGAATAGGTCTCTGAAGTCAGCTACAGTTTTGTACGATCAATAATGCACAAATAACTTGAGCTCAATCCTTGGCAGCAGATGTAAAGCAGCAGAGGGAAGAAAATTATCAGAAGCCTTTTTTTTTGGCTGGCCTCTGATCCAACTACAATTTAATTACGCACATTCCCATTCACCAGTCCACAAATGTCTTCATATTCTTTTCTGTCCAATGTTGTCACTATAAAATCTTAGCCATAATTACTGAATTTAAAACCATGCCAATTCTGATTCCAAACCATGTTTATAAATCAGACCATATGGAAACCATGCACCATGCTGAATAGCCTTAATGTCAGTGTTCCATATGTTTCTGACCATTCTAAGACAACAGTACGGGGCTTCTCACGACTGCTGAAGGGATGCTACCTTTGGTAAAGGAAACTGAAGATGGTCTTAGAGTATGACTTCAAACAGGTTTCAACTAGAATTTTCAGCTTTGAGCTCATCAAAATTTTCAATAAGTGAAGATGCTTTAGGAGTAGCAAGGATGGGAATGCAAATTCTTTCATTCTGAGAGGACAGTAGATTTGTGCTCTGCCATGCCTCTGCCCATGTAATCTATCAGCTGGGAGGGCGGGGGATGGGAGATTGTTGTGCCATGAAATCCCAAATTGTTTTTTTTGTAACCTGGGTGATGATTGATTCACTCGTCCTTGTTTGGCTGGAAACTGGCCTTGCATGACAAGAAGGCTGAACTTCCATCTCTCGAACATTGGGTGATTCTAAAGTGAAAACACAAAATGGTGGAAATGCTCAGCAAGTCAGGAAGTAGAGTGAAGCAGAGTTAACATTTGAGATTGCTGATCTTTGAACAAGAAAGGAAAAGCGAGAAAATAACAGGATTATTAAATGTTAGGGAGGAGAGTATTGAGAGAACAAAGCGACCTCTGTGTTACAGTGAAGACAGGACTGTCCAGGTAACACAGATTTTGTTGTTGCCATATAGGAGAGGGGTGTGCAAGCTTATTTATCACAACTGTTTGGATGTGGTATAATAAAAGAAAGAGAATGAGACCAGCAGAGAGCGAGAGGAAAACAGCAAGGAATATGAAATGCTGAACACAGAAGTTGTTGACAATCTGAAATAAATGAGAATGCCATAAATACTCAGCAGTCCAGCAGCACCTGTAGTGAGATAAACATAGAAACATAGAAACATAGAAAATAGGTGCAGGAGTAGGCCATTCGGCCCTTTGAGCCTGCACCGCCATTTATTATGATCATGGCTGATCATCCAACTCAGAACCCCGCCCCAGCCTTCCCTCCATACCCCCTGATCCCCGTAGCCACAAGGGCCATATCTAACTCCCTCTTAAATATAGCCAATGAACTGGCCTCAACTGTTTCCTGTGGCAGAGAATTCCACAGATTCACCACTCTCTGTGTGAAGAAGTTTTTCCTAATCTCGGTCCTAAAAGGCTTCCCCTTTATCCTCAAACTGTGGCCCCTCGTTCTGGACTTCCCCAACATCGGGAACAATCTTCCTGCATCTAGCCTGTCCAATCCCTTTAGGATTTTATACGTTTCAATCAGATCCCCCCTCAATCTTCTAAATTCCAACGAGTACAAGCCCAGTTCATCCAGTCTTTCTTCATATGAAAGTCCTGCCATCCCAGGAATCAATCTGGTGAACCTTCTTTGTACTCCCTCTATGGCAAGGATGTCTTTCCTCAGATTAGGGGACCAAAACTGCACACAATACTCCAGGTGTGGTCTCACCAAGAATCAGATCTGGCCAGCCAAGCAAACAGGAAAGGCTAGTTATCTGAAACTGTTAAAGTCATACCTCGACACGGTTTTATCCCCCCTTGTTCAATCCCTTCCTACCTATGTTCGTGACACTTCTCACGCTCTTAAACTTTTCGATGATTTTAAGTTCCCTGGCCCCCACCGCTTTATTTTCACCATGGATGTCCAGTCTTTATATACTTCCATCCCCCATCAGGAAGGTCTCAAAGCTCTACACTTCTTTTTGGATTCCAGACCTAATCAGTTCCCCTCTACCACCACTCTGCTCCGTCTAGCGGAATTAGTCCTTACTCTTAATAATTTCTCCTTTGGCTCCCACTTCCTCCAAACTAAAGGTGTAGCTATGGGCACCCGTATGGGTCCTAGCTATGCCTGGCTTTTTGTTGGGTTTGTGGAACAATCTATGTTCCGTGCCTATTCTGGTATCTGTCCCCCACTTTTCCTTCGCTACATCGACGAGTGCATTGGCGCTGCCTCCTGCACGCATGCTGAGCTTGTTGACTTTATTAACTTTGCCTCCAACTTTCACCCTGCCCTCAAGTTTACCTGGTCCATTTCCGACACCTCCCTCCCCTTTCTAGATCTTTCTGTCTCGGTCTCTGGAGACAGCTTATCCACTGATGTCTACTATAAGCCTAGTGACTCTCACAGCTATCTGGACTATTCTTCTTCTCACCCCGTCTCTTGCAAAAACGCCATCCCCTTCTCGCAATTCCTCCGTCTCCGCCGCATCTGCTCTCAGGATGAGGCTTTTCATTCTAGGACGAGGGAGATGTCTTCCTTTTTTAAAGAAAGGGGCTTCCCTTCCTCCACTATCAACTCTGCTCTTAAACGCATCTCCCCCATTTCACGTACATCTGCTCTCACTCCATCCTCCCGCCACCCCACTAGGAATAGGGTTCCCCTGGTCCTCACCTACCACCCCACCAGCCTCCGGGTCCAACATACTATTCTCCGTAACTTCCGCCACCTCCAACGGAATCCCACCACTAAGCACATCTTTCCCTCTCCCCCCCTCTCTGCATTCCACAGGGATCGCTCCCTACACAACTCCCTTGTCCATTCGTCCCCCCCATCCCTCCCCACTGATCTCCCTCCTGGCACTTATCCATGTAAGCGGAACAAGTGCTACACATGCCCTTACACTTTCTCCCTTACCACCATTCAGGGCCCCAAACAGTCCTTCCAGGTGAGGCAACACTTCACCTGTGAGTCGACTGGGGTGATATACTGCGTCCGGTGCTCCCGATGTGGCCTTTTATATATTGGCGAGACCCGACGCAGACTGGGAGACCGCTTTGCTGAACATCTACGCTCTGTCGGCCAGAGAAAGCAGGATCTCCCAGTGGCCACACATTTTAATTCCACATCCCATTCCCATTCTGACATGTCTATCCACGGCCTCCTCTACTGTAAAGATGAAGCCACACTCAGGTTGCAGGAACAACACCTTATATTCCGTCTGGGTAGCCTCCAACCTGATGGCATGAACATCGACTTCTCTAACTTCCACTAGGCCCCACCTCCCCCTCGTACCCCATCTGTTACTTATTTTTATGCACACATTCTTTCTCTCACTCTCCTTTTTCTCCCTCTGTCCCTCTGAATATACCTCTTGCCCATCCTCTGGGTCCCCCCCCCACTTGTCTTTCTTCCCGGACCTCCTGTCCCATGATCCTCTCGTATCCCCTTTTGCCAATCACCTGTCCAGCTCTTGGCTCCATCCCTCCCCCTCCTGTCTCCTCCTATCATTTTGGATCTCCCCCTCCCCTTCCAACTTTCAAATCCCTTACTCACTCTTCCTTCAGTTAGTCCTGACGAAGGGTCTCGGCCTGAAATGTCGACTGCACCTCTTCCTAGAGATGCTGCCTGGCCTGCTGCGTTCACCAGCAACTTTGATGTGTGTTGCTGCAAAGTCATTATTGAATTCTGTTTTTATTTAAGATTTAAAGTATCTTTAGGGATTTTGCTTTGTGATTTCTGGTTCCTACCTGTACGGTAATAAATGTTGAGACATTGACCATCAGATGCTATAGAATGAATGACAGTATACAGCACGCCTGCATTGCCCCATAGCATAATTAACATGTTAGTTTCTGGGTACAGTATCTGTAGACTTTTTCAATGATTAAGACAGATTACAGTTAATTTTAATATAATTTTTAAGTGTTGCTCTACTTCTTGATGGTGTTTCTTGAAACTTAAATACATGGTGTTTTCCATTGTGGGCTGCCTGGCAAACTTCATCCCTGTACTGATTCATCAATTGGACTGGCAATAGTACTAACAAAACAGAAGTAATGTGCATCAGTTTCTGATAACAAAAAGAAAATTTTGCAAACATCCATTAGGTCAGGCAGTCTGGCAGCCTCTATAGCGGAAAAAATAGAATAAAGATTCTAGTGAATGATCGTTGCTCAGAAATAGAACAAGTTTGAGATGAACAACCTCAGAAGTAGGTGTAAAGATAGGAAAAGGGATAGGATATACAGGAAAAGAATGCTTTAGAATTCCTACTAACATCCCCTGATTCATCACTACATCTTCCCAACAAACTTGATCATATTAATATTTATTCTGTGGTCATTTCTCATGGCTCCTTGGACAGAATTGTTGGCAACTGTTTTCATTGTTCATCTTTGAGGACTAGCAACTTATTTTCAATAGGAAATGGGAACTGTTGGTGAAATCTGAGCCTTCATCCATCTGAAGTTTTGTAAATCATGCATTACAGGAACTTCTCTCATTCTTCTCGAGATTAATGAGGCCATCCTGTGTATTGAATCTGTGATAATAAATTTGAATTTCCACAAGTAATTGTTAATGGACCTTCAATACCTTTGACTTTTTCAAGTTAGTGAAGCTTTAAGAGATAAAAATCTAGTCTATAATTTTTTTCTCAACAGGAAAATTGGTCAACTATATCACAACCACCTGATAATGCAGTAACAGAATCTAGGATTATTAAGTGGAGGCTGCTTCACTATAATTTGAGATGCTAGCTTAACTGGTATCTGCTTGTGCACTGGTAGAATCTTCTAAAAAGCAGATTATTTAGCACCTTTCATAAAATGAGGTCAATTACCATTTCTTAAACTAGTTTATTTCAGAGGCTGTTAGTTAATAAGTATAAGCAAACCTAATTTTAATTTTATGTTAATCTTGGTCATTCCCTTTATAGCCTAGAAAAAGATATTTAAACCACAACTCAGTCAATGGTCAGCATCTAATCTTATTTAGCTTGTTCACTAATTCACATCAAACACTTGGTTAAGTTATCTAAATATTCAGTGACATAGCACATTTTTTGCTCAATGTGGAGTAATTAAACTACATTTTTTTGCAGACTGAAATGTGATAGCAACCAATTTTGATTCATTTTGCTCTAATTCGGAAACTCTGAGCTTGAGTTTCCCACCATTGCAAAACCCATTGTGTGGCAGATTTTCAATGTTAAAAATGTTCTGTACCTGATCAGAATCATGGAGTCGCAGACCACTACAGCACAGAAACAGACCCTTTAGCTCATCTAGTGTGTGCTGGAATTTAATGCAAACAAGTGTGAGGTGTTGTACTTTGTTGTACTAATCTGCCTCGTCTCATTGACTTGCACCTGGACCATTGCCCTCCATACCCCTGCCAACCATGTACCTATCCATATTTCTCTTAAATGTTGAAATTGAACCCGCATCCACCACTTTGACTGACAGTTCATTCCACACATTCACCTCCCACTCATGTTCTCCTTAAACATTTTCCCTTTCATCCTTAACTCATGACCTCTAGTTCTAATCTCACCCAACCTCAGTCTACTTGCATTTACCCTTTCTATACCTATCATAATTTTGTATATCTGTATTAAATCTTCCATCATTAACTTACACTTCAGAGAATAAAGTCCTAACCTATTCAACCCTTCCCTGTAATTCAGGTCCTCAAGTCCTGGTCCATTCCTTCAATCTTATTTATGTTTTTCCTGTAGGCAGGTGACCAAAACTGCACACAATGCTCCAAATTAGGACTCACCAACATCTTATACAACTTCAGCATAACGTCCCAACCCCTGTACTCAATACTTATGAAGGCCAATATGCCAAAAACTTTCTTTACGACCATATCTACCTGTAACACCACTTGGAATTACGGATCTGTATTCCAAGATCCCTCTGAACTACTGCACTCCTCAGGGCCCTGCTGCTTATCATGTAAGTTCTACCCTGGTTGGTTCTAATCAAATACACCACTTCACATTTGGCTGCATTAAATTCCATCTGCCATTTCTCAGCCCATTTTTCCGGATGGTCCACTGCAAGGTGTGATAGTCTTCCTCGCCGTCCACTGCACCCCAATCTTGGTGTCATCTGCAAATTTGTGAATTAGTTTGCCACATTATCAACTAGATTGTTGATATGGATGACAAACAACAATAGCACGACCACCGATCGCTACAGCACATCACTAGTCACAGGCCTTCAGTCACAGAGGCAACTATTAGTTGGCTTAGGGTTCAGTCACAACTGAAGTTTACAATGGGGATTCTTAACATCTAAGCATCTTTTCTACTCCCACTTGAGCACCTGTTAATACTCTAGAGTTTCCAGTACGAATCATCATTAGATCCTTCCATTGTCAGGGAAGAAAATGCAGAACTACTTTGTTTAAAACACATGCACTCTTTGCCTGGAACTAGGTAAGAACTCAGCCCAAGCTTGATGTTCAGGAAAACCTTCTAATGCTATCTAATGGTATCAAGAAAGTAACATCAAACACAGAAACAAAACTAGACCATTCAGATCTTCATGCCGGTTTTAACACTCAGTTAGATCCGGGCTGATCTGCACCTTGATCCCATCTACCTGCCTTGATTGTGTAATTTCTAATATCTGTGTCCGACCATCAAGCTGAAGCCAACAGCAATTCAGCTCTGTGATTGCAGTCAGTCGACCTATTGCTATCCATGATATCAACTTGTCCTCTCAGTTAAATTCAAACCCAGTCAAATACAGAAAAAAAAAATTTGTTTTACAGGCAGAAATATGTCACATTGAAAACACTTACTGTCCAGGGAGGTTATACCAGTTGGAAATTGTTTAAAAAAGGTAAATACATTAATTATTCCTACCTGTTTAGATGGTGTGCTCACATACCTTTACTAGCCAATTTTACTTTAATTTTGTGTTTTTTTAAATCAAATTCTTTAGAGGAAGTTTAACTGTTCCTTAAAAGTTACAATTTCAGCATTTCTTTAAATTCAGACACAGAACTTTTTTTTTACTTAACAATGGTACCTTGCCAGCATTTACACTAGTGGGAGGTTGGCACAAATAGGCTTTATTTAATCTACATTATTTACAGTTGCAAACAAAAACCTAGTGGTCCAATCCTTTTCTTCATTGATTTGGAATCATTTATAACTGTAAGTAACAATCCTGGATTCCTACTGTAATTCAATTAGGGAATAAAGGTAAAGATTAGCTTTATTTGTCACTAAGATTTTCAGATAGCTTCAAACGGTTAACTATTTTTTTCCTCCAAACTACTACTTCCACCTATGTGTTCAATTGCAATGAAATTTTGCTTGCGAATAAATAGCTGGAAGTGAAAATAGTTGAACTCCTTTGATGTTCATAACTTGTCTGTGGCATGAAGAGCCTTTGTAAGCACTAGATTTCAAATGGAATTCCAGTGTTAGGCCATAGAAGTGGGGGTGACTGAAAACTGCTTAGAACTTGAACACGTGATAATATTCACTCCATGGTAAAGCAGATGTTTCTTTTTCAGCAATCAGGATATGTTGAGTTTGGCTTCATTCAACTTTACTGATCTGTTCCCACAACCTATGGACTCATTTTTAAGGACTCCATCTCATGTTCTCGATACTTAATGCCTATTTATCTATTTTTTATTATTATTAGATTCTCTTTTGTATTTGCACAGTTTGTTGTCTATGACACATTGGTTGCTTGTCTCTCCTGTTTTGGATTTACTGAGTATGCCCACAAGAAAACGGATCTCAGGGTGGTATATGGTGACATATGTGTACTTTGATCATAAATTTACATTGAACTTTGAACTTTGAACAAAAGGGCTTTACTACATAGAATATTGCTTTTGTATTTTTTCCACAACGTCCTCATTCCTGCATTGTTTCAGAGGTACCTACAGATTATGGCCGGCTGGTGGTGTAGTAACATCCACACCAGAGCTGGAGACGAGTGGTTCCGGGTTCAAATATGGCCAGCTCCTTGCATGCTTTTCTGTACATCCATGCTGGGTTGAGTACTGAACTAGCAACTCAGCCTCGTGAAAAATAAGACAAATGCTAAAGAAATGGCAAGGTTGCTGCCCGATGCTTCACAAGGCATGGAGAGGAACAACAACAGCAATTAACAGATAACAGCCTGATCTTTCCTTCCATGGCCTCATCATCTGTACAGTGAAGCCTACCTAATTGCAGCCCATGTGAACTTGTCTCAATTGTGTCCAGAGTTCTGATTTTGCTTAACCAAGTAGCTCCAGAATCAAATAATGAGGCCTTGATTTGCAGCCAATTATCAAATAGTGCAGTGAAGTTGTGTAGGTAGGCCAGAGGAAGGCATGCCCATAAAACTCCTCTGAAGTTAACAGCTAGCAAAGTTCTGCCACAGTAGTGCTGTCTGCAAATATTTTAAATGATTTCCAAATGTTTTGAGTATTTGGTAATCTCAGCAAGATCCACAGGGAGTAATGCAGCAAAGCACAGCAGGACTGTGAAGATTTTAGCCAATTTGGAGCTTCTGCATTCACTCAAGAGTCCTAAAACATACAACCACTTGTGCAGAACTATCGACTTCCCCATTAAAGTCCAGGCCAATTTAAAAAATGTTGAAAAGTTTTAATACTTGGTAATGGTCTATCATTGCCACATATATCGAGGTACAGTGAAAATATTTGTTTTGTATCTGCTTAATAGTTTAATTATCTGAATGTCAGAATGTAATGTTATTGTTACAGAGAAAGTGGAGTGCAGGCAGACAGTAAAGTGCAAGGTCACGACTAGGTAGCTTGTTCATTTCAAGTTCAGGTTTGTTTATTGTTTAACCATACGTGAATATAGTCAAACAAAACAGTGTTGCTCCAAGGCCAAGGTGCAAAAAACATTGTCAATAGCACATTGCACATAACACAAATAGCACACATGGCTATCATTTCAGAAAAAAACATACAGTCACAAAGAATAAATTATATACAGCCCACGTCCCTGAGTGCGATGACTGTAGAATTGATGGTAAATTATTCCAATCAGGCTAACTCTTCCACTGTGCGAACGTGGAGGCAGCACTGAGCAAACCCTGGAGAGCAGTATCTCGTGAACAGTAGAGAGCAGTATCTAGCGAACCCTAGAGAGCAGTATCTCGTGAACCCTGCAGAGCAGTATCTCGTGAACAGTAGAGAGCAGTATCTCGTGAACAGTAGAGAGCAGTATCTCGTGAACCCTGCAGAGCAGTATCTCGTGAACCCTGCAGAGCAGTATCTCGTGAACCCTGATGAGCAGTATCTAGCGAACCCTGGATAGCAGTATCTCGTGAATCCTGCAGAGCAGTATCTAGTGAACAGTAGAGAGCAGTATCTCGTGAACCCTGCAGAGCAGTATCTCGCGAACAGTAGAGAGCAGTATCTCGTGAACCCTGCAGAGCAGTATCTCATGAACCCTGCAGAGCAGTATCTCGTGAACAGTAGAGAGCAGTATCTAGCGAACCCTGGAGAGCAGTATATCGTGAACCCTGCAGAACAGTATCTCGTGAACCCTGGAGAGCAGTATCTAGTGAACCCTGCAGAGCAGTATCTCGTGAACCCTGGAGAGCAGTATCTAGTGAACAGTAGAGAGCAGTATCTCGTGAACCCTGGAGAGCAGTACCTAGTGAACCCTGGAGAGCAGTATCTAGCGAACCCTGGAGAGCAGTATCTCGCGAACCCTGGAGAGCAGTATCTCGCGAACCCTGCAGAGCAGTATCTCGTGAACCCTGGAGATCAGTATCTCGTGAACCCTGCAGAGCAGTATCTCGTGAACCCTGGAGAGCGGTATCTCGTGAACCCTGGAGAGCGGTATCTAGTGAACCCTGGAGAGCGGTATCTCGCGAACCCTGGAGAGCGGTATCTCGCGAACCCTGGAGAGCAGTATCTCGCGAACCCTGGAGAGCAGTATCTCGCGAACCCTGGAGAGCAGTATCTCGCAAACCCTGGAGAGCAGTATCTCGCGAAACCTGGAGAGCAGTATCTAGCGAACCCTGCAGAGCAGTATCTAGCGAACCCTGGAGAGCAGTATCTCGTGAACCCTGCAGAGCAGTATCTCGTGAACAGTAGAGAGCAGTATCTCGTGAACCCTGCAGAGCAGTATCTAGCGAACCCTGGAGAGCAGTATCTCGTGAACCCTGCAGAACAGTGTCTAGTGAACCCTGGAGAGCAGTATTTCGTGAACAGTAGAGAGAAGTATCGACAGGAGGCGCCAACTCCCAACCCAATTACAGATTCCGGCACGCCCTGCAGGGGCTCTTACACTTTGCATTGCTATCCCCTCCCCTGTCCAGTTGTAACAGGCTACCCCATGGCACGAGCCTAGCCCTCTCCACAATAGAGGCAACCTGGATTCCCCCACTGTCAATCTCACCAAACGAACCAGTGAAGTGGACTTGCAGTATTGTCCGCTACCAATGTACATCAGGGTCTTGTGATTACAACAAAAATATCCAGGACAATCACTTGCACTGCATACTGTCCATCAGCACACGGTGAGCCCAGGTGACAACACAACAGTGGTACGCTCCATCACTATCGAGCAGCTCGCTGATGGGATCGTCCTGCAGAACTCGATGTACTTCGTGTCCGGCAGTGACTTGCAATCATAAATAAATAACTTCCATTTCAAACAAATAAATCTTTGATTGACCCAGACTGGCTGTTGCATCTGAGCATACCAGCATCTTACTCCTTGTGAGGTCAGTAATCCACCCAATTGTACGGGAGTCTAACAGTTAGTGGTACAAAGACTCTTGCAGTGACAGATTTGTTTCTTTGGATTAATTTCAGGGATTTTTGTTTTCAAAAATGTCACTGCATGCAAACATTGTATAAACATAAAGGGCTAAATCTTGAGGAGTTCAGCGATGGGACATCTCATCAGGTTCCGCACCCACTGTCGAAGTTTGAAAGTTCTACATTTAACCATACATATGAATACCTGTAACTGCTTGCTTCTCTCTTATTAATAGGTAAAATCCAGGCTGCTCAAATAAGTGGTATTTTTGGCACTTAAAGTATCACATTTCAAATAGTCATTTCACTGTGATGAATAACTCATAATGATACTAGTTGTTGTTAGCCAAGCTGATTCAATCAAATGTAGGGAAATAGAAAAGCTAGCAGTCATGAATCAGCAGCCCACATAAATCTAACTCTTGTCCACATGAATCTAGGTTGTAACATTGCCAAATTAGTCTTTAACTCTACCAATCAGAAATAATTAGCTGTGACAAATCATCATTTGCATGTCATTTTCATCTTTACAAATAATGCATTTATTAAAATGTAGTGGGTTATTGTGTATTAAACATGGAAATATTAACTAAACCCTGAAAAAATGAGCACATTTTATCTTTCAGTGTGAGAGATGACTACAGTAACTTTCCCTGTTTCTTCCTTTTTCAAGTTCTCTTTTCTCTGAGCAATGTATTGTGATATTTAACTTGGTATTTTGGTCATATAGATTTCCTTTTCATGTTTCCTAGTTATTTGTGTATAACAGTATTTTTTTACTTTGCTTTTGCAATGTTATATTAAAGAACAAACCACTCAAGTAGAAAATAATAATGTTGTTGCTAAATAAACTTTTATTTTTTTTAATTTAATGCACTCTTCATGGTTAAACCCAAATGGTGTGTGGTTATATTGTTTGGACTTTTGTTGTTCATGACCAGATCATGATGGACAAACAAGGAATAAGCAGAAAGCTAGAATCGTCTTCTCTGCTGCAGATATACAATGGTGGTTTCGATAAGAGCTCCAAATGAAATGATGTACCTGACTGCATGAAGCTGAGTTTTGTTAAGGGAAGAATATACAAATATGCTGTGGCAAGCATTCAGTCCATGATAACAGACAAGAGAAGCTTGTTTAATGCAGCTGCTGGTTTTATTGCAACAAGACAAAACAGATCGGGCACTATGACCCATGGAGAGAAACCACTCAGTCACATACAGATGGGGGAAGGGATGATCAGGTAACTGGTTTCAGTGAGGGTGACCCTTAAGTACACATGTGAATAACTGTATAAACCAAGCTAAAATGTAACAATAAATGAACATTATTGATAATATCACAAAAGCATTTTAAAACAAGAATAATAAATTGCGCTGGCCACTAGGAATAGTGGGGCAGGCTGTTGACCACAGTCCCCTTGAGCACTACAAAGCTCCCACCTGAAGGGTCAGCCATCCCCGGTAATCCCAAAGTCCAAAATTCCCGGTGGTTGTCGACGCCGCTGCCTGGGTTCCCCAATGGGAGGCATTGCTTAGTGAGGCCAGAGGCAGGGCACACTGAGTGTTACTTCCTTTCTTCAGCCTCACTGTGTCAGTGGGGGCCAAGGCCCGATACAATGGCAGCCAGTCCTGGTACAGCATGACTGCATTTGGCCATTCAGGAAACCGCACCCCATCTACCGCAACAGAGATACGGTCAAGCACCTCTCTCGACACCTTCCAATCCCTTCCAAACTGGGAAATAGTTCCTTCTTCTGGGTAGGGCAGTAGACCCATACTGGGGCCCCCATGAGGTGCTGCTGAATTGGCTTCCTAGACTGACGGCTCAGACCCTCCGGGGATGTGCAAGTGTTGCAGCGGTGCACGAACAGCTCCACATCCTGCCTGTACCCAAGCCAGCAGAAACGTTCATACAGCTTGCTCAATCTTCTTGTGACCCCAACCAGCCCGTGAGCCGCCCACACCAGTGTGACACGAAGCCCCTGGGAGACCGCCAGCTGCAGGAGATGTCTGTCGCCATCAGAAAATGGCTATCACTGGAACAGCAACCCAAAGCGCATTTCCAGTGGACCCCACTGAGAGTATAGAGTTTTGGTCTCTGGATCAAGGGTAGGGACTATTGCCCTCGCTGGCTGCCGTCCTGTGCTCAGCCATGCCCTCACCTGGGCCAACACGGGATCACTCACCTGCTCGCTGTGCAGCTGCTGGTCAATGGTGGAGAGGTCTACTCGCTGCCAGCTGCCATCTGAAGTGCCGCCACCGCTGCTTGCCCCTGGTTCCGCTGTGTTGTGATGGGCCGCTGCGGGGTGTGCTGCACTGAGGTGGGTCACTGCGAGACTAGTGGTGTTTGTTGCTGCCCCCGCTGAGACCTCTTTCTGGAGCTGCCTTGCCGGTGAGCCACGGCTTCGGCGCCGAGGTAGAGGGTTGCCCCTGGAGCATCCACACGGGCCTCCAAGCAGGACAGCAGGCCCGGGCCAATGAAGCAGGAGCCCCGGATGTCGGCTTGCCACACCTCAAGCTCAGCCATGCTTCCCTCGCATTGCTGCACAGTCACTGGTGACTGTAGTCTGATAGATTGCCATCGTTGTTCACTTGGGCGGGGATAGTTGGTCCATGTTGGGGAGGACACCGGGACAGATGATAGTGATGGTTGACCCTGTGTCCACGCAGTCCACATATAAACCTTGCTCTTCACCCAAGCAGCCAACCCAGAGAGTCATCAATGGATGGATTCTGTTGGAGGTATTGGGCGATGCCACCCGCTCGCCACTTTGTGATGCCTGTGATGGGGTGTGGTGTGGCGCTGGTGCGGGGCAGTTCCAGGCCACGTGGCCTGCGTCACCGCACCGGTAGCTGAGATCACTCCGTGGAACGCGACAGGGCTTGCGCAGAACTGGTCGGACTTGTCTCATGGGCTCCTCTTGGTCAATTTCCTCCTCTGCCTCGGTGACACGAGAGCCGGGCTCGCAGCATGCGGGGCAGCGCTGGAACTCTGTAGAGGGCTAAAATGGCTTCTGCCTGCTCTGTGTCTGCCAGCATCTCGGCCAGCGGTGATGGTGATGTTGGGCAAAGGTGCTGTCAGAAGCGCTCTGGCATCAGCACTTTTGCAAAGGCAAAGAGGGAAAGCTCTCCCAGCGTTGCACGAGTGAACTGGGGGTAGCCATGTCGGGCACAGTGGTGGAGATCTGCTGTGAACATCCCCAGTCTTTCTCCCACACAGAGCTGTCTGCTGCCCAGTTCTTCCCTTGTTGCTCCCTCCGATGGGCTCTGCCCAAAATGACGCTCCACCACCATTATGAGGGCCCTATAGTCCTACTGCTCAGCAGGCATTAGGTTGAGGAAGGCCCGCAGGGCATCTCCCTCCAATGCTAGTGCAAGGTGCACCGCCATCTCGGTGGGACTCCACAATAGCCATGCAGCAAGTTTGACATGCACCAGGTAAGGCTCCAGGTGGCTGACACCATTGTGTCTGGGGAGCTTCAGGGTGGAACTTGTGGTGTGAATTGCTGAGGCTCATTGGTCTTCCTATTGCTCCAGCAGCGTCGGTGGTGCCTGCCACGTTGCCCGTCCTCCCGTGGCTGTAGCATCTGGAGTTCCCCAGTGATGGGCATAAAGTACAGGTGATGCGCTCTTCTGTGTCCCCTGGGTTGGGGAGCCTGGGTACACTTGCCCCAGTGGGGTTCCCTGGGAAAGCATAATGTCCAGTTCCCAGATTCTCCCTCTGGATCAGCGTCTTTGGGACAGTGGATATGGGGGAAGGCATACTGCTCAGTCCCTCAACTTATTCCCCGGGTCTTAAGGCGCTCCATCTGGCGTTGTAGCTCTTCAATCTCACTGTCAATTTCTAAACCCACTCCTGACACCAATGCGGCGAGCATTCAATCCATGATGACAGGCGAGAGAAACTCATTTAGCTCAGCTGCCGGTTTTATTGCAACAAGCTCAAAAAACAGTCTGGGTGCTATGACCCAGGGAGAGCACCCACTCAGTCACATACAGACAGGGGAGGTGATGATCAAACGTCCTGGTTACAGTCAGGGTGACCCACAAACACACATACTGATAACTGAAAAAAACAAGCTAAAATCTAACATTAAGTGAACTTGAATATCCCAGCATCATCCCTCAAATGCAATTTAAAACAAGAAAATAAATACCCCATTTAGACCCGTAATAATTTTGTATACTCCTCTTAGGAGGAGGAGGAGAAGATGGTGGCGCAATGCAGCACGCGTGGCCTCTCCTGTGAATGATATCTGTAATTTGTCAAGTAGGGGACCGTGCACAATTCTGATTTGATGGAGACAGACGTGGGAGTATGGAGGAACATCTGGAGAAACTTCTGAAATGCCCGCTTCGCTGCCACTGCTACTGTGTGGTAACCAGAATCTCTGGAGCAGAAGGCTCTGAATCCTGGGCTTTGCTTGTTTCAGCAGCCAGGGCTAGGTCAAAGGCGCTCGGCAGAGGATGGACTCGGGAGGCTGTATTGGAGGGGCTGGTCGGAGGTTCGAAGTTTTCGGATGGATGGACTCAGTGTCGGCTGTGGTCGGCTGCTTCTAAGGCATCGGCACTTGTCGGTGTCTTGGAGGTTTATGGCAGGGAGTTTCTCCCTTTTGCCACCTGCTATTGGGGACTCGGGAGTCAATCGGGACTTGAGAATTTTTTTACTATGCCCATGGTCTGTTCTTTATCAAATTATGGTATTGCTTTGCACTGCTGTAACTATATGTTATAATTATGTGGTTCTGTCAGTGTTAGTCTTTGGTTTGTCCTGTTTTCTGTGATATCACTCTGGAGGAACATTGTATCATTTCTTAATGCATGTATGCATTTCTAAATGACAATGCCCAATGATATGGTCAAGGTTAAGGCAAGGCCTGGTCCCGAGGAAGGAAAAAAAATCCATTGCTTGGGTTAATATTGACTTGGACAACAGGGAATCAAACGGTACCTTTAAAGTTACTGCTGTAATATTCACTGAATTTATACTTTATTTGAAATGGAAAATCTATTAAGAATAAACAGCCTAACATCCCACAGCATTTGTTTACCATGTTGTACAAATCCATTGAGCAGTTAGTCCATTAGTATTTATGGTGAACTTAAAAATTTTATTATTAGAAGATAAAATCAGCAAGGTATGAAATAAGATTTTAAATGGTCAATGTTAAATGATCCAGTGAGGTTAATATGGAAATCTCTGTTGTTATTCCTTTTAAAATTCAAATAATTGTAAAGAATTTGATTACATTCTAGAAATAAGTGTGACATGGAAAATGTGTAAAATATCTGCTAAAATATTCTTTTTTTAATAAATGCTCACCAAATGACATCAGTGTGTTAGAGTCCTCTGTGGAATTAGATTAGATTATTAGATTATGAGGACATGCAGTCCTCTTCTATTGTCATTTATTAATGCATGAATTAAGAAATGATACAATTTGTTCCTCCAGAATGATATCACAGAAACACAAGACAAGCCAAGACTAAAAAAAACTGACAAAAAACAACATAATTATAACATATAGTTACAAAAGTGCAAAGCAGTACCGTAATTTGATAGAAGAACAGACGATGGGCACGGTAAAAAAAATCTCAAAGTCTCTCGAAAGTCCCATCATCTCACGCAGACGGTAGAAGGAAGAAAGACTGTCTTCCTGCCATGAGCTTCCAGCGCTGCAAATTTGCCGGTGCAGCACCCTGGAAGCACCCTGACCGCAGCCTACTCTTGAGTCTGTCCGAAAACTTCAAGCCTCCGACCAGCCCTCCGACACCGAGCACCATCTCTGTGGAACGTTTCGACCCCGGCCCTGGCAACAGGCAATAGGCAAAGCCAAGGATTTGGGGCCTTCCCCTCCGGAGATTCTCGATCGCACAGTAGCAGCGGCAGCGAAGCGGGCATTTCAGAAGTTTCTCCAGATGTTCTTCCATGCTTCTCACGGCTGTCCCCATCAAATCAGGATTGTGCACGGCATCCTACTTCACAAATACAATATCCTTTCCGAGCGGCTGCGCGCGCTGCGTCGCGCCACCATCTTCTCCTCCCTTTAATTAAATCCCTAGAATTCCGAGAATTATCTCCTAAATAATTGATTATTGAGCTTTGTGGAACCAAAATATCACTAAAGACACCTACGCCATCAGATATGCATCAATACTACGATATATTTCCTTACAACCTAGAAGGGGCCCATTCAGCCAATCCAAATTACACTAGCTCTCAGAGCAATCCTCTTTTTGTTTTCATTACCCTGCAATCCCTATAATCTGACGTATACTTGTCAATATTATGCCACCATCATGCCCTCAGTACTATTCAACAAGCTCCAAAACCTGGGTTTCTGTACCTCCCTCTGCAACTGAATCCTTAATTTCTTCATTGGGAGACCACAGTCAGTTCAGATTGGAAATAACATGTCTCCCTTGCTGATGATCAAGACCCATTGCTCTACTGTCTCTGCACCCACGACTGTGTGGCTAGGCACAGCTCAAGCGCCATCTATAAATTTGCCGATGACACCACTATTGCTGACAGAATTTCAGATGTTGATGACGAGACGTACAGGAGTGAGATAGATCAGCTGTTTGAGTAATGTCACAACAACAACCCTGACACTCAATGTCAGTGCGACTAAAGAACTGATTGTGGAATTACTGAAGGGGAAGTTGAGGGAACACACATCAGTCCTTATTGAGGGATCAACACAGGAAACAGGGAACATTTTCAAGTTCTTGGGTGTCAATATCTCTGAAGATATATTCTGGCCCCAACATATTGATGCAATTACAAAGGAGGCATAGCAGTAGCTTTATTTCATTTGGAGCTTGAGGAGACTTGGTTTGTCACCAAAGGCTCTCACAAATTTATACAGATGTACGGTGGAGAGCATTCTAACTGGTTGCTTCTCTGTCTACTATTAAGGGGCTACATGAACAGGATCAGAATAAGATGCAGAAAGTTGCAAACTCAGCTGGCTACATCATGAGCACTAGCCTCCCCAGCATACAGGACACATTCAAGTCGATGCCTCAGAAACGTGGCATCCATCATTTAAGGACCCCCATCACTCAAGGTATGCCCTCTTCTTATTGCTACCGGCAAGGAAGAGGTAGAGGAGCCTGAATTCTGTGCAAGGTAGCACCAGCGACCACCAGGACTAACGGCGATATCCTGAAGACAGTTCACAAAACTACTTCTCCTTCTCCTCAGAATCAGAATCAGAATCAGGTTTATTATCATCAGCATGTGACATGAAATTTGTTAACTTAGCAGCAGCAGTTCAATGCAATACATAATAGAGAAGAGAGAAAAAAAACAAAGTAAAAATAATAATAAATCAATTACAGTATATGTATATTCAATAGATTTAAAAAAAAAGGAAGAAAACCAGAAATACTGTATATTACAAAAGCGAAGTCGTGTCCAAGGGTTCAATGTCTGTTTAGGAATCGGATGGTAGAGGGGAAGAAGCTGTTTCTGAATCGCTGAGTGTATGGCTTCCATACCTCCTACCTGATGGTAACAGTGAGAAAAGGGCATGCCCTGGGTGCTGGATGTCCTTAATAATGGACGCTGCCTTTCTGAGACACTGCTGCCTGAAGATGTTCTGGGTATTTTGTAGGCTAGTACCCAAGATGAAGCTGACTAGATTTACAACCCTTTGCAGATTCTTTTGGTCCTGTGCAGTAGCCCCCCCCTCCCACCAGACAATGATGCAGCCTGTCAGAATGCTCTCCAAGGGGTACATCTATAGAAGTTTTTGAGTGTATTTGTTGACATACCAAATCTCTTCAAACTCCAAGTGTCTTGCTTTCTTTATAACTACATTGATATGTTGGGATCAGGTTCGATCCTCAGAGACCTTGACACCCAGTAACTTGAAACTGCTCACTGTCTCCACTTGCTAGAAAGTGAAACCCAATAGCATATTCTTTTAACTATACTAATAGTACTAATCTATGTGTGATTGGAGCCTGTAATTTACATTTTGAAAATGTGTTTTTGGTCTGACTGAGTGATCTGGCACTTTTACTTTCTCTGAATGAATTCAGTGTGGTGGAGAGCAAGGTTGAGAATGGTGTGTATGGCCTAATGGCAGAGCACGAGCCCATGATCAGCTCCATTACTTGCCGGTTTTACCAATTAAAGTGTCAAGTAAGATTGAAATCAACAAGGACGAGGATGGAAGGAGAGCAGCTGTTCAGCATTGGCTGCCTACATTTGACCGCACTCCCTCTACTCTCATTCACTGTTGCCAAAGGAAGGAGCAGGAGTCTTGGATCTTTGCCAAGATTTTATCGGGCGGTTTGTGGATTGGACTCATTTTCAGAGTACTCTGCAGTTCTTGTTATATGTGTTTCTGGATTCTGGTTACTCCTTTTATTTTGATAATTTGTGCAATTTTGATTGGGGCACTTTGGTGTGGACTGGCTTTGCGTTCTGCTGTCAATGAATGACAGTGCTAAATTGAACTGAATTGAACTAAGCTGAACAGTCTGAGGCTGTTTCATGGACTATGCATTTTGATGTTTAATATTCTGTGTGTTATTTGCTTATTTTATCTCATTTGTGCAATTTGTTCTTCGTTTTGCATGTTGGGTGTTTAATATATATTCTTGGAACAGATTCCATGCTGTTCTTTGTTTTGTGGCTGCCTGTTTGAGGATGAATCTCACGATTGAATACTGCATACATCACTTTGATAATAAATGTACTTAGAGTCAACGTTTTATGAACAGCTTCTTACCCTCTACCATCAGATTTCTGAATGGACCATTAACCCATAGACACTGCCTCACTTTCTGTTTCTTCTTTTGCTCCAATTTAAATTAATTTTTTAAAATGCATTTCTTAGAGTAAGTTGTTGTTTCCTTTTATTATTATGTATTGCAGTAGGCTGTTGCTGTAAAACCACAAATTTCATGACATCTGCCTGTGATTTTAAAATGGATGAAATTCTTTGCTATTTTAAACATAATATAATATTTTTGAATAATCATTTAAAGTAATGACTTCAATAGCATTTTAATTTCTGAAACTATAATTATTTGTTAGATATAATTTTCACCATTAATCATCAAACCATTTAAATCCGAGATGCTAGAGTCTGTGTGAGAAAAAAAACTAAATGTAGCTGGAGTTTGCTAATCCTACAATACAAATATTTAGTTTGCCTCCATTAAGGATAAAGCAAATTTTTTGTTGGGCATATTGTCATGTGTAATCTCTTGCATTTCCCTCTCCTTTCTTCCATGAAATGACACAAAGAAGTGATCATAGACTTGTCATGTGTCTTAATATTGTTCAGTAATAACTAGACAAACACTTACTCTTACAGCAATTCTGTTAAGGAGTTAAAGGTCTCCTCAGTCATGTAAAATTCAGTTCACTGCCTCTACAAAACAATGGTTACAAATCAGAAGCATTGGCTAAACAATTTGGAAAGAGAAGGTGTGAGTTTTGTTACAATTGTAATGTGTTTCCTTGACCATCCATTTTGCTTATGTTGCACATGAGAGGAGCTGAAAAGGTAATTATTGAGAATTTATCTGAAGGAAATGTTTGTAAATATACATTCAGACATTCTTTTACAAGTTCCTTGTAACAAAAGGTACTATTTTCAAGGCAAGATTGGAGGATTTATGGCTCAGTCTTTTCAGGGATTCATCATTTCATTTACTTTAATAAAGAAAGAATTTGATCATCAAACCTTTTTGAAATATTGATTTTGGCAAGGTGTATAACAACTCTGAAAGGCTGACAATAATTAGCTTAGTGGGATGTGGGGTTATATGTACCTGCCCTTAAGCAATAATCTCAATGAGGTTTGGCACACATCTAATTTTCAGATGGAGGCTACTATCATTCTGCAGTTTACGTACAAAATTGCATTTTTATAGAATCTATGGCAAGTTGTTTGATTGTGATTTCAGAAATCCAACTTTTGTAAAAACTTTCTCAATTGCAAGAAAGTTTGATTAAAGAAGTATCTAGAAATACTACTAAGTTTTAAACGTTATTCCTTTTGAATCTCCTTTCTTAGTAAGACACACCATACAAGAGTGGAGTTCTGATTATTGACAAACTGCCTTAGAGCTGAGGAACAGAATTGAACTCAAAATTGTAAAACGCAAAGATCTGAACTCCTTTTACATTGATTTATATTGTAGTTCCCAACTCAGGGAAAAATCAGTATAAATAAGTAATAGTATGGGCAAGGAAAAATATAAAGAATACCTTTAAAACCTGAGATTTTTCAGCACTAAACTGGCCAGTTCATTTTCAACTTTCAGCTGGCTTTCTAGTGTGGATGTATCAATTTAAAATCAACAGCAATATTGTGGTATGAAGTCACCCCAATCACTTTAATGTTCAGTCCTGATGAATGTTTTCAATCTGCAATGCTGACACAGATACCTCTCAACCAATTGAGTTCCTTCAGCAGATAGCTTTTACTCCATATTCCAGCATCTGCAGACTTTGGTGTCTCCATTTTATAACTCCACTGGCAGGGTTCATGATGGATACTTCTTAGCCAGTAGGGCTCTTTCTATTTCTTGGTTGTTTGCTAACTTTGCTTTCTAAGCACAACCTCTACCACTTATAAGATCACAAACAGATGTAAGTAAACTTCTAACAGTTGTTTGACTTTTTTTTGATGCAATGTTAATTTTCAGTTCTAGAAATGTAAATGGAAAGCACTAATTACCCTGAGACTAAACAAGTATTGGCTAAAGTTCTGTAAAGAAGCATAGTGGATGTTCGATCTGGGAGACGTAAGGTTTAGTTCATTACTCCTGCTCTATTACTGCTCAAGATGTAGTATAAACAATGAGTTGTTTCACTTGGATCGTTTCAAAGAAACAAGCTGACTCTTAAGTTGTTTGGTTCAAGGAAGCTTGCAGAGCAGAGGGATAATATTATTTTGCATATCAGTAACTATGATGTGTTTACAGTTGGAAGGTTTTATGTGCTCAAGGAGGTTAGCTTCACAGCTTTACAGCATTACTGATAGCTGAAGAACTGTGTCTTCAAAATGGTTTTAAGCTGTTTGTGTTGAAAGGACATCTAGGAAATATCATATGCATGTGAAGTCACCCAAATGGTAAAAAAAAGGTATAAGTGTTGAGAGAAGTTCAGGTGTATTAGGAGTGGTTGAAGAACATCAATAAGAGTTATAGGAAGACAGAGTGAATCGAATCTGTTCCTCTCACTTAAGTTTCTTCAATGGATGAATTGTTCATCTGAATCACGGTATGTCTTTTTAGTTTAAAGGAATTGTACCTGTGTTTTGGAAATCCTTTGAGTTTACGAATTACTTTGTGTTTTGGAAATCCTTTGAGTTTAAGTAATGCTTTGTGTTTTAGAAATGCTTTGTAAATAAACATTTAAGATAGAAGTCCTCTGTGAAGTTTAAACGTGTTTTGGGAATGTCGTTTGGATTTAAACGTGTATCACTGAAAATAAATGAACTATGTTTAAAGCTACCTTGTTAGTTGGAAAGATCTTTTCTTTGGTCGGGAGAGAGGACTCACTGCTCAAATAGTGGGTATTGGCCGCTAAGACTTGCCACTGAGAATAAACAGGGAAGTAAACTTGTCTTTGAAAATTGAGTAGTTACGGTGTTATCTGCCTTTACTAAGGGTATGTGTGGCTATTTACAATATTGTGCAAACATCTTAGGCACAGCTAGGGTGCCAAAGACTCTTGCATAGTACTGTAGTAATTTTATGTATTGCGCTGCTGCTGCTGTAAAAAATACAAATTTCATGACATATGGTATGTGAGTGATAATAAACCTGATTCTGATAGGGGTCGCTATTGCGGACTGAGAGTGGGAAGGAGGTAGGGAGAGGGGAATCATGATTAGTAAAAAGGGAAGGGAGAGGTCAGAGTGGGAAGCACCAGAGGCACATTCTGCAATGATCAATAAACCAACTGTTTGGAATTCAATGACCTGGCCTGGTGTCTCAGTGCTAGGTACATCTGCACCCGCACCAGTCCCCTTCCCTGGCACTTCTTCACTGTGTACCTGCCCCAAATTCCTCCTGTGTGTCCACCCTTGTTATTCCCAACACCCTTTGCTCCCGCCAGATTTACAAACTCACTCTCTCTCTCCACGTTGACAAATACAGTACTGTGCAAAAGTCTTAAGGAACCTCTCTGTGTCTTAGGCTTTAGGTCCTTATGTACCTGAGACTTTTGAACAGTACTGTACATCTGATATGGCTTAAGATCTTTGCTTGAGCTTAGAACTTTCACAGACAGCAAACCTAATGTCATTACGGTTGACACCCAATGTGGTCATAAGAACATAAGAATTTAAGTGTTATCTTGCTTTATAATCACTCTTGTTACTTATAACAGTGTATTCCCAATAACTTTGTACTACTACCATGTTATGTTTATATCTTTATGAAACTAATAAAAAGATTGAAAAAGAACATAAGAAATAGGAGCAGGAGTCGGCCATCTGTCATTCAATAAGATCATGGCTGATCTGGCCATGGACTCATCTCCATCTACCTGCCTTTTCCCCATAATCCTTAATTCCCCTACTCTGCAAAAATCTATCCAACCTTGATGGATACGTTATCTCAAAGGTATTATTTGAGAAAGAATCATTATTTAGCAGTAGTCCAACTCAGAACATGTTTGAAAAGTGCTATAGCATTCCACCTAGTACTGTAAAATAGCCAACCTCCTGACTGCAGTAGTTTTGCAGGAAAATGCTGGTTGATATGATGAATGTGTTAATAATATATCAGACATATGGTCTAATACCCAGACTGCTCCTCAAAATTGAATATGATGAATATTTCATTCTTCAAATCAGAGACTAGATGAAGGGACAGAACATCTAGTAAGATGCAGATTAGACAGACCAAACCCTGCTGTACAACCTCCAACTCATACCATCACAATTTGTACCAGGTACTAACATTGTAGCAATAATTTATGCCTTGAGGCAGCAAACTGGCCCCTTTTTAGATATAAACCAAGCACCCGCGTGGGGACCACATGCTTATGTGATAGAATCTGCTGGCCAAAATCTTAATTCCGATGCATGAGCATATTCTTTCCAAGTGCACTTGTGGTAGGGCCCACAGCAGTAAACACTTGAGGTATTAATGAAGCCTCGGAAACAGATGCTTGGGAGCATGCACTAGAGTTACTAAAAAGATTGACTCTAGCCAGTAAAATAAGAATACAGTGCCAGGTTCCTGTATATGGAGACACTGCCACCTCCCCAGTACAAACTCCCTGTGAAGTTTTCGGACCTGTGACTATTCAGAATTTGCAGAGAGTATGCCCCACACCTCCAGCTGATGCTGACGAAATTTTGAACTTGCTACTTCAGAAGGCCAGGAGGTTGCAAGCTTCTGGGCCAGTCATACTCCCCAACATATTCAGCAATTCTTATTCATGTTATTTCCCATATCCTTGGTACCACCTCCACACGAGTGCGGAAACCCATATCAGATGTATGTGTGGATTTATAAACAAATAAGGGGTGGAGATGTCCGTGTAGAATTTAGTCCTGTAGTGAGTAAAATAGTCAAAAGCCAGGGCTTACTAACAGCTTATAAGATCAGAGAACAGATGGCAAGGGCAGACTGGGACCTCAACATAGGTGCCCCTCAGGGCTATGTACTAAGCCCCCTTCTTTATTCTCTGTATACCCATGACTATGTCACCACCCAGTGCTCCAATCTGCGAATTAAATTTGCTGACGGTACTTGGCCTAATCTCAAATAATAATGAGGCAACCTACAGAGAGGAAGTCATTACTCTGACACAGTGGGGTTAAGAAAACAACCTGTCCTTCAACGTTGCAAAAACAATGGAGCTGGTTGTGGAGAACAGAAGGAATGGAGACAGGCTAACCCTTATAAACATCAATGGATCACCAGTTGAGAGAGTGAATAGCTTTAAGTTACTTGGCATAAACATCACCGAGGATCTCACGTTGTCTATACATACCAGCTGTGTAGTGAAAAAGGCGCAACAGCGCCTCTTTCACCTCAGATGGTTGAAGAAGTTTGGTATGACACCCCCCCCCACCCCAAATTCCAAGAACTTTCTACAGGGGCACAATTGAGAGCATCCTGATTGGCTGCATCACTGCCTGGTATGGGAACTGTACTTCCCTCAATCGCAGGACTCTGCAGAGAGTGGTGCGGACAGCCCAGCGCATTTGTAGATGTGAACTTCCCACTATTCAGAATATTTACAAAGACAGGTGTGTAAAAAGGGCCCGAAGGAGAGCCCAGTCATCCCAACCATAAACTGTTCCAGCTGCTACCATCCATGAAATGGTACTGCAGCATAAAAGCCAGGACCAACAGGCTCGGGACAGTTTCTTCCACCAGGCCATCAAACTGATTAATTCATGCTGTCGAAGCTGTATTTCTATGTTATATTGACTATCCTGTTGCACATAATATTCATTATAAATTGCTATAATTGCACTTTGCACATTTGAACGGAGATGTAACGTAAAGATTTTTACTCCTCATGTATATGAAGGATGTAAGTAATAGTCAATTCAATTCAAATCCATTCATTGTTCATTCCATAATATTACCTGTTTATCCTCATGAAAGCCTCTGCACCATGTGAGGAATAGCTTTTAATCAACACCTGATACATGAATGATTTCCAGTTGGTGAAGAGATCCTGTGCACCCACATGGTGGTATCAGAACTACTGCTCTTTCCCACAGAAGGACACTTGAAAGGGAATGTACAGTCAGTAACCAAGTTATCCAACCAACCTCATTCCTCATGTCGATGGCATTCACAGTGTTCTCCTCCACCAGCCTCTCAGCAAAGAAGATATAATCAACAAACCAAAAAAGTTCCCTGGATGGCTAGACACTAGACAGAGGTCACAAAACTTTAGTTCCATTCCTTTACTTTGCAGAAGAAAGTCTTGGTCTAAGATACTCCTTCCAGGATCGAGGGAACATTCCTAACATCCAATGTTACGGAGAAGAGTATGAAACACTATGCCCACCTCATCCTCCACCCTCTAAATATACAAAGGGACAGGGCCCATCCCAAATGTCCACACCCTTCTCTGCAGCTCAGGGAAAACAAAATGTAAGGAAGGGGAAGGCCAACATTGACGTAGTGGAAATTGCACAGGAGGAGGAATATTTCAACAACAATTTTACTCAAAATATTCCATCTGATAAATACACAGGCATACCTAGTTTCGCCTTTCCATATTGCCAAAGATCATACTTTTGGCAAAGTTCGACCCTGCTCTTTTGATGCGGGTGATAGGCTTTCAGATCTTTCAGTTTAAAACCTTTGTGGTCAGCAAACTCAATGCCATCACGTTTGGTAATTCTCAGTACAGGGAAGCTTGTTGAAGAAACTCACTTCTACAATGCTGATAAGTAGATGCTATCTGTGAATCAGTGCAAGGAACAAGACGTTCTGCACTCAAAACTGATTTTTGTGCCAAGTACAAATGTTTTTTGCAGTTTTTTTCTTCTAATCAGTTGATTCTCAGAGGAGACATTTGACTATGGTTACTACTACTAAAGGCTGTATGTGCTCATCCTATTTTGCACTATTGACTTCAATGGAACTCAATGTATAGAAGTGGAACAGAATGTGCAGACATGGAAACAACTAGCAGCTGATATTTATGCATGTCTTCAATGCTAATAGAAGATTAAAAATTAAATTTCTGCCGCAAGCGTCTATTTTCACCAGTTTAAAATGGGGAAGATTGACTCCTTTTAGCGCATAGTGCTTCAGTGATATTTCCCTTAAACCTGAGTTTTGGAATTTTTAAGGAAGAGATATTTGAGCAAATTACTATAAGTTTTATGATTTCTGTGTTTAACTGCTATAGATACCTTGATTTAACTTCTCTCTTTCTTGATTTATATTTTGGATTTCTGTGGCAGGACATTGGTAGAAATGGAATTAGTGTAGATTTAGTGCTTTATTGTTGAAATGGAGGGCAATGGTGCAAAGAACCTATTTTTCTGTGCTGTCTGGCACTGACATGCCTAAAGCTCCAAGTTTAACCTGGATGCTGAAAGACAAACATTATGCTCTATTGAATTGTGTGAAGGAAGAGAAGTGGGTGCAGTTACTATTACAAGGGAGAAGGTGCTCAAAAAGTTGAAAGACCTAAAAGTACATAAGTCACCCAGACCAGATGAACTGCACCCCAAAGTTTGGAAAGAGGTAGCGTTAGAGATTGTGGTGGTATTAGAAATGATCTTTCAAAAATCATTGGACTCTGGCATGGTGCCAGAGGGCTGGAAAATTACAGATGTTATGCCACTCTGTAAGAAAGGAGGAAGGAGCAGAAAGGAAATTATAGCCCAATTAGCCTCACCTCAGTGGTTGGAAGATGTTAGAGTCAATTGTTAAAGACGAGGTGATGGACTACTTGATGACACAGGACAAGATAGGACGAAGTCAGCATGGTTTCCTTCAGGGAAAATCCTGTCTGATGAACCTATTGAATTCTTTGAGGAGATTACAAGTAGGATATATAAAGGGGATGCAGTGGACGTTATATTTTTGGACTTTCAGAAGGCCTTTGACAAGGTGCCGCACATGAGGCTGCTTACCAAGTTAAGAGCCCGTGGTATTACAGGAAAATTTCTAGGATGGTTGGAGTATTGGCTGATTGGAAGAAGGCAGTGAGTGAGAAGAAAAGGATCCTTGTCCGGTTGGCTGCCAGTGGCCCGTGGTGTTCCACAGGGGTCGATGCTGGGACCACTCCTTTTTATGCTGTATATAAATGATTTAGATGATGAAATAGAAGGCTTTGTTGCCAAGTTTGCAGATAATACGAAGACTGGAAGATTGATGTTGAGGAAACAGGTAGGACGCAGAAGGTCTTAGACAGATTAGGAGAATGAGTAAGAAAGTAGCAAGTGAAATATAATGTTGGAAAATGCATGGTCATGCACTTTGGTAGTAGAAATAAATGTGCAGACTATTTTCCAAAAACCTGAGATGCACAGAGACTTGGGAGTCCTTGTGCCGAACACCCTAAAGGTTAACTTGCAGGTTGAGTTGGTGGTGAGGGAGGCAAATGCAATGTTAGCATTCATTTCAAGGGGTCTAGAATACAAGAGCGGGGATGTGATGCTGAGGTTTTATGAGCCACTGGTGATGCCTCACCTTGAGTATTGTGTACAATTTTGGGCTCCTCATCTTAGAAGAGATGTGCTGGCATTGGAGAGGGTACAGAGGAGGTTCACAAGGATGATTCCAGGAATGAAATGGTTATCATATGAAGAACGTTTGATGGCGCTGGGTCTGTACTCGCTGGAATTCAGAAGAATAAGGGGGGATCTCATTGAAACGTTTCAAATGTTGAAAGGCCTAGACAGAGTAGATGTAGAAAGGATGTTTTCCATGGTGGGAGAGTCTTGGACAACAGGGCACAGCCTCAGGATAGAGGGGCGTCCATTCAAAACAGAGATGCGGGGAAATTTCCATAGCGAGATGGTGCTGAATTTGTGGAATTTGTTGCCACGTACAGCTGTGGAGGCCAGGTCGTTGGGTGTACTTAAGGCTGAGATTAATATGTTCTTGATTGGATATGGCATCAAAGGTTATTGGGAGAAGGCTGGGAAATGGGTTGAGGAGGAGCAAAAAAGGATCAGCCATGATTGAATGTTAGAGCAGACTCGATGGGCCAAATGGCCTAATTTCTGCCCTATGTCTTATGGTATAATTGTCTATATTGTGGAATCCCTGTTTTATGTCAATATCTGAAAGCTATCTGCATTTTATTTCTCTCATTCTTCCCTTCCCCCCCTCACAGCCGACACCCAGTTCAAATTGTTGTCTGTAATTTTCTCTCATTTCACATATTTTCAATACAATCGCCGATGATATCTGTTCCTACTTTTATGCATCCTCTTAAGTTTAATTCTGAACCCTGGTGAACCTAAACCATTAAAATAGTTCAAATTTTCCCAGTTTGCCTTAAAACTGTAAGCAATCATTATATTGTGAACAGTTGCCAGGAAAGCGAGTGGCAGAGCTATTATTACATTAATGTCCAACGACATATGCCCAGTGCCAGACTAACCAGAACCCTCAACAGATGGCTGCCAATGGCCTGTAGCAGCAACAGATTAGACCCAAAAAAAACAAAGCCTTTCACTGTGAATGTTAACAGCATCACAATGGAAGGCAGAATTCAAAGATGATCACATTATTCACCTTTCCAGAATGATTTCTTTGGCTTTTCAAAAGTGTGCTCGGCAGAAGACAAGCCATATTGTGTTTGACTGCAGATTGCTGCAAAATTCAAGGTCTCAGGGTCTTGGACTATATATTTTTTGTGTGACTGTATTTGACTGATATATTTATTTGCTTTCTCATATGTGCTAAATATGCCTAGTGCTGTGTATGACTACTGATACTGTGTTTTGCACTTTGGCCCCAGAGTAAAGCTGTTTTGTTTGGCTGTATTCATGTATGGTTGAATAACAATTAAGCTTAACTATGAATGTATTGATTGCTCTATAGCTCTAGTTGAATACTTCTGCAACATTTTCATTTTGAATAAAGATCATAAGTATCTGAAGCCTTGCCACTCAGTGTCAAATTTAGCTTCAACTTGGCTTTTTGTTTATGGATATTGGAAAGTACAGAATGGAAATCTGACTTATAATTCCTGTATAGCGTTGGAGAATATAGTATCTACTAGACTTTAAATAGTTGCAGCAAGTGACTTTTCTGTGCAAAGTTATGGTTTACAAGTTATTTTTCAGGATATGAAATTACTACCTTTGTAATGTTTAAATACATTGGTGGATAATCTTCTTCTGTGCGTTGCAAACAAATAAAGCATTATTGTTCAGAACACTTCAGACAATATGTAGATTTGATGTCAAGAGAATCACTCCACAATCATTTCTTTTTTCTCTCTGCTTTATTTCTCCACAGATTTTTGTCCCACTTCTGAGTTCAGTCAGTCATTTTTGCTGTTTGGTTTATCTCACACTGCACTGAGTTATTTTTCATCCTCTGTGAAGCAAACCATTAATTCTCTTTGCTGCACTTAAAATTAGTTACAGATAGCAAATCCTGTGCAAGGAAATTTTGCACTGCTTGTCTGCAGCACCTTGATATGTTAATATTCCAAAGAAAAGCATGCACAAGATTTTCAAACAATTTCAAAACTATTGTCCTCATAGTATGTTCTTTGCATTTTAGTAACATGTCAGTAAGGTATGATTGGCTGTGTTAATTGTGAACATACTTTAATGGTTTCTCAAAGCTTTCAAAACAAAAATTTAAGCATCTTTAAGTAACAGGTGACAGAATCTTTAAGCAATGTGAATGCCATTAAAGAAATGCATGTTGCTTCAATGGAAGTCAGACATCCCACCCTGCAAAAACTCATTTCAGGGAGGTAGCACCATCAATTTGCGGGAAACTCCAGGAACTTCCGGGAGAGGTGGGATGTCTGCAATAGAGCAGCTCCTTAACAGCTAGCCAGCTAATTTAAATAACGTTAGCTATGCTGACGAACGAATGACACCTGTTAAACTCACCTCAACATGTCTTTTACAGTCTTAACCCACCATGGGCAATAGAAAAGTCACTGTTGCAAACAGCGCAGCGAGCAACACTGTCATTATTTTTGACACCTATTAGGCAGGAGTACACTTTAGTGTAGTCTGGGGTGACGTACATTTTATATTTTCTTTTTTGGAACACTCTGCCATGGCGCGCTCTCGCTCTATCTCTCTTCTTGCTCGCTCGCGCACTCTCTCGCGCGCTCTCGCTTGCTTGCTCTCGCGCTCACGTGCTCTCGCTCTCTCTCACTTGCTCTCTCTCGTGCTCGCTCTCGCGCTCTCTCCCTCCCACCCTCTGTCTTGCTTGCTTGCTCTCGCTTTCTCTCGTGCTCGCTCTCGCGCTCTCTCCTTCTCTCTCTCTCTCTCCCTCCCTCCCTCTGTCTTGCTTGCTTGCTCTTGCTCTCTCTCGTGCTCGCTCTTATGCTGTCTCCCTCCCTCCCTCTGTCTTGCTTGCTTGCTCTCGCTCTCTCTCGTGCTCGCTCTCGCACTCTCTCACTCTCTCTCGTGGTCGCTTTCACGCTCTCTCCCTCTCTCTCTCTCTCCCTCCCTCCCTCTGTCTTGCTTGCTTGCTCTTGCTCTCTCTCGTGGTCGCTCTCGTGCTTTCTGTTTTGCTTTCTCTCTTGCACTCTCTCGCTCGCTCTCAAAAAAATTGATTTCCGTGACATTGTATATAATTTGCGGGCATCAGGGAGCCACTATTAATATGCGGGAGACTCCTGGAATTTCCGGGAGAGGTGGGATGTCTGGGAAGTGGAAATTTAGTGCCTTCTAAGTCTGAAATGCAGATAGTGGCTGGAATACATTTTCACTGGTCTTTGTTTAAATATATTTGCTGCTTCGAAGAGTAACTTTGTACATTATGATCTGAAAGTGACAAGATAGTGTCCTTTGTGTCCAAGACTTGCTAATTGCTTTTTATTATAGATCATTATTTTTGTGAATGAAATAAAATTTTGTTCGATCTTTTTCATGGGAAAAAATTTGACTTGCATCTGTTATTGAGTTCAACCACTCTACACAGTGACACCAAACAACAAGAGACCAAATCATTAGTCCTGAACAGACTGCGCCTCTAAAGACAATGACACCCATTGGTTGGCTCAGGAATCTCATTCATCATGGCATGAATGTCCAACCCCGTAAAATCTTTTATAATCAAAGGCAGTGTTGTTGGATGCTTCCTGTAACCACACTATGTTGCCTCTAATTAACTTTTGAAATATGTGAGCACTATTTGCAGAACTTGCACTTACTACCTATCTCCACTGGTCCTGAAGAAAATGGTGGCAGGCAGTATGTGTGTTGAAGGTATTTCCATAGTGCTGCTGTGTGTGGAAGTTTCAGAATTAAGACCCTATGATGACTTACCTGTACAATATTATCGGCTGTAATCGGCTGAGCCGGTTTAGCTCGCGGCTCCGCTGGGTTTGTTCACCTCTGCACTGGACTGAGGCTGTGGCCTACAAGAGGTGGACTTCTGTATTGGGTATAGTGATGCGTGGTGTTATGAACATCAGTTCTGAATGCTGTTTTGCTTGCATGATTTGTTTTTTTTTTACTCTCTCTGCGCGCTGGGTGTTTGGATAGTCTTCTTTGGCTTTTAATGGGTTCTATTGGGCTTCTTTGTTTTCTGACTGTTTGTAAGGCAATGAATCTCAAGGTTGTATAAAGTATACATACTTTGATAATAAAAATCTACTTTGAACTTCGAACTTTAAAGGGGAACTTATGGAGCCAGTTCTCTAAGTGGTAAAAGCTATTAGTTTGGGAAGAGCTGAGGAAAAAGTCTTGGCACATTGCTGCAAATATTACACACTCTGACCATGATCTTCAATAGATAGTGCTCAGGAAATGGAAATGTCAATCAAATGGAATGGTGCTGTGTGTTTTGTTCATCCAGCAAATGGAGAGTATTCCATTGCACTCCTGACAATTACCTATTTCTTCTTCTGGAAGAAACTTTGATACAGAGCATGTAACCAAGAGATTTGAATAATGAATGAACAGTATCATGAATTCAAGGCCACCTCCAACTCCCAGCCCCTAATCCTCTTCAACTAAGTTAATTCAATTAAATATTTTAGTCGAGGAAACAGTGTCCATAGGAGGCATATTGTGACATATTGGCAGTTGAAGTCAATCTATACTCTTTGTATATTGATATTTATGTTGTTTCAGAATTTCTAATTTTGTTTAAAAGAATTTATTTATATCAAATTTTGACATTAAAAGCATGGAAAACTATATCATAGAGTTAAGTTAAAACTATTGCCAGACAAAGCAAAACAAGAATATCGTTGTTGTCGTATCAGTAAATAGACCTCCTTAAGGTTGTTCTAGTTGGGGGGTGGATATAGTGGGAATAAGCTCTCACTACCTATTAAATGCTCCCAATGGTGTGGGTCTCAAATAGTTTCTGAAAGCTGTGTCTAGCTGCTGGTCTTCATACTAAGCCTGGTGGAACTGTTTCTATTGACAGGAGAAGGGGCAAAATTGGGTTGCTAGTGCTTTAAAACCAGTCACTTTGGGCAAATGTGGCTCATCAGCTGTGGTTGGCTGCTCATCTAGGAGAAAAAAAACTGATCTCAAACCTCCGCTGCCTTATGGCTATACCCACTCATGGAGAAGCTTTCAGGAGTAAACCTTGAGATAAAATCCGGAGCTGGAGTCCCTAAGGCAGTCCTGCATTGAGTTCAACACTGACTGACAGCCCCTGTGAAGCTGCTGTTGCCAAACTGTATGGGTCTCTACTAGGGTTGCCAGCTGTTCCATATTAGCTGGGACATCCCATATATTGGGCTAAATTGGTTTGTCCCATACGGAACCGCCCTTGTCCCGTATTTTCCCCACTAAGGTAGAGCGTTTCTATGAAACCTTTTGTACCGAAATGGCGTAAAGCGCAGAAGCAATTACCATTAATTATATGGGAAAAATTTTTAAGCATTCTCAGACCCAAAAAATAACCTACCAAATCATACCAAATAACACATAAAACTAAAATAACACTAAAATATAGTAAAAGTAGGAATGACGTGATAAATACACAGCCTGTATAAAGTAGAAATAACGTATGTACAGTGTGGTTGGGAAGATTAAGCCAAAACCGATTTGTAGGGAAAAAAATCGGCACGTACACGCATGCGCAATGCGCACATCACACATGTGCACACAGGTGCCCTTGCAAGGCTTCATGGTCATGGTAGTCTTTCTCGGGGTAAACACAAGTGTCCCGTATTTGACTGCTACTTTTGTCCCTTATTTGGGAAACCATAGAAACCATAGAAACTACAGCACAGAAACAGGCCTTTTGGCCCTTCTTGGCTGTGCTGAACCATTTTCTGCCTAGTCCCACTGACCTGCACATGGACCATATCCCTCCATACACCACCCATCCATGTATCTGTCCAATTTATTCTTAAATGTTAAAAAAGAACCCGCATTTACCACCTCGTCTGGCAGCTCATTCCATACTCCCACTACTCTCTGTGTGAAGATACCCCCTCTAATGTACCCTTTAAACTTTTCCCCCCTCACCCTAAACCCATGTCCTCTAGTTTTTTTCTCCCCTTGCCTCAGTGGAAAAAGCCTGCTTGCATTCACTCTATCTATACCCATCATAATTTTATATACCTCTATCAAATCTCCCCTCATTCTTCTACGCTCCAGGGAATAAAGTCCCAACCTATTCAACCTTTCTCTGTAACTGAGTTTCTCAAGTCCCGGCAACATCCTTGTAAACCTTCTCTGCACTCTTTCAACCTTATTTATATCCTTCCTGTAATTTGGTGACCAAAACTGAACACAATACTCCAGATTCGGCCTCACCAAAGCCTTATACAACCTCATCATAACATTCCAGCTCTTATACTCAATACTTTGATTAATAAAGGCCAATGTACCAAAAGCTCTCTTTACGACCCTATCTACCTGTGACGCCACTCTTAGGGAATTTTGTATCTGTATTCCCAGATCCCTCTGTTCCACTGCACTCCTCAGTGCCTTATCATTAACCCTGTATGTTCTACGTTGGTTTGTCCTTCCAACGTGCAATACCTCACACTTGTCAGTATTAAACTCCCATCTGCCATTTTTTAGCCCATTTTTCCAGCTGGTCCAAGTCCCTCTGCAGGCTCTGAAAACCTTCCTCACTGTATACTACACCTCCAATCTTTGTATCATCAGCAAACTTGCTGATCCAATTTACCACATTATCATCCAGATCATTGATATAGATGACAAATAACAATGGACCCAGCACTGATCCCTGTGGCACACCACTAGTCACAGGCCTCCACTCAGAGAAGCAATTCTCTACCACCACTCTCTTGCTTCTTCCATCGAGCCGATATCTAATCCAATTTACCACCTCTCCATGTATACCTAGCGACTGAATTTTCCTAACTAACCTCCCATGCAGGACCTTGTCAAAGGCCTTACTGAAGTCCATGTAGACAATATCCACTGCCTTCCCTTCATCCACTTTCCTGGTAACCTCCTCGAAAAACTCCGGTAGATTGGTCAAACATGACCTACTACGCACAAAGCCATGTTGACTCTCCCTAATAAGTCCCAGTCTATCCAAATGCTTGTAGATTCTGTCTCTTAGTACTCCCTCCAATAAATTACCTACTACCGACGTTAAACTTACTGGCCTATAATTTCCCGGATTACTTTTCGATTCTTTTTTAAACAACGGAACAACATGAGCCACTCTCCAATCCTCCGGCACCTCACCTGTAGACAGCGACATTTAAACTATTTCAGCCAGGGCCCCTGCAATTTCAACACTAGTCTCCTTCAAGGTCTGAGGGAACACCCTGTCAGGTCCAGGGGATTTATCCACTTTAATTTTCCTCAAGACAGCAAGGACCTCCTCCATTTCGATCTGTACAGTTTCCATGATCTCACTACTTGTTTCCCTTAATTCCATAGACTTCATGCCAGTTTCCTTAGTAAACACAGACGCAAAAAACCTATTTAAGATCTCCCCCATTTCCTTTGGTTCCGCACATGGCTGACCACTCTGATCTTCAAGAGGACCAGTTTTATCCCTTACAATCCTTTTGCTCTTAATATATCTGTAAAAACTCTTTGGATTATCCTTCACTTTGACTGCCAAGGCAACCTCATGTCTTCTTTTAGCCCTCCTGATTTCTTTCTTTAGTATTTTCTTGCACTTCTTATACTGCTCAAGCACCTTATTTACTCCCTGCTTCCTATACATGTCATACAACTCTCTCTTCTTCTTTAGCAGAGTTGCAATATCCCTTGAGAACCAAGGTTCCTTATTCCTATTCACCTTGCCTTTAATCCTGACAGGAACATACAAATTCTGCACTCTCAAAATTTCTGCTTTGAAGGCTTCCCACCTATCGATCACATCCATGCCAGAGAACAACCTGTCCCAATCCACGCTTTTTAGATCCTTTCTCATTTCTTCAAATTTGGCCTTCTTCCAGTTAAGAACCTCAACCCTAGGACCAGATCTATCCTTGTCCGTGATCAAGTTGAAACTAATGGTGTTATGATCACTGGAACCAAAGTGCTCCCCTACATAGACTTCTGTCGCTTGTCCTAACTCGTTTCCTAACAGGAGATCCAATATTGCATCCCCTCTAGTTGGTGCCTCTATATATTGATTTAGAAAACTTTCCTGAACACATTTTACAAACTCTAAACCATCTAGACCCTAACAGTATGGGAGACCCAATCAATATATGGAAAATTAAAATCCCCTACCACCACAACTTTATGTTTCCTGCAGTTGCCTGCTATCTCTCTGCAGATTTGCACTTCTAATTCTCTTTGACTATTGGGTGGTCTGTAATACAATCCCACTAATGTGGCCATACCTTTCCTGTTTCCCGGCTCCACCCACAAGGACTCAGTAGACAAGCCCTCTAATCTGTCCTGCCTGAGCACTGCTGTAATATTTTCCCTAACAAGCAATGCCACTCATTCCTCTGCCTCGATCACATCTGAAACATCGGAACCCTGGAATATTAAGCTGCCAGTCCTGCCCCTCCTGTAGCCAAGTTTCACTAATTGCTACAACGTCATAATTCCACGTGTCAATCCACGCCCTCAACTCATCCGCCTTCCCCGCAATACTCCTAGCATTGAAATATATACACCTCGGAACATTTTTACCACCACTCACAACCTTTCTATTAGTGGATTTGCTTGAACTTTTAACATCATTTATTTTCACCCCAGCCACACTGTCAGCTCTGGTACTGTGGTTCCCATCCCCCTGCAAATCTAGTTTAAAGCCCCCCCAATAGCATTAACAAACCTCCCTGAAAGGATATTGGTCCCCCTGTAGTTCAAGTGTAACCCGTCTCTCTTGTACAGGTCCCAAAGTTGTACAGTTGCCAACTTTCTCACTTGTACAGGGAGTGAGAAAGTTGGCAACCTTAATCTCTACCATCCCTTTGGATTCATCAGCTGTGTGGAGAAAGGGAATCTGCTGCATGGGCAAAAGTATGTTCTCCATAATCGTACTGCCTTGGCTTACTTCTCATGTAGACAGCTGTGAGGCAATATCCATGGTCGACTCCAACCAATGAAGGGCCTCAATGGACATTTGTATCGACGGACTGCCTCACCTCATTGACGATTTTGCATTTTGAATATAATATCAAATGTCATCCTTTTTCTACAGTTCATTTAGTCTATTCTGAAACTTGAACAAGGATCTTTGTTAATCAGGCTTGCGCTTGAAGGCTAAGGGTCGCTAGGAATATGAAACTGAGAGCGAGTGCAGAGTTTGCCCATTTGATATCTTTTTGAAGGACCATTGGAACAGGCAATCAATAAAGGAAAAAAATTAGCCCCACTTGGCTATTGATTGTGCCTGTTTTATCTGTGCACTGTTAAAATATTGCTGGATCGATGTTTTTCATTTTTTCACTGTAGTTTTTAAAATAAAAATTTCCAGTATGTTGATGCTGTAATTTACAGTAAATCCAGATTACACGCATTCCTGTACATAGATTGTCAAAAGTTAGATAATGCCAAATTCTGTGCCTTGTGTACCACATAAAATGACAAATTATGGGAATTAAACTTCATTGCCTGAGGGTATGTAATACAGTTTAATAAAAATAAGACCAGTGTGAATTCATCAATAGAGAAAGAGGTATATTAATAATATTGCAGCAGTTGTTTCTGAAATATTTTTCATCCAAAAACAAGAAATAGTTTGGAAAGCACTATTTATGGATAATGTTCCTGAAATATTTTACTGGTGTGGTACCTTAATTAAAAAGCAAATACTTTGATCTTATTTTTAACGTAACTCTAAATACAACTTACTGGTTTCCAGAAGTTGTTATTACCTCACTTTCCAATATTGTACTGAAGTGTGAGGTTAGTAGGCAAATAGGTGACTCTAACTCCAGCTCGAGTGAGCTAAGCTTCAGTAGACTGTCATTCTAATCTGGTTGCTGGATCAGGACTATGAACAGAAGAGTAATAAGAGTAGAGACCATGTGAGTTCTTTTTTCTTCCCTCCCTCTCCAACCCAGTGTCATTGAGGCAAGCCAAAAATCAGTTAACTTTTCCATTGCATGAGAACATTTTGCATTTATATAGCACTTTTTATGATATCTCAAAATGACAGGTTAATTTATTGGTATTGAACTGTAGTCAATCTTGTAATAGGAAGGAAACAGTTATGGTTGCAATAGGGCTTATAAACAAGCCAGATACTCGATATATAAAGCATAGTATAGTATAGTATTTAAAGTGTTTGCTCATGGTAAGTTACGGCTTGGAACACTGGGGAACACTCACCTGCTCTTGTCTTTTGCTACTCTAATAAGTGAGGGGCAATGATTTTTCAGAGATCATGAGGACAACATTCTTATATTACCTGTCTAATAACATTAACAAGATTTAAATGTGCATCCACAATCAGAAGTTATCGCGTGATCCGGGAATTATTAAGCTTGTGTTTCTTCCACAATTCTTCAGAACGACGCTTCAGCATAGTGGTATGCTGCAGAGTCGTAGATGCAGAGAGAAAACTAGGCCCTTTGGTCCACGGAGTCAACAATAAACACCCATTGTACTCTAATTTTATCTGAATCCATTTTATTCTCCATATTCCCATCAACTCCTCCCAGATTCTACCAGTCACTGACACACTGAGGGCAATTTACCGTGGTCAATTAACCTCTAAATCTGCACATTTTTGGAATGCTGGAAGAAGCCTATCTGGTCACAGAAGGAACATGCAAACTCCACCCTTGCCATGCTGGTGATGTGACCGATGTTGACCTAGGTTGCTGGAACTTTATTGCAGTGGCTCCCCTAATTGTGTTACTCTGTCACCTGGTTGTTACTGCTGACGTGACGAACTGTGAACAGAGTTCCGGGGTACCATAGTGAACATTTTGGGTTGGGTGCTGCTCAGAGCCCAGGTCAAAGGTTACAGGTCACAGTTTGTTTGGTGTGGTGTTTAGTATCATTGTAGTGAGGATGAAGGAAGTTGTCTGAAGGATAAAGTACAGAACACCAGTCTATTACTTCGTTAAATTTCAATAACAGAGTTACAAAGAAAGTATATCAGCAATGATACTGCTAGATGTGTGAAACTGCATGTTGATTACTGTATATACTGGTACTTGACAATTAAGTTCTCGATAATAAGCCATGGAATATCCATTATGGGATAAATACAATGCCACCTACATGGCCTTTTCCTGATGTAGTGATGCACATCTCAATTTACCATTCACTTTTCAGTGTTTATGTGGACAGCTGTATTTGAGTTGCACTATATTTTTCCTAAAAGTTGAAACACTCCTGTTTCCCCTTGTTGAAATCAACCATTTCCTCATTGATTGTTCTGTTATATAAACATTCATATAATTACCATGCTTGCTTTATAACCATGAACCTTTAGTCCTACAGGTTTTGTCGTACTCATGTTCCCCCGACCTTGAACACCTAACAATCAAATGCCAACTGTTCTATTTGCCAAGAGAGTTCTCCATTGTGATCCTGACTGCAGTTTACATACCCCTAGCAGCCAATTATAATCAAGTGCTTGAGATACTGCATGATGTTATAACCAAACAAAAAAACAGTTCTTATCATAGTCAGGGATTTGAATCAGCTTTGTTTGAAGAAATCTCTGTCCAATTACCATTAGTATATAAACTGTCACACCAGAGGTCCTAACAGACTAGACCACTGCTATACTAAGATAAAGAAAGCCTACCATTCCATGCCCAGATCACATTCCAGGAGATCGGATCACTTCTCCTCCTGCCTGAATGCAGATAGAGGCTAAAGAGCAAAGTTCCAGAGTTAAGTACAACAAATCTGTGGTCATAAGAGGCAGAAGAAAAGTAATGAGGTTACTTTGAGTTGGTGGACTGAGCCATGTTTAGGTACTCATCTGTGGATCTGAATGAATACAGCACAATTGTCATGGACTTTATACAAACAGTCGTGGATGAGTGTGTCCCCACAAAATCATCCAGAGGTTTCCGAAAACAGAAACCCTGGATGAACCATACGATCCACAATCTGCTGAGGGCCATATCAGAGGCATTCAAGTCTGGCAACCAAGAAAATTACGAGAGGTCCAGGTACGATTTCTGGAAAGCCATCTCATGGGCGAAACTTGAATCAATGAGGATGCTCGACAGCTCCGGCAGGGCTTGACTGTTATCACCTCTTATAAAATAAACTCAGGAGACATGAGTTAGAATATGCCTTTGCTTCTAGATGAGCTCAATGTGTTCTGTGCTCGCTTTGGTTGTCAAAACATGGTGGAATGATCACAAACTCCCACAGCTCCCGATGATCCTGTGTTTTCAGTCTCTGCGGCTGTCGTGAGGCATTCCTTCAGGAGGGTGAAACCATGGAAAGCATTCGGTCCAGATGGGGTACCTGACTAAGTGCTAATGACCTGTGCTGGTGAACTGGCTAGAGTATTCACTGAGATCTTTAACCTCTCCCTTCGGCAGTAGGAAGTACCACCTGCTTCAAGCACGCTTCAATTATACCAGTGCCTTAGAAGAACTTGGTAGCCTGTCTTAATGACTATTGTCCAGGTAACACTTACATCCACGGTGATGAAGCGTTTTGAGAGGTTGGTGATGAAGCATATCAATTCTAGACTGAAAAACGACTTGGTCCCGTTTGCTTACCAGCACAATAGGTCCATGGTAGATGTCATTTCGTTGGCTCTTCAGTCAACCCTGGAACATCTGGACAAAGTTTCATTCATCAGGATACTCTTTATTAACTATAGTTTGACATTTGATGCTATCGAATCCTCAGGACTAATCAAAAAGCTACAACACCTTGGTTTCAATACCTCTTGTACAATTGGATCCTCAATTTCCTCATATGCCAAACCAAGTCAGTTTGGATTGGCAATATCTCCACAATCTCCATCAGCACAGGTGCATAATAAAGATGTGTGCATAGTCCCCTTCTCTACTCACTTTACACTTATGACTGTGTGGCTAAGCACAGATCCAATGCCATATTTAAGTTTTCTGACAATATCATCCTTGTAGGCTGAATCAAAGGTGGTGAGAAATCAGCATACAGGAAGGAGACTGAAAATCTGGCTGAGTGGTGCCACAAGAACAACCTCTCATTCAATGTCAGCAAGATCAAGAAGAAGATTATTGACTTCAGGGGGAGGAAACCAGAGGTCCATGAGCATGTCCTCATCAGGAGATCAGAGGTGGAGAGGGTCCACCACTGATCTCCCCATGTGTGGTGAAGAGTATATTGACTGGCTGCATCACAGCCTGCTATGGAAACACCAATGTCCTTGAACAGAAACTCTTCCAAAAAGTCATGGATATGACCCAGTTCATCATGGGTAAAGAACAAACTACCGTTGAGCACATCCACATGAAGCATTGTTGCAGGAAAGTAGCATTCATCATCAAGGACCCCCACTACCCAGGTCACGATCTCTTCTCGCTACTGCCATCAGGAAGATGGGACAAGAGCCTCAGGACTCACACTACCAGAATCTAGAACAGTTATTACCCCTCAAACATCAGGCTCTTGAACCAGAGGAGATATCTTTAGAAAACTTCACTTGCCCCTCAACTGAACTGTTTCCACAACCTATGGAATTGATTTCAAGAACCTTTCATCTCATGTTCATGATATTTATTATTTATTAATTAACTTATTATTATTTGTTTCTTTTTTGCTTGTGCACAGTTTGTTGTTTTTTTGCACACCGGTTGTCCGCCCTGTTGCTGTGGTCTTTCATTGATTCTGTGATGGTGTTTTGATATATTGAGTATGCAGACAACCAAATAAATCTCTGGGTTTTATATGGTGACCTATCTGATAATAAATTTACTTTGAACTTTAAACTTTAATCATCTAAGTCCTTTTTGAAATACTGGTAATGTTTTTGCCTCCATCATCCTTTCCCATTTGCAGAGCTTCTCTACCCTCTGCGTGGAAACATTTTTCTCCAAAATTCCCCAGTCTCTCCATATACCATCAAATGTATGCTCCCTAATTATTGACCACTCTGCCTGGAGAATTAAGTCTTGCCTATTTTTTTGCTTTTAAGCTTCTTATATTTCTCACCATCTTTGTCCAATCTCTCCTGAGCTTCATTTGTTCCAGCCTCATCAGTCTTCCATATAAAGAATTATGGATTTATTATTGACATCAAAAGGGCCATACAACCAGTCACAACTCTGCCTTGTCTTTGTAGAATATTTTCATCAGACTCATTTGCCTGTGCTTCCCCTGAGCTCTGCAAATTGCTCTCACTCAATGCTTTTTGAAGGCAGTGATTGATCCTGTTTTCATCATCCCTAAAGGTAGTAATTTTTTATATCTGAAATTCACCTGTCTTGGCAAATTTATCATGTTTCTTCTGCATACTGTCTCCATTCTTGTTGCACCTTTCTCTAATGTAGTAATCTGAACTTTACTGAATATTCGTAACTGTGGCCTAAATAGTAGAATTGGAACATAATCTCCATGCTCTTCCTCTCATGAGCTGAAGCTTGGAATATATCACATCTGTAGTATTTTGGGGTCAACAAGAATGTTCATTGGGCCATCGATGGCATGATTACAGATGTGAAAGCTTATTTAAGAGAGTATTTTTCTTCTTTGCAAATTCCAATAGGCGAATAGTATTGCTGCCACCCATAATGGCCACAGATTCCTTTTCGAATTTATATATTTCAATTATTATACACCACGTTGCTGTGTATGACTTAACTCATATTAACCAGGCAGCATTTAGTATGTTTTAAAAATATGCATATTTGGGTAAAGTTAGCCACATTTTTTGTACCTCTACAGTGATCCTCTTCTGGGGGTTTGGTTTTGTGTGAAGTTTGTACTTGTTTTTTATGGAGCTTCTAAGATGTGCTTCATAGCCCAATATTCTATTGAAATTCATTACTCAGATTTCAGACTTCAGTACAGAAATGTACATGAGCAATATATTGTTCATAAATTGGTTACTGGCTCATAGTTTGTGAAGAATCATTAATACAGCCACCTACACTGCAAATAAACTGCTTGAATTCTGCAGCAGTTAAAAAAAATCTATGGGAATATCAAAGGAGTGAAAATAATTAATTGTCTACAAGCCTAACACAATCTTGAAAAGGATTGTGTTTTATTTATATACTTGACTGAAGTAATTTTGAAAAGGAATATGATTCTTACAGATGTTGCAGAATACTTTTATTCAAATGGCAAAAGTAATTACCTGTCAATTGTCACAAGCTCTTTATTAATATTAAAAACAGGATTGACATTTGATAGATACATTTAAGATATTATTAACACTCCCACTCCAGAAATATGAAGTGACAGTTTTAAAGATATGTGAGGAGTTAACTCCAATGTCCTTGGAAACTAACTTTTGACTTTTACAATGTTACATGCTGAGGAGGAAGGAGAAATCGACGCACCATGTGTGACATATTCCCTCACTGGAGTGCATCCTGTGAGTACCTAGGGTAAAGCATAAGTGTAAGTAATATATTTAGCTCTGATAAATACCCTTGAGTTTAAATATATAAATACAGCACTGTATAAATCTCAGCATGACACCCGTTTCAAGCACAAAATTAATGTGATCAGACTATCAGATGGGTATCCAAATCTACTTGTATGAATGTAAATTTGTACTGAAATCTGATCACTTTTAACATTTCCGTTGCAGGGGATGTTGGTAGCAGTATATTCTCAAAGATGTTTGGTTTGGTACAAGAACATAGAAATTACGGTCAATAATGTGCAAACATGTTCATATCAAATTCCATAAGCTCCTATTACGTGCAAGAGACTCATCTATTTAAGTTAAATGGTTTAAAAAGCAAAGACAATAGTAGGCCACAAATAGAAAAACTGTTCATTCATTGTCATTACAGGGAGTTATCTGCACTTGAGGTTCTTCAGTGCCCAGAGCGCTTCCTAAGCCCATCTCTGTCTAGCCTTTTGCTATATTTAAACATTTAGCATCAATTGGTGTCTGGTGCACATCTCCCTAAGGAGGCCTATTATATACTCTTTATTGTACAGTGCCAACAGCAAATTTGAAAATCATTGGAAATAGTGCCTTTATACTGAAATAAATAAGTTATGTAAGCAACTGCATTATACATACAACAAACAGAACAAGGGCTGAAGAAAATCCAGAAGGATTTCCCTATGAGCATTTCTGCTCTACCTCCTGAAGTTGGCTATTATATATAGGAGCTCAGCCATTTACTTCAAATGAGTTAAAAAGCAAAGTGACACTTCCATAGACATTGCTCATAATGGCAAGATGTTACAGAAAGTCCCCAACTTTCTTTTGACTAGCCTTCTATACTTTTCAGTAATTGACATCTTATACTGTTTCTGATATTCCTTCTAAAGATGAAACTGTTTATCTTTTCGTTCTCTGACGCTGACTTACAGAATCTGAGGACTGTTAGCGAGAATGCACATTCTATAAAGGTCCGCCTTACAGGACCTTTAACAGGTCCGCCTTAAGTCAACAGTCTACCTAATTCTGGCTTCCTAACTCAAATCTAGTAAGTGGTCTATGTGTTGGTACTGTGTTAAAATTCTGATGATGGCTGGGGACACATTTAGTAGATTTAATCTTAGTTGCTAGTAGAGAGTTAAATGTGGTGAAGCAGCCTGTTTATGCAAATTACTTTAGCTCAGAAATTGGGAATGAACTGGTTGGTAACTGCCTTTGGAACCATATCCGAATGAGTAAATGCTTTTGCAGCACAGTAGACAAGACCTAGAAAGCTGATGTGACATAATATAAAAGAAGGAGCTTCATGTTACCAGAATATGATGGTTCCTGGTTTGTAAAGGTTATTGGAAACAATCTTAGAGCATTGTAATTGAACAAAATCATATAAAGAAAGCTCCTTGGACAATGGATTTAAAGTAAACCTCCTAAACCCTATCTTTTTCAGCTGTTTCCTCTATTATTTTGGGTCATTTAATTTCCCACAGAAGTTTGGTAGCAACTTACAGATCAGCCCAGCATTAACAACTAAATCCCTCTTTTCCATTTCCTTCAACTATCTCCAGCACTGTAGAAATCGATGGACTCCAATCTTGGAATAAGAAGAAAAATGACTCTGAGTCACGCTCTATGTTTCAGAGACTGCATTTTGTTAATGTAGATCAATTAGGTCAACTATCTCACAACAGTTTCTCTGTAATTAGAAAACAATAATCTGTTGGATCTGCTGATGACTCAGTATTTCAGCAGGATGAAATGTTATTATAGCAATTATTGCTTTGCTATTTTTGAATTTTGCTGTCTACGTTTTATTATTCTGAAACATTGACTACACATTAATAAAAGCACTTTATAAGCAGTAAAACACTTGTGACATCTTGTGCATGTGAAACACGATGTGTAACTAGCAGACATTCTGTCCCTTGTATCTGAGCTATATAGATTAAAAACATTCCAGGTTTGTGGTGACTGAAATGATGTCAAGCTGATTACTTCTAAAACTTTTCTTTCAGAACTTTAAAATTAAGGAACAAGGTCCACATATATAATCTCTGTTTAGCAAACTACAGGTAGAACTATGCTTTTGCAGATATAACATGAGAAGAGGGTTGACAGTATGGAGCCTCATGGATGAGCAGTCCACCAATGTTCACAGTTAATAGGCTGTTTGTGTAAGGTTCTGGGCAGAAGCAAAGTGGACTGGGCCAGATCACATTGATGGTTCTGTGGGTTAGCTCCACAATATGGATAAGTCTGTTTTGGACTTTTGCCCCTAGACAGTACAGTATAGATGGATGGAACAAGCTGGAGATCAAATGTCGATGTATTTCTGAAGCGCTTAGCTGTGATGCTCATAAGGTTGTGGCAAAAATCATATCAGCCAATTTCTTTTTCAAAGGAGGAAAACCAGGTAGTCCTAAAAATGGTGAAATGCCAGCATTGTACAGCTGCATTACAAGTTAACTTGCATGTTAAACAACAAAAGTAAAACACAATTTCAAAACCAGTGGAGTAAATTAAAGCTCTGCACATTTTGTAGAGAATGACTATGGTCAATTAAGCAGCTGACAATGGGGAGGTTCAAAGAATATTCCAGTTCTCAACAATAAAGTAGCTCAGAATCTGGGTATATTGAAAATTTTTGAAGCATGAATGTCCACGTTCATTCAGAAGTGCTGAATGGACGATCTATCTCATCGCCCTCCTGAAATAAGACCATAAGGCATAGGAACAGAATTAGCCATTTGGCCCATTGAAGTCTAATCTGCCATTCGATCATGGCTGATATATTTTCCCTCTTAACCCTATTCTGCTGCCTTGGATACCCTTTCAAATAAAGTAACTATCAACCTCCACTTTAAATATCCCCAATGATATGCCCACCACAGCTTTCTGTGACAATAAATTACACAGATTCTTCATTCTCTGGCTAAAGAAATCCCTGCTCATCTCTGTTCTAAAGGGATGTCCTTTTATACAGAGGTTGTGTCCTCTGGTTTTGACTCTTCCACTCTTTGAAACGTTGTTTTCATGTCCACTCTATCCAGACCTATCAATATTTGGTAGATTTCAATGAGATCCCCCCTTATTCTTCTAAATTTCAGCAAGTACAGGCCCAGAATCATCAAACATTCCTCATCCCTGGGATCTTCCTAGTAAACTCCTCTGAACCCTTGCCAATTCCAGCACGTTGTTTCTTAAATATGTATCCAAAACTACTCTCAGTACTCTAAATATGGTCTAACCAATGTTACAAAGTCTCAGCAATACATCCTTTCATTTACATTCTAGTCCTCTTGAAATAAATAATAACATTGCATTTGCTTTCCTTACTACCGACTCAACCAACAAGTTAATCTTTATGGTCCCAAGTTCCTATGCACCTGCAAATTCTGAATCTGCTCCCCATTTAGAAGTTAGTCTATGCCTTTATTCCCTCTTCCAAAGTGCATGACCAGACATTTCCCTACACTGTATTCCAGTTGCCCAACATCACAGAAGCCAGTCTCTGTTTAATTTTGTTCGTATTGTGTGAGGTCATAAAATATCTGAGAACACTAGATCAGCAAAGACTACAGGCCAGCTGTAATACCAAAGATGTGAATTCTAGTACCACTTGTACCTCCGATCTTAACACTTCCAGTACCTATAGACCACTGGCATCAATCCAATAAAATAATGCTGGTATGGGCTGCTTGCAAGAAAATAGGACAAATCCAATCTGGATAAGTACCACCCAATCGATCTATTTCCAATCATCAGGAAACAGGTAGAAGCAATTGCTAACTGTTGTCAAATACTGCTAATTTAATAATATCCCATTTACTGATGTCCTGTTTGGGTTTTGAAAGGATCGGTTAGCTCCAGACTGATCACAGCCTTGGATCAAACATGCACTAAAGAGGTAAATGCTGAAGGTGACGTAAGAGTGACTGTCCTTAATATCAAGGCAGAAATTGCTTGAATGTAGCATCATGGTACCTTCATAAAACTGGTCAATAAGCATCGGCTGGGAATAAATAATTCAGAGGTTGAAGCCACACCTCAGACAAAAGAAGTTAATTGTTAAAATTTCTCTCTGGCTTTTTCTCTCTTCCTTTCCAGTCCTGATGGAGAGAAGGCTGGTACAGGGTTCTGAGTTGGATGATCAGCCATGATCATAATAAATAGTGGTGCAGGCTCGAAGGGCCGAATGGCCTACTCCTGCACCTATTTTCTATGTTTCTATGTTTCTAACATTGAATGCTTATTCCCCTCCATAGATGCTAACTGACCTGCTGAGTTCCCCCAGCAATTTGTGTGTTGCTCACATGATAGCATCTTCATCTCCTTCATCACTGACCTTCTTTCCGTCATAAATTCTTGTTCATGCTGTTCACAGATGGTTACACAAAGTTCAATTCTTGTCACAAAAAAATTGCAAATGAAGCAGCAGGTGCCTGCTTTCAGAAAGACCCAAACAGTCAACTTCATCAACTTTGCTTCTACTTCCACCCTGCCCTCAAATTTACCTGGTCCATTTCTGATACCTCCCTCTCCTTTCTTGATCTCTCTGTCTCTGTCTCTGGAGACAGGTTATCCACTGAAATCTATTATAAACCTACTGATTCTCACAGCTACCTGGACTATACCTCTTCCCACCCTGTCACTCGTAAAAATGCCATCCCCTTCCCTCTATCCTCTGTCTCCACTGCATTTTTCATTCCAAAATTAATGAAATGTCCGCCTTCTTCAATGAAAGGGGCTTCCCTTCCTCCACCTTCAACACTGCCCTCACCTGCACCTCTTCCATTTCACACGTCTGCCCTTATCCCAACCATCTGCCACCCCACCAGGGATAGGTTACTTTTGTCCTCACTTAGCATTCCAACAGCTTCCACATCCAGCACGTAACTCTCTGTAACTTCCACCATCTCCAGTGGGATCACACGATGAAACACATCTTTTCATTCCCCCCAACTTTCTACTTTCTGCAGGGATTGCTCCATGTGTGACTCCCTTGTCCATTCTTCTCTCTCCTCTCATCTCCCTCCTGGTATTTATCCTTGCAAGCAGCGCAAGTGCTACACCTGCCCCTACACCTCCTCCCTCACTACCATTCAGGCCCCCAAACAGTTTTTCAACGTGAGGTAACGCTTCACCTGTGAGTCTGTTGGGGTCATCTATTGTACCCTGTGCATACGGTGTGGCCTCTTGTACATTGGTGAGACCCGGCATAGATTGGGAGACTGCTTCGCTGAGCACCTACGCTCTATCTGCCAGAAAAAGTTGGATCTCCCGGTGGCCACCCATTGCAATACTTCCCATTCCCATTGCAACATGTCAGTCCATCGCCTCCTCTACTGCCGTGATGAGGCCACACTCAGGTTGGAGGAGCAAAACCTTATGTTCTGTCTGGGTGGCTTTCAACCTGTTGGCATGAAGATTGATTTCTTGAACTTCCGGTAATGGCCTCCCCATCCTCTCCTTCACCATTCCCCACCCCATTTCCCTCTCTCACTGTATCTCCTTGCCTGCCCATCATCCCTCTCTAGTGTTCTTCCCCCTTCCCTTTCTTCCGTGGCCTTCTGTCCTCTCCTATCATATTTCCCCTTCTCCAACCCTGCATCTCTTTCACCTGTTGACTTCCCAGATCTTCACTTCACCCCTCCCGATTTCACCTATCACCTATTACCCTAACCCCTCCCCCAACTTCTTACTCTGACTTATCTATTTTTTTTCAGTCCTGATGAAGGGTCTAAGCCCAAAACATTGATTGTTTACTCCTTTCGGTAGATGCTGCAAGGCCTGCTGAGTTCCTCTAGCATTTTGTGTGTATTACATTGATTTCTAGCATCTGCAGATTTTCTATTGTTAGCATTCAGGCGTGGGTTAATAGGTGGCAGGTAACATTCTGACCAGAAAAGTGCCTGACAATGAGCATCTCCAACAAGAGAGAGTCATACTAACTTATTTAATAGTATTACTATTACTGAATCTATGGTCAACGTCAAGCTCAAAGCCTACAAGAAACTCATATGTATTCACTAGTTACAAGAGCAGATCAGAATTAACTTATCTTGTTTTGAATGGCTCACTTCCTGACACACATGAACTTCCCATCATCTACAAAGATAAGTCAGGAACATATTACGATAGTTTTTCCAAGCCTGGATGAATGTCGCATTTTCATCATCAACATCCAGGCAAAGCCATGCATCACATGGACTCTCCATTCCCCACCTTTAATATTCATTCCCTTCACTGGCTGCCATTTATGCTGCCACCAAAATTTCCTATAGTTAATCATCCAGTCTACTCCAGCAGCACTTCCCAAACTCATCATCACTACAGTCCAAGATGACAACAGTTGCCTGGCAACACTATCACCTGCAGGTTTCACTCCAAGGCCACTATTTTCTCCAGAGCAAATAGGGACAGTCATTAAATGCTGGTCTTGCAAACAATGACCACACCCTGATAAATACTATGTTCTGAGATAATATTTGTATGATGGGGAGAAACAATGCCTGTATTATAGTAACTGGACCCAATTTGCATCCCTGCATGATGTTTATACACTAAGTGGTTATTAAAGGCCAGGAGAATTATATGTTTTAAATCATCCAGTTTAATAAAACGTGTATTTTCTAGCCACTGGTTTCAAATTCTGGAGAACTAATTCAGCTCACACTTAATTTTTTCTTTTTTATTCTCTACTAGAATCTAGAATTATAACAAGCTCTCATTCCAACTTGCTAATGTTACCTTATTATTAAAATTATTGATGTAATAAGTATGCATTAAAAGGAATCACACCACTATAAGTGTGAGGAACTGTAATAGAACCTTGTGATGAGCCATCCACCAATGCTCACAGGTAGATGACTCCCTGTGAAAGTGAAAATTAATGATTAAATTTAAAAACAATAACTCTCCACCATTTTCTCCTGAAGACAGGCTTGTTAAGGGAGCAATATTTGGCTGTTCATTTATAGATTCCTGTGTAAGCCCAGTTATAGTATGTCCTTCACCTATAAGAAGGGAGTAGCAATTCTTTTTTAATTGCACAATGTTCTGACTCAGGGCGATTAAGGTCACAGCGGTTATTCCTACTCCCACCAATGCCCTTCATAACGTACCTAACTCAGCACAAAGCAAGCTTCAAGTCTGGAAACTTGGTCCTGATAGTTCAGTGTTCACATTGTGCTGTAATAGTTGATGAGCCTAGGTCATCATTAATTTGAAATAATGATGGAAATCTTCTCCAGTCTAATAATGCTCATTATTCCTTTAAGTGGACAGATTTCCAGGCACTTGCTGATAGCTGAACAGTCACACACCTTCCTTCCCTGCTCCCTCAGGGGAATGTAAGAAATAGACACTGGAGTAATTCATTTGACCCCTTTCGTCTGCTCTGATATACATCAAATTATGGCAGGTCTTTTACCCTAGCCCTATTTTACTGCATAAGCAACCATATCCTTCTATTACCTTAATATACTGTATAAAAATCTTTTAATCTCTGCTTTGAAGGTACTCAACAATTGTAGCTCCATAAGTTACTTTGGCAGAGAATTCAAGAAGATTTACCACTCACTGAGTGGAATAACATTTCCTGAATAGGTAACGAAAGTCACCTTTAACTGGGGAAGCAGCAACTCCTCCTGCACTCTGTCAGACCTGTAAAAATCCCATGTTTCAATGAAATCAGCCCTCATCCTAAACTCCAAAGACCATAGGTCCAGTAGGCCTAAGCTTGGTTCACGAGAAAAATTTGCAGTTCCCTGAAGCAGATGGTGAGTCATCACTATAATCCAGGTATTGCAAATATATGTTTTGTAAGGATAAGCAAATAAATCTGAGATTTATTTCCATTCATTTATCTGGTACTACCTTCTCAATTAAATGTTAATTTCTGAGTTTGACATTCACACTAGACATGCAGTCCTACAATATTTCTGAGCGGTTTACCATGTCTTCTTTCACAAAGACAGAACAAAAAAAAAATGTTTAACTGCCGGATTGAATATACAAGATGACTAGGGCATGCAGCTTGTACACTGCAAGGAGAGCATTGTAGATGTGATGCATGTTTCGGTACAACACGGCGCAAGTGCCATTTCAGCAAGGTGGTAGATGGTGGAGCAGGATTCAGCTTCCATTAAGACACTGGCCAAGTCCACTGGAGTGCTGCTGTAATCCATTGGTGTCTAAGGTTGAGCATATCATGTTAATGGAGGATCAGAAAGATGACCTACTTGATCTTGCTGCAGCCAGCAAGGAGCAGGCAGCTGAATTCCTGGCGTTCAATGGGGTTGTCAGGGATCAGTAGAGGTGCAGTCTGCATCCAGCGGATCTCTGCCTGCATGGTCCTGTGAGAAGCTTGTAGACATTACAGAGTTTGTACATCCTATCTTTCTTCAGAATGTCAGGATTATTCTTCTCACCATAAGGACCATAGCCAGCTCTCCTAAACAGCTTATTTCCAGGGTAAAATGTAGCAGACAGCCCTCACTGGGCAAGACTTGCTCGTGTGGATCCAGTGCAGACGCCTATTTCCTTTGCATGAAAAAGGCAGCCTTCTAGAATAAGCCATATGTGCAATGCTAGAATGGAGCAGTTAAGTAGAGCGTAAGCACTGTAAAAGAGCAACAGGGCTTATAAAGTATGTTCTTAATTCTGCAGTGAATTTCCTTCATATACGTCTGTTGGCTTTGTTCTAAATATGACTTATTATGTTGAGGTATTAAGTAGTTTTAATTTAATTTTCTTGCAGGAGGAAAATAATTTGCTCTGCAAATATGAGACATATTAAAATGTCATGCAGCACAGCCTCAATTACAATCCAGAGCATCAGATTCAGTCTTCACACCATGAAGTAAGATGAATGATCATTGAAACTTGGGTGCTCAGGCATTTTTTTCCCTCATAACTAAAGAAAAGACACATCTCAGCTTTGAGCTTTGTGTCCATTAATTGGGGAGCATAATTGTCAATAAAATACAAGAAAATGCAGATGAAGGGTTTCGGAAATGAAATTGAAATTTCTAGGAAAATATCAGCAATTCAGGAAACATCTGTGTAATAAGAAACAGTAAACATTTCAGTAAACTTTTCATCAAAATCCAGCTGAATGTAGGTGCCAATCGGTTAAATATGCTCAGTGGAAATTCATGTTTTTATATATTGGCTGTGACTCTCAATTCTGGACATAATTAGGGGCTCCAATTGCTTGCATAATAATAATTTGGTGTATGTATATTAAAGTAGCCTTTGCAGCATTATGAAAGAAGACGGTGATACATTGATACACAGCTCATACAGCATGACAGCTCTCTCTTCACTTGCAGAGCCCTTACTCATTGGAAGCAATATTGCTATCAAAGTTCCAAAGTTCTAAAGTAAAGTGGATTGAGGTTAGGAGGTGTTTGTGTGCAGGTGGAGCCACATGGAGAAGAGAAGAAAGTTCAACGATCAAAAGTTCAAAATAAATTTATTATCAAAGTACATATTCTGTATGTTACTATATACTACTTTGAGATTAATTTTTTGCAGGCATTTACAGGGAAATAGAAATATAATAGAATTTTACAAAAAACAATACATAGACAAAGACTGACAGACAACCAATGTGCAAAAGAACAAAATACTGAGAACATGAGTTGTAAAGAATACTTAAAGTGAGCCTGTTGATCGTAGATCATTTCATAGTTGTGGCGATTGAAGTTATCCATGTCAGTTCAAGAGCCTGATGGTTATGGAGTAATATTCGTTCCTGAGTCTGATGGTATGGGACTTAAGGTTTCTGTCCAATAGTAGTAGTGAGAAGAGGGCATGACCTGGATGGTGGGAGACTCTGATGATGGATGCTACTTTTTAGTGACAATGCTCCATGTAGATGTACTCAACTGATGGGCAATGTTTGACTGTGAATGACTGGGCTGTATCCACCACATTCTGTGTTTTTTTTTCTGTTCATGGACATTGTTTCTATATCAAGCCATGATGCAACTATTTTCTCCAGTGTGCATCTCTAGAAGCATGTTAAAGATTTTGGTGACATACCAAATCTAAGCAAATGGGTGCTATCATGCCTTCTTTATGAAGACACTAATATGCTATTATGTTAATGCAAAGGATTTTAAAACTGTTGACGTTTGTGATGGATATTCACTATCCAGAGCCAGGGGGCCTTTCTTTGTTTCCAAGCTCTGCTTTCTAAACACAGCAGCTGACACTTTTAAAAATCAGTGTTGTTTGAGTCAGTTAAACTTCCAACTAAAATTCTTTGTTCAGTTATTGTCATTACTGAGAACCAATCTTCAATTCTTAATGTAAATGGCAAGCAATAATCAATCTGAAATTAAAAGGACAGCCTTGCAAGCAAGCATTGTCTATAGAACAGACTTGCTAGCCCACAGCACATAGATTAACTGCTGAGCAGGTGCAATGTAGGACAATGGGTTATTTAATTGGACTTGTTTCAAACTATATACTGCTGTCTAAGTTGTTTAGTTCAAGGAAGCTTGCAGACCAGATTGGTATTCTGACTTAGCACATCAAATAGCTGATCTGTTAATAGTTGGAAGGTTTGTATATCAAAGATTTAGCTTCACAGCATTAATTGGGATCTCTGTCTCCAAAACCTGTTAAAAGTTATCTGAAATAATATCATTTGTGTTATGTCACCCAAGTGGCAGAGAAACCATATAAATGTGGAGAACAGTCAGGTGTATTAGGAATAGTCCAGGAACACCAAGAAGAATGACAGAAACATGGGGTGAACTGGAATCCATTCCTCTGTGTTCAGTTTCTGAGATGGTCGACTGGTTTGTATGCAACTCATAGGTATGTCATTTTAGCCTTTAGGAATTGTACCTGCGTTTTGGGAATCCTTGTGTTTTAGGAATGGTTTGTAATTTGGAAATTTTTTTAAATAGAAAATCTCTGTGAGTTTTAAATATGTTTTAAAAGTGTTGCTTGAATTTAAACATGTATCACTAAAGTTAAATAAACTGTGTTTAAAAAACTGATAGCTGGAACTATTTCCTTCTGGGTGGGGAGGGAGGGGAGCCCACTGCTCAAATTGTCAGTATTGGCAGCTAAACTCACCTTGGAGAATAAAGAGGGAAGTGAATTTACCTTTGAAGATTGACTAGCTATAGTATAGTGAGGGCACCTGTAGCTACCTATTTCAGCTAAGGATTAAGTTCTTCAATTGAGTTTAGAATTTCACAGTCAGCAAACCCAAAACCGTTACACACTCTCCACCTCTGTTGCCCTAATGAAGACTGGCTCGTGGACCTCCGGCTTCTTCCTCCAGTAGTTGATAATCAGCTCTTTGTTTTTTTATGATATTGAGTGAGATGTTGTTGTGGCACCATTCAACCAGATTTTCAATTTCCCTCCTATATGCCAATTTGTCACCATCTTTGATTTGGCCACAACAATGATGTTGGCAGAAAACTTAAATGTATCATTGGAGCTGTACTTAGCCACACAATCATAAGTATAAAGTGAGTAGAGCAGAGGGCTAAGCACATAGCCCTGTGCTGTACCTGTGCTGATGGTGAGTGTGGAAGAGATGGTGTTTTCTATATATACTAACTGGTGTCCATCAGTTAGAGACAATGGTCATATCCTTAGGGTCCTTACAAAATGGTTTTGCCTGTGACTTTCCATGCTGGAGGTGTCTTCACATTTGAAATTTCATTAAGGGACTGTGTTTAAAGGTTAATCTGCTAAATGCGGTTTGGTTCTCATATTTGCCTCCCTTGGAGCACAATATAACTGTGGTTTTTTCAGGCTACAGAAATTTTCACGAGAATCTGAAATTGGAAGCAAATATTTCACTCAATCTTAGAACCATCTACTGATACATAGTTATTGTTTAATTGAAAGAATCAGTGATTGCCTCTCCTGCTTAAACATCACTTTTCATATTATTGAGAATTGTGAGCTCTCTTCAGGTCACATCTTACTTGTGAAATTGATCCCGACCGCCTGTCAATTGAGCCTGTTGACTGTGAGCCTATTTATGCAATCTGGATGATTGAAATCTCTGAGTCTGCTAAATGGAAGGAGTTGTTTCCCATGGGAGAATTGACCTTGTAAGAGGAGTCATCTTAAAACCAGCAAGTATGAAGTGCTCAGGCTAAAATGACACAACGTGGTTATTTGTTTACGAAAGTGATTCCAGGATTGAATGGCTTGTCATATGAAGAGCATCTGATGGCTCTGGGACTGTATTCACTATAATTCAGAAGAATGATGGGTAACCAAATTGAGACCTATCAAATAATGAAAGGCCTTGATAGAATGGATGTGATGTTTCCTATGGAGGGAGCGGCTAAGACCAAAGAACAAAGCCTCAGAATACAGGGGCGTCCTTTTACAACAGAGATGAGGAGGAGTTTCTTTGGCCAGAAGGTGGTGAATCTGTAAAGTTGATTGCCACAGAGAGCTGTGGATGTTAAGTCTTTATGTATGTTTAAGACAGAGGTTGATAGATTCTTGATTGGTCAGAGCATGAAGGGACATGGGGAGATTGGGACTGAGGGGAAAATTGGATCAGCCATGATGAAATGGTAGAGACTTTCCTCAATGAGCCAAATGGCTGAATTATGCTCCTATATCTTATAGTCTTATGGTCTTATTTTAAATAGCTATTTAGGCAAGAACCCTATTAATTAGCCACCATTACTGAGTAATACTGAGTGAAAAGGTAGTATCCATCATCAAGGACACCCTCCCCACCACCCCATCTCCCAGGATGTGCTCTTTTCTTGTTTTACCATCAAAGAGAAGCTACAGGAGCCTGAAGACACACACTCAACATTGTAGGACAGCTTCTTTCCCTCCACAATTGGACAGACAATGAACCAACCCATGTAAAATACCTTACTATTTTGCTTTTTTTTGCAGTACTTATTTAGTTTATTATACTAATATATAATATCATTTAATTAATATATTTAACATTTAATTTATTATATATTAGAAATAAGTACTGCTATATATATATATATTTATAGTATATTATTTATTATAATTTAGTAATTTGATTTATTACACTATATTGCTGCTGCAAAACAAACATTTCAGAGCTTATGTCAATAATATTAACCTTATTCTATACTGATTCTGAATTAAATAACATCTTTAATACACTTATTTTGTTTCATTATTCCTTTCTTGCATGTTTGTGTATTTTGCCGGCGCAGTGATTTCGCATCCATAGGGAGAGTTTGCGCACTGGAACAGATAAATCTTGAATGCAGGTAATGAGCACTTCTGGAGCCTCAGTAGCTGGTGTTCAATTGGTTCACTCTGAAGAATGGTTCTCTTTGAAATTTATCAATAACTAAAGATTTCTTTTGTAGTAGTCACTGGCCAGGTAGGCTGGGCCATCAGGGAATAGGCACAGGAGCCTGAAGATGCATACCCAATGTTTTAGGAACAGCTTTTATCTGGCCACCATCAGATTTCATATGGTACCTGACCCATTACTCTTCTTCATTATTAATTCATTTTATTGTAATTTATAGTAATCTTTTAATGTCTTGTATTGTACTTCTGCCAGAAAATGTCAAATTTCACAACACACTGTGTGCCAGTGATAATAAATCTGATTCTTTACTGACTGTCATATATTGTCAATGAGACAGTCTCTAACAGTAGGTTCAGATGGGGCCTCATATGTGTACCATCTTCTAGTCTAATCTTCCCTGACCCAATGTGGATGCTGTTGATGGTGCCCCAATCATCTTTGTCATCCACTACTTCTTCCTTTTCCTCCTCACCCTGTTCCTCCTCCATTGTTGTCCATGCTTCCCGCTGCATCTCCTCTTGATGTAACCTTCAGTTATTTCTCCTGGAGTGTAAAAGATCACAGTACTGATGTGAGTGGCAAACTGTGAGATACGGATAGATCAGTCACCTTAAATAATTTTGAAGCATAGGACTTTGACGGTGATACTGATTTGTCTGGCTTTGTAATCCCAAGCACGAGTTATAGTTAAGATGACAGAAGGTTGCGCATTTCTGGGAAGACTTCTTTGGTAAACCATAGCCCCTTGTGCATTGCTCCTTCGAAGAAGTCAAGATAGGAGCTTGGATTCTGGCAGGGACACTAAGGTACAGCTGAAGCAGTGAGCATTCTGTATCTCCTCCTGAAGGATCCTCTTCTACGACTGCAGCCCCATTAATGCAAGTACACCAACTCCAAGATTCAGGTCAAGTCAAGTCGAGTATATTGTCGCTTTAGAAAAATTGATCTTTAGTCATATAGTGGTGGGGAAAAAAAAGGTGCAATCTAGTTGAATTTCTAGGACACTGCGTTCCCACAGCAACGCAACAGTGTGAAGCATTAGCGAATTACAAAGCCTAACTGGCAGATAATAGACTCTACAGCAGCAGTGATGCACGTCCTAATACACTCACATTTCTGATGGGAACAGGGTTTACTACCTGAAGAGCATGCCTTTGAACTAAAGTGTTGGTGCTAGGGATCCCATATAGCATTTTGATCAATTACCATTGATCATAGCAGAGTGAGCAGGTAATAAAAACCCACATATTTTGAGTAAAGAGGGGAAATTCTTCTTCAGACAGTGGCACTTAGACACATGCAAAGGTACTGACTTGCTGTTGTGCTCAATTCCTGTACATTAAGTTACACTTAAGTCAATTGAAATGACTGATACAGTGGCTAGATTCCCACACAACTCGGGGTAGTGATCAAAGATAAATCACCCACACCCCTCCCCCAATACTATACAAAATTATTATGCAAACTATGTTTAGATCAGCAAAAAGACGTATTGGTGCTTTTTATTTCCAGCCATAAAGAGTGAGCACTTTTAATTTCCTGGGTGGTTAAGATCTCTGAGGATCTAACCTGGTCCCAACATTTCGATGCAGAAGGCAAGACAGCAGCTATATTCCATTAGGAGTCTGGGGAGAATTGGTTTGGCACCTAAAACACTGGAAAGCTTCTACAGATGTACTGTGCAGAGTATTCTGTGACAGGCTGCATCACTGTTTGGGGTGGGAGTGTCTATTGCACAGGATCGAAAGAAGCTCCAGAAGGTTGTAAAACTAGTCAGTTCTACCGAGGGTACTACTTTCCGTAGTATCCAAGATATCTTCAAGAAAAGCTGTGTCCATTATTAAGGACCCCCATCACCCGGGACATGCCCTCCTCTCATTGAATCCTCTGGAATCCTCATCAGGAAGGAGGTACAGAAGCCAGAAGGCACACACTCAATGAATCAACAACAGCTGCTTCCCCCCAACATCTGATTCCTGAATTGGAGATTGAACCCATGAAAACGAACTCACTTTTTTATTATTTATGTTTTTTCAGTATTTTTAATTTAACTATTTTATATATTTATATATATATATATACTGTAATTGATTTACTTTTTTTGTGTATTATTATGTTTTGCTGAGATTTTTACTCATGTATGTAAAGGATGTAAGAAATAAAGTCAATTCAATTCAATTCAATATTGCATTGTACTGCTGCCGTTAAGTTAACAAATTTCATGACATATGTCAGTGATATTAAACAATTCTAATTCTGATCCAATCTTCAAAAATGAGATTCTTAGACCCTCTGTTTCCTATTACTAGCTAAGCTTTTTAACTTTTTGGAAAAATGTGGAGCACTGTCTGTAATTTACCTTAGTGGTAAATTGCTGTAGTTACAATGCTACATTTCTCACACATAGATAGGAAACAGACTGGAATTTAAATGCAGCCTTTGTCATTAATAATTCAGGTTTATATGGTGTGGGATACAATGGCCAATGTGTCATTAATGGTTGGTTTAAGAATGGTGAAATTAAAAATATTTGTATGATTTAGTGATGCGCAGGCTTTGCGCTCATAACTAGTATTTAAAACCATATAAGGAAGTTCAGAGATTCAGCTTCCAAACCAAACACTTTCATCTATTTATTTTTAAAAGTGTAACTAAATGCAATATATGAAGATATTTTCATACAAGCAGTACCCGAGCCAAAACGTAGATTATGTGGTAACTAAACTCCTTGGAACCAGTTACTGTTAACTCTATACAGTTTTATTGTTGCTGGCTCCATAGCCTGGCATTCTGTGTTATTATCCAATCACACACCAAGGTCTCAGCAGACAGAGAATATAATTGCCTTTCAGTTGAACTACAGTAAGAGATGAATGACCAGAGTTTTATGTGTAAAGACCCAAGGATGCAGAGGTCACATTCAGTCAGCTAATTGGAAGAATAAGCATTCCAGTATATCTCATGTGCTGTATAAATACATTCACTCTATTGTACAGCCACGGTGGAAAATTGACAACTGTAGCTGGACTAACAGCAGCTGATACTTAAATGTGTGATCCAGGGATTTGAAAATTATCTGTCCAAAATAAAGTGGCTAATGTTTAAACAAAGCTAATACTTCAATGTGTGATCCAGGGATTTGAAAATTATCTGTCCAAAATAAAGTGGCTAATGTTTGAACAGAATATTCTTGCTGTATCAAGCAAAAATTGTAAATTGGTAATACGATTTTATCATATGTGGCGTGCACCTCCATCTAATACAAGCATTGGGCTGATGGTGATGGCTTAGATTTGGGTTGCATGACCATTTGTTTTTCAAAAGAACTGAAAAACTACTATAATGAGTTTATCTGGGGATTTGGCTCCCTCCTTTTTTTGGTTACTTAAAAACAGTGTAGGTAATCTCTTAACCTTCGCATGTCATGGTAGTCAGCACATGGAAATGAAGCAGAACAGATTGGTAAGAGAATACGGGAGTCTGCTCACTTGAGTAAGGTAGTTTCATTAAAGAGCAGTAGAGAAAATGGCTGCTTGAGTGCAATTTAAATTGTCTTACAAAAAACCTTTTGTACCCTGTGCACATTTCATAAATGCCAAACTGTTTGTTTTGTGAAAGTACATTGTTCTTGCTGCAGAAGCGATTGATTCCTATTAACCTTAGTGTATGCAGGTTATTTTTCTCCTGTGACAAGTCAAGCTGGTGATTTTCAACCTTCAGAATGCTAAAAAGACATTTATGCATTCAGCTATTAATAAAAGAAACATTTATTTTCCGTTTTTTTCCACCAGCACCTTTCATAAATGCATTGCTTCCAGATGGTGTTACTCGCCTCCGGCACATTATTCAAGAAATTGTTTGCTAGTCCAGCTATTGAGTGGTGGTATGCTATTGACTGTTCCATGTAAGCATCCAAACAAATCCTTTCTGATCGGAGATATTGAACATCATTTAAGAGTAAGAATCTTGGCTGATTTTCCTCCTCAGTAACTGACAGCGAAAAACCTTAAATGGTTTTCTTTTGGGCCGTTGCATGAACATTGGAAAACTGAAATGGAAGACAAATAGTTTACTGCGTCTTAGATCTTGTCCTATTCTTAAATTCTCCCTCCTACAGAATTATTATTGTTGATTATTATGATAGTTGTAAGAACGAGCATTTGACTATCACAAGATCATAAGATATAGGACAGAATTAGACCACTTGGCTCATTGAGTCAGCTTCTCCATTTTATTATGGCTGATATAGTTCCCTCTCCAATCTCCTGCCTTCTCCCCATATGCCTTCATGCACCAACTAATCAAGAATTTATCAGCCTCTGCTTTAAATATACCCAATGACTTGACCTGCACAGCCACCTGAGGCAATGAATTCCACAGATTAACCACCCTCTGGCTAAAGAAGTTCCTCCTCATCTCTGTTCTGAAAGGATGTACCTCTATTCTGAGGCCGTGTCCCCTGGTCCTAGACTCCCCACCATAGGAAACATCCTCGCCACATCTACTCTATTGACGCCTTTCAACATTCGATAGGTTTCAATGAGATTCCCCCTCATTCTTCTGAATTCCAGTGAGTACAGGCCCAGAGCCATCAAACGCTCCTCAGATGATAAGCCTTTCAATCCTGGAATTATTTCAGTGAACCTCCCCAATGACTGAACATCCTGCTCACAATACTTTAAGTGAGGCCTCGGGAGTACATTGTAAAGCCTTTTACAGTCCTTGCTTTTATAGTCTGGTGCTCTCAGAATGAATGCTAACATTATATTTGCCTTCCTCACCACTCACTCAACCTCCAAATTAACCTTCAGGGAATCTTCCATTAGAACTCCCAGCTCTCTTTGCACCTCAGATTTTTGATTTTTCTCTCAATTTAGAAAATAGCCTATACTTTTTTCTTCTACCAAAGTGCCTGACCGTACTCTTCCTGACACTGTATTCTATCTGCCTGTTCTTTGCCCATTTTCCTAATCTGTTTAAGTACTTCTGCAAACATGGCTGCAAAGCCATCAATTCCATCATCCAAATTATTGACATATAAGGTTGACTGCTGTCGCTAGCAGTCAACCAGAAAAGGCTCCCTTTATTCCCACACTTTGCCTCTTGCCAATCAGTCAAAGTTCTATCCATGCCAATATCTTTTCTGTAATACTATGGACTCTTAACTTGTTAAGTAGCTTCATCTGTGGCAACTTGTCAAAGGCCTTCTGAAAATCTAAGCACACAATGTCAAGCCTCGTTTATCCTGTTTGTTATTTCTTCAAAGAATACCAACAGATTTGTCAGGCAAGATTTTCCCTTAAGGAAATCATGCTGATTGTGGCATGTTTTATCCTGTGTCTGCAAGTACCCCGAAACCAAATCCTTAATAATTGATTCCAACATCTTCCCAACCATTAATATCAGACTAACTGGCCTATAATTTCCTTTCTTCTCTTTCTCTCCCTTCTTGATAAATGGAGTGACATTTGCAGCTTTCTAGTCCTCCAGAACCATGCCAAAATCCATTGATTCTTGAAAAATTATTACCAATACCTCCACAATCTCTGCACCCACCTCTTTCAGAACCCTGGGGTTCTATCTGATACAGGTGACCTATCTGCTTTCAGACCTTTCAGTTTCCCAAGCACATTCTTCCCAGTAATGGCAACTTCAGTCACTTCTGCCCCGTGACGCACTCGAACTTCTGGCATAATGCTGGTGTCTTGCACAGTGAAGACTAATGCTAAATATTCAGTTCATCTGCCAATTTTTTGCCCTCCAGCATCATTTTCCAGTGTTCTGATGTCTACTGTCAGCCCTCTCTTACATTTTATATATCTGAGGATTCTTTTGGTATCATCTTTAATATTATTTACAAGCTTACTTTTGTATTCTATCTCTTCCTTCTTTATGACTTTGTCTAACTTCCTGCTAACTTTTGCTTTATTATATGCCCTCTCTTTGGCTTTTATGTTGTCTTTGACTTTTCTTGTCAGCCACAGTTAAACTATTTTGCCATTGGAGTATTTCTTTGTTTTTCGAATTCATCTAATCTGTACCTTTCTTTTTCCCAGAAACTCAAGCCATTATGCTTTGCTGTTATCCCTTCCAGCATCTCCTTCTAATTTACATTGGCCAACTCCTCTGTCATACCACTCTAATTTCCTTTACTCCACTGAAATACGTCTATGGCAGACTATACTTTCTCCCTATAAAATTTCAAGTTGAACTTAATCATATTGTGATCACTGTCTCCTAAGGGTTCCCTTACTTTAAGCTCCCTAATCGACTCCAGTTTATTACATAACAGCCAATAACAGTACAGCTGTCGCCTAGTAGGCTCAACAACAAACTGCTCAAAAAAGCAATCTCATAAATATTTAACAAATTCACTCTCCAGATCCATTACAATCCTGATTTTCCAAAGCTACCTGCATGTCAAAATCTCCCATGACCATCATAACATTACCCTTTTGACATGGCTTTTCTATTCCCCATTATAATCTATAGTCCACATTCCATCTACTGGTTAGAGGCCATCAGGGTCCTTTTACCCCTGCAGTTTCTGAACTCAGCCCACAAGGATTCAACATCTTCTGATCCTATGTCACATCATTTTAAAGAGTTGATAACATTCTTTACCAGCAGAGCCATGCCATCTTGCCTGCCTACCTTTCTACCCCTCCAATACAATGTGTAACCTGGAACATTCAGCTCCCTACTGCAACCATCCTTCAGCCACGATTTAGTGATGGCCTCAACATCATACCCGACAATCTGTAAACGTGCAACAAGATCATCCACCTTATTTCTTATACTCCGTGCATTGAGGTATAACACTTGAAGTGCTGTATTTGCTACCCTTTTTGATTCTGCATCCCTAATGCACTGATCCTCACCCTGCTGGCTGCAATATTCTCCAATCATCTGCATGTCCTTCCTGCCAGTCTGACTGCACACTATCTTTTCTTTTTTTTTACCATCCATCCTACCTTGAGTCACTTCACTCGAGTTTTCATGTCCCTGCCAAATTAGGTTAAACCCTCCCCAACAACTCTAACAAACCTGCCCACAAGAATATTGGTCCCCTTTGGTCATACCTCCCCCAGAAGAGATCCCAATGATCCACCAACCTGAAGCCCTGGCCCCTGCACCAGTTTCTCAGCCACACGTTTATCTGACAAATCATTCTGTTTCTATCCTCACTGGTGCATGGCATAGGCAGCAGTCCAGAAATTACTAACCTGGATATCCTGTTTCTCAGTTTTCTGCCTAGCTCTCTAAGCTCTCTAAATTCTCTCTTCAAGACCTCTTTGCTTTCCTTTCCTATGTAATTGGTACCAATATGTACCAAGACATCTGTCTGCTCTTCCCCCACCCCTCCAAATTGCTGTGGGTGTGACCCTGGCACCTTGGAGGCAACATACCATCTGGTTGTCACATTCACATCCACAGAATCTCTTGTCTGTTCCTCCGACTATTGAGTCCCCTTACACTCCAACTCCCCTCTTCTCCCTCCTTCCTTTCTGCACCACAGACCATGCTCAATGCCGGTAACCTGATCTCTGCAGCATTCCCTGGGAGGTTATCCCCCACAATGGTATCCAAAACAGTATGCTTATTATTGAGGGGATGGCCACAGTAGTGCTCTGTGTTAACTGCCTATTCATCCTCCTATTCCTTCTCTTGACAGTCATCTTGCTACTTGCCTCCTGCAACTTAGTGGTGACGACTTTCGTGTAACCCTGATCGGTGATCTGCTCACTCTCCTGATCATCCAGCTGCTGCTCCAGATCCCTAACATAGACTTCAAGGAGCTGCAGCTGGATGTAGCTTTATACAGATGTAGTTCCCTGGGAGACTCTGGGTCTCCCAGGACTCTGGCACTTGGCATGAAGAACACATAATAGCCAATTAAACTACACTGATTATCCCTGACAGAGTAAGAAAAATGGGAAACTTACCCAGACAACATATCCAGTGCTAACTCCTCTTCCGAGCCAAAGCCTGACACTCCCACTCTCGCCACTGGTCCACTCCCAACAATGGCCGCTCCACTTGTCCCTTCTGTGCTTTTATTTACTTCTCTCTGCACTGCTACTGCAGCTGATTTGGGCCTCTGGAATGACACTGAACGCCCGCGAAGCTCTCCTTTTAAACAAGCGCCGCTGACCTGCGAGAAACCTCCTCGCTATGCTCGAATCCCACCTCTGATTGGGTTGCCGGAATAGTACTGAACACCCGCGAAGCTCTCCTTTTAAACATGCGACCCCAACCTGTGAGAAAACTCCTTGCTGTGTGCTGCTCCTGCTGTTGATTGGGCTGTTAGAATGACACCAAAAGCCTGCATTACTCTCCTTTTAAACAAACACTGCTGACCTGCGAGAATCTTCCTTGCTGTGCACTGCTCCCATCACTGATTAGGCTGACAGAATGGTCAGCATCAGCAGAGTATTTTTTTCTGCAGTAGCATTGCAATTGATCCCAGCCTTGGACCTGTATGATTTTTCCCATCATCTAGCAGCAGGAGCCTGATCTATATAAAAGCATAGATATTTTCTTTGGGATTTCCTAGTTCTACACGAATCATTGTGACACTATGTGATGATAGTAGGTTTGCTGACCATGAAGTTCTAAATTCAGATGAAGACCTTAAGCCCTATTCAAAACAGATAGCTATGGGTACCCTCACTAAACAGAGGTTAAAATGTAACTATTTCTCTTCAATAGCTAATTCACTTCCCTGTGTATCCTTAATGGCAGGTTTAGCTGTCAATATCCACTATTTGAAAGCTGATTCCCCCTCCCTACCAAAAGGAGGAGATACTTCCAGCTCACAAAGTTGTTAGTGAAGTAGTTTAAAACACAGTTCATTGATACTTTTGTAGTACACATTGAAATCCAGACAAAATTCTTAAAACACATTTAAAACTCATAATTTTCCTATCTTATAAAAGATTTCCAAATTACAAATGATTTCTAAAACACAAAGGGTTTCCAAAACACTGATATAATTCCTATAAGCTAAAAAAAAAATACCATTGAGTTGCAGACAAGTGAATTGTTCGTCACAGAAATTGAAGACTGAGGAATGGATTCTAGACCCTGTCTTTCTACAACTCTTCTGGATGCTCCTGGACCATTTCCAATCAGCCTTCCACTTGGGTGACTTCACACGCATATGATATTTTTCCAGATAACTTTTTAACAAATGGCCAAAAAGCTTCTGGAGACAGAGTTCTCCGATCTCTACAATTAATGCTGTGAAGCTGACTCTATGAGCACATACACCTTCCAACTGTTAACAGATCAGCTATTTGATGTGTTAAGTGATAGTATCAATCTGGTCTTTAAGCTTCCTTGAACTAAGTAACTTAGTTGTCTGTGTTAAATAACATTATTGTAATCTGGTACAAATTTTGATGGTCTGAGTCCAGCAGGTTATGCAGTGGGGTTTGAGATGTCTAATCTGTCTCTAACTCTATGTTTTATCCCTTCATCATTGCAGTCTCTGACAAAAAGAATAAAATATTCATCATGTTCAATTTGAGGAGCAATTGGGGTATTATTCCATATTTCTGCTTTACTCCTAATACATTCATAATATCAACCAGCAATTCCCTGTGCAAGTACTGGAACCAGGATGTCAACCATTTTTTCGTATTAAAGTTTGAAGTTCAAAGAAAATTTATTATCAAAGTATATATTGTACATGTCACCACATACAACCCTGAAATTTATTTTCTTGTGGGCATACTCAGTAAATCCAAGAAACATATAGAATCAATGAAAGACTGCATCCAGCAGGGTGGACAAATAACCAAGATGCAAAAGACAACAAACTGCAAATATCAAAGAGGAAAAAAAGTAATAAATAAATAAACAAACAATAAATATCAAGAACGTGAGATGAAGTGTCTTTGAGAGTGAGTCCATAGGTTGTGGGAACAGTTGTGTGATGAGGTAAGTGAAGTTGAATAAAGTTATCCCCACTGGTTATTCCTGATGGCAGCAGCGAGAAGACAGCATGGTCTGAGTAATGGGGCTCCCTGATGATGAATGTTGCTCTCCTGTGACAGTGCTCCATGTAGACGTGCTCAGTCGAGGGGAGGGCTTTACTTGTGATGGACGTGACCATATCCACTACTGTTTGTAGGTTTTTCTATTCCAGGCATTGATGTTTCCGTACCAGGTTTTGATGCAACCAGTCAATATACTCTTCACCATACATCTATAAATGTTTAACAAAATCTATATATTTGTCTGATGTCATGTCGATGCTTCACAAACTTCTGAGGAATTAGAGGCACTGCCGTATGTTCTTCATAATTGCACTTCCATTCTGGGCTAGGTCATGTCTTCTGAAATTATAACACTGAGGATTTTAAAGTTGCTGATCCTTTCCACCTTTGATCACTCAATGAGGTCTAGCTCATGGACTTCCCGTTTCTTCCTCCTAAAGTTAAAAATCAGCTCCTTGATCTTTCCGACATTGAGCGAGAAGTTGTTGCAGTGGCACTACTTGTCAGGAGCTCTCTGAGTTGGACTACTGCTAAATAATAATTCCTTCTCAAATAATACTTCCAGTCTAATGTGACCACATTGATTTCCAACTTTATAATGAAATTGAGTTTGCAGAACACAATGTTCTAAACTCAAATGAAGATCTTAAGCCCTATCGGAAATAGATAGCTATGGGTGCCCTCACTAAAGGAGGTTGTAATGTAGCCACCTATTTTTCAGAAGCTAGATCACATCCCTGATTACCCTCCATGGTGAGATTAGCTGCTAACACCCACTATTTGAGTGGTGGGTTCCTCCTCCCTGCCAAGGAGCAGATACTTCCAACTAACAAAGTAATTAGTAGTTAGCGAAATAGTTTAAAATACAGTTCATTGACATTTTTGTTTGTGATACATGTTTAATTCCAAATTAAATTCCTAAAAAAATTTAAAACTCACACATTTTTTATCTTAAAGAGTATTTCCAAATTACAAATGATTTTTAAAATACAAAGGACTTCGAAAACACAGAAACAATTCTTATGAACTGAAAAGACATACAATCGATTTGCAGGTGAACAAATTGTCCATTGGAGAAATTGAAGGTAGAGGAATGGATCCTAATCTCCTTTCGTTCTGTCATTTTTCTTAATGTTCCTGGACCATCCCTACTCTCTACATTTATACTGTTCTTCTGCCACTTGGGTGACTTCACATGTATAATATATTTTTTCCAAAACCTTTTTATTGCAAATGATTAAAAGGTCTCTGGAGACAGAATCCCCAGACTCCTTTAATTAATGCTGTGAAGCTGACTTTCTGACCAAACAAACCTTCCAACTATTAACAGCTCATCTACTTGATGTGCTAAACTAAGTGATAATATCAGTCTGGTCTTCAAGATTTCTTGAACTAAATAACTCAGCCATGTTGTCTGGTTTGAAACAAGACCAATTGAATAATGCCATTGTCTTTCACTGCAACACGCACAAAATGCTGGTGGAACGCAGCAGGCCAGACAGCATCCATAGGAAGAAGCACGGTCAACGTTTCAGGCTGAGACCCTTCATCAAGTCTGAGCCCAATACGTCAATTCTGCTTCTTCCAATGGATGCTGTCTGGCCTGCTGCGTACCACCAATATTTTGTGTGTGTTGCTTGAATTTCCAGCAACTGCAGATTTCCTCGTGTTTGCGTCTTTCACTGCAACTCTTCAGATGTCAACCCAGGTGCTATGAACCAGTATGCTGTGTTCTATAAGCAGTGCTTGTTTCTTTGCAAAGCTGTCTTTTTAACTTTGGACTGATTATTGCTTGCCATTTACATGAAAAACTGAAGACTGGCTTCAATTTACAACCAGAAGCTAAACAAAGAATATTGGTTGGAAATTTATCTTACTCAAACTAGAACTTTGATCTCTAGAAGTTTCAGCTGCTATGTTAGAAAGCTGAGCTTGGAAGAAAAAGAAAGGCCCCCTGGTCCTGGACAGTGATTATACATTGCAACTGGAGTTGTAGTTAAAAAAAGCTAGCCCATGCGATCTCCAAGGCAGAGAATTTGAAGAGGCAAAGAAATCCAAAATTCCTTGTCAGTTTTAAATGAGGAGATCTTTTAGAGCTGCAAACACGAGGAAATCTGCAGATGCTGGAAATTCAAGCAACACACATAAAAAATGCTAGTGAACTCAGCAGGCCAGGCAGCATCTCTAGGAAGGGGTACAGTTGACGTTTCGGGCCGAGACCCTTCGTCAGGACTAACTGAAAGAAGAGGTAGAAAGCGATTTGAAAGTGGGAGGGGGAGGGGGAGATCCGAAATGATAGGAGAAGACAGGAGGGGGAGGGATGGAACTAAGAGCTGGAAAGTTGATTGGCAAAAGGGATATGAGGCTGGAGAAGGGAGAGGATCATGGGACAGGAGGCCTAGGGAGAAAGAAAGGGGAGGGGAGCCCAGAAGATGGGCAAGGAGTTATAGTGAGAGGGACAGAGGGAGAAAAAAGAGAGAAAAATAATTAATAAATAAATAAGGGATGGGGTACGAGGGGGAGGTGGGGCATTAACAGAAGTTAGAGAAGTCAATGTTCATGCTATGAGGTTGGAGACTACCCAGATGGAATATTGTTCCTCCAACCTGAGTGTGGCTTCATCTTGACAGTAGAGGAGGCCATGGATAGACATATCAGAATGTAAATGGGACGTGGAATTAAAATGTTTGGCTACTGAGAGATCATGCTTTCTCTGGCGGACAAAGCGTAGGTGTTCAGTGAAATGGTCTCCCAGCCTGTGTCGGGTCTTGCCAATATATAGAAGGCCGCATTGGGAGCGCCGGACGCGGTATATCACCCCAACTGACTCACAGGTGAAGTGTCGCCTCATCCTCCTGCCACCCCACTAGGAATAGGGTTCCCCTTGTCCTCATGTACCACCCCACCAGCCTCCGGGTCCAACATATAATTCTCCGTAACTTCCGCCATCTCCAATGGGATCCCACCACTAAGCACACCTTTCCCTCCCCACTCCTTTCTGCTTTCCACAGGGATTGCTCCCTACGCGACTCCCTTGTCCATTCATCCCTCCCATCCTTCCCCACCGATCTCCCTCTGAGCACTTATCCTTGTAAGTGGAACAAGTACTACACATGCCCTTACACTTCCTCCCTCACCACCATTCAGGGCCCCAGACAGTCCTTCCAAGTGAGGTGGCACTTCACCTGTGAGTCACTTCCAAATCTCCTTCTATCTCTTCTTTCAGTTAGTCCTGATGAAGGGTCTCGGCCTGAAACGTCGACTGTACCTCTTCCTAGAGATGCTGCCTGGCCTGCTGCGTTCACCGGCATTTTTTATGTGTGTTGCAGATCTTTTAGAGATTGGGTTCCAAGATCATTATTTCCTTTCTTGAAGCTTGGCATTCAAATCCCATCCAGACTAATGTGTTGAAAGGAGGGAGGCTTTTTATATGCTGACAAAAGTCAGTAGTGATTATTATGCAATTTGAGACAAATGCTTTCAAGATGTGACTGTAACAATTCAAGTTAGTGGCAGATCAGCAGTACTTGACACAGTTGAATGAGATTGTTATGAAAAAAGGATTACAAAATGGGATACTTATTCTTTTTTAAATACCAGTACATGTAATCACACAGGAATTTTTTTTTGTCCCAGGTGCAACTAAACATAGTGAGATTATGAAGAATGGGTTTACAATTTCACTGCACCTCATGCACTTTGGATATTTTCATTTTCAATGATTATATGGAATAGGCTGCCAGAGTTTCTGAATACACTGCTCAGATTTACAATGCAGGGTACATGTACTTGTAACAGATCCAAGTGGAGGACCATAGTAAACTACTTAATGGGGCCAATGCCACTATGCAATTTGCATAAATATAAAGCAGTTTCTGCTTTTAATAATTCAGACAGCGTACTGTAATCTAGATGTGCAGATGCCTGAATTAAACTTGAACAAGCTGTGTGAGATTGCCTTCAGTAGCTGGATGCGCAACACTTCTTTTGAAAAGTGCATAAACAAATGGATTTTGTTTGGCATCTTTTAATGGAATAAAACAACCCTTGAAAATGGATACCAAACATCAGTGAAAGATTTATTTGAGTTGACTGGAAAATATCACTATATAAGTTTTGACGAGACTTTATCAGAGAGGCTGTAAAAGATCCAGTAGCACCCATCTTAATAGGCAGAGTTATTCCTTCAGATCCAAGAAATTACCAATTCAGTTGTTGCACAGAATGAGCACAAAAACTGCACCAGAATAATGCTGATAGAATGCTCTATTATTAGAACTGGTGAGCATTGATTCCAAATGTGGCACCCTGGCTAAAAGTCATGTGACATTCGAAGAACCTCTAAATCATCTAAATTGCATGACGGGAAATCTAGCATGCATCTAGATTATTTTTGTGAAGAAGTGTCCCTTGGATAAGGTTCAAGAAAGCCAGAAGGATCAGGAGCAAATCTGACCTTATGCTCGACAAACAGAGTTTCAACTGGTGCAAGTGTCTCTTGGATCTTTCAATAAGCAAATCGTAGGCTTAGAGCTCTGTGCAGAGTAGAAACCTCCATTGGGAAGAATAATCTGATAGAAAAAGGATGAGTCACTGAACTTTAATGTGCTGTTTAAAATGGGTCAATAACCATTATTGCCAGCCACATAAAATCATTAAATCCAGACTTTGTGATTTGTTTTGTATGACGAGCTTGAGACAGTACTGCAGAGAGAGGCCCAGGGGATGTGTAGTTGCTAAATTTAATGCTACTTCTGGCTGAGTGGTACTGAAATATAAATGCTGAAGCATGGAGAGTTGGATTTTCAGCCAAGTCTATGCTCCTCTGAGAAAGCCATCACTGATATTAGCTAGCTTTAATGACAGTTCCATAAAGCAATGATAGGTAACCAAATATCCAAGTGCTGTCCTGGCCAGAGCGCCAAACATTTGCCTAACAAATGAGGGTACAGAGGGACGTCACGTTGATATACTTATTGTTCTGAGGAGATGATTTTGCTTTTTTCCCATTTATGAAGGAAATATAGCATCGTTGACAATGGCTACATCATTATTGACTATTCATATGTGCCCCTGAACTATGTGCTAGTGAGGCTACCGAGACATAGAGGCAAAATGACACTGGGTGGCCAGTTTATTAGGTACACCTGTACAGCTACTTGTTAGTGCAAATATCTAATCAGCCAATCGGTGGCAGCAGCTTGATGCCTATGAGCATGCAGACATGATCAAAAGGCTCAATTGTTGTTCAAATCTAACATCAGAATGGGGAAGAATTGTGATCTAAGTGACTTTAACGGTGCAATGATTGTCGGTGCCAGATGGGGTGTTTGAGTATCTCAGAAATTGCTGATCTTCTGAGATTTTCATGCACAACAGTCTGTGGAGTTTACAGAGAATGGTGTGAAAAACAAGAAGGCATCAAGTGAGCATCACCTCTGTGGATAAATGTGCGTATTAATGAGAGAGTTCAGATGAGGATGGCCAGACTGGTGGCAGGAAGGCGGCAGTAACTCAAATAACCATGCATTTCAACAGTGGTGTGCGGAAGGGCATCTATGAATGCACATCACGTTGAACCATGAAATTGATGGGCTACAGCAGCGAAGACTACAAGCTTTTACATTCAGTGGCCACCTTATTAGGTACTGGAGATAATGGCTGCAGATTTCCTTCCCTAAATGTCATCAATGTATCTCCTTCAATTTTACAACGATGCCATTGTTTTGTGCCTGCTGTTGTTGCAGAGACTAGCTTTCTTTAAAAAGTTGTTGCTGCAATGGTGTAACTCACACTCACATCATAGAGACATACATAGAGTCACACTCATGCCTTCAGATTAATGGAGCAGAATTCTGTTAACTAATCCCATAGATCAAACTCCAATGTAAATTTATTATAAAAGTACGTATTTGTCACCATCTACTACCTTAAGATTCATATTCTTGCAGCATTTACAGGAAAATTTTAAAAAATGATAGAATTTATGAAAAATATGCGCAACAGAGACTAACAAACATTCACTGTGCAAAAGGGGGAAAATCATGTAATAAATAAATAAATACATAAATACATACATACATACAATTTATTAACATATCGTGGAGGTGAGTTGTAGAGTCCTTGAAAGTAAGTCTGTAGATTGTGGAATTGTTTCAGCATGGAAATGAGTGAAGTTATCCATACTGGTTCAGGACCTGATGGTTGTCGAATAATTGTTGTTCCTGAAACTGGTTGCCTGGGACCTAAAGCTCCTGTAGCTCCTGCCCAATGGTATAGTGAGAAGAGTGCATGGTCCAAATGATGACAGTTCCCTTTATGACAGTGGCATTGCTTCTTGTAAGTGTGCTCAATAATGTGGATGGCTTTGTGATGGACCAGCTTGTATCCACTGCTTTTTCTAGACTTTCCCAGTACTGGGCACTGGTGTTTCCATACCAAGCTACGATGCAACCTGTCAGGATACTCTCCACTGGTTATTGTGCTGATAGTTTAACAGTTAATTTACTCTCCAGTAAATTAACCCTTGAACTATCAGGACTGTTAGTGTCTGGAAATTTCATAATGTTTTAAACTTTCAAAATAAAACATTAGTTATTGATCACAAGGCCATGAAGTGGCGACGTCTTCAAACACTATACTAAAAGTAGTTAACTTTGACCCATTCACATTATACTAAGCCCAAAGGTTGCATTAGGTCACATGTAAAAAAATAGGACAATTGAAACCACCTCTCTGCAGGGCTTGATGGAAAGAATTTGAAGCATAGTCCTAATCCATTGGAATCCAAAAATTAATTTAGTTTAGTTGTGAATTCTATTTTCATTTCTGCAATTTGAGTTCTGACCAAAGATCTATGGTATTAACCCACCTTTTTCTGTTTGAATGCAGGAAGGTTTGTTGAGTATTTCTGACATTTTCTGACTTTATTTCAGTTTTTTTTACATTTTTCTTTCATCTGACAGAAAGCAGATCATGGTATTTGCTCTAAGGGTGGCTGTGTGATTTATGTTGAATCTATCCCAATATTCCAACATAATGTCAGTTTAAAACGAAATATAAGCTTAAGGGATGTGAAATGATTTGTAGATGGATGACATCTCTGATCCAGAAAGGTCAACAGCCTTTTATTACTGTGGATATAAATGTTTAGATCAGTAACAAACAAGTATTCTATTGAGTGAAGCTGGAGGATATAAATTACTATCATTCTTTCCTTGGGCATGTGATGTTGAAAAATAGATGTCGAAGTTTGGGACAGTCAGGCTTTCAGTTTTTTTTATTCCTTAAGGGAGTCATTATGCAGTCAGACACAGTGAGTGGTACATTCATAGAGAAGTAAAAGAAGTAAAATGGAAGAAGAATTGTGGCACCTTAACAGAGTTATTAGGTCAGCTGGAAGGTTCTCAGTAAAAGCAATGAATAAACCTTGTGAGGTCCAAGCAATTGGTGTAGATTCTTAAGGAGATTATTTGTGGATTTTAAGGACAAACACATTAATTTTTGTTCCCACAGGGGGGTTAGCTGCCTTTACTTCAATGATATTTCACAGGAATTGCAAGATGAAAGGCTGCACTTTTGTGTAGAGCAGGCATAATATTTTGTGTCTTTTATGTAATGTTCAAAAGGGCTGCCCTTTCACCCTTGCGTTTTAGAAATGAGTTTATCCAGGCAGGCCAGAATGAAAGTTTCTGTAATTTCTGATAAAGAGCCTTAATTAAATGAGATGTAGCAGTTAAAGGTCTTTGTTGGCAGCAGAATGTAACATTTTGAATACTGAAGCACAACACTCCCGTTGTATTGGTACACAGTCAATGCGAAAATGAAGAAAATCCAAGATAAATACAGTGGATTCTGGTTAATCGGGCCATTGGTTAATCAGGACAGCCACTTATTTGGGACAATTCTTAAAGAACGAAAAAAAGAACATGAAAATAGCTGGGATTCCCTTTGCTTATTTGTGACACCTTTCTGCTTAATTGGGACAGGAGGCTGTTGCTGAACAGTTTTTAACTAATGTCAGATGCGTGTTTTTCTGTTCAAAACATAGTGAATTTTGTCACTTGATATTGGTGGGAAATAAGTAGTAAGACAATTCAGAACTGTTTTGCTCACTACAGTGTCAAACATTCAGGCTTGGAGATGCCAGAAACGGCCATGAATGAAAATGAAACAATTTCACTACTTCATCAAGATAGGTGCTACAAGGAATCTAAAGGTTTCCACAACCATCTTGAATGTTACAATGAAAATGAAGATTCGGAGGATAAAATTATTAATAGCATTGTATGAAGGCAGTCCATTATCTCCACTAGGTGTCTATGCTGATTCTGTTCATTTACAATCAATCAAAAGAACACAGTAGCCAATGTTCTCTCTAAGGTGTGTGCATGTGTGTGTGTGCACACACCTTTTGCTACCCAATTTAAGCTGTGCACAAAAGGTTGTCACCGTCTACATCGTTGGCATGTTAAGTATATTTCGCAATCATGCACAATCACAGTTCCTTCTCCAGTTTCTGAGGCAGATGAATCTGTAGTTGAATCCATAGATATACCTGTCCACAAATGTCTCATTCTGTTCTTCAAATTCAGACCTAAAAGCTGTGCTGTGTATAAAACTTCTTTTGGTAGAATAGTTCAACTGAAGGCATATGATGCTTCATTTGTCATATTAACGAGCAAAGATTTTTACTTCCACTTAAAATTTCAGTGCGCACATGTTGTCACTGGACAAAAAATTGCATAGCACAAGATTTTTGTGCACACTGGTCATTACAAATTAGAAGGAACATTGACAGCAGTGTAGGTACACTGGATGAATTTATCTGTCAAAAGCCATTAGGAACTAATATACAGTTTTATAATATTGTAGTGTTACAATTTGTTCTGTATCTTATTTAAATACATAATCTGTTACTCAGTTAAACAGTAGTTTGTCTTTTTTATACCTTTTTAACTATATCCATAAAACGTCAGCTTGTTTGAGCCAAAATGTCTGTCCCAATTAAGCAGGATCATTGGAAAATGAACACTTAATACAGCCCAATTTTCCTCATTCCATAAGAATGGATTTTTTTTAATGTAGTGAATGAAAGGTATTAAACACTCATACCAAATTGAATATGTGTGCTTTTTATTTTGATTTAACCATTTATAAGTGATCTCTTCACAACAAGATTTCCCCATGTGGGAAACTTCTCAGCTTCCCCATTGCAGAGGTCTACTACCCAACAGAGTTCAAGAGCCCTGGCAGGCAATACAAGCCCAGCCAATACAAACACAGGATATATAATGCAGTGATGTAGGAGCAATCAAAATAAGTCCTGCGGACAACACCGTTGGGAACCTAGACAGCTAGCAAAGCCCTACCCCAATTTTATTTTTATCAAGTCAATCGGGTTTTCACTGCTTCTAAATAAAAGTTTCATTCATTCAGAAATATTCAAAAGCTACTAAAATTAAACCATGAAGTGATTTTTAAAATATATTTTATAATGTTCAAACAGAAGTTCCTCAATTATTTTTAAATGAAAAATAATTGTTGCATGAAATGCTCTGCACAAACCTTTAATGCTTACACAGACTTCATGAGAAAATAATTGTGAAATTGAGCAAAAATTAGAGTTGAGGTATGGATTTTGTATACAGATTTGTGCATTGAAATGGAACCTGTGTAGTTCCTATCGGGAGCTGCATGAAAAAACTCCCAGATGTAATGTCATTGATGCACTGATTGCTGGGAATAGATTGGAGCAGAAAAGAAAACTCATAGCAGCCTCAATATTGAAACAGAAAAGGCTGCTGTGGAGGTGAGGAAAAACACAAGGAAGTGGAGACACTCCTGTAAGTCTGGGCACTCACCACACAATGGTCTGGCCCAGTCAGGGACATGTTGTGATTTATACCAAACCACTGTGAAGTGAGAGCTGATCAAAGGATTAGAGGTCACAGCACACGGGTTGTGCAAGATCTTCTTTCCTTAGAACTTCTTATTGGAAACCAAGGCTGGGATATAGTTTGTGGAGGACGTTGTAGTCATGGTTTGAACCACTTAATTGTTGTCTCATGTTTGATACCTGTCTGATGTGCTCACTGTTATTTTGCAACTGGATCGCTAAGGTTGTAAGTTCATCCCATGAGGTCTACATCACAAGCAGTGGAGAAAGCATGCGGTAAGCAACCTATGACATCATTATATCGGTGATTGATGGTGGGGAAATATGCATCAAACTAAGGAGTATTATATCTGGAAATGTTCAGAATAGTATTGCATTATCTGCCCCTGAGTGGATAATCCCCGAGCCCTTGGTAAGAACAGCTTTAAAATCTCCATACAACACACACAAAATGCTGGAGGAACTTATCAGGCTAGCAGCATCGATGGAAAGAAGTACAGTCAACATTTCAGGCTGAGACCCTTCATCAGGAATTAATGAAGTTCTGATGAAGGGTCTCAGCCTGAAACGTTGACTGTACTCTTTTCCACAGATGCTGCCTGGCCTGCTGACTTCCTCCAGCATTTTGTGGGTGTTGCTTGGATTTCCAGCATCTGCAGATTTTCTCTTGCTTGTGATTAGAATCCCCATGCAATGATTAAGCTTATCGATCCTAAGGCAGATTTCCCAGTGTAAGTGCAGAAAAATTTCAACGAGGTTCTACTCTGCCTCTGGACTCCAGTGGAACAGGTGGCCAGAAAGTTCAGGCTGTTAAATGCAGAACTATTGGAGGAGAAAATGCAGTATAATTCTGGCCCATATTTGATGAAAAAAGTCATTATTTTCTCTTTGGTAAAGATATCACGCTCAGGAAATAGATTTTCTTTTAATATAGGGGTACAGAGTGTCTACATTGTTCATCAATGATGCTGCTCTTTTATAAATGCTGCAGATTACATTAACGGTGATGAAAATATTATAAATTGTTGCAAGTGCAATATGTTCCTATACAGCTAATTTTCTGCAATGGAGTTGAGACATAAAAGTGGTATTTACTGCCACCTAGTTTCCAGCACTTCAATTTTGCCTCTGAAAATGTTTGGTTAACAACTTAATCTGTCCTCTCTCTCTTGAAAGTACATACCTTTCCTTTCTTGGTGATATTATTTCGAGAGCATCAAGTTAATTATGCCTGATCCTTGGCGATGACAGGGAAACATCTCTATTCTCAATCTACAGACACATCACTTTTCAGAAGAATAGGGAGACCACAGGCCATAGTAACAGAAATGACACTGTCTGCTTAAGAAGGATGTGAGAGCACCAGAGTGCTGAGAGACTCGTATTTATGAGGAGAGCCACTAGGCTGCAGTTGATTTCATCAAATCAAAGGAGGCCATCAAGCTACAGTACATAAAAGTATGAGAGTGCTGCAGAGACAGAGACCTGTGTCTTGTAAGAGTGATCAGTAACTGGGGTGGGTATAGATACAAGTTATTTGTTATGAAGATAATAGGAGAATTGAGTAAAGTATTGACATTCAAGGAACTTTGGATTCTGGAACTCCCTCCCGGAAGAGGTGGAGGAGGCAGAAGCCTTTAGCACACTGGATAAGAATGTGGGGGGGGAAAAAAACGTAACTTGAAAGGAGATGAGGTGAAGCTAAAATTTATTTTTGACAGCTTTGGATATAATGGCCTGAAGATCCATCTACTGTGCTGATGTTTCAATAATTTTTAAAGGGTGCTGATACCAAGTAAAAACATATTTATTTTCTTCTCTCCTAACCCACAGCATTGAGGTTTTCTGCAGCAAAACTATCATCATCCTATTAAACTCACAAAACTTGACAAAGATCAAGGAGCAAAAATTATCTTAATGTGGTGTGTTTGGGCAGGCTATTAATTGAGGAGCTAATTAAATCACTGGTCAGCTTATACCTCGATCCTTAATTTAACTCCACAATATTACTTTAAACTGCTTTATTCTGCAGTTTTAATGGTACATAGTTCACTAAATTCAGTTAATAAAATGCTGGCACCTTGAACCTGATTGATCATAGTCATTATGATCCATTATAGGTGTCAACTATGGCTCATTTATTAAGACATTGCCTTAGTGTATTACCTCAGAAGGTTTGGTGTAAGTGCCAAGAAAAGCACAGGTATCAGATCTGGATCTTCCATGTAGTACTGTGGAGGTGCCATTTTTCAGATGAGACATTAAGCCAAGATCTTGTCAGCTTTTGAAAGTAGAGGTAAAACAAAATCCCATGGTACTGGTTTGAAGAAGAATGGGCAGCTATCTGCGTACCCTGGGCAATGTTCACACTGGTTCTTATTGGTTAACATTACCAATCCTCATTACTTACATTATAATTTTACTGTTTGTTGATGCTTGTGGCACACAATATTTCTTTTTACATTAAGGCAGCTGCTTAAAAAAAAGTCCTTTCCAGGCTACAAGACGGTTCTGTTCCTGTGCATTGACCTGAAAAGTTTGCAAGTCAGAAACACTGCCACAAGCTAGGTTCCTAACTGCAGAAGATGCCTGCAGGACTGCAGCAGGCAGTAAATCTGTCCCAACAGTTAGCAGATACTTGTCTAAATGTACGGACTGCATATAGGTCAATATTTGTAAACGGGAGGATCTAGGTACAACTCATTGTAAAAATCTTCAGATTACATGAAAGACACAAAATAACTATAATTATTTTATTCATCAAGTAATTTCAAATGAAACTTCTATCATTGATTCTTTTTTTTATTATTTTGAATGTATCTAACCATATTCCTTATGTGAATTTTATTTTTTTATGGAAAGTTGTTTGGTATCTGGGGATTTGGAGTTTGTGTGAAGAAAGTGCAGAAGGTGAATAATTAAGAGTCTCGGATGATTACATGATAATGCGTCCAATGGAATGCTGTCAATTTTTGTATATGTCTTGGGCTTAGTGACATCATTGCCCTTTGAAATTTGGAACATTGTGAGCTATTTTGGGACCCATCTCTAAGGAAAGACAATGGTCCAGAGGAGGTTCATTGAAGTGATCTCAGAAATGAAAGGCTTAATGTACTGTATGAAAAGCATTTGATGTTTCTGGGCCTATGCTCAGTGGAATTGAGAGGAGGAGGGGTGGTCTCATTGAAATCTATTGAACACCAAAATGCCTGGGTAGAGTAGACATGGAGAGGAGAGTCTAAGATCCAAGGATACCGTCTCAGAAGGGATGCCCTTTAAAACTGAGATGAGGAGGAATTTCCTCACCCAGAAGGTGATGAATCAGTGATGAATCCTTTCTACAGAGGGCTGTGAAAGCCAAGTAATTGAGTGCATTTAAGGCGGAGCTTGATAGATACTTGATTGAGAATGGGGTTAAAGGTGGTGGGAAGAAGGTGGCAGAATGGTGTTGAAAATAATTCAATGACGAGTGAATGGTGGAGCAGACTTGATGGGTCAAATAGCCTAATTCTGCTCCTAAGTCTTGAGGCTGGAAGAGCTTCTGCTTCGAGTGCGTGTGTGTGTGTGTGTGTGTGTGTGTGTGTGTGTGTGTGTGTGTGTGTGTGTAAGGGGAGGGTGTGAGGATGGAAGTTTTGGGGAAATCCTTCATTGGCTGAGACTCAGATATTCAATTTGATAACTTCATCTATTATAACCTTACAACATCTTGCTTATCAAGAAACTATCTATGACTTAAACATGTTTAGAACCTAACTATCTCTGATTTGAATGTATTAGCTATGAAGAGTCTCCCAATCCTTAAGTAAAAGAGTTCCATGGATTCAGAAGCCTCAGAGAAAAGACATTGTCTCTTTCTTAAATGGGTAATCTCTTGTACTTAGAGAGTGAACCCTACTTCTACTAAAGATTCTACGACAGAGGAAACATTCTTTCCACCTCTACCCTATAAAGAACCCATAGGATTTTGCATGTTAATTGAGTAATTTCTCACTCATCTGAACTCCAATAGCAACAAACCTTGTCTTCCCAACTCTTCCTCATAAGACAGCATACCCATTCCAGGTACTGGTCATGAAAACATTCTGTTTACTGCTTCCAAGGGAAGAAGTGGTTGAAGCAGCCAAAGGAAGATGACCTGTACAACAGACCATAAAAAATGGCTTACCATGCCCTTCTGAGTTACAGAATCCTGATTAACATGTATTAATGCTTCAATTATTGATGTCTTGAACTGCACAAGATTATCGTCTCATTTCACTCAATTTCAGTGAGGCTGGAGGTTTAAAATCACTCTTTTACCTAATATCAAAGCATGGGAGAATCATCATCAACATCAGAAAGGGATTAGACTTAAGCTTTCAAGTAGGTGCTGAGTTTGTACCTGATTATGTTCTACAAAACCAGATGTAAGAAGAGAATAGTCACTCATGCCAACAAGAAGATCCTGACATTTCACCATGAGATATTTATCTACAAAGACTGCAGAAAGGATCTAGTGCTTTCCTGGTGTATATGATGAATAAACTCTTCTTGGGCTTCAAGCCAGATACAGGTATCAATGATAACCAACATTTTGATGACAAACTCTGCCATCTTCTTCAGGGTTAATGCCTGGCATGTCTAGTCATAAAACTAGAGGAAAAGAATTTTTAAAAAGACAAAGGTCTCGCTTGAAGTAAGAACTGGAATTTGATTGTAAACAAGGTGAGAGAGCAGAAACCTGATTGAATGAGGACTAACCAATCAGGGAGGATGGAATACAAGGGTATAAATACCACCGGCCTAGATATGCCCAGGCATCATCCCTGAAGAAGATGGCAGAGTTTATCATCGAGACGTCGGTTATAGTTAATACCTGTATCTGGATTGAAGCCCAAGAAGAGTTTATTCACCTACAAAAACTTAGATTGTTTGACAGAAACTTCTCTTTTCTGCTATTTTATTAAACCTATCTCAGCCCCTATTTCTGGTGGCTCATTCCAAATCCTCGCCACCCTTTGCATGAAGAAAATGCCCTTAGTTTCCTTTTAGCATTTGATCTTAAGCATATGCCCTCTTGTTATTCACATCACCTTCCTGTGAAAAAGGCCAAGTGTTTTTGCCCCAGCTGCACTGTTCATGATCTCTCTCAGGTCACCCCTCCATCACTTAGGTTCCAGGGATTAAAGTCGTAGTCTACACTACCTTGTAACTCTGGGCCCCGAGTTCAGAAAACATCCTGGTAAATCTTTTATGCATTCTTTTTAGTTTCATAACATCTTTTTATAAGTGAGGCCCTCCGTTGATCATGGTCGACCATGCATGTTGCATCCCAGCTGTCTATGTGATATACAAGCCAGGGCAGTACAATATGGAGAGCAAGCTGTTGCCCATTTAGCAGGCTCTCCCTCTCCCCCTCTCCACACAGTTGATTAATCCAAAGGAATGGAAGAGACGAATACAGTTCGGACCAGCAGCATCTCAGCAGTTGACAGTCAACGTTGAACTCAGAGTAGATTGCCTTAGGAATTCCAGCTCCAGATTTTTCATTGGGGTTTACTCCCGAAGCTTTCTCCATGAGTGGGTATTGCTACATGGCATGGAGGTTTGAGAGTGAGTTTTCCTTCTCCTGGATGGGTTGCAAACCACAGCTGATGAACCCAATCTGGCCAAAACAGCTGGTTTTAAGGCATCAGTAACACACCTTTGACCCTTCTCCTGTTAGTAGAAACTGTTCTACTAGTCTTAGTAGCTAAGCCACACATGAAGGACAGGAGCTGAGCTTGATTGTTGGAGACTATTTGAGCTCCACACCATTGAGAATATTCAATAGGTAGTGGGAGCTTATCCCCACTACCACCTCTGGCTATACCAACCTTAAGGAGCCTTCTTTCTTTAATAAGTGGCCAAAACTTTCCATAATACTCCAAGTGTGGCCTGGTACCTCTTATATAACTGCAACATAAGTTACCATCTCCTATACTCAATGCTGTCATTGTAGGCCAGTGTGCTAAGTGCCTTGTTCCCCACCCTATCTACTTTTGACATTGTTTTCAGCAAGCCAAGTACTTGCATTCCTAAGTCCTTTGGTTTCATTACATTCCCCAGGGTCTTACCAGTCACGGTATAAGTCCGACCATTGTTTAATTTCCCAAAACACAATTATCATAGCCTGTCACACCAGACAGCCAGACACTCTAGTGTTGTTTGGTTGATGTTGAGCAGGTCAGTGTCAGCTAAATCAGGTGAGAGTGGTCAATTGAGCAGAACGTGTTCAATGTTCTGCACCCTTTCGCCACACTCACAGGATTCGCTGGTCTTTAAACCCCACTTCACCATATTGTCTCCCATCCTACAAACTCCTGCTCTCGCTCTGTTGAGAGTGCACCACTTCCGTCTGTCAAGCAGTGCCCTGTCTGGCATCATTTCTGTGGGGTCTTGCACTGTATTGTTTGGTGGGGTTCTGGCTTCTGTTTGTTGCCAGAGGTCAATCCTCTATGTTTGGGGGGATATTCCGTGCGGTAGTTCCCCCACTGTAGCAAAGCTTTTCCTCGATTTTAGGCGGTTGGAAACTAGTACATGGTGATGTAGTGGGTGCCATGGATCCGAGTTCTGTTTACCTTTTTCAAATTTTGTTGTAGTGTGTCTTCGGATCTCTGGGGGAGCAATGCCCACAAGTCTGTAAATGATGTTAGTGGGTGTGGGATGCAGTGTGCCTGTGATTATTCGGCAGGCTTCGTTAAGCAGCGAGTCTATTTTCTTCGCATGGGCTGATCTGCCCCACACAGGTGTACACTATTCTGCAGGTGCATAGCAGAGTGCTGGGGCATTTGATCTAAATGTGTGAGCTCCCCATTTCGTGCCTGCTAATTTTTTTCAAAAGAGAATTGTGAGAGCTAACTTTCCCTCAGAGTTTTTGGATGTGGGTGGCAGATGAGAGTGTCCTATCCAGTGTCATGCCCAGGTAAATTGGAGTTGGATGGTGTTCGAGCTCCTTCCCACACCAGAAGATCTTGAGTTTCTGAGCTGCTTCTCAATTCCTCAGGTGGAATGCACACACTTGAGTTTTTGATGGATTTGGGTTCAGAGACTATTTTTCATAATACTGCTACATTGCTTCGAGGACTACTGTAAGTCGTACTTCAACTTCTTGGAAAGAGTTAGCTTGTGGTGCTATGCATAGGTCGTATGCATAGATAAACCTGCATGTGTTAGGAAAGGTTGGTTGGTCGTTTGTGTAGACATTAAATAGTAGAGGTGCCAGGACTGATCCCTGTGGTAGTCCATTCTTTTGTGGATGCCACTTACTCTTAATTCCATTCATTTCTACATAAAATCTACGGTTTTCTAGGAGGCTTCTTATTACTTTGACTGTGATTTCGTTCTTTAACATTTTAGATAATTTCAGTAGAAGACCTCTGTAATTCACAGTGTCGTATGCTGTTGTTAAGTCAACGAATAGTGCCCCTGTAATTTGTCACATTTCAAAGCCATCCTCAATATACTGGGTTAAGTTCAGGACTTGACCGCAGCAAGAGCGGCCTGGCATGAACCCAGCTTGGTCTGGTGTTAGATGATCTTCGACTAAGGGGAATATTCTTTTCAGTATGAGTCTCTTGTAGAGTTTATAGAGGGTGCAGAGCAAGGAAATCATGCCAAAACACAATATCTGATATTCATCTGGATTGAAAGCAATTTGCCAATCCTTAATCCAATACCTAACTAATCAAGATTTCCCTGTAATTTTCAATAACTTGCATTATCTACAACATTACCTAATTTTTTAACAGATTGAGGCAAGTGAGGCTCCCCTCTCCTCATTCTAAACAATTTTTACAGGAGCACCACTGAGTGTGCCCTAACCTATGGGAATTGCAATCTGACCGCAAATCCCTACAAAGGATTGTGAGGACAGCCTAGAGGATCGTCAGGTTCTCTCTTCCATCCATTGCATACACAGGTCTGTTAGCATTATCAAGAATCCCTCCCATCTGTCCAACAATCGCAAAAAGTAGCTCCAAAATTTCCAGGTAACTCTGTGTGTTTCCTTCAAAAGCTCCAGTTTCCGAATGGCATGCCAAAAACATAGGGGTTAGTGATCTGTGAGTACGCTATATTGGCGCCGGAAATGTGGTGACAGTTGCATGGTGCCTAGCACAATCCTCCCTGCTTTAATTTGATGCTGCTTCCAATATATATGTGGCAAATTAAACTAATCCTTAAGATTCTGGTTCACCTATCTTTCTATTTCAACCCTCACATGCATCTGGCATTGGGAGTGATCCAGAGATTACTAGCCTCGAAGTGCTGCTTTTAACTTCTTTCACCATGCAGTATCTCATCACTCTTTCTGCATATTTCATTGGTAACAACATGCTCAATAACCTCTGGGTATTCACCCTCACCCTTGAAAATGTTGTGTATCCATTCTGACTTGGCAGTGACCCTGGCACCAGTGAGGCAACACTCCACTTGTGTCTCTTCTACGGCCAATGAACCTGCTGTCTTCCTCTCTTAACTATCAAGCATCGTTTCAGGACTGCCCTGCCTGACTTCTTCCTTACCTGCTGAGCCTCAAAAACAGTCTCAGTGCTGCAATCCTGGTAACTGGTTCTGTACCCAGAAAGATGCACATACAGTAACGTACAAGTGTAAGGTCAATATATTTAATTTGCGCGCATTAGACTGGTGATTCATGGGATAAAAATAATTAAGTGATCACTTTCTATAGCACCTTCCCCAACTCTATTGAAGATATTCTGAAGGACTTTATAGCCAGTAAAGCATTGTATTACAGTATAATGCAGAAAATGTCATAGCCTATTACTGTGTACCAAGCCTCTGTTATTTGAGCACAACAATCTCCCAGAAAGAGTGCTGTAATGATGTTCAGATAATCTGTTTTTCATTGATGTTACTTGAAGATAAATATTGATGAGTTTTATTCCCTGGTCATTTTCAGAATAATACATTCAAGTGTTTTTTTTTAAATATCCATTCACTGCCAGGGCATTATAGCTAGTCGTGCTCTTTTAAGCAACTAGCTCAGCACTAGCTCAGTTCTATTTTTAGAATTATTTGTCACCTTTTCATTACTAAAATTGCCTTTTGCTCTTAAAATTGTTAAATTCAGATCTGCTCTGTTTCCAGTTCATGAAATAAGTTCCTGGAAACCTTCATCAATTTGATCCATGATCTGCACTGATTTAGATGATCCACAGACATGGAAGTACTGCGATGACACCAAACTCCTGAGGCTGGAGAAGCATCAGCTGGCTGAAGTCACTATTACTGATCATTATCCACCAAGTGTCTATTGAATATGTGATACACGCTAGATGGGCCCTGCAGAAGGGAGCTGCTTTGTGAACAGCCTGACCATAAAGTGAGGATCTACTCTCAGGATCAATGAGAACATGCACCATGAAGCAGATAGAGATGGGTGTGCGTTGATTGACAACCCAGTCCTGAAAAAAGCAAACATAGAACAGGAGAACACAGGAACAGGCCTTAGGCCCTCAATGTTGTGCAAAACCAATTAAATTAATAAACAAATGGATAATTAAACTAATCTCTTTTGCCTACACAGTGTCCCTATCCCTCTATTGTCCTTACATTCATGTATCTATCTAAACATCTCTTCAAAGTCCCTGATGTTTTTGCCTGTGCTACCAGACAGCACACTCCAGGAACCTGCTACTCTCTGTGTAAAAAAACTTGCCCTTCACATCTCCTTTGAAATTATTTCCTCACTCCTTAAATGAATACCCTCGGGTATTAGATATTTCAACCTGGGAAAAAGATACTGTCTGTCTACCCTATCTATGCATCTTATAATCTTATAAACCTCTATCAAACCTCCCCTCAGCCTCCACCACTCCAGGGAAAACAACCCCGCTTTATCCAACACTCATTATAGCATCTGCTCTCTAATCCAGGCAGCATCTTGGTAAACAACTTCTGCACCTTCTCCAGAGCCTCAACATCCTTCTTGTAATGGGACAATCAGAACTGTATGCAATGCTGCGGATGCGGCCAAACTAGAGTTTTATAAAGCTGCAACATAGCTTCCTGACTTTGAACTCAATGCCTTGACTAATAAAGGCAGGCATGCCATATGCCTCCTTAATCATCCTATTAACCTGTGTAGCCACTTAAAAGGGAGCTATGAGCTTAGACCCCAGTATCCCTCTGCTCATCAACACTGTTAAGGGATTTGCACTTAACATTGTTCTGTCATGTTACATTTGACTTTACAGGTGCAACACTTCAGTTTGTGCCAAGTTAAACTCCACCTACTGTTTTTCTGCCATAGCTGTAATTGATCAATATCCCATTCTATTCTTTGCCAGTCTTCTACATGATTTGCAACACCACCATTCAGAAGTACACCCATATCCTCTGCAGCCAAATAAATGTTCCCCCAGTTATCTTTGAGTAGACCTACCATCTCCCTAGTTATCTTCTTGCTCTTGATGTATGAATATAAAGCCTCAGGAGTCTCTTTAATCCTACTTGCCAAGGGCTTTTCAGGGACCCTCCTGGCTTGCTTAATTCCCTTCTTGAGCTCTTTTCTGGTTTCTCTATAATCCTTAAGGGCTCTGTTTTATTCTAGCTTTCTAAGTTTTACATACCTTTCCTTTTTCCTCTTGACTAAATTCATCACCTCTCTGAACATTTAAGGTTCTCTTACTTTGCCATTCTTGTTGTTACTTCTTACTGGAACATAACTGTCCTGTACCCTGTACTGTTGAGCTTTAAACACCTTCCACATGTCGGATATCAACTTGCCCCAAAACAGCATTTTCTAATTAACTCATCCTGGTTCCTGCCTAATGCTCACAAAACTTGCCCTAATTCTCTCCCATAAGGTGCATACTTATTCTTATGTATAGCTATTTTTAAACTTAATGAGTTATATTTACTGTTACTTAACTGTTTACCCACTTAAAGGTCAGTCACCTGGTCAGGCTCATTACCAACAGCAGGTGCAGTACAGCCCCTCCTGTTGTTGGACATATTGATTTATCCTTCCCCCGCTGATCCCAGCTGTAATCCCTACCTCTCCTTCTATTGCCTCTTCCTCCAAGCTCACTTTTTTGGCAAGATTTCCCCACCACACAACAATGATCCCTTCTCCCATCTCCAATCCTCCTCATCTTGGACATCATGCACTGGTTTTCTGCCTTCTCTGGATCTTTTCATTTCTAATTACCATTGAGACGTCAACTGACTCGACTTCAATTTCAGCACTCCTCTCTCCTCCTCAACCCATATCTCCTCTGAACACACTTCTCTCTACTCTCTGTGAACCAGTCCCAGCCTTACCAAGGGGTGCTGTTGTAGCGTGGTGCACTAACCTCTATGTTACTGAGGCAAGACGGTAACTCTCAAATATCTCCTCTGACTTTCCCCTTGAAAAGGATCCCACTCAGGGCCATCAGAAAATTGGCTCCGACACCATCACTGACCTCACCAACTGTGGAGAATTCCCATCCACTGCCATCAAACTCATACTTCCCACACTGCTTGTGTCTACTTCCTATACAATATCCACAAACCTAACTGTTCAGGCAGATCCATTGTCTCTACCTGCTCCTGCCCCCTGAACTTCTGTCCTCATACCTTGAGTCCATTTTATATCCCCTGGTTCATTCCCTTCCCACTTATAGTTACTTTATGTTCTCTGGAACTCCTCAACAGCTTTTACCATGGAAGTCCAGTCCCCCATCAAAAAGCCTTAAAGTTGTAAAGCTCTCTGCTTCTTTCTCAACAATAGACCAACAAGTTCCCTTCCACCACCACTCTCGTCTGTCTGGAGGAACTGGTTCTCACCCTCAACGATTTCTCCTTCGGTTCACTCACTTACCCTAAACTCAAGGGGTAGCCATAGACATCAGCATGGACCGCAGCTATGACTGCCTTTTTCCTTGGCTACATAGAACAGTCCATTGACCAAGCCTTCCCTGGTAATGCTCCCCAACTCTTCTTGCACTACACTGATGACTGCACTTGGGCTGTTCGTCAATATCATCAACTTTGCTTTCAACTTCTACTCTGCCCATAAATTCACTTGATCCATTTCTGACACCTATCTCCCCTTTCTCAATCTTTCTGTCTCCATCTCTGTAAATGAATGGTCTACTGACATCTTTTACAAACCCACTGATTCCCACAGCTATCTTAACTATACTTCTTTCCACCATGTCTCCTGTAAAAATGCTATTCCCTTTTCTCAGTTCCTTCATCGCCTCTGCATCTGTTCCCAGAAAGAGGCATTTCTTTCCAGCGCATCAGAGATATCCTCCTCCTTTAAAAAATGGGGTTGCTGTTCCTCCACCATTGAAGCTGCCATCTCATGAGATACAAAAGCCTGAAGGCACACACTCAGCAATCCAGGAACAGCTTCTTCCCCTCTGCCATCTGTTTCCTAAATGGACATTGAACCCTCTACCTCACTTTTTTTAATATACATTTTTTTCTGCTTTTTGCACAATTTAAATCTATTCAATATATGTAATACTGTGAATTGATTTACTTATTTATATATATATATTTTTCTTCTTGTGTATTATGTATTGCATTGAACTGCTGCGGCTCAATCAACAAATTTCACGACACATGTTAGCAATAATAAACCTGATTCTGATTCTCATTCTGACCTACATCGCCTCAATTTCCTGGACATCCATTCTGTCTATGTAGCCTCCAACCTGAAGGCATGAACATTGATTTCTCCTTCTGGTATTTTTTTTTCTTACCCTTCCCTCTCTGGACCTTTACTTTTTCACCTCACTTGTCTGCATCTCCTCTTGGTGCCCTTCCTGCTTCCCATTCTCCCATAGTCCACTCTCTCCTATCAGATTCATTCTCCTCCAGCCCTTTCCTTTTCCCACCCACCTGGCTTTGACTGTCACCTTCTAACTCGTCCTCCTTCCCCTCCTCCTACCTGGCATCTTTCCCCTTCCTTTCCAGTCCTGAAGAAGGCTCTCAGCCTGAAACGCCAACTGTTCATTCATTTCCACAGATGCTGCCTGATCTCTGGATTTCCAGCATTTGCAGAATCTCTTGTGCTTATAACTATAAGGCACTGTTGACACATTTTTGACAGCTATATGGACAGGAAAGGAATGGAGGGTTATGGGCTGAGTGCAGGCCGGTGGTACTAGGTGAGAGTAAGAGTTTGACACAGAGTAGTAGGGCCGAGATGGCCTGTTTCCATGCTGTAATAGTTATATGGTTATATGGAGCGTTGGACTAAGGCAAGTCAATGGCGGGGGAGGATTAAATTGACTAGTTCATGAAAATGATGAAACTATTTCTGAAAGCAGGTTTTAAAATTCCTCCTTGGAATGTGCAGTCTCAGTTTTAAAATAACTCTTGGCAGTTAGTTTGAAGACCTCCTAATTAAAAACTGTTGCAAGCAAAAATTACTGAGCCAAAGTTTTACACAACTATCATTAATACAGTTTTGTGCTTTGGTAAATTGTATATGGCTCATTAAACCCATTTATAGAACTACATAACAAATGTAGCATTCTCTTTATTTTCCTCGAACATGGAACAAAAATAACAGTACAGACCAGGAACTGGTCCTTCGGCCCACAATGTTATGCCGAAACAATTAAAATTAAATTTTGAGCCTTTTGAGCATTTATCTCTCATTCAACATCAGTGAATCAAATTATCATCTTGTTATCATATTGCTTTTTTTTTGTGAGGCCTTGCTGTGTTCAAATTGGCTGCTATATTACCTCATAGTTTACAATTTAAATGAATTTGATTACATTGGTTGCTGTGGAAATCTTATACAAAAGCAATCTTTTCCCCTCACAAAAGGGCTACATGTGATGCACTGGGCCAATCAGCTTCTGAAGCCTGAGTCAAGCACAGTCAGCAGTAACCCCAGTATGAGCCTGACTACTAACCAAAATGATAACGAGAAGGAAAACTCATAATATAAAATCAAAAAATAGTTTGAGTCAAAAGATAGAGAGAAGCATAACTGGATTGCTATCTAAGTTTCCCAAGATAGTCTTTTGATCAGTAAGTTTTAGTCGGAAGCCTAATTTAAAACAGCTGCACAAATAGACATTGAAGCTAACGAATGCACATTTGTAGGATCATGTTACATTATGAACATACCTGATCTGAGGAGAGTTCTGATAATCAGAGATAAAACGTTTATTTGTTGTTCCTAATCAGCATCTATTCAAACAAAGCTCAATTTACGTGAAGTTGTTTTCAAAAGATCAAAGTTGTCCAGATTACTCAGAGGTATAGTACCAAATTGGAAACTTACAGCAAGTTTATCAGATAATTTGTACGTCATTGTGACACTTTTGATGGAAACTTGTGTATGAGTTCACCACAGTTTTTGCACATTTCAATAGTAATGACATTTTGTGTACCTAGTTAGCTGCAGGGTGCTTTGGAACAACTGAAGTCCTAAAAGCAACAACATATAAATTAACTTCATAAATGTATATTTTCAAGTTTAAATTTACTTTTACATTTTTAAATTTACAATTTCCAGCTGATATTTGAGGAAATACTAGAAATTGTGTAACAGAATTTGTTAAAATCCATCCAGTTGTTAAACTCAGTAAGGTGTCTTATGTGCCAGTAATGCACCATGGAATTTAAGGCCTGTCTTCCACGTACATGATTATACATAAGGTGACCACTGGTCAGGCACAGAGATGTTAAATAGCATCAAATGATTGTATTGGTGTTGCTTTCACAAAATTATACAAAGTGAACAGATTGTGAGAGCCTCACATACTTAAGCTTTTGAACCTAAAACATTCTCTGGCATTATATAAACGGAACTACCAAACCTGGGATAGAGACAGAGTATGCAAGCCACCCATTTTCTTCTTCTTGGAAGATATCTTCATTTAAGTTCTGTTGTTGAAGTTTCCCCTCCCAGCACTTTGTTGATGAAATCCATGATCATCCTCTTCACTGAACAATACTAAACAATTTTGCCATGTCTTCTCCAAACATTTGCAATTTTGTGAGATTTTGCACATGCTTAATAAACTTCAATCGCTTATCGATTAAACTTTTCCATGTGCTGCAATTTGGAACTAAAAGGACCACACACCTGATTGTACATGCTTAGTATGAGGTAAAAGTAATCATTTTATTCCTTTCTTTGATTCACATACAAATTGAAACAAATTATGTCACATCTGATTGGCTGAATTGCTCACAGCATTTTTAAGCTTGCTTAGTTTCATAGCTAAATTCTGTAACTCATCAGATAGTCTGACCTCAGTGGTTGGGAAGATGTTGGAGTTGATTGTTAAGGATGTGGTCTCAGCATACTTGGAGACATATGATAAAATTGGTCAAAGTCAACATGGTTTACTTAAGGGAAGATCTTGCCTGACAAATCTGTTGGAGTACTTTTAAGAAACAACAAGCCGGATAGGAAGAGAAGAATCAGTGGATGTTGTGTACTTGGATTTTCAGAAGGCCTTTGACAAGGTAACCCTCTTGAGGCTGTTTAACAAGTTAAGACCTCGTGGTATTACAGGAAGATACTAGAATGGATAGAACATTGGCTATTTGAAAGGAGGCAAAGTGTGGGAATAAAGAGAGCCTTTTTCTGGTTGCCTGCTGGTTATGTGGGGTTCCACAGGGGACTGTGTTGGGACTGCTTCCTTTTTACGTTATGTGTCAATGATTTGGATGATGGAATTGATGGTTTTGTTGCATAGTTTGCAGATGATATGAAGATAGGTGAAGGGGCAGGTAATTTTGTGCAAGCAGAAAGGCTACAGAAGGACTTAGATTAGAAGAATGGGCAAAGAAATGGCAGATGGAATAAGGTGTGGGAAGATATAGTCGTGCACTTTGGTAGAAGAAATGAAGGCACAGACAATTTTCTAAATAGAGAGAAAATTCAAAAATCTGAGGTACAAAGGGACTTGGGAGTCCTTATGCAGGATTCCTTAAAGGTTAATTTACAAATTGAATCTGTGGTGAGAAAGACAAATGTGATGTTCGCATTCATTTCGAGAGGACTAGAATACAAAAGCAAGGATGTAATGTTAAAGCTTTATATGGCACTGGTGAGGCCTCATTTTCAGTATTGTGTGCATTTTTGGACCCCTTCTCTGAGAATGACGGGTGAACTCATTGAAACTTATCGAATGTTGAAAGAGTAATAGAGTGATAGAGTGGATGTGGAGAGGATGTTTCCTATGGTGGGAGAGTCTGACCAGAGTACACAGCCTCAGAATAAAGAGACATCCAATTAGAACAGAGATGAAGAGGACTTTCTTTAGCCAGGGAGTGGTGAATCTGTGGAATTAGTTACCACAGGTGGCTGTGGAGGCCAAGTGATTGAGTATATTTAAGGCAGAGGTTGATAGATTCTTGATTAGTCAGGGCATAAAGGGATACAGGGAGAAGGCAAGAGATAGGGGATGTGAAGGGAATGGATCAGCCATGATGAAATGGCAGAGCAGACTTGATGGGCCAAATGGCCTAATTCTGATCCTATGTCTTTACTTATGGTCTAAGAGAATGGCAAACCACTTCTGTAGAAAAAAGTTGCAAACTGAAAGACCATGATCACCCATGTCATAAGACATGGCACGTAATAATGACGGTGACTTATCTGACGGCCTGAATGGTGCTCAGGATACAAAGGCACGTAAAGAGATTTGGAGAACAGGAAAAATATATGTATCTCATTTACTTAACTCTCCAACTATTCAACTCCCCACCATATAATATGCCAAGCAGTTACATACAATACATGGGGGCAGACTCAATGGGCCAAATAGCCTAATTCTGTTCTTATGTCTTATGGTCTATATTTAAGAGGTTTCCAAATGATGAGTTTGGAGATCACAAGAAACCTAGAGAATCATTCATGCTTCTGTCCATCCTGAGCAGAGTGCCTCCAGAATCCTGTTTTTCTTTGAATTAGGGACCTAGAACCTCTTGCTATAAGTTGAATGTATCTTTCTCATCATGAGAATGGCTTCATCTTCATTAACATTACTTAATACAGAAGTCTAGACGTTCCAGTGCATTCAAATAGAAATACACCCGACCTGTATGGAAATCAAATTCCTTCACTCAGAGAATATTAGTGAAGTTCATGGGGTAGTAAATGCATTTCATGTTGTTGATGTCAAGGAAAATGAATTGGAGAAGCAAGGTTCAAGGTGCTTGTGCTGCTACCTAGTCGATTTACCACAAACAGCAGGCAATGAATTTATATCCTTTTCATCTGTGACGTCCTTGGTTTTTGCAACAACATTGAATGTTTCTTTTTGAATGATTATGGGAATCATATTATTATAGGGCTATAAAATACGGACTCTGAATAATAACTCACAGTTTTGAGCTCCACTAATGAATTTCAATGCATTTTTAAATAATCAGTGCTTCACATCCAGTGTGAATATCGTTCGTAAGCAGCTCCACTTACTGTGTGCTGGCATTTGTGAATCAGCCCTCATAAATCGCCTCAGTGTGATTTGAGAAAGATCTCTGAATGTAAGTAATAAAAGTTTGATTATCAGCTTCCTGAGTAGATTCATGCATAAGTCTGTATTGTAATGTGGAACTGACCTTACTTGGCCAGGAAAGTCAGAGGTCAGATCATTGCCGTATGAAGACTTAAGATGATGTTCTTGAGATATTCTTTAGTTATGAATGCTGCTTTTTGCAGGCTGATGTTGTGTAAGGAGAAATAAAGTTTTGCTGTGATGGCCATTAAGTTCACTTTGCCTCTTGATGCTTATCCATCTGAACTAATACATAAAGAAGGCCATCATGAATTACATCCACGATCTCTGCCAGTGATTTTCTCTGGAATGAATCATTGCTAAAGTGAAAGGGAAGAAAGAAATAGCTGGGCAAGAACACTACAATTATTTTGACATCAGGTCATTACAGGAGCTCCAGACTGACAAATAGATTATTAAAGATCCGAGGTGCACTTTATATGCTTAACTTTAAACATTTCAAACAATGCATTGCATTGCAATGGACATGAATTGAATTGCCTTTTTGCCTTTCTGTTGCTAAATAGCATTAAAGAGCAGTACCAATGATCTCTCAATTTTATTGAAAGACTTATTTTCATAAATTAAACCTTATTGGTTATGTTTGTATGGTTGACTTACAACTCTACACTTTATAAACACAAAAGGATCTGCAGATGCTGGAAATCCAGAGCAACACACACAAAATGCTGGAGGACCTCAGCAGATCAGACAGCACCTATGGAGAGGAATAAGCAGTTGACATTTCAGGCCGAGACCCTTCATCGTGAGTGGAAAAGAAAGGGAAGTAGCCAGAATATGAAGGCCTATCGCCTCCTTTTGGGTCTCTCCTCATTCCCTTTCTTCCATGGTCCACTCTCTTCTCCTATCAGATTCCTTCTTCAGCCCTTTATCTTTTCAACTTATCACCTCAAATCCCCTCACTTCATTCCCTCTGCCCACTCACCCATCTTCTCCCTCACTTTGTCTCACCTGTCACTTGACGGCTTGTTCTCCTTCTTCTCTCCCACCTTCTCATTCTGGCTTCTTCCACCTTCCTTTCCAGTCCAATGAAGGGTCTTGGCACAAAATGTCCACTGTTTCTTCCACTCTGTAGATGCTCCCTGACCTGCTAAGTTCCTTCAACTTTTGTGTGTGTTACTTAACACCTCACTGTCTCCATAGGTTTGAGGTGACATTATCGGCCAAAGGGCCTGTTCTATATAGTAAATCCCATGTTTTACAAAATTCCAGTTAAACTATACTGAGTATTGTGCACTGTTCTAGTTGTGACAACACAGAAAGCATTAGTTGTCCTGAAAAGAGAGCAGAGGAGATTTACCAGCATGTAACCTGGATTGGGGGACTTGTTATGGGGAGAGTTTGTCAGGCTGTGTTTGTTTTACCCAGTATAAAGGAGTCTCAACAATGACATGATGGGGATACAGATAGGGTGGATAATCTTGCTCCCCACAGCGAGGATATCAGGAACAAGAAGGCATGGGGATAAGGAAGGGGGAGGTGGGGTGGAAGAGATCTAACGGGGATTTGAAGATAAAGTTGTTCAGTTGCTCTTTGGAACTCACAGCTGGAAGAAGTGGTGGAGTCAAATAAATTTCAATTTTAAAATGCTGTATTTAGGAGATAGTTAGGCATTTAAACAGACATGACAGAGAAGTAAACAAGCTAAGTATGAACAAATGGGATCGTATTGGCAGGCAAAACAGTTGACACGTATGTGGTGGGCTGAAGGGCTAAATGTGGACCTGTACAACTCCCTGACTCTATGAAGCTTAACATTTCTACTTGAATTATTAGTGGCAAAGGACCTTTGGACTAGATGCTCTGGATTGCTTTCATATAACACTGAGCCAGTGCATGTTTATCCCTCAGAGTATGTACATTGCAATAATAGATGCACATTGTTAACAGTGAAAATGTGAGGTCAGGATTAGCTGCCCGCCCTCCCTACCACTACCCTACCCCGATGATCTCCCACTCCATTTTACGTACTGTATCTTATTCCTTGCATTAAGGCTTCGTTGTTTAACATTGGAGAAGTCTGTCTCTGGACCAAATTCACCCAAAATATGAAGGGACAAATAAGCTTTTGTCTTGATTGAGACAAGTGTGACTATTGATCCGACTGAACTAATAAAAAGGGAGGGCAGCATTTTCTTGAAAGTGCATGGAAAAGGGGACTGGCATTCTCCAGCATTTGTGGAATTTACATTAATGCTGATGATTAAAGGCAAGTCATGCATGGCAGTATTTTATATATGGCCTCATTAGTGTAAGATACGTATCAGTTGGAAATTAGATTTCTGCACATTGATGCATCAGGGTCTTTCAAGCATGTTTAGATCCTGTGATATACATCTGCAATTACAGAGGAAAATGTGCCCTTGATCTTTGCTTGACTGCCCAGCCACTCTTTTGTATTTTGTACAAAATCCACTGCATTTGCATTATTTTTTTCTCTCTATTTAACGTTAATGTAGTACATAGCCTTTATATATTGACAAAGACTTATTGTGCAGAGCAGTAAAAGAAAGATAATTACTGTTAACCAGGTCTGACCTGTCATATCAGTGGAAAAGATCCTTCGGCGCTGTTAGAAATCAAGCTATCAAATTTGTCTAATGACCTGTCCAAAATCTGTCCCTCAAAACTAATGAACAAGTCCTATCGCTTAAATCCATCATTGAGTTTCATAAGTAAGGAGCCATTTGATTTTAATTGAGAAAATGTCAATTACAATAGTTTGTTTTGTTTCCTTGGACATTAAGGTCTAATTTTTTTTTAGAGCTCTGGTCAGGTAATGGGCACACATCAGTCATCGAACCTAACATCTTGTGGTGTGAGTGATTTTACTTTCGCCTTGAACAGGAAGTTAACAACCTTCCCTATGTAGATAAGTACAGATGAGAGTACCTAGGCATGTATACATACACGGATACTTATTTATTTAGGGATACAGTGCGGAATAGGCCCTCCCAACAACCCCTGACAACCCCAATTTAACCCTAAGCTTATCATGGGACGATTTACAATGATCAATTAACCTATTCAGTATATCCTTGGATGGTGGGAGGAAACTGGAGCACCCAGAAAAAACTTGCACATTTCTTGGGGAGGATGTACCAGGACTCCTCACAGAGGGTACTGGGATTGAACTCCAAACTCTAACATCCCAAGCTGTAACAGCATTGTGGTAACCACTATGCCATACACACAAACACATTTACATAGATGTAAACATGCAAGGGTATGCACGATACGTGGACATATGCATATGAATGCACACATAAATGTAATTACACATATTTGTAAACATACGTTTGTACTTTACCTCACACTTCCCTAATACTTTACACACTGGTTCACACTCACACTCTCACTCTTGCACATTCACACTCAGACTCACACTCACATTTTCATTCTCAGACTTGTATTCACGTATACCCAGGTTGAAACTAAATGTCACTTGGATGATAATAGAACCAGATATGATCTGTTGCAAACAATATATCAAAATATCAGAGGAAGTGTAATAACTTTGTTCTTTGCTTTTCATTTGAGTATGATTTTGTAAAGGAATAGATATTTAGAGTCTCTGTAGGATCACTCTACATATTGACCCCAATTCTTTCTTTTGCATGGTCACCAGCTTTCCTGAACATCCATTTATATACAGATCTGATCCAAGCAATTTATTGAAACTTCCCTAATGGTTTGTCATGTGTTAAACAAATCATGCCAAGATGTAGTAACAGCTCTATTGAGCTAGTAGATTTTCAATCAAGTAAGTTGCTGGTGCATTTCTCCAAGTTCTCAGTGCCATACAATAGGAAGGATGTAGTTGTGTAGGAGAGAGCGTAGAGGAGATTTACAAGGATTCTGCCCAGATTGGAGATTTTAGTTGATGGAAGAGACTGGATAGGCCTGGTTTGCTTTTCTTGGAGCAAAGGAGGCGGAGTGTTGGCCTGACAAGTTTATATAAAATTATAAGTGGTTTAACTTGTGTGGATGTTCAAAATATTTATTCTATGTTGGAAGTATCAAAACCTAAAACAATGCATAACAGGGCCAATTACTTCAGCAAAAGAAGGGAAATGATAAAGGCAATTATCAAAATTTTAGTAAAAAAAGTCTGAAAGGCAGCAAAGCTGTCAATTTTCGAACTATCTCTGTTGTTTGTCATGGAGCAGAGGGTACAAATTACTTCTCTGTGTATGTTCTCCTTTCCCCACTCCTAGCCATGAATGTCCAGTGTTAAAGTCTGATCTCTGGAGTGATGGATACTAAGCAGAGATAAGGGTCTCCTCAGAGGGAGAATTGAATATTCTCCACAGAGGACATTTTTGTTGCAAATATCTAAAGCTCTAAACAGCTGGTGGGTCCAGTTATTTAAATTAAAATATTTCACGTTACTCAGAATTTCTTATGAAAAATATTAACTCTCTATCCCTTTAGTTTTGACAATGTTCAGGTATCTGAAGGAAAATTAAAAATCACAAGGCAAAAAATGTACACATTGTCGATGGAAAGGTTTAAATTATATTTAGGAATTGGACTAGCACAGACCTTGTGCATTTCTTGATGGCTGAATCAGTAGATGAGTGTCACTATATTGCCTGGTAATGATCTTAGTCGTGGTTTGCCTGTGTTTACAAAATACTGGAATTTGGAAAGAAATAATTCTTGAAATTATAAATATTTCTGCTATGGATGCTGTCTGGTGCTGCTGAACTATCTTCTTGAACCCACTGAAGCAATTTAATATAATTGTACAGCCGTTTCAAAGGGCTGTTAATAGTCAATTATATTGCATTTGCAAAGGGATTTCAAATGGTCACAAACCAGTAGATTTGATGTATGCATTTTTGATCATTTATTGATGACTTAATAAACATCCAATTAGAGAAAAAGCATATTAAACACGTTCTTATGCAACAGGAGTTTTTATCATAACTAAATTTAAAGTTTTTTATTAATCACAATTGAGCTTTTAAGGGGCTTATTTTACATGCATTTGCATTGCAAAAGGATTTTTTTTAGGATAGTGGTGATATGAGTCGGGGTGGGGGCTTTCAGATGGATGAGAAAGTTCTATGATTTTCACAAAATATAATCGTGTGTCTATTCCAGTCAATTGTGGGATTCCACTGCAGACATAGTCCCATTAATAAGAGAGGCTAGTACAGCTTCATTAATTGTTGCTGCTTCCACAGAAATTAACTTCTTTTGTCCTCTGTCAGTTTTGTGATTTTATACTTAAATATTTGATGTTCGTCTATTATATTTTAAAATGGTGAAGACTGCAGAAAGTGATAAATGTGTACAAAGCCTGCAATTATTATTCCATTAATCAAATCATCATTGTGATCTATATTTAAATGCCCTATCAAATTATCACAGAGCTGTGATGTGGGTCTTTTGAATCAGGAGAAATTATGCATAACATTTTCCATTAATCATTGTACCTTTTAGCATGGACAGGACTCAGTTCTAATAATAGAGCTAATCATTGCCAGAAGTATGAGCCAGAAGAAATATTATTAAGAAGTATTTCAGCTGGGTGAAGATTGTGGTCTCGGGAGGTTGTTGAAAGGTGGACCATTGCCTCTCTATTACATCAATGAATCAGTTATAAATGCCAGGAACAAAATCTCCATTTAGCATTCATTCTCTGAAGGTCCCCTATTCTGTTCTTGAATGCAATTGTGTTGTAGTTGCAATCGAGTTGTCCTTTGCAGTTCAAATCCCAAACGTCTTGAGATTTTTTCTTTTGTTAGCCAGAAGTGCTAACCTTAAAATAAATCCCTGGAGTGAAATTTCTGGAGTCTTGCGAAACACTGATTGGAGAAATACACCAACTGTCAGCTTTGTGGCGAATCAATCATCTCGAGATTTTTATCATTTTTCTCACAGAATGTACCTGGTCCTGCAGCTCTACTGCTCTTAAGTGCAAATCTCCCTCATGACTTATTAGGACATTTGAATTAATGAGCTCAGTGCTTAGAGCTAAACTGTTTGTAGGAATGGGAATCAGCATGCTGTGTGCTTCAGTACAATTTACGTTGTGTCACATATTATTCTCATAAACATATTGAAATCGATGCAACACAAGTGAATGCATTCGCATTTGTGTTAAACATAGTGCAAGCTGTCTTGCTGATGAAAAGTAAATCTTTACTTCCATTGCTATTGATATCATGACTTCCTTTGCCATGATAAAAACTAGTAGCATCAGTCCAAATTAAAATAGGCGTTCATTGAAATATCAGGTGCAGTCTTGAGAGCCTTTAGAAACATAGAAACATAGAAAGCTACAGCACGTTACAGGCCCTTTGACCCACAATGTTGTGCTGACCATGTAACCTACTCTAGAAACTGTGTGGAATTTTCCTAGCGCATAGCTCTAAGCTCCATATAAGTACCTAAGAGTCTCTTAAAAGACCCTATTGTATCCGCCTCTCCCACTGTCACGGCAGAGCAACCCACCACTCTCTGTGTGAAAAACTTGCCTGTGACATCTCCTCTATACCTACTTCCAAACATCTTAGAACTATGCCCCTTGTGTGAACCACTTCACAGAGGGTTGTTCTTCTATAGAGAGAGCTTAACTCAAATGCATTTCAAATGTCCAGGAATATTTTGATTTGCAATTTTTCTTTCTCATTTTATAAGGAAGATGTTGCACACAAATCTATCTTCTGGCACTATAAGTGAAACTGTGTTTGGTGAATTTATTGGTGTGGACCTACTAGTCTTTTTGTCCTTGATAGCCATTAAGTTTGTGCTATAACAAGGGGGTGCTGGCTTTGCACCTAGTTGGAAGTACGGGACAAATATCATTAACTGTAGCCCAAAAGGCAATGGGGACAGTAGAACATTTGAGGGAACATTTGTTTTACCTTTCAGTAGGCTGAGCTCAAAATAAATCTGCAGTAAATTTGAATTTGGGGAAATCCGCATTATTTACATTTGTATCACATTAGTATTAGTATCACATACATTCTTATGGAGCTTATTTTTGTTCATTTTACTGATTTGTGGTATATAATTGACATGAAATATACTTTGTTTGTTTCCATACTGCGCATTTGCCTTCTCATATTACAAATTGCCAGTTTGTGTATTTTATTGGTATTGATTGCGGGTTGCTCCAGCTACATCTTGTGACTCCTGAGTTCAACCAATTTATTTGCCTGGTATAAAGAATGAGCATGCATTCTTCTGCACAATACAGAAGGTGCTCCATTTACTAAATACTGTCATGGAAGAAAATACGAACCTCTTAATCCAGCTCAGATGCATCGTGTATTCAGGAGAAGTGATCTTCACAGGCAATGTTACTCCTTGCTGCTGGACATTTCTCCTTCCCACTCTTGGAGCAGCTCTAGCCCTAAGATTAGTTTGCTAGCAGCAATTGACCTCCAGCCCTTGCGATTTTGATATGTCTAAGGTCGATCAGCTAACTCTTCCTGCTATTTCAGCTCAACAACTGGCTTAGGTGGAATGCAGGGGTTAAAGTCATTCATATCTCAGTCTGATTATATCAGCAGAGCTAATGAGAATCTCCAAATGTCTGGATTGCTTAATAGGTCAAGAAACTCCCTTTATCAGTAACATAATGCAATAAGTTGTCTGTTTTCTACATTGTTCGAGTGGTGTGAGAGTGGGACAGAAAGATTGAGTTGAAAATGCTCACTGAAGCATACAGTTCTAAAAGGAACTGCAGGCAAACATGAAACTTCTATTCATGCACAGACTCACATAGAAATCCAGGCTATTCCAGCTGATAGGTGCAGATCCTTCCCAGGCTGCAAATGTACAACCTGTGCCTGTGAGTGAGCAATGGGAAACTGACTGGATGGACTTGCTGGCGGCTGTGAGGCTGCAAGCAGCTGCGTTCATGTTGGAAATCTTTGCGGCAATAAACGCAGACTATTTTCTAACGAGGAGCAAATTCAAAAATCAGAGGTGCAAAGGGACCTGAGAGTCTAACTTTCAGGCTGAGTTGGTAGTAAGGAAAGCAAATGCAATGTTAACATTCAATTCTAGAAGACTGGAGTATAAAAACTAGGATAAAATGAATACGCTTGATAAGGTTTTGGTCAGACTGCACTGGGATATGGTTAGCACCATAAGGCCCTTTATCTAGAAAGGATGTGCCGGCATTGACGAGGATCCAGAGGAGGCTCACAAGAATGATCCCAGGATTGAAGATGTTAATGTATGAGGAGTGTTGATGGCTTTGGGTCTGTACTCGCTGGAGTTTAAAAGAATGAGTGGAGATTTCATTGTAACCTATCAAATACTTAAAGGCAAAGATGGAGTGGACATGGAGAGGATGTTTACTATAGTGGGAAAGTCTCGAGAGCACAGCATTAAAATACAAGGACATCATTTGGAACAGAGATGAGGAGGAATTTCTCTAACCAGAAAGTGGTGAATCTGTGTAATTAATTGCCTGTGGAGATGGCTGTGGAGGCCAAGTTATTGGGTATACTTAAAGTGAAGGTTCTTAATTAGTAAGTGTGTCAAAGGCAACAGGGTGAAGGCAAGTGAATGGGGTTGAGAGGGATAATAAATTTGCCATGATGGAATGGCGGGGCATTTTCCAAGGGTTAGATGGCTTAATTCTGCTCCCTATGCCATATGGTCTACTATCTGAGTGGTTGAATTAAACATCCCAGTTTAGTTGCCTTCATCTTTCCTTACATATAATCCAAGGCGCTGCATTTTCAACTTGAAAAATGTTTGGATTATGGAAAGTTTTCAGGAGCAGAACCCCGCTGTAACCTAGGGAGGATGTTTAACTGGTGCATCTGTCATTCCACCCCATAAATTCCACTTGGTGATCAAGTTATTTATTACTTTGTTACTTATTTTAAAAGGAAATTGCTGCATGTGTTTTGATTAACTTTAATCATTTTATTTTGGTTCACAAAGCTTTTAATAGGTGTTATTATATCAATATTTTAGAGCAGGGATTCCCAACCTGGAGTCCATAGACCCCTTGCTTCATGGTATTGGTCCATGGCATAAAAAAGGTTGGAAATCCCTGATCTAGAGCAATATTGATAGCCTTTAAGTCTCCCTTTCTCTCTTGTTTTACTCATTGTCAAACATTCTAAGGACACTCCAGGAGCATTGTCTCAGCAAACCACTTCCTAAGGCCCACTGATCTCTGACAGGTTAAGACACCTCCATCCAAACCTCTCAGGTGTGGAGGGTCAGCTTATCCAGCCCGAGTAAGTATCAGCAGGTTGAGTCCATGGGTTGTTAGTCTGGACAGCAGGCTGGTTTGAGCTGTAGTTGTTCCAGTTATTCCACTATAGTCTTTCCTAAGCCCTTAATACACTCAGAAAAGTAGTGGAGGAACTCGACGGATTAGGCAGCATTTATGGAGGGGAATAAACAGTCAATGTTTTGAGCCAAGACCCTTCATCAGGACTGGAAAGGAAGGGGGAAGAAGCCAGAATAAGAAGTGGGGGAGGGGAGAGACTGCAAACTGGCAGGTGATGGGTGAGTTCAGACTAGGATAAGATGGGTGGATGGGGGAGGGGGTGATGAAGTCAGAGTCTAGGAGGTGATAGCTGGAAGAGATGAAAGGTTGAAGAAGAAGGAATCAGATAGGAGAGGAGAATGGACCATAGAAGAAAGGGAAGGGTAGGCACCAGTGATGTGATAGGTAGCGAGGAGAAGATAAGATGTGAGGCAGGAACCAGAAAGGGGAATGGAAAAGAGAGAAGGCAGGGGGAGCAAATACTGGAAGCTTGAGGAATTGATGTTCATGTTCTAGTGGCTACACAGATGAAATATTAGGTACAGCTCCTTAACCTGAATGTGGCCTCATCGTGGCATTAGAGGAAGCCACAGATATTGGCTATAGAGAAACTAACTAATGTGTTTGGAAGAGAAAACATGTAATCTCATTGAATACAACTACAAGGAGTGGATATATCTACAGAGTTACAGTTTCTTCACCACCAGCTCCCTGCAAAACTTCCACCCAGCCTTCTGTCATATATTTGTAAGGTGCATCTCCAGCATACTGTGATCATATTTACCATATTTCTTGCAAAATGGAAGAAAGCCATTTCAACCCATTGAGTCTCTGCCAAGTTATAGAGCAATCTTGTTCTCTACCACTCTTCCCTGTAACCTATTCTCCCTGGACTTCCTCCTTCCTCCTTCCTACCAAAACTTAAAATTCCTTTTGCATGCTGTATTATTTTGATTAGATTAGATTATGAGGACACACCATCCTCTTTTATTGTCATTTAGTAATGCATGGATTAAGAAATAATACAATGTTCCTCCAGTATGATATCACAGAAACACAAGACAGACCAAGCCTGAAAAACTGGCAAAAACCATATAATTATAACATATAGTTACAACAGTGCAAGCAATACCGTAATTTGATAAAGAACAGGCCATGGGCACGATAAAAAAAGTTCAAAGTCCCTCGAAAGTCTCAACATCTCATGCAGATGGGAGAAGGAAGAAAACTCTCTTCGTGCCATGAGCTTCCAGCGCCGCAAACTTGCCGATGCAGCATCCTAGAAACACCCGACCACAGTCCGACTCTCAGTCCGTCCGAAGAATTCGAGCCTCCACCCAGCTCTCCGACACAAGAACCGAGCACCATCTCTGCCGAGCGCTTCGACCCCAGCCCTGACCACCAGCAACAGGCAAAGCTGAGGATTTGGGGCCTTCCCTCCGGAGATTCTCGATCGCACAGTAGCAGTGGCAGCGAACCGGGCATTTCAGAAGTTTCTCCAGATGTTCCTCTGTGCTTCTCATGTCTGTCTCCATCAAATCAGAATTGTGCATGGCCCCTATTTAACAAATATGATATCATTTCACCAGAGTGGTTGCGCGCTGCGTCGCGCCGCCATCTTTTCCTCCCGCTCCATCTTTTGAGAATCCATACACAAAAACTCTTCAAAATATGCCCCTGAACTCATTCCAGAAAAAAAAACATGATTAATCAGCTGAGAAGTTGGTGGACTAAGTTGGAAGTATTACCCCATGATCTCTTCCAATATAGAGATGCTTCTAAGACATTATGCACTTAATTAGTTAAGTAATTTCTTTCTTTTTTCTCTCAAATGCCCAACTACACTGGATACTATTGATACCATAGTTTAAAAGAGTAGATGTCATTTAGCATTCTTTATCTCCTGAATCTCTTATGAGGGATTGAATTATGCTGTTGTTTAACACATTGTCCTTTCACCTCAGAGGCTTAAGTGTAGGTTAAAGTTAGAGAATGAAAGTTTGCTAATCACATGCACCCTTATGTGCAACAGCTTGGGGCATTATTACCCTGGCTTTTCTCATGCTGTGTAGGGAAGAGGGCAATTTCTGATGAGCACAAAGCAGAAAAAATGCCTATATTCACACAATTTTACAAAAGGTTGTCTGTCCTGTTCAGTGAAGTCACCAACAAAGCGAGTCTGAGAACTGGAAGTATCACACTGCAAAAGCATGGCTTATTTTCTCTGATGCTGTTGGAGGGAGGGGGGAAGTGTTTAAGACATGTTCTTTTGACTCTGCAGATATGAAATTTGCATAATTCATGGTCAAGGTTGTCACTGGAAAATAAAACAGTACAGCTGAGTATGCTTTAGACATTGTTCCATTGTATTTCACTCCTCAAAATGAGTAGAAAGTTGCATACATATTTTAAAGAAGTTCACTAAGTATCTACAGACCTACTATGTTTTTATTTTGTTCAGAGATTTTCAAATGTTATTTTCAAATGTGATCCCTGCCTGACTTAGTTACCCAGAAAAATTTTACCTGCCCTTATCAATCCTGTTATGTGATATCCCTAGTTAATGCCTAAATGAAATATATGATCAGTTTTGATACATTGAATTAGCATCAGTAACATTACAATTCCTGACAGAAGGTATGCCTGAACATATTAACTAAATATAGTTGAGTTATTGTGTAAAATAAAATGAAGTGAGACAGCGTTACAAACAGGAATATATTCACAGAACTACTACCAATGCTGCTTGAGGTAGTAACATTGTCATATCCAATTTTATTCTATTTCATTTCATTTAAAATGAAGTCTAATAACATGGGCCAAATGGAACTTCTTGTAGCTAGTGGTTCTGCAGAGACCCACAGCTCTCAGCTGCTTGCAGGTAAATCCGGGACTTATGGCCCTGTTGTAAACCTGGGACAAGTTGAGAGTCGGAAAGTCTGGTCCATCACAGAAGTGGATGCAGAGTTTGATACAGCTGGTTGCTCAGCTTCACTAGGCAAACTAACTCCATCAGTCACTCCTAGCACAGGAGTGGTTATAATGATGATCTGAATAGTTATCCCGATCCTTGGAGATTGAATTTGGGGGAAAAAAGAAGATAGCCTCAATATTTACTGATGTTAATGTTTTATATTGTTTCACAATAAATAATTTGTAACATATTAAAATGAGATAAAATAATCTGAATAGTTCTTTATTGCCTCCAAGTATCAGGAGAGAAGATTTAGGACGGAGATGAGGAGAAACTGTTTTTTCCCAGAGAGTGGTGAATCTGTGGAATTCTCTTCCCAGGGAAGCAGTTGAGGCTTCCTCACTAAATGTATTTAAGAAACAGTTAGATAGGTTTTACATAGTAAGGGAATTAAGAGTTATGGGGAAAAGACAGGTAGATGGAGCTGAGTTTACGGGCAGATCAGGTATGATCTTTTTGAGTGGTGGGGCAGGCTTGATAGGCCAGATGGCCTACTTCTGCTCCTATTTCTTATGTTCTTATGTAAAAGTTTAAACACCATTACAAAACCAATTCTGACATTACTAACTTGACCTTGCCTCTCTTAGACTGACCAGTCACTGTGCGGGTGGAACCTCAGTGAAACTCGTTAAGCACTGAATAAACCCTTGGGCGTTCATGTTTGTGATGGATCTGATCTTTTGATTTCCCTTGGTTAATGAGGGAGAGCAAGGTCCATGTGAATGGCTGGATTGGAATCCAATAACATTTGGCTTTGGAATATGCAACAATCGATAAGTTGAAAGAAACCAGGGAAAAGATCCGTCGTTAACTGGAACAAAGCACTAAATTCAAGGAACAGACATTGCCCACTGTTTTGAGGATGTAATCTTGCAGCTGATAAGATAATGAAATATGTAAGCATTACAATTTAAGTTTTGTTGTTTGGAGATGTTGAATTCATGTTCCCAGCCACTATACAATGCTCAGTAGAGCCAATGACAGTCTGAATATTCCAGATTCACTTTAGGCTGGAACATGGGGAAATAAATAAATCTTCTTGCAAGTTATTTTGGATATTGTGATATACCCCATGCAATCCTAATATCAGGAGCACCTGCCATTGGGACAGTAATGGGAGGCACAGTGGCACCGTATATAGAGCTGCTACTTCAATTCTGACCTCTGGTGCTGTCTGAGTGGAGTTTCCAAGTTTTCCCTGTGACAGTGTGGATTTTTCTCCAAGTACTACAGCTTCCTACCACATCCCACTGACCTGTGGGTTGGTAGGTTGATTGCTAACTGTAAATTGTTCCTAATGTGTGAATGAGTTGTAGAATCTGGGAATAGTAGTTGGGAATATTGGGGCAATTAAACATTAGGGACGGTGTAAGATTGTTTATTGGTTGGCATGCACAGTACTTGGTAGGCTCAAGGCTAAAGGAGCAATTTCTATTCTGTTCAAGTTAGAGATTCTTCTAATTGCCACATTTGGGGAATGTTATTCTAACTGCCACATTTGGTCTTACCCTATCAGAGATATTCCTTTTGTCCTAGCCATCTCTTCTACACTACTTCTGCTACTGAAGACTAACCTGTTTTTTTCTACTTCACTGTGCTGATAACACATTGGTTCTGAAACATTCACTGTTCCTCTTTTCACAGATGTTGCCTGGCCTATTGAGTGTTGAAAGCGTTTTCCATTTCGAATGTAAAAGTGGATTGTGTGATTTTGTTTTGTTATATTTTATTAGCACCAGCTCATTAAATAAATTTGGTGATAAAATTATCATTGATACAGTCCCTTTAATATTCTTTCAGTGATTCGAGTGAGTAAAGGGACATGTTTTATTCAACCCATCTGTGATTTTCAAGCTCCAGTAATAACTGTTTAGCCCATCTGCCCCTTTTAAACACTTCACTTAACAACAGATTTGTTTTGATCTGATCACCATTATTCAATAGTTTGGATTTATAAAGCTAACCAGATGGAATTAAAAATGTAATTTGTGTGAGTTTACTATTTCAAATAAACAGTATCCATTGCTATGTTAAGGTATTGCACAGGTGCGTGATAACAGTTGTGTGAGTTTACAGTAAAGGGCGAAACTTCTTTTTCTGAAGAATGGCTGACTTTCTCAGCTGCAGGTGGCTGCAATTGGCATGAACATAAAATTACATAGAAATTTGTAATCATTTCCACCCTCCTAGCTTGTAAAGATGTGAATGTTTGGCAGATACTTTTACATGAAGAGAAAAATATGAGGATGAAAAGCAATTATTGGTATTGAAACAGATGGCTTGAAATTAATGAATCAGCATTGCCTACCTGATGCACAGGACACCTGTAATCATTGGTATTCATTGATATAAATAACCAAACCTTGGGAATTTGACATTTTTATGAATCTGACAACTCTTATTGGTTCTACTATTAGTTCTAGTTGCAAGAGACAAGTCTCTTTTCTATTTGAATAGAAAGAGCATCAGAAAGGAAATGAAAAACAAGTAGACAATGATACAAGAAGAAATAAGGGAATAAATCTTCCTCAGAAACAAGGGAAAATCTGCAGGTTCTGGAAATCCAAGCAACACACAGAAAATGCTGGAGGAACTCAGCGTTATGGAAAAGAGTAAACATAAGCATTTCGGGCCAAGACATCCGGACTGAGTTCCTCCAGCATTTTGTGTGTGTTGACGAAACTTTTTCATGTTTCTAGCATAATTTGGACCAGCTTGGTCAAAGAATTCCAGATTTTACCAGATGTGACATTTAGAAATTAGAGTGGAAAACCTTTTGCCTTTTCCAGTGGACACAAAAGCCTTTCCCTGAATGGCAAAAGCATTGAGTGACATGCTGAAGGAAATAGTTGGTCAAGAATTTCATCCACAATTTAACTTCTAAGCTGCTTTACAAAGGAAACCTACTAATTTTTCAGAATGTGCCTTCAAGTATAAGAAATATCCTGTAGTAAGCTTGAAAGATTACAGTAGGGCTTCCTTTTTGAATGGAAAAGCAGGTAACAAAAATAGCAACTTGCTGTGAATTTAAAAGTCACTGCCGCCCTGAAGCCTCCTTCCAGCAAAACAGCTGTCACAAGTGCACAGAGCACATTACATATCAAGCAAAAAAGTTACACCAGCCGCAGCTAGTGCAAAATCCTATGTGGCAGTACATATGTTACGTTGTACCTTTTCTGTTGAGCTGGAATGACGTATCCTTTTCTGCTTTCCCGTTCATCACATTTTGTCACAACACTGATGAACTCACTGCAGTGCAAGACTCACTTTCAAAATTATTGTCTCTAAAATTGAGCTTACAGTTGGTCTCCAAGGATGAAACAAGTTAGAAAAAGGCTAATGCATCATTATTTTTTGTATTTCAGTTTATATATTTATTGAGTAAGTTTATTTGCAGTGTCATGGTAGATAAAACATCAATTCTGAACCGATAACTTGAGTTATTTTTGTGTCACAAGGGTCTGCTGCCATTTTTCCCTCCAATTAAATGTTCTTTCTGCAATTGACGTTCTTTCAAGATAAATTGCTTAAGTTTTTAAATAACCTGATAGAACTGGTCTTGCCACTTACATTTCGCATATTGGTATCAAAGCAAGCTAAGAAGTCACGATTGAGTAGAGTTGATACTTTATTATTGCTCAATATGCTTCTTGTGTGATACCCTTAATTAATGACCTGTCACTGCTGCCAACTCTTGACCACCAGTTCTTTATTTCAGTGTTGAAATGCCCTTTCTAATGGATGTAATCCCTGTTTGATATGGCAACATTTATTATCGTCTGGCTGGGTTTCTTTCAGTTCAAATAGATTTGTATGAAAATTTCACCCAGACATTCTGCTTTACTTAGTGGCAACACTTTTGAGTTTGCAGACACTTTATTCAAACAGTGTTCGAATGTCAGATCAGATTTTGCGCACAAAAGGTGAATGGATAGCAATGCAATCAAGGGTATAGCTCTTTTCTTCCCTGAGGCTAGATTCCACTGTGCAGCTACAATGATTTTTTTACATCATAATTATTCATTTCACTTGTTAACAATGATCACTTCAGCTGTGACCTGATTTTAAGAAGCCTTCATTAACTTTTTGGTCATAATAGGACACACTTTTCCTGTGTGGATTCAATGGTGATTGTGAATGAATTATGATATTACTTTCAAAACTACCCCCAATGATTAATGAAAAATAAATGTTTCGGGTTTCCAGAACTTTTATTAAAATAATGAGCACCTTGAGAGAGAGAAATGCTGGAGGCTTAGGACGGAGAAGCTTTGTTAACTCTCAAGGTAAAAACTGGACAAGGATTAGTGCAATACAGCAAGAGCACTTGGACAATTTATTTTTGTGTTTAGTAATGCTTTCGATACCTCCATGCATATCGCAGGGAAAAGAATGAAAAATGGTGCTCGTATAACATCATCCATTGGCAAACCTAATTCAGTTGTAGAAAATAGTGGAAGTACATGGCTTTTTCCACGTCTGTCTAAGTGGTTGGAATATTACTACGTATCTGATGGAAGTGAATCACTTCCTATCTGACAACATAGGTTTTGTAGTCGCATAAAGATGCCATGCCCTGATATAGGAAAAGAGGATTTCTTCAGAGTGTACACTAGCAGACAAGAGCAGGTACTGTCAAATACATGAGAAAGAGAACACAAAAACAATATTTACATGTTAATTAATATTGTGAGGATCAAGTGATAGACCTCTAGATGAAAAGGTAAAAACTAAAATGAATTTGAGAAATGAGACAATATTAAAATAAATACAAAATAAATGTCATTTTCTAGTGAAGTGTAAAGGATATAAGAATGGTTAATTGAGAATATATATAAAACAGCAAGGAAATAATAACAACATGTGCTTTTATATAAGTATTTTGAAAAAAATAGAATGCAAAGTGCCCAGGACTGAAGAGGGCATCTAATTGCATAGAAATGAAATATGTTTTGCATCTTTTTTTAACAAGTGTTATTGCAAGAAAAAATAGGTCATGGATACTCTATGGGGCAATTCTTAGTGACAACTTAGGCCAATGAGTCAAGAAAAAGAGATAGCAGAGAGTCTAGGCATTTTTGAATCCTCCTCTAATATGCGAATACTCCTGGGGATGACATAGAAGTCAGCTTAAGGATTTTGCAGAAGAGTAGGGTGTTGGTTTAATGCCAGTTGTGCATAATGCATTGGAATCCATAATTTGACATTACAATGAGAATTTCATTGTGCTGAAGTAAATTAGGAACAACTAATTTGAATGAGTTAAATGCAAATTTAATAGAACCTTTTCAACATCTGTGAATTTTTATATTATAACAATTGAAGCATTAGGCAGAAGTTTGGTGGCATGGCTATAAAAAATTATTTATAGACAAAGATATTTTCTGATTAATGACTGTTGCTGAGATTGGAAAAAGGCTGGAAATAATGTCCATCTGCCTTTTGTCTTTACTTTCTTTTCTTACCTCTCAATCTTTCTCCCTGTTGATAACTGATGAACTCAGTGGACAAGGCAATACAATATTAAAGCCAGACAAAACACAAAATAAGGTTATTTGTAACAGGGATATACAAAAGGATTCAGGTGAACCTAGGAATGTTAACAAAATGAATGAATAACCAACTGATGCAGTTTGAATGCCAAGAATGGGCTGCTGCTAATTGGCTTACAAAACATAGAATGGGAATTCTAAGGCTGCTTAGCCTCAAGTGTACGCTTTTCAGAATGGGAGAGAAAAATAATGGGATTAATCAAAACAGTATTTTCTTATTGGATCCTACAGAAATGCACTTGCACATACAGAAGAAATAACAAATCCATTTTAACCAATATAAAGTGTTTGTAAAGAAACCATTATGACCCTAATCTCATCAGTCTCATTGAAAACAGTAATTTGCTGTGTGCTGAAATCAGTGGCTGCTGGACATTAAGCTGTTGAATGGCAAAATTGTTCATAATCAATAATATGAATGCTATTTCCAACATTCCACCCCTGGTCTATCCCTGCCCTGATTTTCTATGCTTTCTTCATGACCATACTTCCTGTTGATAGCTGGATGGGACAAGTTAAACTGGAGACCTGTGTTCTACAGCTGATGTCCACATACCATCTACTCCCATTCTGACTAATGACTTTGTCTCAGATCACAAAACCTGAGATTGCATTCGCTGGTATCAACAGCCCTTAAACTACAGTATGTAACACTGATAATATATTGCTTTGATCCAATATTTGGCAATTGAGCTGAAGTTTAGAAGTTGAATTCAAGTGGTACTGGCACTACAAAGTATACTTATCAATACTAAGTGGCGATTGAATTTCTAGCATGTCCCAAGTGTATTTAATTTGACAATAGATTATCCCAAAAGGCTCTTTTCCACAAATACAGTCCACAAAAGAGCTTTTCTCTTCCTCATTGAAACTAAATTATTTTAACTGGTTGAATAACGGTTGCTGTAAAACCATCCTCAGAGGACTGATATTGATAACAACAACAGTTAAGCACAGTGAATATATTTTAACTCTGACTTTCTGCAGCACTTATGCTTGTTAATGTTCTGCACATCTCAGGATATAATTGAGAGCATACAGTATTTTTAGGAGATTAAAAAGTAAAACATATCTCCAAATTTATGTTTTGTGAACTATAAACAGCAACAAGTTATTCCAGTTCAAAAATCAGATTAAGTTGCCAAAAAATGCTATCTTTCATATGTGAATATGGATAGAAACTCATGTTGTTTTTAAATGAAAATTTCTTTATTTTGCAAGATGGTGCATTGCTGATTCGGAGAAAATTCATTGTCCATCCGTGATTGCCCTTGAGAATGTGGAAATGAGTTATCATATTGATCTTCTGATGAAACTAGCCCACAGTGTTGTTGGGTTGGGAGTTCCTGGATTTAAATTTAGATCAGTGATTATGAAGTTATATAATGGATTTAAATACCTCATTTACTGGTGCAAATGTTATTACCTGTGCAATATGTGCTACAGAACATCCTCACTGAGAGGAGTGATCATGAGTAACCAATATACTTATCTGCACCTCCAAGAGAAGCTCTGTGTGGTTGGCAGTCCCCTTTTCATATGCTAAATTTTGGACAGATTATCCCCCTGATCCAATATTCGCTGCCCATAGCACCATTTTACATTCTGCCAGGACATCCGTACATGAACATGGGTGTTTCTGTTCCCAGCATTTAGGAATTCAGTGTGATCTATGCTCGATTCTCAAGACAGTTTTTTTAGTTACATAATGACATTCACAAAAGGTAAGCTTTTGATATATTCTTACATATTCTTGTATAAAACTTACCTATATTATTGGCCAAGATGTCTGCAGTGATTTTATAATCTAATGACTGTGACATTTAGTCCAATTGTTTATTCAGGCAAAAATTCCCAGGAACTAGCTAGCTTCAGGAAAATAGTAACTGCTTTCAGTTCAATTCAACATCTTGATAACTCTACCAGGCATGCTGGGATGATATTTTATATTTAGTTATATCAAAGCTCTCAGGCCTCACAGTAAACTGTCCTCTTTTAAGGATGTTCAACAATTAGAACATAGAACATTGAAATCCACATCACATTACAGGCCCTTCGGCCCACAATGTTGTACTGACCATGTAACCTACTCTAGAAACTGCCTAGAAATACTCTACCGCAAAGCCCTCTATTTTTCTAAGTTTCATGAAAAACTTTTATTGTATCATCTCCACCACCATTGCCGGCAGTGCATTCCACGCACTCACCATTCTCTGTGTGAAAAACCTACCTCTGACATCACCTCTGTACCTACTTCTAAGCAACTTCAAACTATGCCCCCTCATGATAGCCTTTTCAGCCCTGGGTGAAAAACCTCTGGCTAGCCACACAATCAATGCCTCTCATTGTCTTATACACCTCTATAAGGTCACCTCTCATCCTCCATCGCTCCAAGGAGAAAAGGCCAAGTTCACTCAACCTATTCTCATAAGGCAAGCTCTCCAATCCAGGCAACATACTTGTAAATCTCCTCTGCACTCTCTCTATAGTTTCCAGTAGTGAGATGACCAGAACTGAACACAGTACTCCAAATGGGGTCTGACCAAGGTCTTAACTTGTACTGATTTTCCTCTACTAGATTAATATTCCTGTGCAATAGTATGGGTGTGTTGCAGTGTCAGTGGTCCCACTGCCAGGTGATCTGTGGCAAGTTGCCCTCCTTGTTTATATAAAAGCGATGCCCCAAGACATGATGTCCAATCTTTATCTCTTATCCAAAAGTCAGATTTACTGAGAAATTCATCTTTGATCAAAGGTACTAAGCAGGTAATATCAAAGTTCAAAGATCAATGTACATTTATTTTCAGGCAACCACAAAACAGAGAAACCCAAAAGAACCTCCCCAAAAAAGACCAATGAACACCCAACGTGCAGAGAGATAAAAAAAAATAAATTGTGCAAACAATGAAAGTAAGAAAATAGCATTCAGAATGAAAGGGAGTCCTCAGACACGAAGCCTAGGGTAGCCAGAGCAGGCAGGGGTGCAGTGCTAGCTGGAGTGTGTCGGGCACCTCTTTAAGAAAAAAGCCAAAATAAACAAGCTAATTAGTTAGGTGCCGCCCAGGGTGATTTGAGTATCTCAGAATCTGATGATCTCCTGGGATTTCTACGCACAATAGACTCTGGAGTTTACAAAGAATGGTGCCAAAAGCAAAAAAAATTCCAGCGAGTGGATTGAAGAAGATGTTTTTGCTCACAGAACAGCCACTCGCTGGATTTTTTTGTTTGTTTTTGGCACCATTCTTTGTAAACTCCAGAGTCTGTTGTGCGTAAAAATCCCAGGAGATCAGCAGTTTCTGAGATACTTAAATCACCCTGGGCGGCACCTAATTAATTAGCTTGTTTATTAAGTTTTTTTTTCTTAAAAAAGTGCCGGACGTGCTGCGGCTAGCACTGCACCCCTGAGAGCAGGCCCAAAGCCTCAGCCTCAGTTCAGCGCATAGCGGAGTGAATGTCACGGAGCCCTCAGACACAAAGCCCAGAGCAGCCAGAGCAGGCCATAGCTTCAGTGCAGTGCAGAGTGGACTAGACTTCGCAGAGCAGTGAGTAGAACCGGCCCAACCCTTGCCTCTGGTCCCAACACCCTGCCTTTTATGCAGTAGTAGTAATTGTCAATGACAGAAGTAGCTTCCATTGGCTTTAATGAAAATATATTTGAAGAGTTTCAGAATCTTACTACGAAGTGTATTTCTCAGCCCAGGATGAAGTTCAGTCTTTAGCCAAGAAGAATGAAAGTTGATCTTATTGAATCATATGAAACTCTCACGAGACTTGAAAATCAAAATAACTGCAGATGCTGGAAATTTGAGTTTTAAAATAAAATGTGCTAAAAATACTCAACTGATCAGGCAGCATCAGTGGAAAGAGATAAAGTCAGTGCTTCAAGATGGAGGACCTTTTCACTATCTTCAATCTTGCATGGTCAGCTATTCGCAACTGAAATGAATAAAATTTCCCGCAGTCCGAGTTGGTGAAACTTTGGAATTCACTTCTGAAGAGAACTGTACTGCTCAGTTACTGCAGGAAATTATTGCTGAAGTAAAACTAATCATGATCTAATTTAATGAAGCTATAGGGACAAGGGACTAAATGACCTATTCCTGTTTCTATATATTTATATTATAAATGTGTCTTTTGAAATAACGTTTGTTGATATTACATTGACCATATGACCTTACTGATTACAGATGAGATGGCATACTTTTTGCAAGGCAGCATTGACCATAGATCAAAAGCACTTAATAAATTTGAAATGCTTTGATAAGTCCTGTGTTTTTTCAGTGGGGTTCTAAGGCACTAGTTGTCATCTATCTTTCTTGTTTGGCCAATATTGGTTAATTAAGTGATTTTCGCTAATTTGCAAACTTCCTTAGACACAAAAAATATAATGTTGGAGTTATGTAAAATATTAATAGAGCTGCTGTTCAGGAATTAATATAATCCATCCATTATGACCAAAGAACATTTGAAAATGATCTAAGCTGCTATCATGCCCTGTGCCCTTGTGTGTTTCTTCAACTCTTCCAATCCATTCTCGGATACACTAACCATCCAATATAGACAGGTGGTGACTGAGATACTCTCATTCATATGATTCTGTACCCTGTTCTTGCTTTAGATCAAGAAATGTTAGCAGAAACCTTTGAGGTATGTGAGGAGTGAGATCTTATTCAGTATTTTCCTTCTTTGAACAAAGGCCATGAAAACGGACATCCTTTGCGGACATCCTTTGCCAGCAAGCCAGGCTAATTTTGGTGCAAGTTAGAAACACACTGACCTGTGGGAAGTTTCACATTGTTGTATATTTATGCAAAGAGCTGAAAGACACTGGTTTATTCTTCTTTAGAGTTCTAGTTAGAGTAATAATGAATTTTATAGATTGAACAGGAGTGATGTGAGATTTCATGATGCAGGAATTCACTTTCAGTTTTTGAAAATACTGAAATGTAAGAAATTGAACTTAGTATTTGTGTTTCTCCAGTTACATGATACACTCATGAATAAATATTTAATTCCATAATACATAAGCACATCTGAAGTAAATGTTTAGTTCATCTTTACTTATAAGCAACCAGCATTTATATTGAAACTAGTATAGTAAAACTTCCTAGTAGTAAGTGAATGGAACTACATTTCAGAATTAATTTAGAAGCAGCAATGTTGCCAAGTAAGGTTTTGAGTACAACCAACGAGATTCATTTCTTAACAAATTTATTTCGACACCGTGTTTCTACAAAAGACTATTTTACAAATCAAAATCCACAGAAGCGCCCTTTTCTAGTTTCTTAATGCTAAATTACTTTACTGGTTGAACATTGATTATCCATATTTTTGATTTTAAAGCTAGTCCCAGAGAACTGACTATTGATGCTGACCAAACAGATGTTGATATCAGGTGAATAAAGGAGACCTTAAACTTTATCAAAGATTGGGCTTTAAGAAGCTTCTTGCTGAAAACGAAGAGGTGAAAGAATTTAAAAGAGGGATTAGTGCATGTTAGACTATAGTGACAAAGTTTTTGATGGGCAAAGGTTGACGGAGGACACAAGTCAGTCAAGGATGCTTAAGAGTGGTCATGCCCAGAGGTAACTATATATTACCCCTCTTCCTTCATAAAATCCAACACTTTTCAAGCACCATTTTTTTCATATTGCTTGGTCTATCCATTCACAATTGTACTTCAATTGTTTCATTTTCCTCAGGGATACAGAAAACAAACATTGACTGATTTTTCAGATCTTTTGAACTTACAGTACACTGATTTGAAAATTAATTCTACCACCAGCTGTTTTCAATTTGTGTGGTTCTGTAGTGCAACAACTGGGGAACACTCCAACGCAGGTATAGGATTCTGTGCTGCCAAATTCTAGTTAACGTCAGGGGTCTTGAGCAGGGGCGTCATCATCTTCCAAACATTAAAAATATTCAAAGTAACTGCAAAATCTCCCAGGAGCACTGGTGAAACAAATAAGCTTTTTTTTTAAAAAAAGGGCTTTGTCTCTTCTGGTATTAATTTTCACATTGGCCAACTCATAAAGGAAACAATAGTCAGAGAAAGTCACAGCAAAAACTTATTAAAATAAGTTTTCCAGTACTTTCTGTTCGTAACGTGCATTCATTCCTTGAATCTCTAGAGCAGGACGAATTTGGTATGATACAGTCTTTATGGGGTAATGCTGTTTTTCAGCAGTAACATTGCTGTCATCCCTGCTGCAGTCACAAAGGTGAGAGGAAGAAGTATATAACAAAATGTGGCCATTCTGATGATTAGTAGTACTGCGGTGACTTAATTCAGCTGCATATGTTTAATCAGAACTCTGATTTTAATTGACAAATGTTCATATCTTGCATCACTGAGTGGGAATCAAATTGAATTAGCCTCTCAGCTTGCATAATGGAAAACTTGGTCCTCAGATGATTAGACAGACACAAAAGAAAAAAAATGCTCCTTATCTGCCACAAGAAGGGATTCAGATTAATAAACTGTTTCCCAGTTTCCCAAGCTGTTATATATGGGTTTTCCAAACCAATTTGATGACTTTATTTAGGTCAAGTAAAAGTTGAGTAGGATAATTGAACTAACCTACTAGAGTGGGTAAAGAAGGGAGATAGAGACAAGCTAATATCTGACAGCTTTTATAGTTAAAATCACAGTCTGGCATGATTCTAATCTGCACCAACAGCAATTATTCAGATTTTTTTCCCAGTCCTTGTTGAGTATAATTGGGTTAGAATTGAATGCACCAGAAGCATTCCCAAGCTGGGAAATTACAGTTATAAAAGTTACTGCTCAATTTATAACACCTCAGAAAGAAAATGTAAATATACTGATTTCTAACAGGAATAATATGGTCCTTGATCTTAATGATCAATAGCTTTCAGTCTCTGCCATTCCCAGATATTCAAAAACAGTCAAAAATTAAATATACCATTTGAAAAATTACTCACATATTTTTTAAAAACTCATTTTAATAAATTCAATTTATTTAAACACACAGAACGTGAAGGTTGTCTTTCTTCTCTCTATTGAAATAAATGCTGTAGCTCAGCCTACACCTGGTTTAACCTGATGCAGGTGCAGTGGTATATTTCCCAGTCGAAACTCTGGGGACTCTTAATATTCTTCACGTGATAGCCAACAGTGAATTTCAGTAGACTTGACCGCAGCAATGAACATCCTTCTTGTTTAAACATGCTTGTGTTTGATTCCTGAGCTTCCTTATAATTTAGGAAGTAAATTCCAACATTTCAACACGGGATGTCCAACTGTTTTGCCAAAATTTATTTGATGCTAATGAAGTGGTATAATGTGAGAAAAATACTTCACACAGTTAATGAAACATGAATTTCCATCTTTAAATATTTTTATGCGATTGAAATATTTATCTTTATTTCTGCTACATTATTTTGGAATCCACTAAGGGGTATGAGGGTAGTTGTCATTGCCAGTAACTTTTCATTTGCACATCATTCATATGGGAGCTGATAGAACAGTTATTTATCAGGGAAAGCATGTTGAAAGTATTCTATTTATTGTGGGAGCTTGCTTATTTATCAATAGCTTACAGTTTGGCCCCATTTCTGATACTTAATTATGGTCTGTGCTTCAGGAGTCAGTTTGTACATGGCACTTAAATGTTTACATCATTAGCATTTCAAGAGTTTAGAGTTATTATTCCTGTAATACTGGTGAAAACTGCAGGTCACCCTAATGCTGGAGAAAGCCCTTGTCACTTTTGTCCCTTCAGCGAGTTCTCAAGCCTCTTGCCTGGCATCTCATGCAAAGTATGCATCTGTTTTTGAACACAGCCCAGCACAGGGTTTTAATTTAAGTTTACAGATACACTACAGAGAAGCTTCTTTGCTTTGTATTGCATTTAAGTCATTGATTATGCAACTAATATATTTGTACTAATTGATGAATAAGTGAAGGTCATCCAGCATTGCTCACTACTGGCCTCAAGAAGCCCACATATTCTAATTATCCCACTTTGTAAACAATCACATGAAGTCTCCTGTTAAAATTTTTTGGTCATATGCTTAAAACCAGTTGTTTGAAATTTTTAAAGCAAAAGGAACTGTTAGTTACAAGAAAGAAGTGATCAGGCTGATTATCATATGGGAGATGATAAATTAGGACAAGTAGTTTAAGACATTAGCTTCAATGGGAAGCTGTCCAGATGGCATACATGATGGGAAGACAGGGTGTGATTCATTCTGCTCTAAGCTCTGTGACAAAAATATCTTACAGGTTTTGGCAAGTTGCATTTCTGTCATACCTGAGTCTTATTACCTTCTCAGACAGCATACAAATATATGGTTATTGCTTCTCCAATAATTCAAATAATTTCGGCAAAGCCTCTCCCATTGACCTGCTACCTCATAAAACAGGCCGCTTGATATACTCTAAAGTGCTTTGTCTCCTTACTACAGTTTACACAATGAGGCTGTGTAATCTCTCCCTGCCTATTTGAAGCACTATGCACCAGTGTTGCCATTTTGTCAAAGCCTTTGAGGGAATCACATGAATTATGGTAGCAAATATTAGCACAACTCTGCAAGTGCTGACTGTCGGTCTAAAATATTGATGGTTGGCATGCTGTAAGCAAGGTCCTTAAAAAGTACAATGAAAATGATTTTCATTTTCTTATTTGCCACTGAGTGCTAATCAATAGCAAGTGCATGATGAGGTATATGCATAAGTTCAGCACCATGTAAAAGAGTCACAATTCCTCCTAGAGTGAACCTCTGACAAAGCATCTCAATCTGCAAAGGAGGTTTTGATTTTTGTGGTACAAACTAGCACATAGATGAACTGTTGTAAGTGCTAATATCCGAGATTTTATTGATCTATCTGGGATACATGCATTGCAAGTTACCACTCAGAGCTGTCCCTAGCTGCCACTGAGAAGATGATAACAGATCTTCTTCAATTCTGTACATGCTTGGTGAAGATCCTTCTCCATTGCTGTAAAGGAGGGAATGTCCAGATTTTGAAGCAGTCAATATAAAGACTGATATACCAAAGTCAAAAGAGACTATGACTTGAAGGAGAACTTGAAGTATGGTGCCTGCACTTCAGCTTTAAATCTAGAAACTTCCTAGATGACAAATTATTGCCAAAACTATTATGAAGTTGAGAATGATTCTGTTAGAATCTAAATGGTAGAGAATAATATTCCAAATAAAGCCTTAATTGTAACTTTTGCAATCAACTTCAGGTGTCCTGATCACCAGTGGCAGAGGTCAGAGACTTCCTTTTAATGCATTGCTATAGAGATAAAGAGACTTCAATCTCAAATTAATCCTAGCCTGAAGAACTTCTTTATAAACTTATTTAGCCCCAGTAATAATTTGAGATAATACGTCAAAGAGTTATCTGTGTGCTGCAGATTAAAACTAGAGTTTTCTGTGACTCCATATGGAGAGGTCAAAGGTAGCAGTAAAGTCTTGTATGAAGACAGCACTCAGTAAGTGATGGCTCTGTCATCAAAATACTGACAGCTGTCCAATGTATGCAGTGTGTGATACTTTGAAGGCTATTGTAGAGTTATTATTTTAAGGCAGGTCATCACGTCAGAATTATTTGAAGGATTATGAGGTCTGGGCAGTTGATTCTCAGAAGACTACATGCTCTGCCAAATAGCAATTAGTGAAATTCCGAAACACATAAATGCAGGTACAATGAATCAGAGCATTGATGAAGATCCTTCTACCAATTGCATAGACAATAGTAAGTGACGAGGCCAGGAAAACCAATGCTGGGAGGGAGGGGGAGAGACACAGAGAGAGAGAGAGAGAGAGAGGAGTGAGAGAGAAAGGAAGATTTGTGATGTGTTGCAGTGAGGGTGAAGAATGTACTAAGAGACTTCAGAGGAAGTTAGACAGGTTAATGAGATAGCTAATGGATTATACTGTGGAAAAAGCTGAGGCAGGAAAAAAATGGTAAAAACAAGTTTTTTCAGTGATGCTACTAATAGGTTAGTGGTTTGTTGTCCATTATTGCAAAAGGATTTGTATAAAGGCATTTTTTATTCAGCCTGAGTCAGGCCCATACAGTAATATTGTACACGTAATGTACTCTTCTCTCTATTTAAACAAAGTCACACTTTTGATCAAGAGTTCATCATACTGATTCCTGGGATTGATAGGATGATCCAATGAGCAGAGGCTAAACAGATCTTGTCCACAATCTACACAGGAGCATAGAATGCTGGATGCTCAGCACATCGGCATGAGTGGAAAGAGAGAAAGAGTCAATGGTTCACATGAAGAAGTCTTCATCAAACTTAGAAAAGTTGAAAGACTAACTTCATAGGAAGCTCAGTGGACAGAACAGAGGGGATGTCAATGAATGGGTGCAGACCAATGCTATCAGTGGTGACAATTATTTTAAGAACCAGCAGCAAGATCAAAATAATATAAATATGCTCCAATATCTTTAAGGAAAATAAGGGAGTTTACTTGAAATTATTAAACTTAATATTAATTTCCAATGATTGTAACAATCCATATAGGAATATGAAATGCTGTTCATCAAGCTTAAAAGGTGGTAGGGATAGTCCGGGTAATTATAGACCAGTGAGCCTTACGTCTGTGGTGGGAAAGCTGTTGGAAGAGGTTCTTAGAGATAGGATCTATGGGCATTTAGAGAATCATGGTGTGATCAGGGACAGTCAGCATGGCTTTGTGAAGGGCAGATCGTGTCTAACAAGCCTGATAGAGTTCTTTGAGGAGGTGACCAGGCATATAGATGAGGGTAGTGCAGTGGATGTGATCTATATGGATTTTAGTAAGGCATTTGACAAGGTTCCACATGGTAGGCTTATTCAGAAAGTCGGAAGGCATGGGATCCAGGGACGTTTGGCCAGGTGGATTCAGAATTGGCTTACCTGCAGAATGCAGAGGGTGGTGGTGGAGGGAGTACATTCGGATTGGAGGGTCGTGACTTGTAGTGTCCCACAAGGATCGGTTCTGGGACCTCTACTTTTCGTGATTTTTATTAATGACCTGGATGTAGGGGTAGAAGGGTGGGTTGGCAAGTTTTCAGATGACACAAAGGTTGGTGGTGTTGTAGGTAGTGTAGAGGATTGTCAAAGATTGCAGAGAGACATTGATAGGTTGCAGAAGTGGGCTGAGAAGTGGCAGATGGAGTTCAACCCAGAGAAGTGTGAGGTGGTACACTTTGGAAGGACAAACTCCAAGGCAGAGTACAAAGTAAATGGCAGGATACTTGGTAGTGTGGAGGAGCAGAGGGATCTGGGGGTCCATGTCCACAGATTCTTGAAAGTTGCCTCACAGGTAGATAGGGTAGTTAAGAAAGCTAATGGGGTGTTAGCTTTCATAAGTCGAGGGATAGGGTTTAAGAGTCGCGATGTAATGATGCAGCTCTATAAAACTCTGGTTAGGCCACACTTGGAGTACTGTGTCCAGTTCTGGTCACCTCACTATAGGAAGGATGTGGAAGCATTGGAAAGGGTACAGAGGAGATTTACCAGGATGCTGCCTCATTTAGAGAGTATGGATTATCATCAGAGATTAAGGGAGCTAGGGCTTTACTCTTTGGAGAGAAGGAGGATGAGAGGAGACATGATAGAGGTATACAAGATAATAGAGGAATAGATAGAGTGGATAGCCAGCGCCTCCTCCCCAGAGCACCACTGCTCAATATAAGGGGACATGGCTTTAAGGTAAGGGGTGGGAAGTTCAAGGGGGATATTAGAGGAAGGTTTTTTACTCAGAGAGTGGTTGGTGCGTGGAATATACTGCCTGAGTCAGTGGTGGAGGCAGATACACTAGTGAAATTTAAGAGACTACTGGACAGGTATATGGAGGAATTTAAGGTGGGGGGGGTTATATGGGAGGCAGAGTTTGAGGGTTGGCACAACAATGTGGGCTGAAAAGCCTGTACTGTGCTGTACTATTCTATGTTCTATGTTCTAAGCTTATGCTAGCCATTATTGGAGCAGAAAAGGAGGCTGAAGAGAGGAACATCAGACTGAATCTTAGCACATTACCTGGGCCTATACTCTCTTGAGTTCAGAAGACTGAAAAGCAATCTCAAAGAACGTGTAGAGTGCATGTAAAGCTTGAAAGTGTTAGTGCAGGCATGCTGTATCCCTTGGGCGGGGTACTTAAAACCAAGAGTCATATATTAAGGTGTTTGCATTTCAGGCCTGAGATGAACAGGAACTTCTTCTCCCAGAGCAATTTATGTATCCATGTAGGCTGGAGAAGTTCAGTGACTGAATATATTCAAGGCAGAGGTCAATAGGGAGTCCAGAGACTTTAGATTGGCATGTGAAAATAGCATTGAGGGAGAAGATCGGACATGATCTTATTGAATTATGCAGCAGGCAAGAAGCTTGAAACACCTTTTACTATTTCTTACATTTTCGAACAAGTGAAATGGCAAAGGAGAAAGTCCCCTACAGACATTCACATTGAGATTGTTATTTACAATGCCAGATAAACACCTAGCCACATTGACACAGAGAACCCTAAGAACCAAAGGTGCACATTGCTCCTTCACTTCATCTCTCCTTAAGCTAACTGAACTAAGGTAAAGAGACACATGATTATATATTTCAGGTAAATATTTAAAATGTATGTGACAACAATGAATCCCACATAAAGCCTTCTGCTGTCTAACCAGCAAGAGATTTAGAAGTGCTTGCACACATTAAATTTGAGTGTGTCGATACATCATTGTACAGAGCTAGGAGATGCCTTTTCAGTCTGATACCTAATAATATTAATCTTGCCTGACTCTTTGGTAAGAGTAGGCTGAATCAGCCACGCTTGACTGTGCCTGTAAAGAGTGGCCAAACTCATATTTTATCCAGCCTGACTCTATGCAATGTCCTCTCACATGATAACCAGGGCAATCTTACACCATTACTTAAGAGGTGTTGGTGTCACCCATACATGTTCTATGATTTTAGTTTAAGCCTCCCCATCGCTTATATTTAATATCTTGCACTTTCACATCTCTAGATCTTCATCTAGCCTTTACAAAACACTTTTGCAATTTAACTTTAAAACTGTTCACAGATATTTTCAAGTTTTCAATTTAAGTACTCATTTTCTATTTACAAGCACTGCAACCTATTAGGACTTGATGCTCTCTGACTTTCCACCCTTCCTGCTCAGTTTCCAGCATTGCACTGGAGTCTCAATAATCATTGGGTCAGGCTATCCACTCTGCCAGCTTCCATTGTGGTTTGGTCTCCACATTCTGCCAGCATGATTCCAGTTTTAGTTTAACTCCTGTTTGTGTATATTATTTCTTTGATTTCTCTCATTATGCTCCAGTTGTCATGTGCTTACATCACTTAGACATCCTGGGGTCTTATGAACCTTAACGCCACTTTTATTATTTCCTTTGTATGTGAGTTTCTATGTGATTTATTAATCTTCGTTTCCCTGTATCCTGCTAGCTTTCTAAATATTACACAAAACGTTCATTTCCCTTGACTTTTGCAAAGCTTGAAGGTTTAAATTTCTTGATTCTGTGGAGGTACTCTGAGATTTTGATTGCTTGTAGCACTGTGTCTATCTGCTTCTGACCTCCAGTGGCTGTTGTGGTTTGGTTGGTATTTCTGCAATGCTTTGCTGGAGGAATTCAGAAGGAATTCCATCACTCTTTAAACTTCCGATCACCTGGGATATTCCACTCTTCATTATTCTTTTTAACTCTGCTTCAAATCTTCCAAATCTGATACCAGATCGACTGATCTAGTGCTACAGGCCCTAAATCTGTTGGATAACACAATGAGACAGCACAGTAGCCCTGCAGTTAGTGCTGCTTTCTCAAAGCTCCAATGACATGGGTTTGATCCCAGGTGCATGAAGTTTGCACGACTGCTTCGGTTTCTTTAGGCACCTTAGGATTTTCCTCCAAAATCACCAAAACTTGCTAATAGTTTTCCCATTGTAAATAAGCTGTAGTGCTGATGGGAGGGTGAGAGATCAGAGGGGAGTTGACAAGCATGTGAGAGAATAATGTTCAGAGAAGTAAGTGGAGGAATGGGACTGGCAATTACAATTTCTTTGGGAGGTGGCATAGATGGGACAAGTAACCTCTTTTTATGTTGTATGAAAGTGTGAAATCTGTTGTAACCTTGGTCTTCTTCTGTCTATCTACATTCAGCTGCTTCATATAATAGAGCTCCTGGTTTATTCAATTCTATACTTATTCATTCCAATTTCTTTTCTACATATCTATATCTTGTAATTGTACCACACGTTTATTACGTGTGATTTTACCACTTGCAAAAAGAAATGCAAAATTTTAATCTCTGCTATGTCTTTATTGTTCACAATAAACCTTTTGAGTGCTCTTGAATATTTCTCTATGATGTTTGGAAAACCCTTACAGTTAGTTTTAGTCTGCAAAATAATTGTGATAGTCCCTTCAGGCTTTTTAATCTTTCCTTCCACATTCCCAGCACACTGGTTGCTTTGCATTGTTTTTCTGTTTTTTTCCCCCTATTCATCTCATTTAATTTCCACTTTAGCCCTTGGAACTCTATCCTATGGGAATGTATTAATTAATTGTGTTCATCATCTTGTATTTATGTGGCTAAGAACAGCTCCATCACCATATACAAGTTTGCTGATGACACAACTGTTGTGGGCTGTATCAAAGGGGATGATGAATCAGCATATATGAGGGGGATTGAAAACGTGGTTAAGTGGTGTAATAAACAACAACCTCTCGTTCAATGTCAATAAGTCTAAGGAGCTAATTGTAGGCTTCAGAAGAAGGAAACCAAAGTTCCATGAGCCAGCAATCATTGGAGAATCAGAGATGGTGAGGGTCAGTAACTTTAAATTCCTGGGTGTCTCTATCTCAGAGGACCTGTCCGGGACCGATTATTTAAATATTGTTGCGAAGAAAGCGTGGCAGCACTTTTACTTCCTCAGGAGCCTGCTGAGGTTTGGCACATCATCGAAAACTTTGGCAAACTTCTTATGGGTGTGTGGTATACTCTGGTATGGGAACACCAATGTCTTTGAGTGGAAAGTCCTACAACAAGTAGTGGATTCGGCCCAGTATATTACCGGTAAACCTTCCCAAACATTGAGCACATCTACAGGAAATGTTGCCATAGAGAAAAGCAGCATCCTTCATCAAAGATCCTCACCACCCAGGCCATGCTCTTTTCTCACTGTTGCCGTCAGGTAGAAGGTACAAGTGCCTCAGGACTTAACATCACCAGGTTCAAGACAGTTACTATCCCTCAGCCAGCAGGCTCTTGACCAGAATGGGATAGATACACTTATTTAAGGACTCATTTAAGGATTCTGTTATATCATTATTTCATACTCATTATATTTGCATTTGCACAGTCCATTTACAGGTAACAGTCCCTGATGTTTGTTGTTTACGGTTACTATTCCATTGATTGCTAACTATTCTCTCAGAAAAAAGAACCTCAGGATTGTATGTGGTGACATGTATGTACTCTGATAATAAATTTTACTTTGGCTTGGACTTTGATCTTACATTTTTCCCTTATTTATGTTGGACTGTTTGCAAGCTTTCCTGTCTCATCAGTGAAGCACTGGACACAGTACTACTGTAGTAACTGTTACCTTATATTCTGAATCGGAATTCTTATTTTTATAATTTAGGCTTTGTGACCTTCACATTGAATTTTGTTGTGTTGCTGTTTTACTGCTTTATCACGCATTTATTTTGTACACCTTAGAACAAAATCGTATTCATGCTGCTTTCAGTAAATAACAAAGAGGAGGTAGTGGTCCCTGGAGGTTTTTTAAAGGCTGTTGCTACTTGGACAATTATGTACTAGTGTGACCTATGACAACTAAAATAACCATGCTGAATAAAAATTGAATCAGATATGTACATTCAGTGGTGGGAAGGTCATAAAAGAAATGAATAATTAATATGGGTAAGTAAAATATACCTTATGGGAAGGAATTGGTAAATATAAACAGCTCCAAAGAAGACTGTAGTTCACTGAAAAAAAAATTATTGTATTAACAAGAAAGAAATAAAAAGCCATTTAGGGAGCTAGTTACTGCTATTAATTATTTTGATTATACATTTGAAATGTAGTTGTTACAATAATCTCAGGTTACAGATGGCATAGATTCCACACTTTTGGTGCTTTGGTTTGTTCCCCTCAACCAATACCTTTTCTAATAGCTGTATTCCTCAAAACTGATCCATCTCCCTGATTTTCCAGATCTATACTTTGTACTTTATTTGATCTACCTTCTGACTATTGTATATCTAATTTCAATAAATTTAGCTGTTCTCTGAAGCTGAAAGAAGCATGAATTTTATACTTCTGCATTTTCAGCAAACTAAAGATATCCCAAAATAGGAAATACAGGGAGAAGCTGCAGTCAAATGGAATATTGAATGTAAATACCCATTTGAATTTGCTGCTTATATCAGCTCTAGAAGAAGCTAAAGCTCAAAGTAAATTTATTATCGAAGTACATTTATGTCACCATATACAACACTGAGATTCATTTCCTTGTGGGCATACACTGTAACTTGAAGAAACACAATATAATCAGGTTCATGGCAGGGGGGTTTTCTCTTCTACCGTCTGCGTGAGATGATGAGTCTATCAGGACTTGAGACTTTTTTTTACCATGCCCGTGGTCTGCTCTTTATCAAATTATGGTATTGTTTTGCACTGTTGTAACTATATGTTATAATTATGTGGTTTTGTCAGTTTTAGTCTTGGTTTGTCCTGTGTTTCTGTGATATCATTCTGGAGGAACATTGTATCATTTTTTAATGGATACATTTCTAAATGACAGTAAACGAGGACTGGGTGTCTTCATAATCTAATCTAATCTAATCTAATCAAGGAAAGACATGATAGACAAACAACCAATGTGCAAAAGAAAACAAACTGTGCAAATACAAAATGAAATAACATAATAATAAATAAGCAATAAATATCGATAACATGAGATAAAGAAAATGAGCCCATAGATTGTGTGAACAATTCAGGGATGAGGCAAGTGAAGATGAATGAAGTTATCCTCTCTGGTTCAAGAGCTTGATGCTTGAGGGGTAATAACTGATCCTGAACCCAGTGGTGTGGGTCCTGAGACCTTTGAACCTTCTTCCTGATGGCAGCAGTGAGAAGGGAGCATGGCCTGGATGGTGGAGGTCCTCGACAATGGATGCTGTTTTACTCTGATAGTACTCTGTGTAGATGTGCTCAATGATAGGATGAGCTTTACCCGTGATGGACTGTGCCATGTCCACCACTGCAGTAACAAATAATAACCTTTTAGTGCAATTTCTAACAACTTTCTGACATTCATGAAATGGTTAAATGAACCACTTGTCAACTGTGCAGTTGTGATCACCAGTCAACAGGGTTCTTTCTGCAGCCATAAGTGCAAATAAAATGATTTTTGTGATGTATAAGAGGACAATTTCAGTTACTCTCTCATCCAACAATCTTCGGCATAGCCATGTGGTTCTTTATACGCTCATCCAAGATGTAATCCAGGTTTAAAATCATTAGAGATTGATGCACTTTGTGAGAATCCTTAGAATTTCTTTATCTTTGGCCTCATGGCAAGACTATACTGAGATGAAGACCATCTGGATATTGACTGGGTTGCATCACAACCTGGTATGGAAATACCCATGCTCTCGCATGGAAAAGCCAACAAAAAGCAATGGATACCGCCCAATCCATCACAGGTAAAACCCTCCCCACCACTGAGCACACCTACATGGAGCACTGATGCAGGAAAGCACCATCCATCATCAAGGACCCCCACCCATCCAGGACATGCTCTCCTCTCACTGCTGCCATCAGGAAGCCTGGATGGGGGCCTCTGGACTCACACCAACAGGTTCAGGAACAGTAATTACCCCTCAGCAATCAGGGTTTTGAACCAGAGAAGATAACTTCACTCATCCTTACTCGTCTTATCAATGAACTTTTCCCCACAACCTATGGACTCACTTTCAAGGACTCTTCATCTCATGTTATCAATATTTATTGCTTATTTATTTACTATTAGTAATATTATCTTTTTCTCTTTTTGTATTTACATAGTTTATTGTTTTTTTTTGCATATTGGTTGCTTGTCCATCCTGCTGGCTGTGGTCTTTCTAATGTGTTTCTTGTATTTACTGTGATTGCTCGCAAGAAAATGAATCCCAAGGGTTGTATACAGTGACATATATGTACTTTGATAATAAATTTACTTTGAATTTTGAACTTGAACTTTGAGATTCGGTTTTGATCTCTGGATCAATGCACTATTCTTGAATATGGGATGTAACAGAGCAAAAAGCCCTGTGTTTACTGCAATTTTAGCATTTAAACTGTTCATAGCCCTATTTTGATCATATTTTATACTCTCAGTGCCTTTTCATTTATTAATCTTGCCAACTGGCCAAATATTAGGCTAACAAGCTTTGCCCAGAACTCTACCAGTTGTGCTTGTGACCTTGACAATGATGGTGTGAGTGGCACAAGACAATTTATCTGATGATGCAATTATGGCTTTTATGCTTTTCGTTCTCGGCTTGGGAACTGACAGACTCTCTATTTATGTACCCTCTTGATAACCATTGAGAGAGCTGTGCAGGTCAATGGAGCAAGATGTTGATTCTCTTCTCTCCTGTGATCAATATAGGTTTTCAGTGTAACTGCTCATATGAATCTATCAGAAACTGCTTTATCTGTACATTGACTTTGAAGCAATCCCCTTATTGCATTATCTAACTGATTTACATGTGCCACATTAAATATTGTATCTTACTTTATCAGATTGCTTCTTGTTAAATTAAGTTGACTTAATATGATATAATATAATAATCATCTCATTATTCTGAAAGACAAATAGAAACATCTGGTACTCTTATAAATATAAGACATTTGTTGAAGTATTCTGGCCAAGGTAATCAACAGGGAACTGAGCAGCAGACTGCAAGTCTCTTCCTGAGTTGCTGTTGGGTGATGTTTCTTTGGCTGCTTAAGTAAAATAAGCTGATCTCTTTGAAGCAAATTCTGTCCAATAGTAAACTGTTGACCTTGTTGTTGGCACATCAGAGGGATTAGTCTTAATTAACTGAATATGAAACAATACATAGAAAGGAGGAAAATACTTATTTGTACTACCAGCTGGCTGTTGTGGATAGAATCATGTCACATTTATTATGGTAAAATATTGTCATATTTTATTCTATAATGAAGCAGCATCAGAAATGCATGCTGATGTTGGGAGATAGATCAATTGTACTAATATAGTTTAACCATTTCATGAAATAAAGATTTTATTTGGTGCCTATCAAGTAGAGCTTCTTGTGCAAAAATGGTGCAATTCATTATGCTTCCTCTGGTCATGCACATATACCATGTGTACTTTTAAAAGTTGTGTGCACTGGAGAAACCAGATCTGTGCTATTTGCCATGGTGCATGGATCTCATAAACTGCTAGTGGTCAATGTTACTGCTGCTATGAGTCATTAGAAAACTTGTTTTCAAGAGCAATGAGACAGATGTGACAGATGCTGACTGTGTGATAAAAGAGGTGGACAACTGTAAGAGGCTTGGAGCCCTGCTGACATAGGATGGGTTCTTCAGAACATATAGAGGGTGTTAGCTGAATTGCAGCATCTGTTCCATTGCTGCAACAGTGCTGAGCCTGTTGGGCTCTGCCGTGGATGTCAGTGGTGCAGTACCTCTTATCCCTTTAACTATTGCAACAGCATGGTTGTTTTCTTCTGTTTGGAGGTGTTTTTTCTCTGTACCATCCATGCACTTTTGCCATTGCATATGTAGCAACTTTTGCAGCAGCTGTGGTGCTAAATGCACATTACTAGATCATCAAGCTGAATGCTGCATAACTGGAATGATTGGTATACGGTTATTTGCATACACTCAAAAACCCACTCTGTTCTGTCTCTGCTGTAGGATGTCAATCACATCATTTTCTCTGCTACTTCAATCATGTAAAACTGAAAGGGTTGACTTTCAATGCCAATGTCTTCCATGAGTGCTAAATGACCCTAATTAAGTAATCACACCTTGACACCAAGTTGAAATCAGCTCAGCTGTGGGTCTCTGCCACATGCCAGCTCATACCGGCTATTGATCAAACACTCAATTAACATCCTCAGGTATGTCAGGCAGTAATATTGCTTCAACAAATTGTTGGAAATTCTTTGCAGATTGCCCATTCTGTTGCTTTTTCATCCCTTTGCTGTTTACTGCTTCTCAAATTTTGTTAACTAGAAAATAATTTCCATATTTGATGGAAGATCTGCCAGATTCATGTTTGAAGATACCCAGTATCTAGCAGGGACAGAACAGGGGGGAATGAGCATATTCAGTGTATCTGGATTTTCAAAAAACAATTAATAAAGAACAACATAAAAAAGCACACTTGTAAATTCAACTATGCACCTTCAGCCATAAATTTTACATGCTTGGCTCGCCTTTCCTTGTTAGCCATGCATGTGATGCTAATGATGTTATTCACCATGCAGCCTATTGCTCTGAATTTAGTTTGGCCCTCACAATTCAAACAATTCTAGCAATGCATTAAACTTATTTTGTAATCATCACCATCAACATGTGCTATGTCGTACGACAGACAATCATGGTCCCATGACTATGATGGTTCTTGGCAATTTTTTTCTACAGAAGTGGTTTGCCATTACTTTCTTCTGGCAGCATCTTTACAAGATGGGTGACCCCAGCCAATATCAATAATTTTCAAAGATTGGCTGCCTGGTGTCAGTGATCATATAAACACAGCTTGTGATATGCTACGGGAAGAATTTGCCTCGGGATATTCCTCTGCCATTGGAATTCATTGGAATTTAATGAGTGGGTCCAATGGCTGATTCACTTATACCTATGTGACATGTGTGGCCAGAAATAAATGCCCTGTTTTGGAGTCTGAATTAAAGTCTGCTGCTAGGATGTACGACGATAAGTAAAGGAAGAGAGAGCCATATGGTTGCATCATTTTGAAAATGTCTTGTTTAGAACAATTAATAGGTATTAGGCAGGAATTTTCTAGTGTAATATATTTATTACTCTGGTTCATCTGTAAGATATGTGATACATCTGAAGAAAATCTGCTTGGAAACCCTGTTTGTACAGAATTTTCCAAATAACAACGGTCTAGTTAAACTAATGTAGTACAGCTCTTTTCTTTTTGCATTAGTTTCAATAATAATTAAGTGCCAAAACAAATGGTGAGAGAAAGCAGGACACCTGCACCTGCTCACTGGGAGATGAAAGCTGCATAAACCAGGCAGGCTTCTGGATTAATCTGTGATCTGCCTTATGTTAATTAATCATTGCTGACTCATTATTATTGATCTAAATATGGGAAGCTCAAATAAGCATGAGTTTCTACTATATACTATAGATAACAATAAAATGAAAAGAAAGGTTATTGGCCCCTGAAGTCTTCCATACTGTTCCAAAAGATGATGGCTGAACTCTCGTGTCAACATCACTTCTCTCATCCTCAGTTGCTGAATCCTCTGTGATGCTTTGTAACACCAATATGAATGCCAATTAGTACAATGAGGCAAAGCTCATGAAAAATAATTACTTATTAGATTTTTTTGAAGCACCATTCAGATCCATGGTAGGAAAACATTTTAATTAAATTAATGTGTCGATTGGAAAGCAAACAGGAAAATAGGGAAAAAAAATGTTAATAGAGAATTTTTACTTGCCTTATTGAGTTTACAGCAGTTCGCTTAGACCAGTTGTCACAGAACTGGTAAAGGACAAGAATAAACAGCTATCAGCCAGTAATGGGAATTCTGCAGAAATTAGGAAATATTAGAAGAAGAAAAAGTTGGACGCACTTTTAGAAAAAGCCATAAAGAGAAGGATATTATGCTTCAGATCTAAGTGTAACTTTGTGGGTTACAAAAGAAAAGCTGAAAATACTTTGAAGAAAATATAATGTATTATGTCAGGTGTTAGTTATTAAACATGAAAAAAAACAACTATGGAAGAAATACTGTTTGGATCATCTTCATTCATAACTCAGCTGCAACATCATCGACAATCCTTTATTCCCAATGCTTTGTTCCTCCTTTTCATGATCTGAGGACCGGTACAATGTTGCGAACAGCCTGATTTGTTGCTCTTGGAAACATATAATTTTAATGCAGATAAGACCTTCCTCCCCAACCCACCGTCAGCCTATTTCATCTAAGCTAACCCGGAAGCATCCACTTACATTGATTCTTTTCTTTATTGGTGCAAGTGTACAATGCTCCTTTTGTCGACATCTTCTGGATAGATCATGAAACCATCTTTTTCACTTCTTTTATGTCTTTTATATTTGTTTCACATCTTGGATGTGATTGTGGAACTGTTTTGGAGCCTGTGCTTTGCTGCTTGGGTCGTTTGGGTGCTTCAGCACTCTGCAGTCTCTGAGTGGATTCTAAGAGACAGAGTCAGCATGCGTCAACCTCATAGCGGGCAGTCACTAGCATGGGGCGCAAGCCAATGTTTGGCTCTATTTTGCCGATTACAGTGATGAGGATGATTGAAGCATCACAGTGAGTGCAGAGGACGAGCACTGGCTGCTTGCCTTTTGATTGGGTGCTCTGTACTGGAGAGGGAAGAACACACAACTATGGTGTGTGTGGTCCAGATTTTTTCTCTGTTTTGGATTAGGACTTTGGACTATAGACTCTTTTTTTCAGTATTCTTATATTCTGTGAACTTTTTGCCCAATCTTCCCAGTTTTTCTTTATGTGGAGAGGGGGACTTTTTTGGGAGTTGATGTGCCTGATCATTCCCCCACCCATCTATTGAAGTTTGTCAAAGTTTTAGATAGCATGCAGACTATTTACAAACATCTAAAGAAGTGGAAGTGCTTCTATACTCTGCCCAGGACAGTTCCACTGAAATGATATTATCAAGGAATTTAAAGTTGCTGACACTATCCACCTCTGTTACATCTGCACAGATGGAGATTGAGGAGTTGCTGTTAACAATCTGAACTGACTGGGATCTGCAAGTGAGGAAAATGAGGATCCAATTGCACAGGAGGTATTGAGGCCAAGGTCTTGAAGCTTATTGTTTAGTTTTGAAAGTATGATGGTATTGAATGTTGAGCTGTGGTCCATAAAGGGTATCCTAATGAATGCATCTTTGCTGTCCGGATGTTCCAGGATTGAGTGAAGAGCTAATGAAATAGCATCTTTTGTGGGCCTGTTGCTTCTCATGCAGGAGCTGATATACTTCATCACCAACCTCTCAAAGCACTTCATCACAGTGGATGCAAGTGCTAGTGGATGACAGTCACTGAGGCAGATTAGCACATTCTTCTTAGGCACCTGGTATAATTGAAGCCTGCTTGAAGCAGGTAGGTACCTCAGACCTCTGAAGTGAGAGATTAAAGATCTCAGTGAACAATCCAGCCAGTTGCTCAGCACAGGTCTTTAGTACTTGGCCAGGTACCTCCATGTGGGCTGGGTGCTTTCTGTGGGCTCACCCTTCTGAAGAATGTTCTCACATTGGCCTCAGAGACTGAAATCATGGGGGCATTGGGGGCTGTGGAAGTTCAGGAAGATTTCTCCATGATCAAAGTGAGTATTGAAGACATTGAGCTCATCCGGGAACAAAGCCTTGTATATTACCTATATTGCTTGGTTTCACTTTGTAAGAGATGATAGCATTCAAGTCCTGCCTCGGCTGTCAAGCACCCTTCAGTGATTCAGGTTAGGTCCGGAACCTCCATTTTGCATGTTAGGTAGCTTTCCAGGAATCATACCTGGTCTTCTTCCATCTTACTTGGTCACCAGACCTGAATGCCACTGATCTTGCCTGTTATGTTTTGTAGCTCCAAAACATAAAAAAACAATTGAAAGGAAACATGCAGCCAGGAATAAATGTATACATTTTGTTTTTACATTTAAGAGGAATGCATGTATGACAAGATGGCATGATGACATATGCCATTCACATACTTTGTATATATAACCATAATGAATTATTTAAACAACAAAGAATGCCTAATCAAACAATATATTTACAATATTACTCAAATATTACTGATATAATAAAGACACAACATACCTCCCTGCTAAGTTATAAACTCCAACGACATGTAGAATGCATCTCAACTTATATACATATACTGTATAGTACTGTATCTAATATGACTACCATTTAGACATCCACAGCATAGTAAATTTTAAATTGTCCCATTCAGACCTAAAAATGTAATCACTATAGAGGATTTCTTATGAGCTAACATCTTTCTTAACAAGGGGGCTCACTCTGCATGGCAGGTGAGACTTGTGGCTATGAAACAATCTCAGGTTATGGGGTCTCTTTGTAGTGGTTGTAGGAGTTGATTCTGAGACTACAGAAAGTGGTTCTGACAACTGTAGACACCTTTCTTCTCATTCAATTCATGCTTCTGTCCTGGTCCTAGCTTCTTTCTCTTATCTTATCCGTCACTTTTGCTTTCTCACATTCCTTCTCTCTTTCATGCATTTCTCTTCTTGCTCTCATTCTTTCTATTTCCTCTCTTCTTTTCAACTTCATGTCTTGCTTTTTCTCACCTTTCCTTTTCATCTTCTAGTTCTTGTGAGTATCTCTGAACCAGCTAATTTCTTGAGAAATTAGGTCTCATTTATAATCTTCCATTTCCATACCACTTGCCTGTCTGTCTCCCTCCTCTTTCTTTTCCTTTCTCTTCTTTTTTATGATGTGTACCTTGATCTTGGGAAGTTGTATTTGGTTCACTGGAGTATTCCCTTATTAATCCTTCTATTGCTACCTTTACGATCTGATCTCACCTCTTGTTTCCCTCAAACACAATATCAATCCTCTGTTTTAAACAAACCCTCTGTTTTGTATCTCCATTGATTCCTTTCTTTTTGGCCTTCCATGCATCCAGCTGGGCTCTGTTCTTTGCATCTGCTTTTATATTCAGCTTTATGTCTCCCACGTGAAATTTATGCAGTAACCTTAATGCTCCTTGACATCTCTTCCAGCTTAAAACCCAGCCGCATTTCACAAGTAACTGCCTGATTAATATATCAGAAGCTTTCTCAGATATATTGCCCACAATATCTGATTTAGTGAGCTACTGCTTTCATCACTTTCATGATTCTTCTGAGCAGCATGGCCGTTTGTTGGTCCGATATGCTTTCCACCAGAGGCACAGGGGATGGGTAACAGTTTATGGTCTACCGCATGGAGATGGTTGTGGCATCATCCAGTACCTTTTTAAATTCACTTTTATATGGTTTTATGGTAGGGAAGGTGGCTTGCAAACAGAGGATGTATCTACAATCATATCCCCACAATGCTCTTCTCCTGTATTTACCACATACAAGCCCAATGTGGCCTTTGGCTGTATTTCACTGCTACAAATGTCATTCCCACATGATATAAGTTCTTAGTTGGGTATCTGCATGCTTTAGTTTAGTATCTTGGAAATGCCATTTGACCTCATTTGTGGAATTAATTTGCTGTTCACTTTGCTATAAGCCATATTGTTTGTCTCATATTTTTTCACATAGTAAATCTGAAGGCTACCCAATCCTGTCACTCTTATTGTTATCAGATTTTTTATCAACAGCATGAATATTAGTGCCTTCCTGAAATTGCAGCTTGATCTTTTTTATATTTTTTGCTCTTCCCTGTGCAATCCATTTATTTGTGTCTGCCCAACATGCTCTTTGTACGTGTCCTACTTTGTTGCATTTTCTGCAAGTTTCACCTGTAAATCTGCATTGGTCTGGTGAATGTGAGCTGCTGCGACAATGATAACGACATTTGTTCGGATTGTCCAATTTTTGTTTGTACATTGTAACTTTGTTCACGCTCACTTTCAATCCGGCCTGCAATGTATTTACATCTCTATCTGTTATTTCCATTGATACAGATGTTTCAACTGTTCTTTTAACTGTAAGTTGTGCTTCAGTTATGAGCTGTTTTTGAATAATTTCTTGTAAGATTTCACATAGAAAATGATCTCACAGTGCATCATTATGCCCATCACTGAACTCACAATACTCAGACAACTTCTTCAAATAAGCGACAAACACTGAAATGGACTTTGCTTCTTTTTGATTCCGCTATGAAACTTAAAGTGTTCTGCAATCAACAATGTTTTGTATTCTAAATCTCCTGGCATTATTTTTGTGATATCAGCAAAGCTAATTTTGACTGGTTTGGTTGCAGCAGATAAATTTCTAAACAAACTGTATGTCTTTAAATCAAATGAACTCAGCAAAATTGGCATTCACTTCTCAACAACTAATCCATTTGCTTTTAAATACTGTTCAATTTGCTCCATATACAATATCCAGTTATCTGTTGTGTAATTTAAAACGTCAATCCTTCTGATTTAGCCAGCCATTTCTGTGGGTTTTTTATGATTAGTATCACTGTTTATAAACTTGTGAATTCTTCCATTTTCTTCCTTCTTAATTCGATTGTCTTTCCTTTTGCATGTTTTTCTTTAACTTGACCGTATCTTGTTGTACTTTTTTTTTACTCAAACATTTTGTTGCACTTCAACAAGTGGGTAGTCATCTCAAGTTTGTTTAAAACTTTCTTGTTGCCACTGTTTAGTAACTCCAAGCCACAAAAACTAATTGAAAGGAAACACAGAGCTGGGAATAAATGTATACATATTATTTTTTTAACTGTAACTGAGGTGCACACATGTGACGCTGTTGCGTGATGATGCATGCAATTCACATACCTTCCACATATAACCATAATGAATTATTTCAATAACAAAAATGCATTATCAAATAATATATTTACAATATTACTCAAATATCACTGATATATTAAATACACAACATGGTCCTCAGCAGATTGCAGCCATCATAATTTATGCAGAGCTTCCACACTGCAACTGGTTTATTTAAACTGATTAGAAGTAATTCATAGGATGCTGATGATAGAGGTTTTGGTATTAGCAGTGATAAACAACAGTGAACAATTTATTGTTATGTGCTGTCTGGTAGCACTGTTAGTAACACCTTCCATCGTTCTGCAATTGATTGAGTGTAGATTGATTGGAGAGTCAATGGTTCAACTGGATTTGTGTTTTCTTTTTGGTAGACAGTATCTGTTTGTGTATGCCACAGTTTGTTGGGCAACAATTTTGCTATTTAATGCATATGTTATCCACCAATAAAGCTTCACCAGTTTTGGACCATATGTTTAGGTACAGCTGCTGATCACAATATGTCTTTCTGCACTCCCTGTACCCGTGGTTTGTTCCCTGACTTGGTTGCAAAATGAGAATGACTGGTTGGCCGAACCATATTGACATGGATAGTGAAGGAATCCAATTCTGCTGCTCCTTAACTTTCTCTCTGATTACCTTAACTAATGAGTAACTACTAAATCTCCTCTTAATCTTCTCTGCTTCAGGTACTCCAGTCTTTCCCAATGTTTGAAATCCCTCATCCTAAAAACTTTGAGCCATTCAGAAAAATATTTTCTGTACCACTTCTTGAACTTTCAATGCTCTGAAATGGACACATATTTCAGCTGTAATCCAGCTAATGTTTTATAGAGGTACAATTCATCTCTTTGATTCTGTATTTCATGCATCTATTTATGAAGGTCAGGAACCCATATTCTTTATTAATCGCTTTCTCAAAGTGCCTACGAGTTTTAAAGATTTATGGGTATATAGAACCAAGAGTTGGCACATTAGTTTTACAAACCTTAATTAGAAAGCATCTGATCAATAGAAACCTTTTCACAGCAAGGCATTAACAGGCCATCTGTTTAGGTTTGCAGAGCCCAATGCTGTTACATAGCCATTATTGGGTGGCAGGCAGATTGACCTTCTTCTGTTCCTTATCATTAATACCAGTTGAAATGGACAATAGTAAGTTCACTAGGTATTAGTTAACTGTGGATCTTTAAGTGCCTGATATGAAAATGTTTTTATCGAGCATCTTAATTTTTACTTCTAATATTAATTGTGGAAGTTAATCAATGGCAAATAAATTAAGGGACCTCCATTTAAAAATGCTTAACTGCAGAATTTTTCTGCACTATGCATAATTATACTGATGATCAATGACTGAAAAATCATCCTTCCCCACATTCTCCCCCCCGCATCCAATTTTGTCTAAAGCCACGGTCATTGTTGCTTCTAGGGAGTCTTGCTCGGCTTGTCTTTTTCTTCTGCAACCTGCATTGGCAGCCACCAGCCCAAAATCTGCTTCTCTCATAGGAGGGGGATTTCGTTTGTGCATGAGTTCTGATGAAATTTTAGTTCACTTCCTTATTGCTTAGTTTGTAATTTTGCAGGGCCTAATAATTCTCGATGATTTTTTTTCTGTTGCGGCATCATTCATAATTTGGCCAATTTGCTGCATCCCCTAGTACTGCATGTTGTCCATCTATTAGTCATTACTTCTCAATTGAACCTGAAGTACTGTCACTTTATCTCAAGTCCATCAATGTTTTCCCAAGGTTAATATTTTCCCTGATTCTTAATTCTTACTCTTACTTTAGTTATGTTTATTGTACTCATACCAATTAGCCCATAAAGTCTGTGCTGGCTCACAGGACAATTCATCAATTTATTATTTCCCTGTAACGCATTCTGCCTCACATGACCATTAATATGCCTTCGACTCACTTACACTGGGGACTGATAGCGTGAACATTGTTGAAACATGGGAGAAAAACTGGAGCATGCAGAGGGAATGCACATTCTCCTGTTGCCATGTGGAAACTCCACTATCAGCATGAGAGGTCAATATATCAAATACAGCGCTATCTGTTATCATTCATCATTCTGTCTTCAGTGCCTTCTTTATTTTGTATCTTTCACAAAGAAAAGACATCGAAACTGCAAGTCATCATTTACCTTTTGCTTTTCATGGCCATGAACCCACATGAGAAATGGTTGCATATCTAAAAGGAACTCTTCGCTGTAGATAATACATTAATAATTTTACTCAAAGCTATTTAATTAATTATGTTCTCTTTTTTATTCATAATAACAATATGCAGAATAGATGGCTGGTTTTGTGTTTAATTCTGTCACAGACACATTGAGCTAATGCACTTGATTCTTGTGAATCCTGACTATATTTTACAAATTTCACTGGTATAGATCATGCTTTGCTTTCTGTTCTACATCTGTTACAATTGTACTGCAACCTACCTGTGACATGGTTTGTTTTGTAGAATTTTAAAAGCTATGTATCGAGCTTTGCAGTAGATCTTAGGAACAGTTAGACTGAAAAAAACTCATCATTATTATGGTACCCAGCTGTTTGTCAGTCAGCTGTCAGTTCAAAGCTAAAACTGTTTGCATTAAGATCTTTTAAAGCTCTTTAAAAGGGTCAGCTCAGAAATACAATTATGCTTCAATTCATTTCTCCTAAATAAAACAAACAAATGTGTGAACTGTCCATACTTTATGTTTACAACAAAAGGGCATTTGCACAATTTTTGCTCAAATATCATACAGTCCAGCAATGTAGTTTGAAGGTAACTTATGATGTCCTGTCGCACAATAAGGTAGTGTGGATTGATTGTATAGGTCAGCGCAATATAAAATAATCTAGGAGTTGTTTTGAAACCACTGGCCATTCTCCAAAATAAAGATTGATATTCTGTGTTTTGTCTTCTTCCTGTTCAAATCCTTGGCGTAGTGCAGATAGGAACAACATCCTTCAATTACCCTAACTGCACATTGTTATGTCCAATTTAATCTAAAACATAGCCAAGATCATTGGTAGTCAAAAGTGTACTTGAGGCGTTGTCTTTCGTGGTTGTTATCTCATTACATTCTGCTTTACAATATTTTTCACGTCTGAGTGTGGGAAACATCGACTGTACCTCTTCCTAGAGATGCTGCCTGGCCTGCTGCGTTCACCAGCAACATTGATGTGTGTTGCTTGAATTTCCAGCATCTTCAGAATTCCTCGTGCTCACTATTAGATACTGGTATTGAAGATAAGATTTGGTTAATTATTTATAATGTTTGGACTAATCTTATGAGTTTAATTGAAGTTTTGGAATGCAATAAAAAAGAGAAAAAGGTCCAAGGATCTAAGGATTGGTGGGATCCAAAACTGGCTCAGCAGCAAAAAAAAAGCTTAAACTGGAGTTTTAATAGGGGAAGGCTATGTCACTAGGCTCGCAGGGTGTACTGGTGATTCCTTTGATTTTTGTTTTGTATGTCTATGAGTTGGATAAATTAGGAACCAAATTAATCTCACTATCAAGCAGTATTAAGGCTGCAGAAAGACAGCAATGAACTGGCTAGGAATAACTAAATTTATTCCAGAGAGGTGTGAACCCATGTATCTGAGGAAGACAAGCTAGGCAAAGAAATACATAATAAATGACAGGATACTAAGAAAAAGCAGAAAAAAAATGTTGCTATCCTTGACCATAGCATCATAAAAAAAATGACAGGATAAAGAAAGCACATCAGATAATGCCTTTATTTCTGAAATATAAGGATATTTTCTGACATACAGTACAAAAGCAGTAGCTCACGGTAACATACAGAAGACTTCAGTTAGGGCATAGGTGGAATATAGTTTGCAGTTCTTGTCATCATATTTCAGGAAGATTCAACGGATCAAGGACATGTGAAAGAGATTCACAAGGTTTTTCTCAGGCCAGGAAACAACTAGTTATGTGGAGGGTTTGGTTGGATGAAGATTTTTTTTTTGGAGCAGAAGTGGTTGAAGGATGATATTCCCAAATGGCCAAATGGCTTCTGTCTCTGCTATAAACTTGTGTTAAATTGATAAATTGGTTTATTATTGTCAAATGTACAGAGGTACAGTGAAAAACTATTTTGTGTGCCATCCATACAGGTCAATCACCTACTACCTTAGTGCATTGAGGTAGTACAAGAGAAATGCAACAAACATTACATATTACAAATAGGGAGACAATGCAGCGCAGGTGAACAATAAAATGCAAGGCTTTGATGAGTTAGACTGTGAGTTCAGGAGTTCACCTTATTGTACTCTGACCATTCAGTACTCTGTCCTTGAGCCGGAGGGTATGTGCTTTCAGACTTTTGAATCTTTTGCCCTTTAGGAGAGGGATAAGAGAGAATGTCCATGGTGCATGGGGTCTTTGATTATGTTGTCTGCAAGAGACGTAGACAGAATCCATGGAAGGGAGGCTTGTTTTTGTGAGATGCTGAGCTACGTCTATAATCTTCTGTAGTTTCTTGTAGTCTCAAGCAGAGCAGTTGCCTTGCCAAGTTATGATGCATCCACATAGGATGCTTTCTATGTTGCATCTATATAAATAGACAAGTGTCAAAGGGAACGTGTTGAATTTCTTTAGCCTCCTGGGAAGAGAAGATGCTAATCAATAATTTCTGCTGAAAAGACCCAACTACAAGATTCCACAGACTGAGAACACATTTCACATTTGAACAAATATAGTACAACATTAAAATTAAATATGAAAATTCATAACAACAATTTTTGCTGATGCTAGCAGCATGGTGCTGGCGATGAAACCATCTGGGAGGGGTGGCCCTCTTTGATGAAGCAATGCCCTGAGAGTAACTTTAATGTTGGTAGATAGCCTGAGGGCAGAGGAAGCTTTTTCTGTCTCTGAGTCAAATGGTCATGGGTTCAAATCTGACTCTGGAGGACTGAGAACATAATCGGAGTTGACACTTCTGCAGAGTGCTTTGTGGCAGTCTTCAGAAGTGTTGTGTTTTAAATGAGGTGTTAAACTGAAGCTATGATTTGCCTCTAAGTTGAATGTGAAGGAAACCATAGCACCATTCTCAGAGCAGGGATATTTCCCAAAAGACCTGACCTATATTTGTCCTTCAGTATGTATCACTACAATAGATTAGCTTCGATTATCCCATTGCTGTTTGTGGGGACTTGCTTTGCATGAATATGCTGCTCTCTCTTCCATATTATTACTAAAGCCATATATTAAAAGTACATTGTTAATTGTAAAATAACTTTTTAATTGTTGAGGCTATGAAAGTTTTCTTCTTTTTACCTCTGTAAGCCTTTTTGGCAAGGGTTTGAACCAGGGGAATGGAAGCCTCAGAGGGAATTCAGGAAGATGAGGGACACAGCTAAAAATTAAAGAAATTCTCAGTGAAATAAATTAATGTTAAAAGCAAAATTGAGCAATGGATGTTAAAAAAACACAATTAAGGACATTATATGAGCATATATTTGATTTTTTACTGTATCTCAGCAAGAAAATGAAATAATAACATGAAGTAAGCTGGCATGATATCATTATTGTAGAAATATGGCTGCAGGGTGAACAAAGGGGTATTCTACATTTGGGAAGGATGAACTAAAGGAAAAAGGAAGTGCTGATCATTATTAGTATGGAGAATATCAGTGCAGTGCTTCTGATCCTATTTCTTTTACTCTATTATGCAGTAATGTCAGTTGCAGATGAGGTAAAGCCTATCTGACAAGCGTAGTACATTATTTAGAGATATAACCTGGTAACAGGCCCTTCCAGCCCAGTGGAAACGTGCCACCCAATTACACCTATGTGACCAATCAGCCTACTAACCCACATGTCATTGGAATGTGGGAGGAAACTGGTGCACCTGAGGAAACACGCGCAGCACGGTCATGGGGAGAAAGTACAAATTCCGGCAGCAGGAATTGATCCTGGGTCGCTGACGCTGTAAAGCAATTGCGTTCACCACGACAGTACCATGCTGCCTCACGGTAGCAAGTTGTAGCGGCATGTACCGTCCCAGATAAACATATAGCTACAACTGGAAACTGTTCAGGAATTTTAATCGCAAGGAAGAATAGACTGGGTGCCCCAGAAAACTGGACCCATTGGGAACCCACAGTTGTCCCACAAATAAATGGAGCAAAATTACTCTGAGTAATGTTTATATACACATTTAATTTATATCTTTATTTTCTGTCTATTATTTCATTCCAAATCAGCTTTCAATCTAATAAAATTTATTTTATTAAATACTTAGCCTTGTTTTCTTTCTGGTCTGACAATTACCAGCATGATTAACCATAACTTTACAGTCATCATACCAGTTACATGGAGTACATTTTGATTTATTGATAATGCTGTTCTATCACCTTATCATGAGTTTGAGTCATGCTTTGAAGAAATAATATCATCAGGATTTTGGTACAGAACAGAGCAAACTCTTACACTTTTTATATTTTGAATGAAGTGTTTTGAATGAACAATACCCACAAAATGCTGGAGGAATGCAGCAAGTCAGGCATCATCGATGAAAATAAATAAACAGTTGACATTTTAGGCTGACACCCATCATCAGGACTGGAAGGAAAGGGGGAATATGCCAGAATAAAAAGGTTGGGGAAGAGGGAGGGAAAGAAGTCTAGCTAGAAGGTGGTGGGTGAATCCAGGTGGGTGGGAAAGGTAAAGGCTGGAGAAGGAGGAATCAAATAGGAGAGGAAAGAGGACCATGGGAGGTGAATGGGCAGGTGTAGCATTTCTGTGCTTGCAGGGAGATTAGTGGAGAGGGACAAATTGATACGGGAATCACAGAGAGTTGCAGGGAAACTAAAGATGTGTTTGGTGGTACAATTCTGCTGAGTGATGGAAGAAGTTGTGGAGAATGGCGTGTTGGATGTGAAGGCTCATTCGGTGATTTCCAGCATTTGCAGAATCTCTTGTATTTTTGTTAAATCAAGCATCTGTCTTTATTTTGAGTTGGTGTCTAACAGTTTACTGTAATACAGAGATCACAGGGTAAGGACAGCAAACCATCCTTCAGTCAAAATAAGTACCTAAAATGTACAACAGGATGCCCAGTATCTAAAAGAGAAAGCAATATGACTCTTTATTTGAATGTAAATTGCTATCCCTAAAAAGGTGAATGCTGGGCTTTAGTATTTTTACTGTTGTTTTCAAGTTCACATCTACTTCCACTTGATGCACCTTTTTTCTTAGTGTAATTTATTCTGGTTGGGATGGTGATAGACCCTAGGTTTATATCAATTCATTCTGAAGTGGAACCATTTGCTGGAAAGCGAGCAGTTGAACCTGATATTTTCATTTAGTTGAAGAACCATTATGGTGATGGTAATATCTCTTTAAAAGCACAGTTGCTACATTTATTAATTTGCATGGAGTATATTAAAAGCCTAAATCTCTCCTCATCCACTTTGACATGGAGCCCTTTTCACACTGTTGTAGCACTCATTATTAAATTTCATATAGTAGTTTGTCATACCACATGTACATTGACAATACAGCTTAATGAAATTGGAAGTTTTCTGTACTTTGAGATTTAATATAAACTTTTTTCTTAGTTCTCCAATGTAGTTTGTCCATTAAAAATTCCATTTAATGCCTTAAATGTAAACTACAATGACATTCTACTGTGAGTATAGAAATGGAATGTACCAGATGCAATAGTTGACATTTGTTAAAATATACAGTGCAAATGTTATTCTTTCCTCTGCTCGGCCATGCACCCAACCTGTGCTGAGAAAATGAACATCAATTGTCCTTGGGTACGTTTTCCAAGTAGTTATTCATCCATTGAGAGTCCAGACGTAAATTATCTACATCACGTTATTTTAATGGGTGTCACTAGTAAGCCCTGGATTTAAGGTCCATGCCTTGATTTTCTTAATAAAATTGTAATAAACCATTGATTGAGTTGGTGCGAAGCAGCAATTAGAAATAAAATCCAAATTTACATAATACTCATAAATACATTTCAGTGAAATAAGAACAGAAAATGTGTCGAACGTTCTGCAGATCAGAGAACATCTGTGAAAATAGAAACAGTTTTACCATTTCAAGTCTATGATGGAACTGGGAGGCAGAGAAAACAAGTTAACAGAAGTGGGTAAGGAATGGATAGAACAAAGGGAATATCTGTGATAGGTTGAAACCAAATGAGTTGATGTGGGAGTTAGATTCAGGTTTTTCTTCCTTGCTTGTGCTCTCTGTTGGTAATAGTAGTGTTATGGGACATGCCCAGAAGACAAGATTTGGTAAACAAAAAGAGAAAAAAAAACAAGAAAAACAAATGTGATTTAGAAATGTCCAGTTCTGTTACAGACAGAAAGAAAGAGTGTGTCACCTGAAGTTGGAGAATTCAATATTAAGTCTAAAAATCTGCAATGTCCCCAGACAGAAGATGAGGAGCTGCTCCTCAAGCTTGCATTGGGCCTCATTCTGGACACAACATAGGTCAGGGGGAGAGTGTGATAGGGAACTAAAGTGACAGGGAATGGAAGCTTTTGAGTAACAAAGAAGCCTAATCTACTGTAACTGGGCCTGAACTTTTGGCTCTATTGCTCTTTCCACAAAAGCTGCATGACACCTATGTGTTTCTAACATTTTTAAATTTTTTTTCAGATTTCTATCATCTGTGCTTTTTATTATTTTCGGCAGAAGTAGTGAATCTCTTGCCATTCCTTGTCTGCCAAATTCTTCTCAGTCCAATTGTGAAAAACCACAGATTGTTTTTATAAAATGGTAACTTGGTAAATGTACTGAAGTACAGTGAAAAACTTTGTTTTGCATGCTATCCATACAATGATTTCATTGCATCAGTGCATAGATCCAGTACAAGGTAGTACATCATGACTTTAACATGGAAAAACCTCCATGGTGTATCCCAGTTTACAGGTGAAAATATGAACTTGGGACATTGTGACCTATAAAGCATTGTCATATATTGTTTTCATGAGCACTCAAATGAATCATTTTTAAATCATATTGTTTTATAACATACTTATTCTGTAAAGCATTCTGAAATGTTCTGAAATTACCTTCATTATGCATCGTAAGGTAAAGGATTACTTTTAGACATTTCTAAAATGTTGGTTTCCATTGTCACCTTCAGAAAACTCTTTGTATAAAGTAGGTCAGAAAGGCAAATTAAAGTTATCCTCATCTCGTACTTATTCATTGCCTACTGAGTTACTCATTTAAGTAGTGGGTCTTTGGTTTAAATTACATTGAATAGGAGCTGACTACAGCAGTTGCTAATGTCCCCATCCCTTCTTTATACATCTTTACATCTCATTTACTCATGTCATCTACCCAACATTCTCCCATTTCCAGGATATACTAAAGAGGTAGCATTTGCTGAAAATTGACTGATTGATCCCAATATTTTCATTCATGTGAAGAACCATCTTGTTAATGGTCATACTTCTTTGTAAACAGACTGAATTTGAATTGACTTTATGACTTACATCTGTCACATACATGAGGAGTAAAAATCTTTATGTTACATCTCCATCTAAATGTGGAATGTGCAAGTTATAGTAATTTGTAATAAATAGTATGTACAACAGGACAGTCAATATAACATATATCATAGAAATATAGAAATAACATTGAAATACAATTGTTATACACCTTCTCACATTAACACACAGCCTTACAACACCAAATTCATCTCTCTATGCAAGAAGACACCTGGCACACCAGCACCTATTTTTGCGTGCATGCTTTCTTGTGAACATCTTCTTACACTCTACCCACTCATCGTTTTCCACACTAACTCACACATTCTCACTCTTTAATGCAGCAATATCTCTGCACACATTATCCCACTTACTAGACATATACCATTTGCTTTGTTCCTCAATTTAATAATTGGTGCTATACATCATATACATCAAAGCAGTGGTTTTGCAGAGGTTAGTTAAATGTACAAAACATGGGTTTAGTCCTGATCTACAAGGTTCAGAAACTTGCCTCAATGATCAACTAAACCATCAGGCATGTGGCATAGAATGACTTAAAAACATACTTCTGTATAACTCAGCTCGTAAAAATACAACAATAGTTTGTGCAATGAACATAACAATATATTCTGCAGTTTGAACTTTGTACTAATTTAGAAGCTGAAAACAGAAATGCTGAAAACACTCAGCAGGTTATGCAGCATCTGTGGAAAGAGAAACTAAGTTACTACCTCAGGTCAATGATCTTTCATAAAAGCTGGCCACAGATGCTACCTGACCAACTGAGTGTTCGCGACATTTTCTGCTTTTACTTCATATTTCTTGTATCTGCATATTTTTAAAAATTCCACTTCTAAAGCAGAAGGTCATTTATAAAGGTAGAAACTGCTTTATTACTTTTACCTGTGTTAATAAACCTGAAAAAGTCTTCTTTACCGTTGCTTTGCTAACATATTGTTCCCTGAGGTATAAGTACACCACAATATGGTGTGTATTTTTCAGTTTATTAGATGTACACTTGTATATGCCACTTTCCAATATTTTTACTATACTGAAATCTTTAATTCAAACTTTGATTTCTATATTTCATTGAAGTGATGATGGTATTAACACCATGGCAAAAGGATCCAAGTGACAGATAACAAAGTTAATAGCTTCTTCAGAAAGTGAAGACTGACCTAAAACTCAATAGAAAAAATTTAGGATTTACTTCATTATTTGACTATACTTCCATTTTAGTTAACTTAGTGTAAGTTGCCATAAAGGGAATCAATTTCACTTGTAAACTTATTCTAGAAAAATTGCAATTGGCCATCAAGATAATACTTTATTGGAATGTGCAAAGCAAGACGTTCCCACTGGTAAGGTTTTGAGAACAGAAGCTGGATGTGAATCTCCTGCTCCTTAGAGATCAGTGGTATTTTAAGATGTCCACAGTATCATGTTACTGCCATACTGAAAGGAAGTATTGTGTTTTATTGGGAAGGAATAGTAGTGAACAAAGAAACATTTCTGATAAAATCAAAAGGATATATTGCCTTGGAATGAAAGGCAAAAATGAACTGCTTTAAAATAATGAGGGAGATGAATTAAGCCATTTGGGACTTTGATGTTTGATTGATTTGAGATCAAGCCGTTTAATCAGCGATATTATTTTAGAGCTAATATAGGAAAGCAGAATAAATAAAGGTTTAGAAAAAACAATAATTTTCCTATGTTTATTAAAATATACCTGATTGTTAAGGGTAAAGTGTTTAAGGACAGTGAGCTGAAGCCGCTGATAAATATTTGTAAATGCAAGAGGTTCTGCCGATTCTGGAAATCCAGAGCAACACATATGCACATGAAAAGTGTATGGTTATGCAATTTGGTAGAAGAAATAAAAGTGTAGACTATTTTCTAAATTGAGAGAAAATTCCGGATTCTAATGTGCAAGGGAACTTGGAAGTCCTTGTGCAGGTTGATCTGGTGGTGAGGAAGGCAAATGTATTGTCAGTGTTCATTTAGAGAAAACTACAATATAAAAGCAAGCAGGTAGTGCTGAGGCTTTGTAAAGCATTGGTGTGGACTCGCTTGGAGTATTGTGAGCAGTTTTGGGCCCCTTATCTAAGAAAGGATGTGCTGACATTGGAGAGGGTTCAAAGGCAGTTCACGAAAATTACTCTGGGAATGAAAAGCTTGTCATATGAAGAGCATTTGATAGCTCTGAGCCTGTATTTGCTGGAGTTCAGAAGAATGGTGGGGGACCTCATTGAAACCCATTGAATGTTGAAAGGCCTCGATATAGTGGGGAGTTGAAGATTTGAGGACTCAGTTTCAGAATAGAGGGATATCCATTTAGAGTAGAAGTGAGGAGGAATATCTTTAGCCACAGAGTGGTGAATCTGTGGAATTTGTTGCCACAGGCGGTTGTGGAGGCCGAGTCATTGGGTATATTTAAGGCCAAGGTTGATAGATTCATGTTTAGTCAGGGCACGAAGGATATAGGGAGAAGGCAGGAGATTGGGGCTGAGAGAGAATTGGATCAGCCATGATGAAATGGTGCAGTAGACTCAATTGGCCAAATGGCCTAATTCTGCTCCTATATCTTGTGGTCTTAGGATCTGAAACGTTGGAGGAACTCAGTAGGTCAGGGAGCATCTTTGGAGTGGAATAAACAGTTCATATTTCGGGATGAAAACCTTCATCAGGACGGGAAAGGAAGGGGAAGAAGCCAGAAAAAGAAGGTGGGTGGGGGGAGGGAGTATAAACTGGCTGGTGATAGGTGAGGAGGAAGGTGGGTGGCGGGGGGTGGATGAAGTGAGAAGCTGAAAGGTGGTAAGTTGAAGAGGTAAAGGGCTGAAGAAGGACAAATCTGATATAAGAAGATGGTGGACCATGGAAGAAACAAAGGAAGGAGGGGCGCCAGAGGGAGGTGAGAGGCAGATGAAAAAGGTGTAATAGGGAGCCAGAATGGGGAATGGAAAAAGAGTGAAGCTGAAAGGGGTGAAATTACCAGGTGTTAGAGAAATCAATGTTCATGCTGTCAGGTTTGAATCTATCCAGACAAAATGTGAAGCAATGCTCCTCCAGCCTGAGAATGGCCTCATTGTAACAGCAATTCCTGGTGGAAAGTGTGGAGTGTGAGATGGGGAAGAGAAAGATATGCTTAATGGTGGATCCAATTGTAGGTGGCCGAAATTACAGAGAATGGTGTGCTGTATGCAGAGGCACATAAGGTACTAGGTAACGACAAGGAGATCTCTTTCCCTGCTATGGCGGTCAAAAGATTGGGTGAGGGCAGATGTCTGGGAAATGGAGGAATTGTGGGTGTGGGCAACATTTATGGAAGAGGAAGGAGGAAAATCCCATTCTTTGGAGAATGAGGACATGATGTTCTAGAATAGAAAGCCTCATCCTAAGAACCAATGCAATGAAGACAAAGGAGCTGAGAAAAGGGAATTGCATTTTTACAAGTGACTGTGTTGGAAAGGTATAGTAAGGATAGCTGTGAGAATCAGTAAGTTTCTAAAATATACCAGTAGACAGCTTGTCTCCAGAGATACAGAGAGATTAAGAAAGAGGAGAGAAGTGTCTGAAATGGACCAAGTAAACACGAGGGTAGGGTGGAAGTTGGATGCAATGGAATTTGGATCTAGAGCTTCCAGCTTCCCAACCAGAAGCTCTGGGTGAACCATAAGATCTGCAGTCTGCTAAGGGACAGATCAGTGGCATTTAGGTCTGGCTACCAAGTAAGATACAAGAGGTCCAGATACGATCTCATTAAAGCCATCACACATGTGAAGTGGCAATTTCAGACCAAACTTGAATTATTGAACGATGTTCAACAACTGTGACAGGGCCTGAATGCTATTACCTCTTGCAACATAGGTGAAAACAGGCCCACACCCAGATTAGCTTGATGCCTTTTATGCTCACTTTGAGCGTCAAAGCGTGGAGCATCCACAAACATCCACTGTCTTGGAAGCCAACAGGATAGCACTCTTTAGGAGGGTGAATCTACGGAAAGCATCTGATCCAGATGGGCTACTTGGCCGAGTGCTAAAGACCTGGAGTATTTAGTGATATCTTTAATCTCTTGCTTTGGCAGTCTAAGGTACCCACCTGCTTCAAATAGTTTTCAAGTATACTAGGTCCACAGCAGATGCCATTTCCTTGGCTCTTCACTCAACCATGGAACATCTGGACTGCAAAGATGCATACATCAGGATGTTCCTCATCAACTACAGCTCAGCTTTCAATACCATCATTCCTTCGATACTAATCAATAACTTTCAAGACCTTAGCCTCGATACTTTAAAGTGCAGGATCAAAGTTCAGACTGCATTTTTTATCAAATTATGTATGCAGTATTCAACTTTGAGATTTGACTTCTTGCAGGCAGCCACAAAACAAAGAAACATTATAGAGCTCATTAAAAAACCCACACAACCCAAGACTGTCAATCACTCAATGTGCAGAAAGAAAAGAATAAATTGTGCAAGCAATGAAAAAAAAACAAATAACACAGAGCCAGTTCAGTGCGGAGGTGAGTGAAGATGGCCCAGGAGCTAAATGGCTGGAGACCGTAGCCACATAGCCAGTTCAGCACTGAGGTGAGTGCCAATGGTTGCAGGACATAGCTGCAGAATCAGTTCAGTGCTGAAGTGAGTAAATCTCATGGAGTAATCTCATGAACACCAGTTCATCCTTTGCCCTTAGCCTTGATCAAGTCATGTTAATAGTTTTAAAAAAATGAAAAAAAAACACATGGAACATGAACTATGGAGTCTCTGAAAGTGACTGTAGAGTCTCTGTAGAACCTGTTCAGCGCTGCGGCGAGTGAAGCCCGTCCAGGAGCCAGTGGCTACAGGGCAACAACTGCCCCAAAACCTGGCAGTGTATGACCCAAAACACCAACACCTCCCATCTGATGGTAGTCGCAAGAAGAGAGAGAGGCCAGTCAAACGCAAGCAGACGGTAGAGTGAGCCCTTACTCACTCTTCCTTCAGTTAGTCCTGACGAAGGGTCTCGGCCTGAAACGTCAACTGCACCTCTTCCTAGAGATGCTGCCTGGCCTGCTGCATTCACCAGCAACTTTTATGTGTGTTGCTTGAATTTCCAGCATCTGCAGAATTCCTGTTGTTTGTTGCAAGCAGACGGTGCTGAACACCTGTTCGATTTCTGCTCTCATTCTTGCTTATTTTAATCTTGCTCAAAGCTTTAATCTGTGCAGAATAATGGAGCTGACCATGGGTTTGTCTTCTGCCATCAGGCCACGACACAGTGTCCACACCCAGCAAAGGCCAGACTGGCTGTACCAGCACGCTCGAGAATCTAGTTCGCCGAATCCTCGAGGAAATCACAAAAATGCCGGAGTATTTATTTGCTTCAAAAGAATATCTTTAAAAGGTGAATTACAGACTGTAGACTGGAGTGATCGCAATCCAGAAGAAGACATATATCTACTAGAGTATCTAGCAGTTTTTTGAGCTGTCTGCAAAACTTGGCTGTTGGTTGCTGGCACCATCTTAATTATGTACGTCTTCCCCACTTGTCCAACTGGATCCTCAATTTCCTCACTTGCAGACCTCAGTCAGTCAAATTGGCAAAAACACCGCCACAATCTCCATCAGCACCAGTGCACTATAAGGCTGTGTGCTTAGCTCCCTACTCTACTTGCTTTGTATTTATGATATGAGGCTACGCATAGCTCCAATGCCATATTTCAGTTTGCTGATGTCACCATGGTATTTGACCGAATCAAAGGTGGTGATGAATCAGCATATAGGAGAGAGATTAAAAAATTGGCTGAGTGGTGCCACAACAAAAACCTTTCACTCAATGGCAGTGGGACCAAGGAGCTGATTATTGACTTTGGGGGGAGAAATCTGGAGGTTCATGAGCCAGTTCTCATTGGTTTAATCAAAGGTGGAGAAGGTTAGTAACTTTAAATTCCTGAAAGAATTTCAGGATGTATATTGTATACGTTTCTCTGACATTAAATGTACCTTTGAAATTGTCATTATTTCAGAGGACCAGTCCTGGGTCCAGCATGTAAGCGCCATTATGAAGAAAGCTTGGCAGCGCCTCTTTTTCCTTAAATGTTTGCAAAGATTCAGCATGACTTCTAAAACTTTGACAAACTTTTATGGATGTTGGGCAGAGAGTATATTGACTGGTTGCATCCCAACCTGCTATGGAAATGTCAATGCTATTGAATGGAAAGTTCTACAAAAAGTAGTGTATATGGTAAAGTCCATCATCAGTAAAACCCTCCACACCTTGGAGCGCATCTACACAGAACGCTGTTGCAGGAAAGCTACATTCAGTATCAAGGACTCCCATCATCCAGTCGAAGCTCTTTTCTCACTGCTGCCATCAAGGAGAAGGTACAGGAACCTCAGGCCTCAAATAACCAGGTTCAGGAACAGTTATTACACCTCAACCATTAGACTCTTGAACCAGAGGAAATAACTTCACACACCATATCACTGAACTGTTCCCATAACTTATGGCCTCACTTTCAAGGACTCATCATTTTATGGTCTTGATATTTATTGCTTATTTATTTATTATTATTATGATTACTTGTTTTGCATTTCAATAGTTTGTTGTCTTTTGTACATTGCTTTTTGCAGAGCACTTCATGATGGTGGAAGTCAGAGCCACTGAGCAGTAGTCGTTAAAGCACATTCTCTTGTTTTTCTTTAGTAATGGGATGATAAACTTGCTTTTCTTTGGTACAAGATGAAAAGGCACTAATAAAACAGAACTCTTCATTAGTGGAGCCTGAGCTGCAGGCCATGTCCTTTAGCCCTGTATTTCACAGCTTGCTATGTTTCTGTCCTTGCATGTTCACTCTTGCACAGCCTTCAGTTCACAACTTTAGTTCATTTTCTATCTTCTAACTCATGAAACCTCTAACCATTGATTGAGTCCATCCACATGGAGCACTGTCACAGGAAGGCAAAGTCTATTATCAAGGACCCTCACTATCCAAGCCATGCTGTCTTCTTGTGGCTGTCATTAAGAAGAAGATACAGGAGCCTCAGGACTCACAGCACCAGGTTTAGGAACAGTTATTACTCTCAACCAAGAGTGTCTTGAACCAGAAGGGTTAACTTCACATGCTCCATTACTGAACTGTTCTCACAACCTATAGACTCAGTTTCAAGGGCTTTTCATTACGTGTTCTCAATATTTTTGCTTATTTATTATTATTATTATTTTCTTTTTCTTTTTGTATTTGCACAATTTGTTGGTTTTGTAGTTGATTGTGTGTGGCATTTTGTTGATTCTATTATGTTTCTTGAATTTATTGTGTAAACCCACAAGAAAATGAATCTCAGGGTTATATATGTACCTTGTGAATAAATTTACTTTGAATTATGAACTTTGAAGTTGACTAAATTGATGAGCTCAGCATGGGTGCAGAAAGTAGTACCAATGCAGTCATCGATGTAGTTGTGTAGGCTTGAAACATGGACTGTTTCATGCAGCCAAATAAAAGGCAGGCATTGTTGGAGCCCATGTGAGTGCCCACAGCTGCACCTTGGGTTTGGAATTCATGATACTTTGCTGTTGACGAAACAGAGTTTAAAAAAGTTTGGGAGTAATAGCCAACATCCACAGTCCTGATAGAGGGCCTCGGCCCGAAATGTCGACTGTTTACTCTTTTCCATAGATACTGCCTGGCCTGTTAATTTCCTCCAGCATTTTGTGTGTGTGTAACATTGCTTGTTATAAGTTGTTCCAAATGAGGTAAAGAGCAGGATAAAATGAAGAGATAGTAGCAAGACCAGACATCCCACCCTGCAAAAACTCATTTCAGGGAGGTAGCACCATCAATTTGCGGGAGACTGCCGGAACTTCCGGGAGAGGTGGGATATCGACAATAGAGTAGCTCCTTAGCAGCGAGCCAGCTAGTTTAAATAAGGTTAGCTGTGCTAATGAACGAATGACACCTGTTAATCTCACCTCAACATGTCTTTTACAGTCTTTACCCACCATGGGCAATAGAAAAGTCACTGTTGCAAACAGCGCAGCGAGCAACACTGTCATTATTTTTGACCCCTATTAGGCAGGGGTACACTTTAGTGTAGTCTGGGGTGAAGTACGTTTTATATTTTCTTTTATTTTTGGAACACTCTGCCATGGCGCACTCTCACTCTCTCTATGTCTCGCTCGTGCTCTCCCTCTCTCTCATGGTCGCTCGTGCTCTCTCTCTCTCGTGGTCGCTTGCGTTCTCTCTCTCTCATGGTCGCTAGCACTCTCTCTCTCTGTCTCGTGGTCACTCATGCGCTCTCGCTGGCTTTCTCTCTCGCGCTCTCTCTCGCTCGCATGCTCTCTCACGCTCTCGCTTGCTCTCTCGTGCTCTCGCTTGCTTTCTCTCTCGCTCTCGCTTTCTCTCTCACGCTCTCGCTTGCTTTCTCTCTCACTCCCTCTCTTGCTTTTTCTCGCTCGCTCACTCTCAAAAAAATTGATTTCCGTGATATTGTATATAATTTACGGGCATCAGGGAGCCACTATTAATATGTGGGAGACTCCCGGAACTTCCGGGAGAAGTGGGATGTTTGCAAGACTGGCTAAAGAAGCATTCCTGGCTGTGGAAGTGGAATGGTATATTAGAAGGATTGATAAAAGAGCTGAACTAATGAACCAACAAGGGTCAAGAACAGTTTTCTAAGTGTACTGAAAAAAAATCATCCACAGTCTGAGAGAGTTAAAAGAGTAAATTTGTAGGCAAATTTCTGACAAGTGTGAAATAATGCGGATTTAAATTAATTTTAACTGGGATGTGGGCACTGTGAAAGGTATTGAGGGAATAAGGTTCCTAAATTACATTAAGGAGAACATTTATACCTCGTGTGTAGCTAATACAATAAAATGTGGGGAGTAATCCTGGATTCAATTTCATGGAAGGAAGTTTGCCAGACGTATCAGTGGGAGAGCGCATAATTCAGTGCTAATAATTCCAGTTAGGATTATCATTGTCATAGAAAAGTAAAATAGTGTAAACATTCTAAATTGGGGCAATGCCAAATTTATTATTCTGAGAAGTGAATTAACAAATATATTTTAGAAATAGCCCTTGAAAATAGATCACTTTCAGAACAACGGGAGGTGTGCAAGGAAGAGATTCAAGGCATTCAAAGTAAACATATTCCACTGTAGATAAAGGGTGGGATGGTATTATTGTGCTCTGAATGATGATGTATTGGAGAATAAACTGATGCAAAGCTCTAACTACTAACTTACTTACTAACTGTTCCTTCAGTTAGTCCTGACGAAGGGTCTCGGCCTGAAACGTCGACTGTACCTCTTCCTAGAGATGCTGCCTGGCCTGCTGCGTTCACCAGCAACTTTGATGTGTGTTGATGCAAAGCATGGGAAGCTTTTGTCAAACAGTGAGAGCCTGAGCTGAAAATATTAAAAAAGGGGTGGAATTAAAAGGAAAATAAGGCAAGCAAAGAAAGAGTATGAGATATTAACAAAGACAATTTGAAAATGTTTTATATGCACATCAAGAGTAAGATGCAAACCAACAAGAGATCAGGGACAATTTGAGACCAAAAAGGTTAAAGTTTTTAATTAATACTTCACACAATAGATGGGGGTGATACTAATATTGTCTACACAGAGGAACTGTGTGAAATATTGATGGGATAAGCAAAGCAGAACAGAAAATGTTAAAATGTTTAGAATCTTGTTAAGTGGAAGGATCACCAGGCAGGTGATAAAAGCAGCAAAAATGGAAATTGGTCTGACTGTCCTTGAGCCTCCCTGGCTACAGAAGTGGTCTAATGCTTAACCTGTTTAAAAAAAAGAGTAAGTGCTAATCATGGAGGTTTAACTGAAGGGCAGTTAGTTTAGATTCAGTGGTGAGAAGGTTATTGGAACACAGTCTGACAGTCATTAAAAAGACAGATTAATCAAGGACAATCAACATGAACTTGTTAAGGAAAGGCAATGTTTGACGAACTTGATTGATTGAATTTATAAGGGTCAATGAGAACAATGCATTACATGCAGTCTATGTGGACTGTTGACAAATTCTCAAATCATATGGTGTTCAGCAAAGTAGGAGTTCATGAGACACCAGGCGGAATGAGTGGCAGATTGGATCTATAATTGATTTGGTTGTAAGAAGTAGTTTGTAATGTTAAAGTACTTTTCTGCGACGAGAAGCCTGTTCCCAGAGGGTTTCCGTAGGATTTGTAAATTACTTTTCATAGTACCTATCAGTGATTTAGGTTTAAAATGTAGGAGGCATATTAAAGGAGTTTGCAGTTGATTAAAATGCTGGCCGTGAGATTGGCAGTGAGAAGGAAAGCTTCAGATTGAAGAAGGATTTCATTGGTCAACTTGTAAGAGTAATAAGCTGACAAATATAGTTCAATCCAGAGAATGTTTCAGTTCAGAAAGGCGTATGAGATGTTTTTTTATTTGTCCGACTTAAAGAAACCAATAAAACTCTACATAATACTAGACAAATCACAATTTGAATACTGTGTGTGTGCATGATCACCAGTTTACAAGAGATATAATTGCCCTGGAGAGGGTGCAATAGAAACATATGAAAATGCTACTAGGGCTAGAAATATTGCTGAAACACTGATAGGCTGGAATAATTTTCTTTGGAAAAGGGTAAATTTAATTGAGAGGGCTAAGGTAAATGACAAGAACAAATTTGCCCTCGCAAAGGGGTCAAAGATATAGATTTCAATTCAGTGAGAAATGTTAAACTTCGCTTGCTTTTGAAAGAACTGTGTTCTGAAGTTGAAGTAACTGGCAAGCGAACCATCTGATTTTGGACAGCTTGACAACTCTTGTCTCACACTTTGCTTCAGTGAAATTCACTGATCCAAATGTAATCATTCCTATTGAAATTCATCGGATAACCTGAGGGATTGGATTCTCTCTAACACAAAATGAGAAAAAAGCTACTATTTTCATTGCCTCGTAGCTTTGGGTCATCGATAAGTGTCTCATAACCAACTAAATATGCCTGAAGTGTTCATAATTGTAATGTTGGAAAGACAGCAGAGAATGGCTAAGCAGCAAGCTCCCATAGATATTAATGTGATAATCAACAGATACTTGATTTTTCAGTGATGTTTGACTGAGAAATTACTACTGGGTAGGGTATTGAGACATCCTTCCTCCACCTTCCAAAACAGTTAAATGGGATATTCCACATTTGCCTCAAAATGGTCAATTGAACCTTGATATGGTAAATCATTCAAAAGACGATATACTTCACTATCAACATGCTAAAGTGTTGGCCTAGATTGCTGTTCTCGGGCGCCACAACTATCTGAATCAGACCGGGGAATGACACCAACGGAAGCACAGCTGACAGTTGTATCTCACCTTACTATAACACCTCCACTCACTGGGAATGCAGTGTCAATATAATTAGTACCGGTGTAAATTTATCATTTTGATTTCTGTGATCTCCAGGGGACATAAAGGAAGATTACTGAATTAGTGCAGAATTCAACAAGTTTTGTGCAGCAATAGCAGCCCGCTGGGAATTGGCTGAGGCGGCTGAAACTCATTTCCTTCATGATCCTTGACGGTCAACAGGGAAGGAAAGAGACCTTCAGTCTCTGAAAGTCACCTGTGTCTTTGAGTTAATATAATTACAAGGCTTAAAATTAATACAACTACCTTGTGATCTCATTTCTACATGGCATAAGTTCAATAGTTTATTTAGGCTAAAATGAGCAGATTTTCTGTTGATCTGATTAACATTTACTTCTGCTTATGCTTCTCACTGCAAATATTTGTTTTATTAAAAAAAAACATGTTTTTCCCTTACCTTTATTGTGACTACATACAAAATATAGTTCTGGGAACACATACGCTGTACAATGGGGAAAAAATCTTACTGATATCTCACTTACTCTAGAGACTCTTCCTCATATGTTAGCAGAGCTCAACAATGTAGGGTGAGTAGAGGGAAACAACACTCAGTCCTGTTTCTACTTACTATGGGCAACAATGTGTATATACAGAACTTCAATGAAGGCCATTTGAAGAGAAGCTTCTGCCAATTAGTCAAAAGAAACCAAGCTGAATGCCAAGGATTCTCTCATTGTCAGTTCCAATAAGCCATCTCAGCCTCTGAATGGATGTCAGCTGTGGCTCAATTGGTGTTAATCTCAATTTGAGTCTAACCTACTCCAGAGCCCTAAACATGGAATCTAATCGGATGCTTGAAAGCTTTTCTGAGAATGTGCTATATGGTCGGAGGTGCTGCCATTGTGGTGAACTCAGTTTCTTTCTTTCTTTTTAAATCTTTTTATTGAATTAGTAAACAAAAGGTAAACCATATAGGCATTATTACACTGTTGCAATATAACTTTACAAGAGATATTAATACACAAAAAAAATTAGTACAGACAGTGCAGTTTAGATATAAAATAACAAGGTAATATAATAGTATACTAATTTTCATACATATCAATAAGGAAAAGAAAAAAACCCCCAAAAAAACGCCCAAAAAACCCACCGTGCAACTAATCTAAAAAGCAAAGCAAAGCAAAGCAATGGACTAACTAGGAATCACGTAGAGTGAAACAACTTAAAACAATCACGTCCTCAAACCCGACCTCCATTAAAAACAGTTAAAAAGCAAGAAGGGAATGTAAATATGGACCGAGAGAGAAAAAAAATTACATTAAATGAAAATGTTGAATAAAAGATCTCCAGGTCTGTTCAAATTTAGTTGAAGAATCATAAAGATTACTTCTAATTTTCTCCAAATTTAAACATAATATCGTCTGGGAAAACCAAAAGAACGTAGTTGGAACGTAGTTGGTCCTGACGAAGGGTCTCGGCCTGAAACGCCGACTGCACCTCTTCCTACAGATGCTGCTTGGCCTGCTGCGTACACCAGCAACTTTGATGTGTGTTGCTTGAATTTCCAGCATCTGCAGAATTCCTGTTGTTTTAGTTGGAACATTAGTCTCCTTCCAATGTTGTAAAATACATCTTTTCGCCATTAAAGTAAGAAATGCAATCATTCTACGGGCTGAAGGAGAAAGATTACTGGAAATTTTAGGTAATCCAAAAATAGCAGTAATAGGATGGGGAGAGATATCTATATTAAATACCTTTGAAATAATATTAAAAATGTCTTTCCAAAAAGTTTCCAGAGTAGGACAGGACCAAAACATATGAGTTAAGGAGGCTATCTCCCCATGACAGGTGAACTCAGTTTCAAATACAAATATATATATACTAAATCTCTCCACTAAATCACAAAAACAGATTATCAGGGCATTATCACCATGCTGCTTGTGGGTTTCACTGCTTGATATTTGGCAGTCATATTTCTTACATTACCATTGTGAGCACACATTCAAAATAATTTAATTGGCTGTAGGACGATGTGGGTCATATGGAGGTTATGAAAAGTACTATATGAATGTGGAGTTTTTCTTATGCTGTATTACTGAGGACAATGTCAGAAAGGGCATTGACACTGTGTGATTAGGGACAGATTACAGATTCATTCAGCACAGAAGCAGACCATCAAGGACTCATTTGCAGTAGTTCTACTTTATTCTTCCCACATACCTATACACTTCCCACTGATGTTACCACTTCCCTATATTAAGTGATCAATTATCCTATCAGCTCACATGTCTGGACACCTGGAGGAAACCCACATGGTCATAGAGGAGCACACATTCACAGAGAACAGAAAACTACTACATCTAGCTCCAACGACCTTTCCTTGGGTGATAGCCAAGCTCTACACTCCGGGGGGTGGGGGTGGGGGTGGGGGGCAACTTTCAATTTTCTTCTGTGTACGAACTCCACGCTGTCAGGACCAGAAGACAGGATTGACCGAGGTCACTGGAACAATGAGGCAGCAGTTTCAGTAGCTGCACCACTCTGAATTATATTGAGAATATTATTACAGGATCATTACAGTCTTCAAGGATAACTATCAAACCTCGAAGTTGGATAACAAAGGTTGTTTCTGCAATTTCTAGTAACTGTCTCTGAACACATAAGGGAGTGATGATTTCAGACAACTGACCTCTGTGCCTTTTTAATTTCCTATCTACAGTAGCAGGGGACGAGGGATAAAAGGCAGGACACATTTGTGCTGATCAAATCAGAAATGCTATAATACAGGCTTTGTCACTATAATTGAAATTAGGCAGCCATCATTCAAAAGAAGCTTCTTTGTGCAGTGTACAGAGCAAATAATCATGTGTGTACTTCTTAAAATTGTTTTGACCTCTATTTTCAAGGCTCTGCATAATTTCTCTTTAGAGAAATTGAATTCCTAGTGATTGGAATGTTCTGCAAAACATACAATGGAGTTGAAATGTCTGTTTCCCTTTTTGTATTGGACTTTAATCTTCATCTTGACTTTTATGATTATTTTGGATCTTCCAATGAGGTCCTTAAATGTTTACACTTAGCATACACTTTGAAATAAGCGGTCTAAAGGTGTAGAAAGTTAATTTTCTCTTTTAAGAGGTCTAGGAACTATATTTAAAATGGTAAATTCCAACTAATAGCCAACATTTTTTTGCTGAAACTATTTACAAACTCTTTACTTGCTGTCAGAATTAAAGGGCAAAGGTGAGATATTGTAGTAGCCCCCTATTTTATGATTTTTTTAAATCTACCATTTTGTCAGGATGAATGAAACCAGCAGATATGAATGAGCAGTAGTTAACAGAAAATCCTTTCTATTGAAACCAGCAGAGATTGTTATTTCAAGTCAAGTCAAGTCACTTTTTATTGTCATTTTGACCATAACTGCTGGTACAGTACACAGTAAAAATGAGATGTTTTTTAGGACCATGGTGCTACATGAAACAATACAAAAACTACACTAGACTACAGACCTAGCCAGGACTACAGACCTAGCCAGGACTACATAAAGTACACAAAACAGTGCAGGCATTACAATAAATAATAAACAAGACAATAGGCACAGTAGAGGGCAATAGGTTGGTGTCAGTCCAGGCCCTGGGTATTGAAGAGTCTGATAGCTTGGCGGAAGAAGCTGTTACATAGTCTGGTCGTGAGAGTCTGAATGCTTCGGTGCCTTTTGCCAGATGGCAGGAGGGAGAAGAGTTTGTATGAGGGGTGCATGGGGTCCTTCATAATGCTGTTTGCTGTACGGATGCAGCATATAGTGTAAATGTAATAGTGAGAAGAGAGACCTCAGTGACCCCCCCTGAGATCAACAGATTCCTTTAAAAGTAGATCATGCAGGTATCACGTAGCAGGCCAGTGGTGTAGTAGCTTCAGCACCTGACTTTGAGACAAATGGTCCCAGGTTTGAATCCTGTTAGCCCCTAGTATGCTTTCTACGTTTTCCATCCGTGCTGTGTTGAGCATCAAGCTAGCAACTCAGCCTCGTAAAAAACAGACAAATGGCAAAAATGTTACCCAATGTGCATAAAGGAATAACAATGTAGGTATCACTTGAGAAAACAGATTTCTGTCAGTTAGTGAAATCTGCTCAGAAGCAACAAAAGTTTTGTAAGGGACCTGTTCAGTAAAGCAAAATAAAGTAAGGTGACAAACAACAGGAATTCTGCAGATGCTGGAAATTCAAGCAACACACATCAAAGTTGCTGGTGAACGCAGCAGGCCAGGCAGCATCTGTAGGAAGAGGTGCAGTCGACGTTTCAGGCCGAGACCCTTCATCAGGACTAACTGAAGGAAGAGTGAGTAAGGGATTTGAAAGTTGGAGGGGGAGGGGGAGATCCAAAATGATAGGAGAAGACAGGAGGGGGAGGGATGGAGCCAAGAGCTGGACAGGTGATTGGCAAAAGGGGATACGAGAGGATCATGGGACAGGAGGTCCGGGAAGAAAGTAAGGTGAATTGGGCCATCAATTAATTGAGCCAACTCTTAAAGAACAAAAACAAATTGGGAAAATGGCAGGGATTTCCTTCATTTATTTGGGACACTATGCTGCTTACTTGAGACAGGATGCTGTAGCTGAACGGTTTCTTACTAGCATCAGTTGCGTGCACTTATGTGGACGCTAGACACGACGCCATGCTTAGAGAAAACAAGTTTCAAACAGCATCAGTTGAATGTGTTTGTATTCAAAAAGCAATGATATTTGTCACTATTAGTTGGCAAAAAATAAGCAGAAAGACAATTCAGAACTGTTTTGCTCACTACGGTTTCAAGCATTCAGGCTAGGAGATGCCAGAAATAACCAGGAGTGAAAATGAAACAATTTCACTTCTTCAGCAAGTTAGGAACTACAAACAATTTGAAGGTATGGGCATTCATCTTGAATATTACCATGAAAATGAAGATTTGGAAGATTCAATCATCAAAAGCATTGTGTGAAGGCAGTCCATTATCTACACTAGGTGTGATAAACAACACAGCAGTGTACACTGGTTGAATTCCTCTGTCGTTAACTATTCGGAACTAATATACACTTTTATAGTACTGTGGAAGTATGGTAGTGTTCTAATTTGAATCTGTATTCAATTGAATTTATTACCCAGTTGAACAGTAGTTTGACTTTTTTATACCTTTTAACTATTTCCATGAAACCAGCTAATTGGGGCAGCTTCTTATAATTGAGCCAAATTGTACTGGTCCTGATGTGTCCCAATTAAGCATGATCCACTGTAATTATTTTGGTTACAGGAATTTAATTTTTACAAGTTTTCTCATTAACTACAGTGAGGACAAAGGACTGTGGAATTGGAATCAGTTAGAGAATAATGTATTTTTTTCACTTGAAGTAGGTTCCAAAGACAAAGATTCTAAATAGACAACTTCAAAGTTCAAAGTAAATTTATTATCTCTATATCTATATATGTCATCATGTACAACTCTGAGATTCATTTTCTTAAAGGCATTCACAGTAAATACAAGAAACATAATAGAACCCATGAAAGACTGCACCCAATAGAACCGAAAGACAACCAAAATGCAAAAGACAACAAAATGTACAAATACAAAAGGAAAGAAAAAAAGATATAATAATAATAAATAGATAATCAATATTGAGAAATGAGATAAAGAATCCTTGAAAGTGAGTCCATTGTGCTGATAGTTATTGTGGAGATGTTGTTGCCAATCCAAACTGGCTGGGTCCTGCAAGTGAGGAAATTGTGGTTCCAGTTGCACAAGGAAGTATTGAGGGCTTGGCCTTGGAGCTTATTGATTAGTTTTGGGAGGATGATGGTATCGATGTCACTGCAGTCAATGAAAAGCATCCTGATATATGCATCTTCACTGTTCAGATATTGCACGGTTAATTAAGAATAGAACCTATCAGGGTCAAGAAGAATGTTGGCGCCTTTTTGTGTTCATAATTACACAGGTTAAGATATACAGCATCTATCTGTAATTACTTTCAAATCTGCAATGACCTACTGTCTTAACTTCCTCAGTATAATATTTGAAATAGCTTTGGCAATGTGCCGGGTCTTTATTTATATACAGTTTGCAGTGAATGTAGGAACTCTGTAACCATTTATTTTGAGTGGGTTAAAATGTGCACATTTGTTTTTATCTGTCAGGTATAACCTCACCCAAAAATGTGAATTGTTACTCCTAGAATATCAGCAGTAACCTATTTAGAGAGAACTATTGGGAATCAGCCACATAGAAGTCCACCTAGCCCTTTGTGGATGACTATTGTCCTTTTGATTTTGGTTGTAATTGTGCTTTAAATTACATAAATAATTGAACAGTGTTCAGTCTTCAAAACTAAATGTCCAGCTGCCTTCTTCAATCTCCAGTGTCTTCAACTTCCACACATCTGGTACCTTTTTGTAATCAAAATGCCAGTGAACGTTAATCCTAGGCTGGGTTTGGATCTGCTCACACTGCTTCTATTTCTCTCCTCATGAGTGGTACCAACAGAGACAACTTGTATTTATGTAATTCACTTTACACAGGAAAAGGGTTTGTTGTTATGCAAAATTTGACCTCAAGCCACAAAAGATGATGATGAATGAGGAGAAATGACAAGAGAGGGATTTAAAGAGTATCACAAATGGGGTAAGGGGTAGAATTATAGAGTGATTCAGGAATGAATTTCCAAAACTTGATGCTTCATGGCAAAGCAGCCATTATCTAAGTGTAAAAATTTGGGATTAATCACTGGCCAAAATTAGCAAATATCCCAGAGGTTTATAAATCTGGAGGAGATTAGAATGGTAGGATGTATTGGGACCAAGGACAGATCAAAAGAACAGATTGTGTGTTTAAAAATAAGAAAAAGGTTACCCAGGGTTACTGTAAGAAGGCAAGTTGAGAGAATGAACAAATGGGATTTTGTAGCAATGAGTACATACGCAACATAGGTTTGAATAAAATCAATTTATGGGGGAGGAGAGGAGCAGATATCTTTAGCAGTGGTTAAGGGAAGCGATCCAAAGTTTGACAATTAATTTGAGTATCTTAAAAAAAGCTTTCAGGTTGTCAAGCATTAAGCCAAAAAAGGCAAAGTTTGAGTTTTAATTTATCTTCTCACTAAGAGGAGCACACATCCCTCTACAGCTACCATTGGGCACCTTCTACAACTCCACTGTAATTCTGATGAAACGGTTGGACAAAAGCCATATCTCTATCTGTCTTTTACAAGGTCATGAAGAAGGAGAGATGGACCAGAAGATTCTATAAACTGAGAACTGGAGCTTCCCCTCGACGTAAAGAAACGTAGCTGCAGGAACATGGAAATGATCTGTCATCCCATCCCTACCAACACATTTATAAGGGTGGATTAAATGTGGTGATTATGGTGTGGACTGATACAGTATATCCTCATTTGGGAAGTTCCTACCACACACTGGCATCCACTTCATTCCCAAAGATCAGCTCCCAACCATGTCAATCATTCAACCCATCAGAATAAAGTGAGATCCTTTCAGAACTGAGGTGAGGTGGAATTTCCTACTACAGAAGAAGAGCTTAATAGGTTCTTGATTGTTAAGGGTGTTGAGGATTAAGCAAATAAGGCAGGAGAATGGGGTTGAGAAAAGTCAACTATGATTGAATAGAGAAGCAGGTGCAATGGGCCAAATAGCTTTATTGTCCCTATATTTTATGGTCACTGTCATTTCTTCACCTCCTCCTGCCCTACCACCACTCCCCAATCCAGCTTCATCTCATTCCTACTGCGGCCTAATATTATTGCTGTATCATGGAAGTGGAACAGTGCTGTGGCCCACACATTCTGATCTCTCATCAAACCATTGTGACAGCTCCTACCCATAGTGCTCAATCTTGATACTGCTATTTGGGTAGAAGCAGTGCAGGTTAGAGCTGTGAGCAGTAATAGACTCAAGACAGTCTATGAGAACCACAGATCATCTATCAGAGATGCAGACTTAGGCATTTCTGAAGGTAACTGTGTCCATTGTGACTTTCTGGGATGTAGTCAGAATCTTGTCTGCAGTTATAAAATGATCATATCTTACCTGTAAAGACATCACCCAGAAAGAAACAAAGGTATATGAAATCAACCTTTATATAAAAGGTACACACTTCTGCATACTTATAATCAAAATAACTGTGTCAAACACAGACTTAGTGTCTATTCTTAGAAGAAGCACCATCTTCCTTCAGTTGAAGCTTTAGTTAAAATTATATTTGGAATGAAATTTCAGCAATCTTGCTGTGGTTCACTGTGTTATGATTCTTAGAGTTCTCTAGAGTCTTAATTCAGCAACTAGGCCAAGAGTTTGAGAAATGGCAATGCTGACAGGTGCCATGGTGTTTGAGGGGGGACGGGGGAGGGAGGAGAATTCTATTCAATGCTTCGCTAATGATTATACCTGGGGAAAGATTCCAGTCAGGTCTGAAGGCAGGTTGTAAGATAAATTATATTGTAGCAGAACAATTTAATTTTTGATGTCTGAGGTGGATCCACTGTTAAAATGGGTCACTATGTAGATTATTTTACCACTACATTTAGTTTAAATGCTCCTTAATTTGTGTTAGAATGATATCCTGCACTCAGAGGATGATCAGCTTCAAAATATTCTTGCAACACTTCAGATAGTATTATGAATTGATAACACTTGCATAATTTCAGCGAACTATCAATGTAGGCTATACTTTGTCATTTAGGCCAACCTAAATCATGATGGCCTCTCTGTGGTAATAGACATAGCTGACAAAATGTGGAGATGACAATGTCCTCAATTGAAAGCATCATTGGTCTTGAAGCTATCTTGCTGGAACCTTAATTAAGAAGTTGGATATTCTAAAAATGTGGTCAGGAAAATGGACTTTGTCCTGTGGAAATGATTAATTATTTCAGCAGCAGTCTTTCCATTAAAACAATAATCTACAATTTAAATTCTGATGAAATGTCACCAAACAGAAACATTAACTCTATTTTTCTTTCCACAATCTCTGTCGGACCTCGAGTATTTTCAACGTTTTGTTCTAGAGTTCCGACATTTTCCTTTTATTTAAATTTTCAATCTACAATTTATATGTACGAATATTGAATAAAATGAGGGCTGAATGCAGGGGGTTTTGTTGTGAATCTGCCCATGGAACTTCCTTTTGTTTGCGTGTAGCAAATTATTTGTTGCTGTGAACTTAAAGAGCAGATCTCCATAGTTGCCTGGAAATATACCATTTGCTAAAAATTAATAAGAATATATGACAGACCTTGAGGGCCTCCATATCTCACTGAATTTTTGGCTCACTTTTATTGGGCTTCTGTCATCCTTCAAGGCCTATATTTGTGTAACCCACCAACACATTTCACCTTTTTGTTTTATCTGGTTCTCTTGATGCTGATATCAAGTTTTTGAAAAGGACCAAGTCTAATGTATCCCTCACCTTGATGAATGGAATAAAATCACTGAAGCAAATATCAGCAAAAATGAATGACAGTTTAATAACTGGAGGAAAACAAAACCTTGTAGATTAGTGACTCAAGATGGGAAATGTGTTATTTGTCCTCTGAGATCTATTAAAAGCTTCCATTATTATTCTCTGTGTTTGACCAATACAAGTGTACCATCATAGACAACATTCAATCTGTCAATCCGTCAATTCCTTCTCCCCTCCTTCACCCCTGTCCTCTGCTCATGTGAGGTTCAGAGATTCCCTACAGTCACCTTCGTATCTATCAAGCAAAGGCTGGCAACTAAGAGTCAAAATTATAAATCCAGGCTAGGTTTCCGGTGAAGTAGTGGCTGACATTTTGCTCTTTAAAATCACAGGTTGGTTCCACAATCAGAACAAAAGTCTTCACAACTGTAACAGCAACAAATTTGCAATCCATTTTCACAGTTTAGACCTTATTGCATCCAATTCTCAAACTGCAGGTAATGTTGAGCTTGCAGTTTTGTCTACTCTGATTGAGTCTGCAGATATAGAGTGGTATAGCATCAACTAAACAAATTTGCAAAACTGTCCACAGAATAGGACCCACAATAAGTTAGGGCGACAGGCTACTATTATTCAAAGAATACATTTGGGTGCAAATCAGGAGCAATATGTCATATCTTGAGATGAAAGAAAAACAGGACAAACTGAAGTAAAGCCACGTGGCACTTTTGAAATCAGTAGAACTCACCAAGAAACATTCATTAATTTCAAAGCAATCTCATCCCTCTAGTTTATGGTTGGAAAGACTGCCACATCTAAACTCACACATATAGTTATTTCACATGAATAGGCAGACAAGTCAGGCAAATAAATTTTCTGGTGGTAAGCCCCTCCACTCACCAAGCGTTGCCATGCACATAACCATTATAATATAGTGAGTGAATTATATATCATCTACATGTAAAGGAATCTGAGATGCAAATAACATTGAATTCCTTTTTCTCATAAATATGGAAATGTCTTTTTTCTTGATGTTTGCAATATTTGCATATCTCTGCTTGTTCCTAAAGCAGGTAAGATGTGTTCATTTATTTGTTATCTTCCTGTACTTTTTACAGAAAGACTTATCCCTTCATATCAACTGGAATCAAACAGTGGAATTACAATGTGTGACCAGTTGCAGGAATTGATCTTGGTTCTGCTGTGTTTTGAAAAACACTATCGAACTTTTATTTGACTTAATAGCTGTTTGGAGCCATAGCATTTTAAGTTGCTTCATTTAGTGCTAATAATTATGACAAATGATTTATTGTTCCTCAGATCTGCTCAGAAAGCAGTATTTTCACAGCTTCCTAAGCACCTGAAACAAAATATATTTTCTCAGGCAGCCAATTGCATAGATGTGACATTGCAGAGGTTTCTGATATGTCCTGTTGTGCCAAACGCCTCCCTCACTGATAGTGGATGATACTTCTCTTTGCATTATGCACTGTTGTACTTCCCTTTCCCATTATGCACAGAAAACTTTCAATTGAAAAAGTGCCTTTCACAATTCCAGGCTCTCCAAAAGCACTTCATAGTCAATTAAGTATACTTTGAAGTGCAGTCACTATTGCAGTGGAAGGAAAAATGGCAAGCAATTTGCATGTGACTAGATTCTTCCAAGAGCAATGAAATACTGTAATAATCAGATAGTCTGCGTACGTTTGTAAGTATGTTAGGCTGAATGTTAACTATTGGCCAGGACACTGAGGCAAACTATCTTAATTCAAATTATGTAATGGATTTCTGACAGCCATGGATAGACATAGACTCAAATCAATATCTCTTCCAAACAATAACAATGTAACACACTGTGATTAAGCCTTTGGAATTATGCTTGAACCCACAAACTAGGGTAACAATTCAGAGTCAAGGCTGAAAAGTAAGCACAGAATTCCGAGCCACCTCAAATGTGATTATCTTTTACTTATGTCACTTATTTCATTTGGCACTTCTAGGTTTGTTTCCTTCATAAGCATCAGATTGTACTTTCTAAGCCTAAAGGGGAAAATGTAGAAAAACAATAATTTTTGATGCATGTACACTCCTTAATGAACAACTTAGCATTAATGTATTTTATAGCTCAGTTTCTATTCACGTCTAATCTCTGAAATGGACTAGCCAGGCCAAACATTTAGAACATTTTATTGCTCTCTGTCTCATTTTTGCACCACTTTCTTCTTTCCTTCATATTCTAAAAAGATCATATTTCCATGTTACCCTCTGTAAAATAAATTATTATACTTTGATCATTCGCAGATGTTGAACAATGGGTTATGTAGGTTCGATATAACCACAGGCCATTTCACTTCAAAATCAGCTCTGCTCTTGCCAATCAAATTACACTTATACCTTTGCAGTGGTCATTAAATAAAAATTGCCAAATGTATTTGTACCAAGGCTGATTTTAACTCTACTAGTCTTATGGAAATAAAGTAGCCAGTGAAAATGTGCTCTGTGACATCCTAGTACGTACTGACCCCATTGCCTTCTGTGGGTTTTGTATTAACTTGTATGTAGGTCAGGTTTGGATAATTTGTCTGTGCTGGATCTTTATTTGCTGGCCATCAGAGCTGAGGCCAAAAAGGACACAGAAGTGCCAACTAGTTTTTTTAAAATTCAATGACAGTGGAATATCTTGTGGGTCTCACAAATACTATAAATCCTAAACTTTTAGTGTCCCAGGCTTTTGTTTCTACTTCATCAAATACTGAAGAACATTCCTTCTTGTACTGAAGACCTACTCCTGGAGACACATCCACTATCAAGCACACAATTCTAGGTGCAGGCAAGTTTAAATCTCCAGAGCCCTTTGAGGACCTGATGGCTTCCTGTTTGCCTTGAGCTTCAACCTGAGGCATTGTGCTTCTGTTTGGGAATCCAAAATATTGCATCTTCAGAAATCAACTTCAGCATCAGATATTCCCCAGTACTCCAATCATAACAATTTACAATGAGCTTTCCACTGTAGTGCTTTAGTAATATGCATCAATAAATTAGTTAAGCACTTCTACAACTTCAGTGTGAATTTTCTCATTTTTTAACAAGTTAGTGACCTAAAGGCTAACAGTTTTAATGGTAAATCCAATGTTTCCAGTTTCACCACATGTCATATTATGTATATAGATATAGGATTTTCTATTCAGTTAAACTACAGACTGGCAGTTGTAAATACCAAAAAGTTGCATTTGCTTCAAATCTGGTTGCACTAATGGCACACAATTTTGGACAAAGTTGGAGTACTAAAGTACTAATACTCCATACCAGTATGGACTACAAAAGTATTTAATACTAAATTTAATCAAAATTTAGCCAAATCATGATAGAGTTGCTGCCTTGTGATCAAATCTTCTAAACTTAATTGAGGCAAGACAGGATTAGTGTTTTCTGAAGAAACCTTGTAGTCAGATGAATGAGGTTTTTAACCTATCACCAAAGTAAATTTAAAATTCAGCAGTATAATGATAGTGTCTCAAATTCTTGGTGTAGACATTCATTCTCAATCTGCAGCACAAAGTACCTGATATAATAATTACGCTCCACTTCCAAAGATAAAGTTTTATTTTTATCTACATTTACTGATTATTGCATAAATCTACATCCATATTAAAATCATCTCCTCTCTCCTTAGGTATTTTGTTCCACTGATGCATTTCAGAATCTCTGTATCTTTACTATTGATCAACTTCCTTCATTGACAACCATCCTAAGATGGACTCCAACTCTCCACAATTCCACAATCTAACTTGAATCTAATCATCCTTGAACTACATCAAATCGATCACATGCTCCTATATATGTATCTTTGGCAAAACACCTAACTCTGCACAAAAGTCAATTCATGCTGTCTTTTGACCCCACCTTCCTCTGTGCCCTCATTCACCTGATCATTAGGAATGTGTCTTTAACTTCTGGGTCTCATGTTTAGGTATTCTTCCCCATAAACACATTGTTTCCTTCTCCATGATAAAATTCAGCTTCAGGTCTTTACAGCTTGATTTTTTTTCTCTCTTTGCTCTTGGAAAATGCCTTGGGATATAGTTCTACATTACAAGCACTGCGCTAAACAAAGCACTGGTGTGTGTCAATTTTGCAAATGATTTCCACACAATATTTATGAGGACAACTGGTATTAACTACAGGCCGAGTGTTGGTCAACTTTTCCCCATCTAATGGGTTTATGCGCATGTGGCATTTACTAAGTACTGGCATATGTCAGTTGAAATGACCGATCTGTTTCTGAGATATCTATTACTTAAATGAATGGATGCAAATTTTAGACGTATAATTTAGTGGACAATGATAGTCCAACTGTACTCAGCACAAGGAAATAAAGTCTCACTTGATATTTGGTAACATATTTACAAATTATATTCACCTGAGTAAAGATTAGGTTGTATCTTCCCAGTGGCCTGATCTGACACTAGTAGATTAGCAACCAATAGAAGGATTGATGTTGTCAAATTAATGCTGTTATGCCACTGCATTAATTGAACTGGACAGGTTCAAGCTAAGTGCATGAGAGGAAGGAACAGAGACAGGGTCAGGTGGACAAAGGGCTGAAGGACCAATATGTGGTGTCTAAATGCTAATGCTTACCGGATGGACAGAATAACCTTTCCTGTGCCATACATTCCCAAAATGAATATTTCAAAGACTTCACCATTGGAATTTCATGTTCCGAATGCAACTTAGAGATGTTGAAACATAATCACAACATTAATAGTATTGGGTTAAACTGGTAAAGGAGATGAAATATTTCAAGTAAGAACCAGACTGAATACTGTACACTGGGTGCAGCAAATGAGGCAGACAAAAGGAGCATGTGAGTTAGCATAAAAGCCAAAATGAACGTTGCTACCAAGTGTGTGATGGGTAAATGGTAGAAAATGGCTGTCCTAGTGGTCCCCCCACCATTGTGGACTGGTCTGGAAGATTTGGTCCCACAGAATCCACAGAGAGCTTGTTCAGTGGATTCACAATTAGCTGGGAGGGTGGGAAACTGAGGTGATCGTTGAAGGCTGTTTTTTTGGAATGGAAGCCAGTGACTAACACAAGTTGGGTGGCTGATTGGGAGACTGGGGAATGTGCTTGTTTTGCTGTTGTTGCCTCTTTTTTTTTTGTTGCTGCTTGTGTTGTTCTGCTGAACATTGTGGGTATGCAATGTTGGTGTGAAAATTTATTTATTATTATGTATTATTTTATTTATTATTTTTTTCTCTCTATGCTAGATTATGTATTGCATTGAACTGCTGCTGCTAAGTTAACAAATTTCACGTCACATAGGTGATAATAAACCTGATTCTGATTCTGATGTTCATGGGGTAGTAGATGAGGACAAGAGGAATTGTATCCGTGCTAAAGCAGCGGGAAGATGGAGTGAGCATGAGTGAAAGAGATGCAGGAAGAGGTATTGTCAATATAGCTGGGGGGTACATTAGGTTTATAAAAGATGTCAGTAGATGGTTTGTCTCCAGAGATGGAGATAGAAAGATCAAGATAAAAGAGAAACAGGTGTCAGAAATGGAACAAGTGAATTCAAAGGCAGAGTGGAAGTTGGAGGTAAATTTGATTAAATTGACGAGGTCAGCATTGCACTAAACAGCACAAATGCTGTCATCAATGTAGTGCCAAAAGAGTTGAAGAGCATTACCAGGGAAGGCATGGAACATAGACTGTTCCACATGGCCAGTAAAAAGGCAGGAATAGCTGTGTCCCATGTGGGAGTCCATGGCTATATCTTGAGTTTGGAGAAAGTGGGAGGAGACAAGAGAGAAATTGTTGAGGGTGAGGAACAGTTCCGCTAAACAGAGGAGGGTGGTGGTAGAGAAGAGCTGGTTGGTTATGTTGTCGAGAACAAATCAAAGAGCTTTAAGATCTTCTCAGTGGTGGATAGAAGTGTATAGGGACTGGACATCCATTGTGAAAATGAGGCTATCAGGTCCAAGAAATTGAAAGTTGTTGAGGAAATCGAGAGCGTGCAATATGTTTCAGATGTAGGTGGGGAGAGTCTGGACAAAGTGGGATAGAATGGAGTCTAGATATATGGACCCACGTTCAGTAGTGCAGGAATGGGTTTACCCAGACAGTCAGGCTTGTGGATCTTCCGTAGGAGATAGAAACAAGCATGGCAGTGTAAGGGAACTATAAGGTTTGCGGCACTGGCTGTGAGATCTCTAGAGTTGATAAGGTTGGTGATGCTGTGGGAGCCAGTGGCCTGATGGTACTGAGTGGGGTCCCTTCCAAGGGAGAAGTAAGAGAAGATATCTGAAAGGAGTCACCTGACCTTAGCAAGGTAGAGGCCAGTTCGCAATACTACGACAGCACCCGCTTTGTCTGCGAGTTTGATGCTGGGGTTGGGATTGGTGAAGACAGTGTAGAGTGCAGTGCGCTTAAAGGTTCAAAGAGGAGAATGGAGTTCTGAAATTGAGCTGGTTGATGTCTTGTCAACAATTAGAGATAAAAAGATCCAGAGAAGGCAGAAAACTCGAATGGGGTGTCCAAGAGAATTGGGGAGAGAAGTGGTCATTGGTGCAGGGTAGGATATCCTTACCAAAGAAGATGGCTTGCTGATAGAGATTATGGAAGAAGAGCTTGGCTTCATGGCGGGCGCAGACCTCACTGAGATAAAGGTGAAGGGGGACAAAGGTCAGCGTGCTGAGGACAGAATGTTCTGTGTCAGGGAGGGATGGTCAGAGGGAATGATGGAGACATAGCAGGGACAAGAGCTGGTATCAGAGTGGGCAACAGATTTCGTTGTGTTACAGGAAAAGGGAGGGTTGGGTTGTTCAGGGAAGGAAGAGTGGGAAGAAGATGGAGGTTCCAAGAAAGCAGCAGATGAAGGGGGAACCTTAGAGACCTGGGGTCGGAAAATAGCCTTTACAGGTATAGAGCTCCTCTCTTGCTCACCTACCAGAGCCCCCACATCCAACACATTATTTTCCATGACCTACACCATCTTCAATGGGACCCAACCCGCTAACTCATATTTATATTATCACCCCCACCCCCCACTATCTGCTTTCCACAGGAATCACCCCCTCTGATTCCTTGCCCATTCATCCCTCATCATAAAACTACCCCCAGCACATCTCTGCAAGCAGAAGAACTGTTACATCTGCCCATTTACCTTCATTCAGGGCCTCAAACAGTCCTTCCAGGTGAGACAACGCTCCATCTGTGAATCTGTTGGAGTCATCTACTATATCCAGTGCTCCCAGTGCAGCACAGTCTACATTGGTGAGATCCAAAGCTGATTGAGGGACCGCTTTGACAAACCACTTTGCTCCATCCGCAAAAAGCAGGATGTTATGCTGGCTAACCATTTCAGTTTCAATACCCATTCCTATTCTGACATATTGGTCCATGGCTTCCTCTTCTGCCATGAGAAGACCACTCTCAGGTCTCACTCTCAACATCTTATATTCTGTTTCCAACCTGATGGCATGAACATTGATTTCTCCAACTTCCAGTAGTCCCCCCCCCCCCGCTTCCTTCTTCTTAATTCCCCCTTCTGGCCCACCTCTTACTTCTTGTCCTTACCTGCCTATCATCTCCCCCAGTGCCTTTCCTCCTTCCCTTTCTCCAGTGGTCTACACTGCTCTCCTATTTGACTCCTTCTCCAGCACTTTTCCACCTATCGTCTCCCAGCTTCTTCTGTCATCCCCACTCCCCACTCCCCCACCCACCTGGCTTCGCCTATTACCTTCTAGCTTGTACTCCTTCCCCTCACTCCCCCATCCCCCCCCAACCACCTTCTTATTCTGGCATCTTTCTGTTCCTTTCCAGTCCCAATGAAGGTTCTTGACCCAACACTTCGACTATTTATTTATTTTCATAGATGCTGCATGACCTTCATGACCTGCTGAGTTCCTCCTGTCTTCTGCATGTATTGATCTGAATCTGAATTTGTGCAAGAGGACTTAGGCTAAAATGTCTTTTCTCTATGTTTCTCTTCTTCAAGAGACCCAACTTGCCCTCCCCTTCATATTCAAATATGACAAGGGCAGAAGAAACATTTTATGCTGCAATCATATTTATTTTCCTTTTGCTCAAGTCATCACCTTATTACCTCAATGAATAAAATTTCAGGGCTAAATCTTGTTGCCCAAATAATCTACAAAACTGAGGGTGGCAGGTTAGCCAAAGAACTCACAGGTACAATGATTAAAAATAAAATTGAAGTTCTGTTCAAAATGTTATCTGAATAGCCTCTTCAAAACCAGGAGGGTGTTCCTCTTCTCAGTCTATTTCCTTGAGGATGACTGGAGGATGATTATGGAAACGCAAAGCTAAGCAAGCAGCTTGGCTGCTCTGCAAACTTTATCTCTTGGTACACATGCCTTCTTCCCTGCAGATTCAGGTGGGACCAGTTCACAATTTTTCTGAAAGCTGAATTTTCCGCTTTCAAGTAATAATTCTTTTAAAGCAACAGCCAAACTGCCATGAGCCTTGCCCGTATAGGAAGCATTTAGAGAACTAAAAGTGGTGGGTGCATGGAATGCACTGCCAGTGATGTTGGTTGAGATGGATACAATAGGGTATTTTAAGAGACTCTTGGATGGGTACATGGAGCTTAGAAAAATAGAGGGCTATGCGGTAGGGAAATTCTAGGGGTAGTTTCTAAATTAGGTTACATGGTCAGCACAACATTGAGGGCCAAAGGGTCTGTAATATGCTGTAGATTTCTATGTTTCTATGTTTCTAAATTCTGAGCCCTCTTCCAAATGTCCAGCCATCACAATTGCAAGTTGGTAACAAGCCCAGTTGCTTTCTGACTTATAATTCTCCTCTACCACAGCCAACGTTCTCATCTGGGGAGATTTTTCTACCTATTCATGCACGTGTCCCCAAATCAGTTCATATAAGTCCTGTTAGTAGGAAAAATATGTCACTAAAGACAAATCAGATAACCTTTGTGCTCAGTGGGACTATAGTATCTGGTTTTGATCTCTTGTCAGAACAACCAGCAAAGTGACAGACTGTCCTCTGGATACTTGGCTGAAGATTTGCAGATGCTGCCGTGGGGAAGCTAAGGTGGTACTTCCTTGTGTTCAGTTCTGAGTTTCTCATTGTAAGAAGGAAAGAGGAACTTTGTATGTCTTCATATGGTATTGAAACTGTTTTTCAAAAGTCATTCCCTAAATGAGATGATACCAGACGTGGCAATAAAATTCTTATCAATGATTCCGTACAATTTATCAGGGAATTAAATAATACATGCAAGAAGGTAAAGGGTACAAATGAAATTGTAGCACTTCCATGGCTGATGATTTGCAACAGATTCCCTTGCACTGAGGTTAATACATGACCAATAAATATTACCCATCAGTACGACGTATGATAGTAACTCATGCCTTTGCTATCCTTGAGAAGTCAGCTAACTTGCACTATTGGGTTGATATCAGCAGAGGTGTAACAGATAGTAAAGACCAGACAAGTCCAAAGCAGTGGAGGAACTCAGGAGATCAGGTAGCTTCTACTGTATAAAAGGAAATGGACAGTCGATGTGTTGGGTCGAGATTCTTCATCTGGGTTCAAAGGACAGAGGGTAAGAACCAGTGAGAGGAATATTGCTCTAACATGTTGGCATGAATATTGAATCCTAAAACTTTCAGTAACCACTTCCCCCTGTCTTTTTTTCTTTTTTCTCTCTTTTCCTGATCCACCTGGTGCCAGTACTCTGTTTCCCTCCCTCTCCATCTTCCTATCACTCACACAGTCCTCCCACTGGTTTCCCTCTCCACCTACTCTTCATTCCTTTCTCACTATTGTTTCCAATCAGACTCCAATATCTTCAGTCCTTTGTCACTGCCATCTATCACCTCCCAGCTTCAGACATCGTCCCCACTTACCACATTCCCTCAACTGCTCACCTGGATCCACATATCACCTACCATCTTTTGCTCCACCTCTTTATTCTGGCTGCCTCCCATCTTTCTTTCAGTCCAAATGAAGGGTCTCAACCTGAAATGTCAACTGTCCATTTCTTCCTGTGGATGCTGCCTCCGGTAGTTTTTGGGTCACTCCAGATTCTGGCATCTGCAGTCCCTACTGTCTCCAGGCCTGGGACCTGTTCTTTACAGATCAGGAACCTATTGTGAATATATCATACAGAAGGTTGATTTATGAAGGTATATCATTAATGTAGGTAAAATCTATAGGCTGAAACCCATCTCAGCACTACTTCCAGTGGAAAGCATTTCACTATGGAAACTGAAGTCCATGCAATCTGTCTGCTTACATCCATAATATAAAAGGTCATGAGAACCTTAGACAAAATTGCTTTCCTGTTTCATTTTTTCACGAAGTTGCAACTTGGTTGCATGAGCTCCATCTGCCTTTGCATAAGTGATAATTAATGCATGAACTTTGATATGAGAAACAGTAAGCAATGGGAACTTAGGTTTGCAGTAGCATAGGGATCATAGAATTAATTTGTAGAATTTCAGGGAATAAATTAGAATGTGGGACTAATTTGAATACTTGTTTTCAAGAGCTGCTTAGCCCCTTCTATGCAATACAAATCAATGATCATTGAACTCTGTACACAAATTCAACATCTACGTAAGTGCAATTTCCAGCATGGATACAATTAGAAAAAGGCATACAAGACTTAGGTTTTCACTCTATGTTTAAAGGCCTGCTGTCACCCTGAATATGGTCATTAATACAATACAAACCTGGGATTAAATCAGAGCTCTTCCTACACTGTGTGGCTCAATTTGACACAATGACATGGTGTTCCTACCAACTCAGCTGACGAGCTTTGTCCTGAGGTTAATCTAAAATACAGTTCAGTGCAAATTAGTGGCTTTAAATCCTCGGCATTGTGGTCTCTCCTTTTGAAATGGCACACTTCTTTAATTAAGTCCAAGTTACAATGTAGCCATCGGAATTAATCAACCAATGTGTACTGTTTATGTAGGTTGAATTCAAACCAATTTGTTTGGTCCGCAAGCAATTCCAGTGACAGTTAAATAACCTTCAAGTGAAATGAAATGTGGCCAAGACAAGATGCTGTAATTGGAAGATGTCGAGTAGAGGACAGGCTTCTCTTAATTTGTCAGTTTGATTATATTGTGGAGAGGAATCTGCAGAAAGGCCTCACTTCTAAGCACAAATGCACATTCTGATACTATTATTGAACATTTTCCCTTTATGATGCTGTTTGAGAGAGGACAATGATCAGCTACTGGTACTTTGGCCAACTGGGCATTATTTGTGTGCGATTTTTTAGAACTTTTTTCGTTACACACATGTACTATCATAGCCTTGCCCAACATTTAAAAGAAGTATTTGCCTAATGAAATCACTACTCAAAAAATGAGCATTACAAAGAAGGTCACTTGGCTTAGAATTCTTCTGTGATCTGCAATTTTTGAGTTGCCAGCCCTTCTGATAATCCTGGATAATATAACATGAATAGAGGTTCTTCCTTTGCTCTAGGTACACCTGGTAATGCAACCTTGAATCTATCCAACCCTATGCCTTAATTTCACCCCAAAAATCCATTTCACCAACAGCACCAAGTGAAGCAGTCCTTATAAGACATAGAAGCAGAGTTAGACCATCTGGCCCATCGAGTCTGCTCTGACATTCAATGATGGCTGATCCTTTTTCTTCTCCCTCCTCAACCCCAGTTCCTAGCCTTCTCCCCGTAACCTTTGATGCCATGTCCAATCAAGAACCTATCAATTTCTGCCTTAAATACACCCAACAACCTGGCCTCCACAGCTGCATATGGCAAGAAATTCCACAAATTCACCACCCTTTGGCTAAAGAAATTTCTCCACATCTCTGTTTTGAAAGGACATCCCTCTATCCTGAGGCTGTGCCCTCTTGTCCTAGACTCTCCCACTATGGGAAACATCCTTTCCACATCTACTCTGTCTAGGGCATTCAACATTCGAAAGGTTTCAAAGAGATCCCCCCAGAGCCATCAAACGTTCCTCATTTAATAACCCTTTCATTCCTGGAATCATCCTTGTGTACCTCCTCTGGATCTTCTCCAATGTCAGTACATCTTTTCTAAGATGAGAGGTCCAAGACTATTCACAATACTCAAGGTGAGGCCTAAACATTGCCTTATAAAGCCTCAGCATCACAGCCTTGATCGTGTATTCTAGGCTTCTTGAAATGAATGCTAACATAGTATTGGCCTTCCTCGGCACCGACTCGACCTGCAAGTTAACCTTCATGCCGTTCTGCATAAGGATTCCAAAGTCCCTTTGCATCTCAGATTTTTGGATTTTCTCGCCATTTAGAAAATAGTCTGCACATTTATTTCTACTACCGAAGTATATGACCATGCATTTTCCAACATTGTATTTCATTTGCCACTTTCTTGTCCATTCTCCGAATCTGCCTAAGTCCTTCTGCATTCTACCTATTTCCTCAATACTACCTGCCCCTCCACCAATCTTCTTATTATCTGTAAATTTGGCAACAAAGCCATCTATTCCATATCTGAATCATTTATATAGAGCATAAAAATAAGTGATCCCGACACCAACTCTCGCAGAGCACCACAAGTCACCGGCAGCCAACCAGAAAGGGGTCTCTTTAATCACACTCGACGCCTCCTACAATCAGCCAATGCTCTAACCTTGTTAGTAACTTTCCTGTAATACCATGGGCTGTTAACTTGGTAAGCAGCCTCATGTGTGGCACCTTGTCAAAGGCCGTCTGAAAGTCCAAATATACAGTATCCACTACATCCTCTTTATCTATCCTACTTGTAATCTCCTCAAAGAATTCCAACAAGTTTGTCAGGCAGGATTTTCCCTGAAGGAAACCATGCTGACTTTGTACTATCTTGTCCTGTGTCACCAAGTACTCCATCCTTAACAATTGACCCTGACATCTTCCCAACCACTGAAGTCAGGCTAATTGGTCTATAATTTTCTTTCTGCTGCCTTCCTCCTTTCTTAAAGAACGTTCATCATAAAGGCTCCTTATGAGGAACCTTGATGATAATAAATGCTGCTTACCTAGCATCACACTCCATGTAGGCGTGTTCAATGGTGGGAAGGGCTTTGCCTGTAGTGGACTGGGTCATATCCATTACTATTTGTAGGCTTTTTCATTCAAGGGCATTGATGTTTCCATACCAGGCAATGATGCAACCAATCAATACATTCTCCACCACATATCTATAGATGTTTGCCAGTTTTAGATGATATGCTGAATCATTGCAAACTTCTAAGAGAGGTGCTGCTCTGCTCCCTTCGTAGTGACACTTACATCTTGGACCCTGGATAGACGCTCTAAAATGATAAACTGAGGAATTTAAAGTTGCTGACCCTGTCTGTCCTGATCCCTCGCTGAGAACTGCCACATGGATCTCTGGCTTCCTCCTTCAAAGTCAATAATCGGCTCCTTGAACTTTCTGACATTGAGTTAGGGGTTGTGCCAGATTTTCAGTCTCCTTCCTAGGTGCTGATTGGTCACCACCTTTGATTCAGTCAGTGACTGTGGTATCATCAGCAAGTTTAAATATGGTATTGGAGTTGTGCTTAGCCTCACAGTCATAAGTGCAAAGTGAATAGAACTGTGCTAAGCCCACAGCCTTGTGGTGCACCTGTGCCGATATCGTCAGACTGCCCAAGTGACAGCTTAAATATATCAGTGGAAACTCTAGCCAGTTGATGAGCATTGGTGTTCACGCTCATTAAGGATGCTTTCACATCGGCCTTAGAAACTGAAATCACAGGATCATTGGAGGCTGTGGGACTTCGTGAATCTTTGAATCCATATTTTGACAGTCAAAGCAAGCATAAAAGCCATTGAGCTCATCTGGGAGTGAAGTCTTGTTCTCACCTATGTCACTTTATTTCCATTTTTAGGAGGTGATAGCATTCAAGCCCTGCCACAGCAGTCGAGCATCCTTCAATGTCTCACATTTTGTCTAGAATTGCCACTTTGCGTGTGAGTTGGCTTTCCAGAGATTGTGCCCGGACCCCTTGTACTTTACTTGGTCGCTAGACCTGAATGCCACTGATTAGCAGATTGCAGATCTCATTGTTCATCCTGGGCTTCTGATTGGGGAAGACACTGAATGCTACTGTGGGAACACGCTCATCTGCGACTGTTTTAAAAACGTCCGTGACAGCTATGGTGTCTTGGTTCAGTTCCTCTGATGAGATAAAAGCCACTTGACCTAGATAATAGAATGCAGACAATACTGTATCTCTGAGGCTATATTCCAGCATCTTGTCAACACATCCATGGCAAGACAAGCAGGACAAGACAAAGTGTTGAACCCACAGTTTCTGCTGCCTAATTTATCTTTTGGTGCTTTTGCTCACAGCTTATCGTCTTTAATGAGTGGAATCTAAGTGACAAGAAGACATGTATGATAAAAGGAAAGTGTTTCATATTGCTTGATAAGTACCATGTGGGGACACCGTCAGGCAGACTGGAAGTAGAAAATGTTTCACCGAAGAAACTGTAGAAGTGTACTCATACAGGAATGAATAAACTAATAATAATAGCTGAAGTATTTGGTAAAGTTCATCTCAGGGAAAGGTTCTCAGGAGAATGGTGAGAATAATTGCAAGTTTGATTATACACCTAAACAGAGTCCTAAAGTTGACAATGAAGGTGGCTTAAGAGAATCCTATGGAGATGCTTTCAGTGAATCCAGAAGTGAATGCTGTAATATGAACTATCAAGCCTCTAGTTATAAAGATAGAACAGAAGATAGAACACAGTTAATCTGTTAAAGCCTGAACAAGCAAGATCTTGGAAGAACTTAGTGCAACAGACAGTAAATGTAGAGAGAAATGTTTAGTGAATGTTGCAGGCCAAGATGGAGGGTCTCAAGCTGAAAATTCAACTGTCCATTTCCCTCTGCAGATGCTGCCTAACTTGCTTAAGTTCCTTAAGCATCTTTAGTTACTCTGGATTCCAGCATCCAGAGTTAACCAGGAGTGTCTCCTGGTTAAACTCAAGAATTTGCAAATGTCATTAAACTAGCTTTCCTTAAAAGAGATGTAGAAATGTAGATGTACCCTTTGTAAGTAATGCATGAACTCATTGAGTAATATGTTTGATCATTTGCTCACTGCTGTGCACACATATGCAGCCTAACAGGAACCTTGAAAACCCTCAATACTCCTTCCTGCATATTGCACTGCACTCTATGCACGATACTCCAGTAGATAAAAAGAAGTCACAGAGGCATGTACGTTAACATGATATTTTTTGTTTTCCCTCATCAAAGTGAGGAATGACTGTAGTATAAAGTGTAGCATAGTAATTCCTCATTATAACGCTCCCTGTGGGAGCCATAAGAATATAGGATTATAGTGAAGGGCATGTTGCAGCAAAATTGCACTGAATGTTTTCTTTATTTATTAGCTGAGTCATAAACATGGCAGCAATAAATCAGCCTTTTAATGAGAATTTGCAATATCTATTTATTTTGACCATGGATGAAATGGAATAAATCACAAATGCAGGGCTGTCAATTCACATTTTGTTTGTGTGAGTCACACTTATTATTTTGGTTTAAATACTGTAACTTTCTTTGATGTGCCAAATTCTTTTGAAAAATAAGCACAATCTCCTGCATTTAATTTGATCTACGATCTATCTGACTCCTGGTTCTTGTAAAACTTTTACCCTCGCAGCAGGCTCTCTAACGGCACAAGCTTGCAAATATATTCGTTGCATTGACACATTTGGTAATAAGCTGCTAGTAGTTCATTAAACTGGCTGTACATTTCCTGCCTTCTGTTGTAGTCTATACAACAGAAAATGATGCCATCATGTGCCCCACATTTAATATGATGTTGGTACATGTACCCTAATCAGAGTTTCCAGAGGTAAACACTTATCTATCATTGCTTGTGACCTGTCTACAATTCAATTTCTGTAGCTCAAGGCAACGTTAAAGATTCAAGTGTGGTTTTCAGTGAGGAAATGTTCCTTGAAGCAAAAGATGTGGAGAAAAACTTTGACAAAGATTTGAAAGATCATGACTGGTTTAGGTAGGGCAAATAGGACAAAGGTGTTCACATTTGCAGATGGTTCCAGGCACACTGATTTTACAAGGAGTAAAGCATGCAAGGGTGGATATGGGTAAAGGCTTATTGCACAGAAACTAGTAAGGTCTGGAATTCACTGTTCATATTGGTGGTGAAAAAAAGGAATCAATTTGACTTTTGAAAATTAATTGAGTAGGTATTTGAAGGAAAAACTGAATGCTGTAGGCGTGAAACTGAATAAATTGCCTTTAGAGGATCAGGCTTGATTGAGCCAAGTAACCTCTCTCTGTGCCATAGCAATCCTTTGATGCTGAGATTGCCTCCCTGAGTTCAGACAATAATTCTGGAATGCTGCAAGTAAACTGGAAAGAAACTTTGGCAAACAATAAGACCGTAAGACATTAGAACAGAAATGATTTGAACTTTGCCTGGTTTACTGTTACTGGAAACCAGGGGTAGCAAACTAATTGAAAGTCTTACCCCAGCAGACTGTTTCCTTTTGACATATCCTTTCTCCATTCCCTAGCAGGCTGTGAGACAGTCATCTGCTGTTGTTCCATAAATAGTACAGTACATAATTTTGAGGATTGGATTAGAATGGGCTGTTCTGAGCTAGAAGTGATGGACATCGCTCAGGTATCTCCATAATGCACAATGACACTGAGAATGTAAACTGTCAAGGCCACTGTCCCTGAGCTTGTAATAGCAGTCTTTCTGAATGTATATATATCCAAGAAGGTGAACTGCACACTATACAGAGCTTACACCAAAGTGAGACACTGTTTTCACAGAGTGATGAGCTTTCATTGCTGTGCATTCTCACATTTAATAGCCTGCTAGGGCTTCATACACACCAGCCTGAAAATTAATCTGTGAACTCGATACACAGCAATGGCAAACACAAACTGTCAGAAGCAATATCACTCAACCCAAAGAAATTGGGACTTCAGCAGCAAAATAATTATATTTTTTGGCATTGCGTTTAAATGGTTTAAATGCTAAGGGGATAACAGTATATCTCACTTCAGAACATTTAAAATGTGGCATAGATTGTTACTTTCTGAAAAGTGGTGAGCTGCCATTTCTGGTATTGTACCCTTGATTGACTTGGAAAGCTTATGATTCAGAGGTACAGTGACAAAGCCCATACCTAATACAGAAAGGATAAAGTCGTAGATGCATTGTGGGTTTGCATCTCCAGGTAGGCTGATAGATAGGGAATATACCACAAAGTGGATCCAAATTAAATTTGGGCAGCATGATAGTGCAGCGGTGATGCTATTGCCGCTCAGGGCAAAGGAGTTTGTAGTTCAATTCTGATGCTGTCTGTAAGGAGTTTATATGTTCTCAATGAGAGTGCATGGGTGAACAGATTTCCTCCCACATTTCAAAGATGTACTGGTTAATAGGTTAGTTGGTCATTGCAAATTGTAACTTGTCCTGTGATTAAGCTAATGCTAAATAGATGGATTACTGGATGGTGCAGCTCTTTGGGCCAGAGCTATATCACTAAATAAATACATATAAATAAATATGGCAATTCGAGATAGAGTAAACTTTGCATCTTGAGTTTTCATATGGAGGTAAGTAGTTTTAAGGGACTGGATCTTTATAGCTATAACGAATGTATTTTCCATGATTCAGCTTGTCCGATCTTATTTTGCTGGAGGTTTACTAAATGCAACAATAAAGGGATGTTTTTCATAAATTTTAATGATTAACTTTTGCACTGGAGTGCAGTTGTCCTTTTGGCATCTGAATTAAAAGTGGAATTTATCTCAGCTACAGCACTCAATTATGGGGACACATTAGCAGTCTTTGTCAAAGCAGGCAATAGAATGGGACAGATACATTCACCCGTCCATGTCCTGCTAACTCAACACTTCCTTCACTGATTGGTACAGCATATTTCCTTCAACTAATAGCTGAGACCAGTCATATTTGTCAGCAAAGACCTTGGCATTTGGCATCTTAACTTACATTTACCCCTCGTTTAATCTGTTTTATTTCTCAGCAGCAGCCCTGTCTCTTTGGATCAGTGTCACCACAGACATTTTCATAATCGAGTCTTAATATGCCAAGTGCTCAACGAAATTGCAGGGAATTACTGAGATAGGCAAAAACCTGATTTCCCATGTCTCACCTACTATTTTGCATATATAAACCCAGTTCTTATTTTAATTATGTCTGAATAAGAATTCCTTCATGATATTTTCAAAGTTTCTAATGAAATTGCAAGCATATTCTAAGAGAACAATTTAAATTGAAATATCCAAGCAAAGAAATGCTTGAAAGGTATATTATTAATGTTGCTTCACAATGATGAATTTTTATCCCATGGATTATTTCATTTACACTTCGGACAAGATGTAGTGGCTGGCTTAAGTGTGAAGGTAGACAGAGCATCGTCTACTTTTAAGACAAAGCCATGCAAAATGTTGACACTGCCTTTGTATTGTGTTTCAGTACTATGTTTTTGAATTTTTTGCTGATGTGGTTTGAAGTAAATGGTGCAAGTGATGAAATAGAAGGGTAACTTGTTAAGTTTCTGATTACTATTGAGCATAATTATAAGGCAACTTAAATGATAGGACACAAGGAAATTGAAAGAATTTGTATTAACAGCCACATGCAAACGCACATGAGCAATGACTAAGCTACTGTAACAAGATTCACTTCTGCATCTAAAATGGCTCAAAATTCAACAAATTCAACTCCAAATAAAAAGCAAGAATAACTGATCTCTAAACAATCTCAAAGCAAGATTTTTTTGGTTGCTAGAAATTTGAAACAAAAGTAATAAATACTGGAAAAACTCAACCTCCTCTGTGGAGAGTAAAACAGGGTTACTGTTTCATACCTACTGAGCTTTCATTATAGTCCCAAAAAATCATTTTAAGACACAGATAAATAGAAGGGTGGGAAGGGGGACCTGGGGATGGGATGGAGTTAAGGGAAGGTGTAAGGTAGGGTGGTAGACAGAAACAAATAACTGAAAGATGGGTCAAAATTGTAAGGTGAAGGATGAAGATAATAAGAAAGGGAGCATTTCCCTTAATGGATGCTACCTGGCCTGCGAAGTTCCACCAGCATTTTCTGTGTGTTGCCGAACAGTGAGCCACTCTGGAAGAGGCATAAGTGGAGGAAGCAAAATAATTACCTGAAATTATCAGATGATTGGACTGGAATGGGCTGGAATTTAAAAATAAATGTGACTATAGCCGTGTTTGCCATTATTAAATCCATTGTTGAACCTAGGATGCTGTAATACACCTTGTTGAAAAATGAGGCACTGTTACTCAAACGGAGATTGAGTTTTATTTAAGCAATATAGAAAAATAAGGTGAGGGAGGTCAGAGTGTGAATTGGATGGAGAGTTATGTCATGCAGTTTGAAACTGAGGATTACTCTTATGTGAGAGTATTCCCTCAAGTGTTTCCCTAGTTGTGATCAGTCTTCCCATGTAGAGACCACAATTTGTGCAGCCGTTATCACTTACAAAGAATTATGGTTAGATTTACTTCTCATGGAAATAATGCTTTGGTTCCTGGGTGTGAGAAGGCAGGAGGTAAAAGGGAGTTTTTTTCTTTCCCTTTGGCACATTGGGATGTTATAGGATTGGAAAGAAATATTTGTTAAATTGGAATTATTTGGTTGGATTTTCAATATTCTTTATTATTTATGTTCTCAGTATTTTTTGTATTTGCAGCTTGGTTTCTTTTGCACATTGTTTTTTTGTCAGTCTTGGTGTAGTTTTTAATTGATTCTATTGTATTCCTTTGTTCTACTGTGAATGCCTACAAGAAAATGAACCTCAAGGTAGTATATGGTGACATAAATACTTTGGTAATTAATTTACTTTTCAGTTTAAACCTTGAGTAATGAAGAGGAGTATCTCAGAGCAAATAATCTGTTTGAAATATTTAAGAGAGGGAAAGATGTGTCTTGTAATGCAGTTACATTAGAGTTGAGAAAAATTGAAGAAGAATGATCCATTTAATGTAAATCCTCATAAGGTGAAACTGAGGACAAGGGGATTCCTATCCTGGTTCCTGGAATGCAGTGAGGTGAGAGCAGAAGTGGGAGAACTGGAATGTGCTCTCTTTTCAGAATACCCTGCTTGACACTATTATGTGGTAAAGGTATTGTGTTTACTGTGTTTAAAGGGTTCCTTGAAAGCAGAGCATAATTAAACTTACACATCAATCATTTCTTCCTGTGTTTCATTTGGTCGCACTCTTCCAAAAGAAATCTTGGGGATTTAGCAGCTGGTAACTTAGTGCAGTTAATGAGCAAATGTCTCCACACTTTCCTGTTTGGAAAGACACTAAATGGCAATTCACACGGGCCACAAAAAGCAGTCTCTGCTGTCAGAACACGAAGGTCTGGTTATTTATACTTTCAAATCTAAGTCACCACAGGAGATCCACTGTTTGTTTTTAGATGTCTGATCTTTTTGAGCTAAAAGTACATTTGGAGCAATTTGGAAAGGCTTCTGCTATAATCACATGCAGTGTTTCCCCCTTAAATTTTATTGCACTCAGGTTTTAAAAGGCACCTTAATCCTGCTGTTCATTGGGTTCAGCTTCCTTATAAAACCATCTTTTCATGAACCACCCTAGCAAAACTAAATATTTTCTATTAGCAACTAAACTGTACTATACAAGTTTGTATGGGTAGATGCTTGATCAGCAAAAGAGGGGCTGGCTGCTTTGAGTAGTATAAATGTGAGTGATGCCTCAATATACTCTCAGGATCGAAAGGAAGCAATGCGATCTTTGATCATATAGCCTTTCAGAATTATAGTATGTTATTTTTATAGTCGGTTCTTATGTAAGGACAGTAGAATAATTTACAAGGCAGAAACTGCAGCAGTTCAAGGCAGCAACTTATATTCATTCTGGATGGTAATTAAGAAAGAGTAAAGTCTGGTAGTCACCAGAATTAATTACAGATGTTTGCAGATTGCAGCTCTCATTTATATTATAGCATTGTCATAACAAGCTTGCCATGGCAGGAGTCAGGAATTACAACACAATTAGTTTACCATTGATCCCTAAGAGGCAGAGTGTAACTCGTGATAGATATAAATAGCTGCTTTTCAGCTGGTTGAGATGAATGGACTTTCTCTTCATGGCATGCTTAAGTCTACAGTCAAAATGTGAGGATAGAGAAATGGAATAGAAGCACAGATTAAAAATGTATTGGTGGAGCAGCTCAAGGTACTGAATCATCCCTTGTGGTGATGGTAGGCTGTTAGGTAATTGGAGCAATTATACTCTTGGGCCTTCGAGAGGTTTTGTTCACATACTCTTCATCATCCTGGGAATTATATATCTAGGACAATTTAAAACTTTCTTATGCTCATATTATCTTGACTGCTGTGGAATCCATCACAACTGTGTTTATACTGCAGACATCAATTGACAAAAGGTCCAGCCTTGCATTTAGGCTGTAGCTTGTTTGATCTCAACACCAACACAGTGCTCTTTATTTCAATGTTATGTGATTGAAAATGCACTTTAGACAGAATGAAATGCAACAAGGGTTTTTGGGTTATTTTGTGTCATTTTTCAAATTTGGCTAGGTCCTTTATAAAGTGATATACACTTGATCTCTTACACAATTTCTACATCACGTATACATGTATGAACTGATGTCATCAGAATCAGGTTTAATATCACCGGCATATGTCATGAAATTTGTTGTCTTTACAGCAGCAGTACAATGCAATACATAATGATAAAAACTGAATTGCAGAAAGCATAGATATATTAATTGCAAACTACAGGAATTCTGCAGATGCTGGAAATTCAAGCAACACACATCAAAGTTGCTGGTGAACGCAGCAGGCCAAGCAGCATCTGTAGGAAGAGGTGCAGTTGACGTTTCAGGCCGAGACCCTTCATCAGGACTAACTGAAGGAAGAGTGAGTAAGGGATTTGAAAGTTGGAGGGGGAGGGGGAGATCCAAAATGATAGGAGAAGACAGGAGGGGGAGGGATGGAGCCAAAAGCTGGACAGGTGATAGGCAAAAGGGGATACGAGAGAATCATGGGACAAGAGGTCCAGGAAGAAAGACAAGGGGGGGGGGCACCCAGAGGATGGGCAAGAGGTATATTCAGAGGGACAGAGGGAGAAAAAGGAGAGTGAGAGAAAGAATGTGTGCATAAAAATGAGTAACAGATGGAGTACGAGGGGGAGGTGGGGCCTTAGCGGAAGTTAGAGAAGTCGATGTTCATGCCATCAGGTTGGAGGCTACCCAGACGGAATATAAGGTGTTGTTCCTCCAACCTGAGTGTGGCTTCATCTTTACAGTAGAGGAGGCCGTGGATAGACATGTCAGAATGGGAATGGGATGTGGAATTAAAATGTGCAGCCACTGGGAGATCCTGCTTTCTCTGGCGGACAGAGCGTAGGTGTTCAGCAAAGCGGTCTCCCAGTCTGCGTCGGGTCTCGCCAATATATAAAGGGCCACATCGGGAGCACCGGACGCAGTATATCACCCCAGTCGACTCACAGGTGAAATGTTGCCTCACCTGGAAGGACTGTTTGGGGCCCTGAATGGTGGTAAGGGAGGAAGTGTAAGGGCATGTGTAACACTTGTTCCGCTTACACGGATAAGTGCCAGGAGGGAGATCAGTGGGGAGGGATGGGGGGAACGAATGGACAAGGGAGTTGTGTAGGGAGCAATCCCTGCGGAATGCAGAGAGAGGAGGGGAGGGAAAGATGTGCTTAGTGGTGGGATCCCGTTGGAGGTGGCGGAAGTTACGGAGAATAATATGTTGGAACCGGAGGCTGGTGGGGTGGTAGGTGAGGACCAGGGGAACCCTATTCCTAGTGGGGTGGCGGGAGGATGGAGTGAGAGCAGATGTACGTGAAATGGGGGAGATGCGTTTAAGAGCAGAGTTGATAGTGGAGGAAGGGAAGCCCCTTTCTTTAAAAAAGGAAGACATCTCCCTCGTCCTAGAATGAAAAGCCTCATCCTGAGAGCAGATGCAGCGGAGATGGAGGAATTGCGAGAAGGGGATGGCATTTTTGCAAGAGACAGGGTGAGAATAGGAATAGTCCAGATAGCTGTGAGAGTCAGTAGGCTTATAGTAGAAATCAGTGGATAAGCTGTCTCCAGAGACAGAGACAGAAAGATCTAGAAAGGGGAGGGAGGTGTCGGAAATGGACCAGGTAAACTTGAGGGCAGGGTGAAAGTTGGAGGCAAAGTTAATAAAGTCAACAAGTTCTGCATGCGTGCAGGAAGCAGCGCCAATGCAGTCGTCGATGTAGCGAAGGAAAAGTGGGGAACAGATACCAGAATAGGCACGGAACATAGATTGTTCCACAAACCCAACAAAAAGGCAGGCATAGCTAGGACCCATACGGATGCCCATAGCTACACCTTTAGTTTGGAGGAAGTGGGAGGAGCCAAAGGCTAAATTATTAAGAGTAAGGACTAATTCCGCTAGACGGAGCAGAGTGTTGGTAGAGGGGAACTGATTAGGTCTGGAATCCAAAAAGAAGCGTAGAGCTTTGAGACCTTCCTGATGGGGGATGGAAGTATATAAGGACTGGACATCCATGGTGAAAATAAAGCGGTGGGGGCCAGGGAACTTAAAATTATCAAAAAGTTTAAGAGCGTGAGAAGTGTACCTGGACACTGTTTTATCACCCCTTGTTCAATCCCTTCCGACCTATGTTCGTGACACTTCTCACGCTCTTAAACTTTCAAATCCCTTACTCACTCTTCCTTCAGTTAGTCCTGACGAAGGGTCTCGGCCTGAAACATCGACTGCACCTCTTCCTACAGATGCTGCCTGGCCTGCTGCATTCACCAGCAACTTTGATGTGTGTTGATATATTAAATGACTTACTTAGTTTAAATATGTGTTCAATGCCCATCTAGAAATCTGATGGCAGAGGGGAAGAAGCTGTTCCTGAATCATCAAGTGTGTACCTTCAAGCTCCTGTACCTCTTCCATGATGGAAGCAATGAAAACAGAGCATGTCCTGGATGATGGGGATCCTTAATGATGCATGCTGCAGTTTTGAGGCATTGCTCCTTGAAGATATCCTGAATACTATGGATGCTAAAGCCCATGTTGGAGCTGACTAAGTTCTCAACTTTCTGCAGTTTCTTTCGATCCTACGCAGTAGCCCCCACCACTCCATACCAGATTGTGATGCAGCCAGTTACAATGCTCTCCGCGGTATTTCAGTAGAATTTTATGAGTGTCTTTGGTGACATACCAAACTCCTCAAACTTCTCGTGAAATATAGCTGCTGTGATGCCTTCCTTGTAACTGCATCGATATGTTGGGCCCAGGTTAGATCCTCAGAGAAACTGACACCCAGGAACTTGAAATTGCTCACTCTTTCCACTTCTGATCCCTCTATGAGGACTCCTGGGTGTGTTTCCTCATCTTACACTTTCCACAGTCAGTTAGCTCCTGCACGCTTTCTCGTCACCATCTGAAATTCTGCCAACTTTAGTTGTGTCATCAGCAAATTTATAGATGGCATTTCAGCTCTACCTAGTTATACGCTCATGGTAAGCTAGAGCAGTGGACTAAGCACACATCCTTGAGGTGTGCCACTGTTCAGTGTCAGCAAGGTGGAGATGTTATTTCCAATTCACATGTCATTCCCCATGTAATGATCCTCAGAATGTAATGCTAGTAAATTAGTTCATGATGCCGTGGGTTAAAATAATGGCACCGGAGAGTGGTGACATGTGGCATATTTTAAAATCTACCTCTCTCAGTTATTCCATGATTGACTCTTCAGCATTTCTTTTACTCTACTTCAGATTGCATTGATGACTTTATACCATTCTGTTGTACTTTGCATCATTCTATCGTTTTGTCCTTTTTTGCGACATTTTTTCCTGTATTTACTGTTGCCATGTATGCTGTTTACTCTATGAGCAAGGTATTTCATTGCATCCTGGTGAATTTGGTAATAAATTAATCTGAATCAGAACAACTGCTTCTCTCTATTAAACAAGACGGAAATCCCATGAGTTCAGTCCTACTGCTAGACTTAAGTCTCTTTCTCCCTGTGCCCCTCACCCCACCCTCCTCTCATCTCCTTCCATCTACTCATGTTGGCCAAACAAGTTCAACATTTCAATGTCGTGGAGTTTTGGGCAAATGAGTTTATTGCTTTCATGTATTCTGAGGGACGGGGACCATCTTGTATACTGTTCATACAGATTAATTCATTGTACAAATACATTGAAATAGTACAAGGTAAAATAATGAGTGCAGAATAAAATATTACGGTTAGAGGGAAAATGCAGTGCAGGTAGATGACAGGTGCAAGGCCATAATGAGGTAGATTGTAAAGTCAGGAGTCCATTTTATTATACTAGGGAAACATTCAGTAGTCTTGTAACAGCAGGATTGAAATTTGATGATACATGCTTTCAGGCTTTTGTATCTTATGCCTAATGGGAGGGGGAGAAAAGAGAATGTCCACGATCGATAGCATCTTTGATAATGCTGGCCACTTTACCAAGGCACAAAAAGTGTAGGCAGAGTCCAAAGAGGGGAGGGCAGTTTCTGTTATGTGCAGAGCTGCATCCAGGTCTCTCTGCCGTTTCTTATAGTCACGAGCAGAGCAGTTGCCATATCAAGCAGTTATACACCAGGATGGAGTATCGACACATTGATGATGACACGTCAAATTTCTTCACCTTACTGGGGAAGAAGAGGTGTGGGTGAATTTTCTTACCCATGGTTGAACCAGGACAGGCTACTGGTGATGCTTACTCATAGTAACTTGAAGCTTTCTCAAATTCAGCACCATTGATGTAAACAGGAGCATGTGCAATGCCCCCGTTCCTGAAGTCAATGATCAGCTTTTGTATTTTGATGACATTATGGGAAAGGTCGTTGTCATGAAACCATTTCACTAAGCTCTGTTTCTCCTTCCCATACTCCAACTCATTATTATTTGAGATGCAGCCCACTATGGTAGCATCATTTGCATTCCTGTAGATGAAGCTGGAACAGAATATGGCCAGGCAGTTGTGAATGTACAGGGGTTAGAGTAGGGGACGGAGGGTATAGCCTTCTGAGGCACTAGTGTTGATGATAATTGTTGCAGAGGTGTTTCTGCCTAACGTTACTGATTATAGTCTGTTGGTCAGGAAGTCAAGAATCCAGTTGCGAAGGGAAATGTACAGTTCCAGGTTTATAAGTTTGGATATAAGTTTGCCTTGAGTTATAGTCTTGAAGGGGGAGCAGAAGTCCATAAACAATAGTCTAACATAGGTATCTTTACTGACCAGATCCTCCAGCAATTAGTGTAGGACCAGCTATAGACCTATTTTAGCAGTAGTTGGTTGGCAGTGCATTGAAGTTGTCTGGGAGGCTGGAGTTAATGCGTGCCATGATCAGTCTTTCAAAGCACTTCATGATGCTGGAGGTGAGAGTCACTGGGTGGTAGTCGTTAAAGTATATTTTCATATTTTATTAAGTACTGCATGATAAACTTGCTTTTCTTAGTTACCAGCATGAAAGGGCACTAATAAAAAGGCACTCTTCATTAATGGAGCCTGAGCAGCAGGCCATGTTCTTCATCCCTGAATTTCACAGCTTGCTATGTTTCTCCCCTTGCATGTTCACTCTTGGACAGCCTTCATTTCACAACTTTAGTTCATTTTCTATCTTTGTAACTCATGATCCCTCCAACCGTTGATTGAGCACATCACATCTACACTGTTTCAGGAAGACAGCATCTATTATTAGGGACCCCCACCATTCTGGTCATGCTCTCTTCCATCAGGAAGAAGGTACAAGAGCCCCAGGACCCAAACAACCAGATTCACGAATAGTTATTACCCCTCAACCATCAGGCTCTTGAACCTGAGGGGATAGCTTCACTCACCCCATCAATGAACTATTCCCACAACTTATGGACTTACTTTCAAGGACTCTTCATCTCAAATTCCTGATATTTATTGCTTATTTATTTATTATTATTAATAATATTTCTTTGTTTTTCTATTTTTGTATTTGCACAGTTTGCTGTTTTTTGAACATTGATTGTTCTTCGATTCCTTTGGGGGCAGTCTTTCATTGGTTCTGTTGTGTTTCTCGTATTTACTGCAAATGCCCACCAAGCAATTGAAGCTGAAGGTTCTGTATGGTGACATATATATACTTTGATAATAAATTTTATCTTGAACTTTGAACTTATTTCCATAGCAAATTTGCTCTCATCAAATGAAAAGCAGAGTCACGCATCACAGAATCTCAAGCAGCTTGTTCCACTTCTACGGTCTTTTTCTTCGTGTGCCTTGCACGTTACACGCTTGGGCAATCATGGCTTTCCACATCGAACGATCCCATGCAGCGTCAATGAAATCTTGCACACTTAGATATGTTACTTCTTTCACAGTGTCCATATATTTTCTTCTTTGTCTTCCTCTTACACGTTTCCCAATAATGCGGTTTTATTCTCCCTGCGTTCTTCTCAACTGCCCCTAGATTTTAAACACTAGGGGCAATTTACAGGAGCCGAATAACCTTCCAGCTCAACTCAGATATCTTCAGTATGTGGGAGGACACTAAAGCATCCAGTCAAAATGTTTGTGGTCATGGAGAGAATGTGCAAACTCTACGTGATAGCATTTGAGATCTACACTGACCCATGGTCACTGGACGTCAGAGTTTTCCATCAATTCCAGTTCTGACAAAGGGTCATTGACCTGTAATGTTACATCTTTTTCTCTTTCTATAGGTGCTGTCTGTAAAATATTTCTAGTCTGTTCTGTTTTTACCTCTAAAATATTGTGGATGGATCTGCTGATTTAGCTATTTATTTATTGATTTATATTTAGAGATATGGTACAGAATAGGCCCCTCTGGTCCTTCATGCTGTACCATCCTGCACCCCTGACAACACCCAATTTAACCCTAACCTAATCACGGGACAATTTACAATGACAAGTTGTCAATTGACCAGTACGTCTTTGGACCATGGGAGGAACCTGGAGAAAATCCATACATTCCACAGGGAGGATATCCCTTGGCAAAAGGGATATGAGGCACCTATCCAGCTCTTGGCTCCATCCCTCCCCCTCCTGTCTTCTCCTATCATTTTGGATCTCCCCCTCCTCCTCCCACTTTTAAATCTCTTACTAGCTCTTTCTTTAGTTAGTCCTGACGAAGGATCTCGGCCTTAAACGTCGACTGTACCTCTTCCTAGAGATGCTGCCTGGCCTGCTGCATTCACCAGCAACTTTGATGTGTGTTGCTTGAATTTCCAGCATCTGCAGAATTCCTCGTGTTTGTGTTAAGATTGCTCCATGTATTTTTCTGTTAACTTGGCAAGACAAATATGGACAGACAGTTGTGTGGTTGATTCTGAAGATGATGATATCTGTGATTAAACATTTTTTGTATCTGTAATAGTTTAAACAGATGTTGATAGGAACAAGTCCTATTTTCCAGTTTATTTATTTCTTTTACCCTGATAGCACCATTGACTATTTTGAGACTTGTTCATTTAAAAACTTATTGAAAAATATTCCAACCTGGATGTCCATTGGCATCCACAGAACTGGGTGATGGGTCAGACAATTTCTTTCTTTTAATGCTGCACCATACATATAGGAAGATAACAAGCAAAGCTTGGATGAGTGCTGATCTGGAAGGAAGGTTGGAAGGGAAAGAGGACAAGTCAGTTGCATTAGGTTCTGCAGGTTCTGGAGGATTCCTGATTGAGTAACGTAAGTAAAGCCTGAGTGAATTAATTCAGGGATGTAGGAATAATGGTTGGTAATCTGGCTGAAAATAACTATAAGTTTAAAAAAATGTAATTTTTGCAGATAGTGTCAAAGAATATATGAAATAAACTGGCATAGATATTGTTAGTCTATTGACAATTTTGCCACTGTATAAAGTTCTTGCTGTAACAGTTATCATACCTCAAATTGGCTATAATGCATGAACTGGTTTGCTGCCAAAAACAGGTTACAACAGAGTTACACCACTGACATTCTGAATAATTAAGCAACTCTGTACTGCTTCTGATTAATTTTATAATTTATAGGCAAAGCTGTCCTCATTTTCTTTGCAGTGACCCCTGTGAAATACAGAGTGGCTCACATTATTAATTGCATTGTTACTTTTTTTTTCCAGTTCCTCACATGCATCAAGAAATCAGTACGTGCAACTGAGCAGGTGAGACAACAGTGAATGGTTCTGCTCAGTTGCGTAATTGGATAGTGTTGAGGTATATCACTGCAGGCTGCAGCTTTATTGTATAAATTTTGTACTTGCCTGCTATGCAAAACATAAATACTTCGAATTAATTTCTTTGAACTCTATGCTGAAAACATATGAAAATTATTTATAGTATTCAATTTTCAAGTATAATACAATTTAAAAAGAAATCTGAAGAAAGGGGAAGTCCAGAAAACCTATGAGGAGGTTACCTTATCTTGTACTGGTATAAGAATGGTTTTGTGAATATAATATGAATTGTATGCCTGTGTTTCTCAAGAGGAACATGTTATGTAAATTAAAATGTTTAAGGTTTGATATATATTTAAATATTAAATAAGACTAACTTGATGAATAGGTTCTGAATAGTTTACATTGAGAACTCAATGCTCCCTTAACTACAGTAGTGCATCAATATATTTCATAGCATTATTATGAGATAGTGATAAATGATGTTAAAATAATCCTGTTAGGCAAGTCTCATCTCAGTATAGTAGAATGAATTCACATCCTTAGGCTGGTTCCCTTTCCAACAGTTAATAAAAAAAAATAAAGGTAGAATACAGTAAGCAATCATTTCACTAAATTGTGCTTATACCACAACTTTAACCAGCAAAGTTAATTTCCCTTTCCACATCCACAGGGAACGTACTTCTATTCATTGTCTAAAAAGTTCATTGCGGGAATAATGGACATTATGCTTACTTGATGTGTTGGATTGTGTGAGCATAAGGAATCGGCTTATTTGAAATTGGCCTGAGTTTAAAAACATGCTCATTTTGTAAACTACAGATGCAATACTGTAGAACTTTTTTTTTATTTATGAGCTTGTTACGTACCCTGTAACTGGGTTGCCAAACCAGCAGAAATGGACCACTTAGTTGGAGTCTGGATTACTGGAGCTAAGAAAGTTTTATTAAAGAAATAAGTAACACAGTACTCTAATCGTAAGGATATAAATGCAACAGGTTAGCAATGATAGAACACACATGTACACAGAACTAGGGTAATAGGAATCAAACAAGCTCTATCGCAGTCCAGGGGTAAAATGATCAGTCTCAAGTGACACAGAGTTCAGTTCAGCTTAGTACAGTTCGCAGTAATCGCTGTTGTGCCGTTGGAGAGAGAGAGAGAGAATATGCAAATCTGATTCAGACAGACCTTTGTTCTTCGCAGTTAGCTTTCGGGCGAACCCTTTCAATGTCTTCTGTGGTCACCGACTGTGACCCCTCTGTTCCGGATACGACCGTTCTTCTGCAGTGAACCCGGCACCCAGGCAAGGGCAGACACACACACCAGGTTCCCGCCGATCGTACCTTTTCACCCTGTGCGTCTATGGTCAGTTCCCGCGACCAGACCTCCAAACTCCACCAACTTGTGGGGGCACACCGCTTTTCCAGGGTCTCATTATCTCGTGATCTCGTGGTGTCAGTCTTGCCTTAGCAAACCTGTTCTTTTTATCCCCCTGCTGGGGTATCGCCTGTCCATCAAACTTCAAACAGTTCAAGTTCAAAGCAATCGGTCTGTCAGTACTCGGACTGGTCTCTTTCCGTTATCTCTCTCTCCTCTCTCATTAACATTTTGAATGTTTCTCCATTGTCTCACTTATCTCTGTCATTAGCATCAATCTTCTGATAACTTGGTTTTTCGTCACAAGCTTAACTACCAGTAGGCATTTTGCACATAATACTCAATGCAGCAGACAGCAACAATGGAGAGAATATCAAATTAAACACTTCATCTGATTCTTTGTTTCTCTCTTTCTGGATCCAGAATGATTTGCTGAGTATTTCCAGCAGTTAATTGTAAGTATTTCTTTACAGCATCTGTGAAGTAATCTCAGAAATCCATAGTTTCAAATAGTGGATGAATTACAGGTCTAAGAATTGGTTAGATTCGTAGATTCATATTTGGAGTTCACTGGTTTTATTAGACTGATATTATATCAAGAAAATCCAGAACAGGGCAAGTGGAATAAAAATAGAAATATGAGTCTGAGTTTAAATTAATTATTTAAAATTGAATGCTCAAAGAAACATTAGAATTTATCAGCGTTATACTGCCGTTGCTAAAGTTGATCAGCCAATTTTTAATTACATAGAATTTGTTATCTACACATGGAAGATGGTCTTTCAGAAGGATTTGCAAAAAGGTGGCCCTAGGCAGGATGATAGCTGTGGAACCAAATAATGTCCTTGAACAGGAATATGAGTTTGGGGATCTATGCATTATATCTGCCTTTGGATTTATTTTGAGGGTATCTTGAAACTGAGAGAAGAAAATTATGGAATGACTTATGTAGATTAATCACTTTGTTATATATGATTGAAATGGATCTTTTCCAAGTGAGAGGGAATAAATGAGACTGTGACTCTGGAGTCATGTCACCTCTCACTCAAATCCAACTACCGGGTTTACTGCTGACTTCTCACGCTGTCGGTATGGACTTTGAAGACTCTCTGTATGTGTTTTACCTCAGATCATCAGTTTTCCCCCACATCACAAGGACAAGCTTTTTGTACGGTTAATTATCCCTAGGTGGTTTGTGGGAGAGTCAGAGGGTATTGATGGGGCTGTGTGAGGGAGAAGGTTACAGGAGTGAAAATTGGGCAATTGGGATTGTTACTTCAAAGCATTAAACTAACTCAAAAGAAAGCAAGGAATTAGAGGGATGTGAATCTTAGTTTGTTCTTTACCTTAAGCAAGGTGTGCTAGCTTATCACATGGTGGCGTCATGACTAATGCAATTCACTTATTTTTATATATAACCAGAAATGAATTATTTAAGTGAACAGAATGCTACATCAGACATTATATATTCAAGATTCCTCAAATATAACTGAAATATTAAATATGCAACACTCCTCCCTGCCTAGTTATAAACTCCAACTCTATACACAGTACAACTACTCTATACAGACATCCACAGCATAGTAAATTTTAAATTGTCTCATTCAGGCTTAAAGATTTAATCACTGTGGAGGCTTTCTTACTCTTGTGGGATAATCTCTCTCCTGACAAGGGGGGATCACTCTGCTTGGCAGATGGGACTTGTGGCTGTGAAAATAATCTCAAATTCTGGGACCTCTTCCGTGGTGATTCTGAGACTGCAGGAAGTGGTTCTGACAGCTCTGGACACCTTTCTTCTTCCTTTTTCTTCCAGTTTATGCATCTTCACCTTGTGAAGGGGGGTTTAGTTTACTGGAGTATTCTTTTATTAATCCATCTATTGCTCCCTTTACGATCTGATCTCTCCTCTTGTCTTCTGCATCAAGCAAAGGAGCTGAGAGGAGCAAGTCAGTATTTTTCTTTACTTTAAGTGAAACGTGCACACTTATAATGTGATAGCATCATGACATAATGCAGTTCACTTATTATTACCTGTAATGATTGTTTAAACAAACAAAGAATGCTTAATCAACAGCATATTTACAAGATTACTCAAATATTACTGAAACTGTATTAAATACACAACACTTACCATATTTCACTCCAGGGTCAACAAATACAGCCTTTGCAATGCTACACACATACAAAATGCTGAAGCACTCAGTAGGCCAGGATGCATCTGTGAAAGAAAATTGATGGTTGGCCTTTTGGGCCTAGATGCTTTATTGGGATTGAAGAGAAAGAGAGCTGAGGCCAGAATAAAATGTAGGGTGAAGGAGTGGAGCACAAGCTGGAAGGTAATAGGTGAGTCCAGGAAAGAGAGGGGAGGGTGTCTGAAAGGGAATGATCTTATTAGTGTGTCCAGTGTCTGCCTTAGCTAAAAATATCCAATCCAGGCAATATCCTTGATGCAATTTGCATTCAGTTCTTGACAACTCATTACTAGAAGGATGTGGAGACTATGGAGAGGGTGCAGAAGAAGTTTACCACTTTCAATTCAAGATTCAGCCTGGATTAGAGGGCAACCACTATAAGGAGAGGTTGGATAAACTAGGGTTGTTTTCTCTGGAGCAGTGAAGACTGAGGGGCAACCAGATAGAAGCTTATAAAATTAGGAGAGACATTTAAGGTGACAGGGAGAAAGTACATAAGAGATGTGCAGAGCAAGTTTTCTATACAGAGTTTGGTGGGTACCTGGAATGTGCTACCAGGGCTGATGGTGGAGGTAGTTATAATAGAGGTGTGTAAGAGATTCTTAGATAAGTACAATGAATATGCAGAGAATGGAAGGATATGGGCTATGAGCTGGCAGAAGAAATTAAGTATCATTACCTTAATTGTTTTAGCACAACATCTTGGTTGGAGGACCTGTTCATGTGCTGTGCAGTTTTATGTTTTACGTTCTATCCTGGCTAATTTGCTCTGCATTCTTTCCAGCACAATCACATTCTATCTATGGCATAGTGACCAGAACTGCAGACAATAACAATCTTGTGTAAAACTGCAACATAATGTCTCAGATCTCATCTTCTTTTCCCCATCTATGTAGGTAAGCAGGCCATCGCCTTCTTTTATAGCTGTAGGTCTCAGTGATACCTTAGAAGCATCATAAATTTAGCGGTTAACACTGGGAGTAAACCATACTGAGAAAGCACCTTGATCTTCTCAGAAATGTTTTAATAAATCATCAGTGGTCACCAACACTGGAAATGAAAGATGAGGTTTTCTTTATAACTCATTCATACTGTTCATAATTCATAGGATCATATGCAAAATGTATGTTTTTCTTGTGTATTGATAACTGATCACTTGTCAAAATATTATAAGAATATTGAAGGAATAAGTGATTGCATTTTCGCTGTTTCCTCGAACGGAACAGACTCTGTTCTTTCAATCTTCTCTTACATATAACAGCTTTGCCCTTGTTATATTGAGTGCCCTGAGGCCGTATGTTTGGCGTAAGACCCAGTGTGGGTAGGTTTGCAGGTTGTTGGAGGTACAGTATTTAAGAAGCAGTTTTGGCTTGTATTCTGATGACAGGAACAAAAATCTGGCCATGGTATACAGGATGAAAATGAGTTCATGATTGCTAACTGGTCACAAATCACAATGTTAAAGTACTACAGGAACAAAAGAACAACACTCGCATTTTGTAGTCAGTTCAGATATTGGCTACATTGTACAAACACAGCATATCTTCCATAATTGATGTTCCTGGTGGGGAACATTGCATCAGATTAAAAACATTAAGGACTTTGGTGCATTCTTTAGCCCTTTTAACTGCAGTACCATTTCTTGCTGGTATAAACTGTGCCTACATCTTACGTTTGATTTTACTGTTTTGCTGTTGCTATTTACTGTTGCTACTACTCCAGAGTGAATTTTCTTTCTAGGGAGTCTGGACAATACCCCAACCACAGGAAATGCATTCCATCAAAGGAAAGAACTGCCTGTGGTAAAGCTTAATGGACTCATTGTCATTTTTTATATCTTCCTGCTTTCTGTAAGCAAATTCACCTCTCAGATGCTCATGAAGATTGACAATGTATCAATGGCTTCATGACTCTAACATACTTTCACCACAGAATGAACTTCGGGTAGGGAGAAGATAGATCTTGTTGTGTTGCTATTATTTCCTTGAGCTTACAATATCCAGTAACATTAATTAACGAACATTTTGCTGGACAAGGCACAGTGACTGTATTCCGACTGTCACAAGTTTACAAGGATTGTCTCTGTCTCCAATAAACTAAGCGCATAGAGTCATGGAGTCATACAGCATAGTAGTCGGCCAATTCCCTCCGTACCAATCATCTGGCATCCTCTAATCTTACACTAATCCTATTTTACTCACTACAAATTACTTGTGTTTTAATCATTTACTGTTCCTTCTGCTCTAGAGTGTATTTCCTTTCCTTGGAAGCCTTATAATCCCATTTACATCTTGAGACACTTGTGGGCTGTTAGCTTCACTGCTCCCTAGTCCGATCAAGTCTATAATGTGACAATGATATATAAAAGGTGGATTGGTCTTGATTGTTGTGTATTGTGCGAGGCACCAGCTCGTTGAAACAGTCTAGGGGGGGGCCTACTGGGCTGTAGCCATATTATAATTCCCACACCTCTCCAAATCTTACTAGCCACACACTAAGTGGTGGCACGGTAGCGTAGTGATTAGCACATCGCTTCTCAGTACAGGTGACCTGGGTTCAATTCCCGCTGCTGTCCGTGGGGAGAGAGTACGTTCTCCCTGTGACTGCATGGGTTTCCTCCACGTGCTCCAGTTTCCTCCCACAGTCCAAAAAGACGTACCAGTTGGCAGGTTGATTAGTCATTGTAAATTGTCCTGCAGTTAAGCTAGGGTTAAGTCAGAGGTTGCTTGTCAGCGTTCCTCGAAGGACCAGAAGGGCCTGTTCTGTGCTGTATCTCAATAAATAAATAAATCATATTCCATCAATTTTACAACCTCCCATATTACATTTCTGACAAATTAATTTTTCTTCTCATGTTTGGTCAGTAATTTGAAGGACTTGTTTATTCTTTAAATTGTCTTGGAATTTCCTTTGATCAATATCAATACTACATTACCATCTCACGGTATGTTCTGTACATGTTCGCAAGATACAGCATTTGCTATTTCAGTGATACCCTACACAAATTTCCATGTCTTTTTTTCTTTCAGGTGAAATGTGGATTTGTTTCTTATTCCCTACTGTTTTCTTCTTCTTTGGTAGTCCCTTGAAATTTAGAATGATTTTCTTCCATCAAAACAGAAAATGTTACGAACACTGAGGTACAGTGGTCAGGTATCTGGCACTGAGTCTGGCTCTGTCACTCAGAAGGGAAGCAGGGAGAAGAGGAGAGACTGGAGAAATCTAGTGGGGCATTATGAGTGGAACTGAGGAACGTGGGATTTAGAGTACAAATTTGTAGAGAGATCTGCTTTTAGGAAATGAGATAGGGCAGGTCACAGAAGTTTGTATAGGGGAACACTTGGCACCTAGTAATTATAATACCATTAGTTTCAAAGTAAATATGGAAAAAGATATATCTAGTCCATGGATTGACATTCTAAACTGGAGAAAGGCCAATTTTGATGGTATCAGAAAGAATCTGGGAAGTGTGAATTGGGACACGCTGTTTTCTGGCAAAGGTGGAAGGCCTTCAAAAGTGAAACTTTGAGAGTACAAAGCTTTTATGTCCCTGTCAGAATAAAAGGTAAAGCTAACAGGTGTAGGGAACCTTGGTTTTCAAGAGGTATTGAAGCCTTGGCTACGAAAATAAAGGACGTACATAGCAAGTTTGGGCAGGTAGGATTAATCGAGGTACTTATGGAGTATAAGAAATGCAAAATAATATTTAAGAAAAAAATCAGGTGGACTAAAAGAAGGAATGATGTTGCCCTAGCAGGGAAGGTGAAGGAGAATTCAAAGGGAATCTACAGATATGTGGAGTGCAAAAGACTCGCAAGGTACAGAATGGGTCCCCTGGAAGATCAGAATTTAATCCATGTGTGGAGCCAAAAGAGATAGGGGAGATCTTAAATGGATTTTTTGCATCTGTATTTACTCAGGAGACAGACCAGGGTCTATAGAAGTGAGGCAAAGCAGCATCAACTCCATAGAACCTATACAGATTACAGAGGAGGAGGCATTTGCTGTCTTAAGGCAAATTAGGTTGGAATAATTCCCAGGGCCTGATAATCTGTTCCCTCGGACCCTGTGGGAGCCAAGTGCAGAAATTGCAAAGAGCCCAGAGAGACACTTAAATCATCCTTTGTGACAGGTGACATACTGGAGGATTGGGGGATAGCTAATGTTGTTCTGCTGTGTAAGAAAGGCTCTAAAATAAGCCAGTTATTATAGGCTGGTGAGCCTGACATCAGTAGTGGAAAAGTTATTGGAAGTTATTCCAAGGGACCAGGTAGAGGAGTATATGGATGGACATGGACTTTTAGGGATTAGGGATAGTCAGTATGGCATTGTGCATAGTAGATTATGTATAACAAGTCTTAGAATTTTTTGAAGAAGTTACCAGGGAAGTTGATAAAGGGAAGGCAATGCATGTTGTCTTTAGCAAGACATTTGACAAGGACTGGCATGGGATATTGGTCAAGAAAGTTCAGTCGTTCAAAATAATGAATGGGATTTGCATTGTCTTTGTGGGTGAAGCCAGAGAGTGGTAGTAGAGGTTTGCCTCTCTGACTGGAGGCCAGTGACCAGGGATCAGTGCTGGGTCCATTGTTGTTTGTCATCTATATCAATGAAAAGGATTATACTGTGGTTAACTGAATCAGCAAATTTGCAGATGACATCAAGATTGGGAGTGTATTGGACAGTGAGGAAAACTATCAGAGCTAGAAATGGACTCTGTACCAGCTGGAAAAATGGGCTGAAAAATGGCAGATGGAGTTTAATGTGAGGTGTTGCACTTCGGCAGATCCAACCAGGGTCGGTCTTACACAATGAACAGAAGGGTTCTGAGGAGTATAGTAGAACAAAAGTATCTGGGAATACAGGTCCATAGTGCTTTGAAAGTGGCATCACAAGTAGATATGGTCGTAAAGAAAGCTTTAGGCACAGTAGTCTTCAGAAATCAAAGTATTTAGTGCAGCAGATGGGATATTATTTTGAAATTGTATAAGACATTACTGAAGCTTAATTTTGAGTATTGTGTGCAGTTTTGGTCACCCACCTACAGGAAAGATCAAAATAAGTTTGAAAGAGTGCAAAGGAAATTTATGTGAATGTTGCTAGGACTGGATGATCTGAGTGATAAAGAAAGATTGAAAAAATGAGGACTTTATTCCTTGGGACCTAGAAAATTGGGGAGAGATTTAATAGAGGTATACAGATTATATAGTGTACAGATAGGGTAAATGCAAGTAGGCTTTTTCCAGTTGAGGTCATGGGTTAAGGGTGAAAGGTGAAAACCATAAGAAGCACATGAAGGAAAACTTCTTCAGTCAGAGGGTCGTGAGAATGTAGAACAAGCTGACAGTGCACGTGGTGCATGCGAACTCGATTTCAATGTTTAAGGGAAGTCTGGATAAGTAAATGGATGTTAGTATATGGAGGGCTATGGTCCTGTTGCAGATGATTGGTAGTATGCAGTTTAAATAGTTGGGCACAGGGCCTGTTTCTGTGTTGTTCTTTTCTATTACTCTATGACTCAGCTTATAAAGCAGTTTCCATACAAAAAAGTACAGAGTTAGTGCTTCAGGTTGTTTCAGATTTCCGACGTGAGGTTTTATGTTTTTTGTAACTGGCTTCCACTTTGGTTAAGTGGCACTGAAATGGTGGAGGAAACCACTAATTCTTCATAGGTCAGGTTGAAGTTACATAATGATGGTCAGTGCCAATTTTTGAGTCAGTGTACTTCTTCTGTTGCCTTTTCAAGACACCTCTGCAATTCCAAAGCAGAGACTCAGGGCTCTCAGTATTGCTTTGAATGCTCTTTCCCCATGTTGAAGACACAGATGTTCACAAGTCATTGAGTATTATGCATTTTTAAGGATGCTCTTTCCACATCCTTGAAACTTCTCCTGCATCCACTCTTCACTCAAAAGAATTTGGAGTTCCTTTTGAGCGTGTAGATATATTGGGATGACTGCTTGCCTAGTTCTTCAAAGAGGAGATCAGATGTTAGTTTTTTTGAAAAATCTCTATTTGGACTACAGGAATTAAGCTGAGGTTCCAGTCTCCTACCGTTTCAATTCCTGGCATACTCATCTCTATCCTTAGCTTCCTAATCTTTTATAATGAGCCATATGGGAAGTTTAAAGAAGAGCATTAGAAAGAGTGCAGAAGAGATGATTGAGAATGTTGCCAGGACCAGAGACTTCTTGTTATAAAGGAAGACTGTCTAGGCTGGGGTTAGGTTATTTTCTTCAGAACCAGAGAAGTGTAAAGGTAAACTTGCTTGAGGTTTATAAAATTATGAGGAGCTTAAGCAAGATGAAGATGACAGAACATATTTACAGTTGCAGAGCTATTGAACATATGAGGGGAGGGCCTCTGTTGGTCAGAGTTGACAAGTAGATATTGCATCCTAGCTGTCTAGATGTGCAAGCCAGGGCAGTACGATATGCAGAGCACGCTGTTGCCCATGTAGCAAGCTCCCCCCTTCACACAACTGGTGAACCCAAAGGAATGGCAGAGACCATAACAGTTGGTACCAACAGCATCACAGAAGTTACCAGTCAGCATTGAGCTCAATTTAGGGCTGCCTTAGGGACTTCATCTCCAGACTTTTCCCTTGGGTTTACTGCTGAAGCCTCCCCATGAGTGGTTATAGCCACTAGACAGTGGAGGTTTGAGATCAGAGTTTTTCTTTTCCTAGATGACTGCCAACCATGGCTGATGAACCTTGTCTGCCCGACTATTGAACATAGATTTAAGCTAATTGATAAATTATTTTAAAAAGACTTGAAGAAACTCTCCATTCAAAGAAGAGTAGGAATCCCCTTCAATTATAAACTCCATTCTTTTGTTGATCAAATGACCTGCAAACTTACATTGTCACTGTACATCCCGCTTAATAACAAAACGGAAACACTTAGAAAATATTTTTGAAAATTTGAATTGCAATAAAAACTCAGCAGGGAGTTATTAATTAATATTTGGGTCATGGGTTTATTTTTTTGTATAGTAAAGCAATGTTAATTAAGTGTTATCTGTTCCTGTAATTGTAGTTCTGTTTTCCTCTGGGTTTTGTAGGTTTTACACAGTCATGGCATTCAGATCAAGTTATGGCCGGAAACTAGTCAACCACTTCCAATGCCTATCTTCTTTGCTAAGAAAGCAGTTTCTGTCAGTCAATAAATTGCCTGCAGGGGATAGCCTTGCTTTTGAATAGTTCATAAAAGTGTAAGTGTGGTGTGTGTTTTACTTTTCTTATTTTCCCATATTGTCTCATTTATTTTTTAGAATCTGTTTTCACATAAATTCAGATGCATTGATGCTAAATGTCAAATAAATGTTTTGTCTTTGATAATTTATACAAAGCAGTATTCTCTGGAATTCAAATGAACGTGGTAGCATATTTTGTTAAGACTCAATGGTCTGTAGCGTTCCTTTCCATTATTCTATCAGACTTCGACAGCTGTGTGCTTCTTTAGAGACCGGCAAAATCGTGGATTTCAGTTTCTCCGTATTGCATTTTTTTAATGGGTAGTGTCAAGGTGAAATCTTTATTTCACCTCTATGGACAGAAGAGGATTTGACCTTTCCTACCAAAACAACTTTTGCCACAACAAGCTACTTTATGACTATGAGAAGACAAGATAGATCTTTACTATTTTATTGAAAATTATTTTCACCACCTGTTGTGTGGCCTGTGCCACCAGACTGTCTGAAGTAGTCAGCCAGGGCTCACTTAGAGATATACACTGGACAAGTTTTCTGTGATCACCTGAAGTACCTCGAGATTCTTAGCAGTGTTGCACTATTTCCCGAGAGATTCTGAATGTCAAGCTAATTGACTGCATATGGTGTTGACTACAGATATACTTGGTCTAGTTTACCTACTGTTTCTTGTTGGGTAGAGGTGAGGGAGGACTGGTAGTGATAGAAAGAGCAGAAAATGGGATCAAACTTGTTAACTAAGCACCCTGTAAAAAAGCATTAACACAAAACTACTCACTGCATGCATGTTTCCTTTAAAAACATTTAGATCTAAATGAGTAACACAGTCTGATGCCAAGAATGTTATTTCTATATTTCCTTTAGATCAAAGAATGCAAGCATCTTTCTGCTGTGCTGTAGTCCTTTTCACTGCAAATCTTTGCATTTAATGATTCTTTTTACATTTTACAGGATTCTTCTCCCCATATGTATTTTTGGTAGGTGCAATGACATGAAGCAACATTTCCACAACATGATCAGGATGGACAACTTGAAATTTGTAGAGTTTCACTGAATTGGTTAGAAAGATTAAATGAATTCAACAGTCAACTAGAGTGAGAGAGAAGAAAAAACAGTAATTGCTAGAAAGGTTTATCTAAACTGAACTACCAACAAATCTTGTTGATACTTTGAAAAACGTATTTTAGTTTCAATAGACTTTAAATCATTCTTCACTGGAAGTGCAATATCCTTCTCCTGTTTGCTAAGTGTGTCATGTAATAATGAATAACAGCAATTTTGGTCATGTCTCAGGATTTCATGTCATGATACTCAAAAAAAGACCAGTGTTTTCTGTTTGCTAACTGCAGTAAAATATGAAGAGTAACATCATACTTTATCTGGCAATCAAACATTGAAAGTCTACAGCTGGATCAGGAATTACACCTCCATTTAAGGGATCTCTAACTGGAAACCAATAAGAGAATCAATAATGTCGGAATGAGCAATTCATTATTCCCACGGTATTGTTAAGTCTTGACTTTTGACTTTTAAGTTTTCATCCAGATCTTCCCATTTCCCCTCACAGTCCAAAGACGAACTGGCTAGGTTAATCGGTCATTTGGTCACTGTAGATTAAGGTTAAATTGGGGTAGTTGGGAGTTTCTGAGAGATGCAGCTCAAAGGGCTGGAAGAGGCTATTCCGTGTTTAATGTCATTTCCAGTACATATGGGTAAAGAAGAACAAATTAATTATTACTTCAGATCTGATGCAGCACTAAAAACACAGTAAGATAAAGAACACAATAATAAAAAAGAATAATAAATATGAATAAATAAGAGAGCTTATATAAATTGATTGTAAGTCCATAAGGTATGCTAGAGACAGGAGTGTTTGTACATGAGGTGACTGTGACAGGAAATGAGAAAGTGGTGGTTAGTGGGTGGAGGCAGTGGTCAGCCTCACTGCTTGAGGGAAAGTAACTATTTTTGAATCTGCGTGGATGCTACCCAACCTGCTCTCTGACAGAGTCAGAGAAAACTACAACACAAAAAGCAGGCCCTCCAACCCATCTGGTCCGTGCTGAAACATTTAAACTGCCAAGTCCCATCAAACTGCACCTGTACCATAGCCCTCCATACCTCTCCCATCCATGTATCAAACTTCCCTTAAAAGTAGAAATTAAAATTATATCCAACACTTATGCTGACAGCTTGTTCCACACTCTCACTACCCGCTGATGAAGTTGCCCCTTGTGTTCCCCTTAAACATTTCACCTTTCACCTTTAACCCTTGACCTCAAGTTGTATTCCCACCCATCATTGGTGTAAAAAGCTTGCTTGCATTTACCCTATCTATACCCCTCATGATTTTGTATACGTTTATCAAGTCTCCCCATAATCTTCTACATTCCAGGGAATAAAGTTCTAAATTATTCAATCTTTCTTTATAACTCAGGTCTTCCAGTCTTGGCAACATCCTTGTAATTTTTATCTGTACTCTTTCAATTGTATTTACATCTTTCCTGTACGTAGGAGACCAGAAATGCACACAATACTCCAAAATAGTACTCACCCATTGTCTTATACAACTTCAACATGACATCCCAACTCCTGTACTTAATACTTTGATCTATGAGGATCAATATGCCAAAGCTTTCATAATGTCCCTATCTACCTGTGACGCAACTTTCAATAAACTATGGACCTGCATTCCCTGATGCCTATGTTCTACTGCACTCCTCAGTGCCCTACTGCTCACAGTGTAAGACCTACGCCAGTTGGTCCTCGCAAAGTGCAAAACCTCACACTTTTCTGCGTTAATTTCAATCTGCCATTTTCCAGCCCATTTATCCAGCTGGGCCACATCCAAATGATATCAAAGAGGATACTAAAAGCTTTGTCAAGTATATAAAGAGTAAAAGACAGGTGAGAGTAGATATAGGACCGATAGAAAATGATACTGGAGAAATTGTAATGGGAGATGAGGAGATGGCAGAGGAACTGAACAAGTATTTTGCATCAGTCTTCACTGAGGAAGACAGCAGGATACCGGGCGGCAGGGAAGAGAAGTGTGCGCAGTCACAATTACGACAGAGAAAGTACTCAGGAAGCTGAATAGGCTAAAGGTCGATAAATCTCCTGGACCAGATGGAATGCACCCTCGTGTTCTGAAGGAAGTAGCTGTGGAGATTGCGGAGGCATTAGCGATGATCTTTCAAAAGTCGATAGATTCTGGCATGGTTCTGGAAGACTGAAGATTGCAAATGTCACTCCGCTATTTAAGAAGGGGGCAAGGAAGCAAAAAGGAAATTATAGACCTGTTAGCTTGACGTCGGTGGTTGGGAAGTTGTTGGAGTCGATTGTCAAGGATGAGGTTACAGAGTACCTGGAGGCATATGACAAGATAGGCAGAACTCAGCATGGATCCCTTAAAGGAAAATCCTGCCTGACAAACCTATTACAATTTTTTGAGGAAATTACCAGTAGGCTAGACAAGGGAGATGCAGTGGATGTTGTATATTTGGATTTTCAGAAGGCCTTTGACAAGGTGCCACACATGAGGCTGCTTAACAAGATAAGAGCCCATGGAATTACAGGAAAGTTACATACGTGGATAGAGCGTTGGCTGATTGGCAGGAAACAAAAAGTGGGAATAAAGGGATCCTATTCTGGTTGGCTGCTGGTTACCAGTGGTGTTCCACAGGGATCAGTGTTGGGGCTGCTTCTTTTTACATTGTACATCAACGATTTGGATTATGGAATAGATGGCTTTGTGGCTAAGTTTGCTGATGATACGAAGATAGGTGGAGGGGCCGGTAGTGCTGAGGAAATGGAGAGTCTGCAGAGAGACTTGGATAGATTGGCAGAATGGGCAGAGAAGTGGCAAATGAAGTACAATGTTGGAAAGTGTATGGTTATGCACTTTGGCAGAAAAAATAAATGGGCAGACTATTATTTAAATGGGGAAAGAATTCAAAGTTCTGAGATGCAACGGGACTTGGGAGTCCTCGTACAGGATTCCCTTAAAGTTAACCTCCAGGTTGAGTCGGTAGTGAAGAAGGCGAATGCAATGTTGGCATTCATTTCTAGAGGAATAGAGTATAGGAGCAGGGATGTGATGTTGAGGCTCTATAAGGCGCTGGTGAGACCTCAATTAGAGTACTGTGGGCAGTTTTGGTCTCCTTATTTAAGAAAGGATGTGCTGACGTTGGAGAAGGTACAGAGAAGATTCACTAGAATGATTCCAGGAATGAGAGGGTTAACATATGAGGAACGTTTGTCTGCTCTTGGACTGTATTCCTTGGAGTTGAGAAGAATGAGGGGAGACCTCATAGAAACATTTCGAATGTTAAAAGGCATGGACAGAATGGATGTGGCAAAGTTGTTTCCCATGATGGGGGAGTCTAGTACGAGAGGTCATGACTAAAGTTCTAAATTATTCAATCTTTCTTTATAACTCAGGTCTTCTAGTCTTGGCACCATCCTTGTAGTTTTTAATAGTACTCTTACAATTGTATTTACATCTTTCCTATAGGTAGGAGACCGGAAATGCATACAATACTCCAAATTAGTACTCACCCATTGTCTTATACAACTTCAACATAACATCCCAACTCCTGTACTCAATACTTTGATCTATGAAGATCAATATGCCAAAGCTTTCATAATGTCCTTATCTACCTGTGACACAACTTTCAATAAACTATGGACCTGCATTCCCTGATGCCTTCGTTCTACTGCACTCCTCAGTGCCCTACTGCTCACAGTGTAAGACCTATGCCAGTTGGTCCTCGCAAAGTGCAAAACCTCACACTTTTCTGCATTAAATTCAATCTGCCATTTTCCAGCCCATTTATCCAGCTGGTCCACATCCAACTCCAAGCTTTGATAGTTTTCCCTGCTGTCCACTACACCCCCTTTTGTGCTGTCATCCACCAATTTGCTGATCCAGTTAGCCATATTATCATCCAGATCATTAATATTGATGACAATCAACAGTGGACCCAGCACTAATCACTGAGGTATTCCACTAGTCACAGGTCTCCAGTCAGAAGGGCAACCATCTACTACCGCTCTCTGAATTGAATTGACTTTATTACTTACATCCTTCATATACATGAGGAGTAAACATCTTTATGTTATGTATCTGTCTAAATGTGCAATGTGCAATTTATAGTAATTTATAATAAATAGTGTGTACAACAAGACAGTCAATATAACATAGAAATATAATTGTATCAGTCTGGTGGCCTGGTGGAAGAAGCTACCAGACTGACTTGTTGGTCCTGACTTTTATACTGGTATCATTTCCCAGAGGGTAGCAGCTGGAAGAGTTTGTGATTGTGGTGACTCAGGTCCCCAGTGACCCTTCAGGTCCTTTTTACACACCTGTCTTTGTAAACTTCTTAAGTGCATTGAGCTGGCTTCTCCCACAAAGCCAGTGTCTAATTCAATTTACAACTTCATCTTGAATGCCAATTGACTGAACCTCCTTGACCAATTTCCCATGTATCAAATGCCTTGCTAAAGTCCATGTAAACAACATCCACTACCTTGTTTTCATCAACCTTCCTGACAGTATTTTTGAAAAACTCTGTAAGATTGGTTAGACACGACCTACCATGCACAAAGTTATGCTGACTATCCCTAACCAATCCCTGTCTATCCAAATACTTATTTGTCCTGTCTCCCACTACTGATGTCCGGTTCATTGGCCAATAATTTTCTGCTTTATTCCTAGAACGTTTGTTAACAAAACAACATTGGCTATCCTTCAGTCGTCCTGTATCACTCCTACCACTAACGATGATTTAAGAATCTCTCCTATTTATGGGATTGGACAAACCATACATGAGCAGGGCAGGTGGGATCCTTCATGATGTTGCTGGGCTTTTTCTGGCATCTTGATGGCAGGCAGTGTGGTGCCGTTGATAGGTTAGGCAGTTTAGACTATGTGTTGTAGAGCCTTCCAGCCTATCGCAGTGCATTTAACATGCTATGCAGTAATGCAGCATGTTAGGATGATCTCTACTGTGCATCTCTAGAAAGAGGTGAGTATGTTATCTTCTGCCTATGAAGGAAATAAAAGCATTTGGTGAGATTTCTTGTTTCTACAGAATGTGTTCTAGAACCATGAGAAGTTGTATGAGATGTGCACTCACAGGAGTATGAAATTGCTCGCAACTTTCACTGCTGTGCTACCAATGTAAGAAAGGTATGAGTAATGCAAGTTTTCCTGAAGTACTAACTGATATTACTAAAAAAGTTACATATACAACACAACAACAAAGCTATTGTTTTTCATGGGATCAGTTTGACATTTTGTAATACTGTAAAATGAATGAAATAAAGCTGTTTGCCTATTGACTAACTGAAAGAAAAAATGATGGAGATGAATTGGTGGCTCATCCAAGAGTGCCCATTTATATTGCCATCTCAGTTGAACAGCATCCTGACTCAACCTCCAGCCTTGTTCCAGTAAGGATATATGTTGGCTGTGCATAGTGCCTTCATTTCCATGGACTGCCTCTCTTAGATTTTACTGTATCTGAAACCAAATATGATGCATTAAAGTTTAATGACTGATACGTAAAGTGTTTACTATAGTTACAAACTAGAGGCAAATATCTTGTACGTTCAAAAATAGTAACCTCTAATGATGGATATTTTGTTAAATTTGAAGGGTTTTGACTGGTTGAATTGGAGCGTAGCTACTTTGTGTAGTTGAGGAGTCATTACTTTGAAATTGTTTGAAATACATTGTTTTGTGCAAAGTAGCTATTCCATATAAAAACAGTGATTGTACTCAAAACAATTCATTATATTCAGAGATGTTTCCAGTAAGAATAATGAAACACTCATCACATTCTATAATACATTTTGAGCATGTTTGGGGCAAGGAAAAGCATACATTGGTAAGGAAGGATGTTAATGGGGCGTTATAAGAATGTAATATAGCACAAATATTACTGAAATGCTAAATACACAACACATAAGCTCCAAAACATAAAACTGATTAAAAAAAAATAAAACACAGAACTGGAATAGTGTGTGTACTCTAGTTTTGTTTTTACTTTTGTGAGGCACGCACTTATGACCTGGTGATGTATTGACGTATGCCATTCACATACTTTTATATGTAATATAACCAGTAATGAATTGTGGTATATAAGCAACAAAGAATGCTTAATCAAAACAACATATTTACAATATTACTGACATATTAAATACACAGCTAGGATGCAATGTCCATGCCTAACTCTGACCGACAGAGGCCAAGAAGAATAAGATTAAATACATAACACTCCTCCCTGCTTAGCTATAAACTTCACCTCAATATAGAATACATCTCAACTCAAATATGTAACATAATATATATGTGTGTGTGTGTGTGTGTGTGTGTGTGTGTGTGTGTGTGTGTGTATATATATGTATATAGAGATACACACACACACACACACATATTTAGTCTCTATATAATCTAGCTAATATATAGACATCCAGAGCAGAGTATTTTTTTTTCATGCCCGAAGATTTAATTGTTTTGGAGGATTTTCTATGCTGGTAGGACAAGATGTTTCTTGACAAGGGGAACCACTCAGCACAATCTCGAGTTGTGGAGCCTACCTCCATGGTGGAGGTAGGAGTTGACTCTGGGACTGCAGGAACTAATTCTGACAGCTTTGGACACTTTTATTCTAGATATGCTGGCATCCCAACCAGTGTACAGTAAGCTGCTCAATCTGCTGATCTATCCCAGGCCACCAGACAAAGCTTCAAGCTAATGCTTTCATTTTGACCATGTCTGGATAACCTCCATGTAGCCCCTTCCCACCTCCCCTTTCAATATGAGCTGTCAGTTTGGATTGTACAACAACTCTCAATCCTCACATTAGGCAACTTCTATCAAGGGCAAGTTCATCCCAACACTGGTAAAAATGGGGGATCTGGGACTTCTGCTGCACGTTCCAGCCATTGTGGGTGGCCATGTAGACCTGAGACAGTGTGGGATCTTTTCTGGATTTCCTTTTGGATCGTCTCTGCCATAATAGGGAGACTTCCAATTTGCTTTAGGGAGAATATGTCAAGAGGAATGTCCTCTTTTGTAAATTTTTCAAGTATTTCCTTTTTCAAGGGTAAACGGGACAACCCCATCAGCATTTCCATGATTAGTTATCCTCTGGAATTTGATCTTGTAGTTGTGTCCTCCAAGAAACAGAGCCCATCTCGTCATTCATGCTGTTGCTGTTTCTGGAAGAATTCCTTTCTATGGATTGAAAATGGACACATTAGTTGATGATCAGTAGTGAGGGTAAACACTCTCCCATGCAACTGCTGGTTGAAAAGTTGTGCATTCCAAACCAGATTCAAGGCCTCTCTGTCAATCTGTGTGCAATTTTTCCCTGTAGCGGCAAGAGAACATGTTGCAAAGGCTCTGGGGCATTCATTTCCATCACTCATAACATGTGGCATGACTGTTCCTATGCCATAATGTAAGGTATCAAAGGTAGACCACTGGATGACGGGGATCATAATAAGTGAGTACAGTGCCTGACATCACCATTTCTTTTGTTTTAGAAACCATAGAAACCATAGAGAAACTACAGCACAGAAACAGGCCTTTTGGCCCTTCTTGGCTGTGCCGAACCATTTTCTGCCTAGTCCCACTGACCTGCACACGGACCATATCCCTCCATACACCTCCCATCCATGTATCTGTCCAATTTATACTTAAATATTAAAAAAGAACCTGCATTTACCACCTCGTCTGGCAGTTCATTCCATACTCCCACCACTCTCTGTGTGAAGAAGCCCCCCCCAATGTTCCCTTTAAACTTTTCCCCCCTCACCCTTAACCCATGTCCTCTGTTTTTTTTCTCCCCTTGCCTCAGTGGAAAAAGCCTGCTTGCATTCACTCTATCTATACCCATCATAATTTTATATACCTCTATCAAATCTCCCCTCATTCTTCTACGCTCCAGGGAATAAAGTCCTAACCTATTCAACCTTTCTCTGTAACTGAGTTTCTCAAGACCCGGCAACATCCTTGTAAACCTTCTCTGCACTCTTTCAACCTTATTTATATCCTTCCTGTAATTTGATGACCAAAACTGAACACAATACTCCAGATTGGGCCTCACCAATGCCTTATACAACCTCATCATAACATTCCAGCTCTTATACTCAATACTTTGATTAATAAAGGCCAATGTACCAAAAGCTCTCTTTACGACCCTATCTACCTGTGACGCCACTTTTAGGGAATTTTATATCTGTATTCCCAGATCTCTCTGTTCTACTGCACTCCTCAGTGCCTTACCATTAACCCTGTATGTTCTACGTTGGTTTGTCCTTCCAAAGTGCAATACCTCACACTTGTCTGTATTAAACTCCATCTGCCATTTTTCAGCCCATTTTTCCAGCTGGTCCAAGTCCCTCTGCAGGCTCTGAAAACCTTCCTCACTGTCTACTACACCTCCAGTCTTAGTATCATCAGCAAACTTGCTGATCCAATTTACCACATTATCATCCAGATCATTGATATAGATGACAAATAACAATGGACCCAGCACTGATCCGTGTGGCACACCACTAGTCACAAGCCTCCACTCGGAGAAGCAATTCCCTACTACCACTCTTTGACTTCTACCATTGAGCCAATGTCTAATCCAATTTACCACCTCTCCATGTATATCTAGCGACTGAATTTTCCTAACTAACCTCCCATGAGAGACCTTGTCAAAGGCCTTACTGAAGTCCATGTAGACAATATCCACTGCCTTCCCTTCATCCACTTTCCTGGTAACCTCCTCGAAAAACTCCAACAGATTGGTCAAACATGACCTACCACGCACAAAGCCATGTTGACTCTCCCTAATAAGTCCCAGTCTATCCAAATGCTTGTAGATTCTGTCTCTTAGTACTCCCTCCAATAACTTACCTACTACCGACATTAAACTTACCGGCCTATAATTTCCCGGGATACTTTTCGATCCTTTTTTAAGCAACGGAACAACATGAGCCACTCTCCAATCCTCTGGCACCTCAGCTGTAGACAGCGACATTTTAAGCATTTCTGCCAGGGCCCCTGCAATTTCAACACTAGTCTCCTTCAAGGTCTGAGGGAACACCCTGTCAGGTCCCGGGGATTTATCCACTTTAATTTTCCTCAAGACAGCAAGCACCTCCTCCTTTTCAATCTATACAGTTTCCATGATCTCACTATTTGTTTCCCTTAACTCCATAGACTTCATGCCAGTTTCCTTAGTAAATACAGACGCAAAAAAACCTATTTAAAATCTCCCCCATTTCCTTTGGTTCCGCACATAGCCGACCACTCTGATCTTCAAGAGGACCAATTTTATCCCTTACAATCCTTTTGCTCTTAATATACCTGTAAAAGTTCTTTGGATTATCCTTCATTTTGACTGCCAAGGCAACCTCATGTCTTCTTTTAGCCCTCCTGATTTCTTTCTAAGTATTTTCTTGCACTTCTTATACTCCTCAAGCACCTGATTTACCCCCTGTTTCCTATACATGTCATACAATTCCCTCTTCTTCTTTATCAGAGTTGCAATATCCCTTGAGAACCAAGGTTCCTTATTGCTATTCAATTTGCCTTTAACCCTGACAGCAACATACAAACTCTGCACTCTCAAAGTTTCTCCTTTGAAGGTTTCCCACCTACCGATCACACCTTTGCCAGAGAACAACCTGTCCCGATCCACGCTTGTTAGATCCTTTCTCATTTCTTCAAATTTGGCCTTCTTCCAGTTCAGAACCTCAACCCTAGGACCAGATCTATCCATCTAGACCCCTAACAGTATGGGAGTCCCAATCAATATATGGAAAATTAAAATCCCCTACCACCACAACTTTATGTTTCCTGCAGTTGCCTGCTATCTCTGCAGATTTGCTTTTCCAATTCTCATTGACTATTGGGTGGTCTGTAATACAATCCCACTAATGTGGCCATACCTTTCCTGTTTCTCAGCTCCACCCATAAGGACTCAGTAGACAAGCCCTCTAATCTGTCCTGCCTGAGCACTGCTGTAATATTTTCCCTAACAAGCAATGCTACTCCTCCACCTTTCATTCCTCTGCCCTGATCACATCTGAAACATCGGAACCCTGGAATATTAAGCTGCCAGTCCGGCTCCTCCTGTAGCCAAGTTTCACTAATTGCTATAACGTCATAATTCCACGTGTCAATCCACGCCCCCAACTCATCCGCCTTCCCCGCAATACTCCTAGCATTGAAATATATACACCTCAGAAGATTTTTACCACCACTCACAACCTTTCTATTAGTGGATTTGCTTGAACTTTTAACATCATTTATTTTCACCCCAGCCACACTGTCAGCTCTGACACTCTGGTTCCCATCCCTCTGCAAATCTAGTTTAAAGCCTCCCCAGTAGCACTAACAAACCTCCCTGAAAGGATATTGGTCCCCCGTAGTTCAAGTGTAACCCGTCTCTCTTGTACAGGTCTCACCTGCCACAGAAGAGGTCCCAATGATCCTGAAATCTGAAACCCTGCCCCCTGCACCAGTTCCTCAGCCACTTGTTCATCCTCCAGAGCATCCTATTCCTACCCTCACTGGTACGTAGCACAGGTAGCAGTCCTGAGATTACCACCCTTGAGGTCCTGCTTTTCAACTTCCTACCAAGCTCTCTGTACTCACTCTCCAGGACCTCCTCACTCTTCCTTGCTATGTCATTGGTACCGATGTGCACCACGACATATGGCTGATCACCCTCCCACTTCAGAATGTCATGCAAGTGATCAGAGACATCCTTGACCCTGGCACCTGGGAGGCAACAAACCATTCTGGATTCTCTGTCAGGACAACAGAACCTCCTATCTGCACCTCTAACTATCGAGTCCCCTATCACTACCACTCTCCTCTTTTTCCACCCTCCCTTCTGCACTGCAGAGCCAGACTCAGTGCCAGAGATCCGGCTACTGCAGCTTGTCCCAGGTAAGTCATCCCCCTCAACAGTATCCAATGCGGTATACTTGTTGTTGAGGGGAATGGCCACAGGGTAACCCTGCTCTGCCTGCCCTTTCTTCTTCCCTCGCCTGACAGTGACCCAATTTCCTGTCCTCTGCTCCTTTGGCGTAACTACCTCCCTGTAGCTACTATCTATAATCTCCTCATTCTCCCGAATGATCCGGAGGTCAACCAGTTCCCTAACGCGGTTTCTTAGGAGCTGCAGCTGGATGCACTTCTTGCAGGTGTCGTTGTCAGGGACACCGGAGGGCTCCCTGACTTCCCACATCCTGCAAGAGGAGTATTCCAACATCCTGCCTGGCATTCTCTCTACCTAAAAAATCTGAGCAAAAAAACTTACCGGAACCTACCCTGGCCTCTGCCTGTTCTCACCAAAGCCTGTTGAGCCAGAGCCGTCCCATTCTGACTCAGTCCACTCTGATGATGGCCGCTGCAACGATGGCCGCTGTATATGGTGGTCTGCTTTTAAACCTTGGCGCGCTACGCCACGTGCCTGCGCAGTGCAGACCCTTCTCCCTGAGCAGTGTTTTTAAAAAAAAAAACGACTTTTTCTACCTGATTTCTTCACTCCCTTCTTTAGCTGCTTGCTTTGACTGAAACAAGAACGGTTGAAAATTTCTCTTTTAAACCTTGGCGCGCTACGTCACGCACCTGCGCAGTGCAGACCCTTCTCCTCGAGCAGTGTTTTAAAAAAAATGACTTTTTCTACCCGATTTCTTCACTCCCTTCTTCAGCTGCTTGCTTTGACTGAAACTAGAGCCGTTGAAAATTTCTCTTCTGGAAAGCCACCTCATACTGCTTGGCCATTGCCATTTCTTCACAATCTGTAGTAATGAGTTCAAAGGGTGGAGCACAGAAGGTTTGGCAGGAACTTGTTATAGCAATTGACATACCTTTAAAAGGACCAGAACTGTGACACATCCCTTGGCATTGGGGCATCCACCACAGTTTGAATTTTCTCAGCACACTTGTGTAATCCTTGAGTGTCAATAGTGAGAGCACAGTGAGTGATACTTGGTTACTTTAGATAATTCACACTTATTGCCTCATGTTCTGAGCCCTTAATCTTCTAATCTTCTTTTTTGGAGATGTTCCTTGTCATCTTACTGGTTACAATGATGTCATCCAGGTAACATGGAGTGCCGTAACTGCCTTGCATCACCTGGTCCATAGCTTTCTGCCAAAGTGCAGGTGCGGATGCCACTTCAGAAATTAAAAAAGTAGTTGTCTCGGCTAATGACAGCCCTACAATGCTGGCCTTCCTGTTTTTGACTGTTGTATTTCACTGATATGAATGTCATTACCACATGAGTTACCTTTTCTACTGTGCAAGTTCTTAGTTACATATCTGCAGGATTCTGTTCAGTATCTTTGAAATTCTGTTCAAACCCATTTTATAAAATGACTGAAACAATCAAGTCAGTGTCCAATTTCATTTTAATTAATTTGCTGTTCACTTTTGGTATAAGTGATATTGTTAACATCATGTAAGCTTTCACTTTGTAAAGCTTTCAAGACTAGTCGGTCCTGTGTCCTCTCAACCTTATCAGATTCTTCATCAAAAACATCCAGATCAGTGCTCTTTTTGAAACTGCAACTTAACTTTTTATCTTTTTCTCTTCTCTGTGCCATCTATTTATTGGCATCTTCCCAATAGGCTCTTTGTGCGTTTCCTACTTTGTTGCATTTTCTGCAAGTTTCACCTTTAAATCTGCATTGGACTGATATATGTGAACCCCTGCCACAACGGTAATACAGTTAGTTTCCCCAGGGTAATTTCTGCTTAGACGTTGCAATTTGGTTCACCCTCACTTCTATTCCTGACTGCAACTTATTTATGACTCTGTCTGTGATTTCCATTGATACAGCAATTTCAACTGCTCTTTTAAATGTGAGTTGCTTTAATTAGGTGTCAATTTTGAATGCTTGCTTGTAAGATTCCACAGATTAAACAATCTCTCAGTGCATCATTATGCCCATCATCACTGAACTGACAATGCCCCGTACAACTTCTTCAATTCAGCCACACACACTGAAATGGGCTACCCTTCCTTTTGATTCCACTTATAAAACCTAAGGTATTCTGCAATCAACAATGGCTTCGGTTCTAAATGTTCCTGCATTACTTTCACAATATCAGCAAAGCTCATTTTGTCTGGTTTGGTTGGAATAGTCAAATTTCTAAGCAAGCTGTATGCTTTTCCACCCAATGCACTCAGCAAAATTGGTACTTGCTTTTCATTGGCTATTTCATTTACTTCAAAATGCTGTTTAGTTTGCTTAGTATAGAATATCCAATTAGCTCTTATGCCGATCTTCCCAATGTAGCCAGCTACTTATCCTTCTTTATCATTTATTATTATTATTGTTATTATTAACACTCAGTATTCACTGCTTATGAACCTATGAATTCCATTCCTTTTCTGGCTTTCTTTTTTTAAACAACCATCTATTCCCTTCTGAAGAACGGGTGCTGCGATTTTTTTTAACTCAAGCATGTGTGTGCTTTTTTTTAACTTGAATGTCTCATTGCACTTCAACAGGTAGATTGTCACCTTGAGTTTATTTAAAACTTCTTCGTCACCACTGTTATGTTTTGTAACTCCAGATCATAAAACTAATTGAAAGAAAGAAACAGAGCAGGAATAATGTGTGTACTCTCATTCATTTTATGAAAAACGAAGAATGATTTGTAAAGCAATATATTTACAAGATTACTCTAATATTGCTGAAAATTTAAATACACAGCAGATAAAGCATTAGAAACATTTCTGAGAGGTTATGAAAAGTAGCATCTGGATCTGGTGAATTGAGCTATAAGAAAATAATTCAACAGTATAAGGTTATATCCATTGAAGTTAAAGAGTGTGAGAGGGGACTTTATCAAGATAAATAATATTGAGAGAAATATTGACAGGGTGCCAGTGTGTGCAGCTTGTAGGGAAAAGGTATTTCTTCTTCTCTGAGAAACTATGAGTGAACACTGTTTAAAGATAAAGGGTCATCCATTTCAGAAATAGATGAGGTAATTTTTGGTCTCATACTCAGAATTGTTTAACTATCCCTAAAAGAACCTTGGAAGAGAAGCTTTCTTTAAGGCAGTTTTAGGTAGCTACTGGATAAATGTGGGTAAAATGTTTACACAAGCAGAAAAGAATGCAGTGTTTAGTTACAGTTGTGATGGTGTTAAATGAGGATGCAAGCCTAAGGGGCAAAGTTGTCTACTCCTGGCCCAAGTATGTTTTATAATGGTGTGAACTTGTCACTGCTTTAAGGCTGTAATACTTTAAGGATTGTGTTTTGTGACTGATTGCTTTGCAAGTTATTAGTGTGATGGTATTGGGTTCCCTGTCTACAAAGCCCTAAACTCAAAAAAAAAGATTTTAAACCTTATCTGATAGGGAGGTTATACAGTATCCACCTATCCAAAGACTAGCTTACTTCCCCTATCTCATCTCTGCAGTGAGGTCTAGCTGCCAAAATCCTCTGCTTGAATGCTAGGTCCCTCCCTCCCTCCCTAACAAAGAGAGGATACTTCCAGCTAAGAAAGTAGTTTAAACACACTTTATTTTAATTGTAATGATACACATTTAATTTTAGACAAATGGTTCTTAATACACCTTAGCACTCAGAGGATTTTTGATTTGTATAAGTTTTTCGAATTAAAAAAGATGCATAAACTACAAAGGATTTCCTAACACAAGTACAATTCTTGAAAACCAAGAGTACAAACCGACATGTTGCAGATGAATGATTCATCCATCATAGAAACCGAAAGTTGAAGCATGAATTCTAGTTCTTCTTTCTGACATGTTACCACCATCTCTCTGTCATTCTCCTTGTCTCTCCCAGCAATCTCAAATGCTTCTGAATAATTATACTATTTTCTACTAGTTGTCATTATCTGCATGTGATGTTTGTCAGATACCTTTGCAGGAACAAAGTAATTCACACAGATGTTCTAAACCCTTCTGGGGACAGAGAACCAAGACACCTAAAATTAATTCTGTGATGGGAGTACATAAGGTTAACTCTCTGAGTACACAGTATCCCTACAATTGATAGATCAACTATGCCTGTAATCTTGTTTGTTTTGCTAAGTGACTAAATCTTTTGTCTTCATTTGGCTAATGCAGATAAGAAGCCTCATGGACACTTCATTTTGCAAATCTTATCTCTTGACTAGCCAGCCTCTGCTGTGGGCCAGCAGCCTGTGCTCTGTAAAGAATACTATTTGCAAAGCTGTGCTTTTAACTTCAAACTAATTGCTGCTTGCAATTTACATGAAGAACTGAAGTTTGTTTTTTTATAACAAGAAGCAGAGCAAAGGATATTTGTTCGAAGTTTAAATCTGTCACAAACAACTCTGACCTTTTAGAAAGGTTATTCTGTTCTGCCAGAAAGCTGAGGTTAGTGGAAACTGAATATGCAGTACATTGAAACAATGTTTAAGTGGGAATTGCCAGTGTCTGTGTGCCTCTGTGGAGAAAACCACAACAAGAACTGCTGCCTAACACTGTAAACTTCTCTCATTTTTATTAATTCATGGTAATTACCCTTGAACTGAGAAACTAACTAAGGTATGCAAACACGAGGAAATCTGCATATGCTGGAATTTCAAGCAACACGCATAAAAGTTGCTGGTGAACGCAGCAGGCCAGGCAGCATCTCTAGGAAGAGGTACAGTCGACGTTTCGGGCCGAGACCCGTCGTCAGGACTAACTGAAAGAAGAGCTAGTAAGAGATTTGAAAGTGGGAGGGGGAGGGGGAGATCTGAAATGATAGGAGAAGACAGGAGGGGGAGGGATGAAGCCAAGAGCTGGACAGTTGATCGGCAAAAGGGATATGAGAGGATCATGGGACAGGAGGCCCAGGGAGAAGGAAAAGGGGGAGAGGGGAAAAACCAGATGATGGGCAAGGGGTATAGTGAGGGGGTCAGAGGGAGAAAAAGGAGAGAGAAAAATAATGTGTGTATATAAATAAATAACGGATGGTGTACGAGGGGGAGGTGGGGCATTAGCGGAAGTTTGAGAAGTCACTGTTCATGCCATCAGGTTGGAGGCTACCCAGATGGAATATAAGGTGTTGTTCAATCACATTTGGCTTTGAAGTCACATTTTAGACACACCAGTTGAAGGTGGCAGATTTATTTTAGTTAAGGACATCATTAGTGAAAAAGATGTGTTCTCATAGTAATTGGGTAATTTCATGTTAGTGTAACTGAGATTAGCTTTATTTAATGTTACAGATTTATATACTTTATTGATATTTCAATTCCATAGCTGCCATGTTAGGATTCAAAATCATGTTTCTGCATCAGTCATCTAGAACTCTGGTTATTAATTCAGTAACTGAACTCCTACACTCCTGTACTACTTAATAACGTATCTTTGTTGATGCTTTCAACTATCATTTACTTTACAGATAAGAGAGATCCTGAGAATGTTATTATAACTGGTCTCCATCACAAGCTACTCCCTATCATTGACTCCATTCCTTTGCTTGGCATCTGCCTGTAACTGAACCTGAACAACACTCCCCACATGCTTGAATTGACTTGCACCCATCCCTCCACTATCAATGCCTATTTCCATATCTGTTGGCCTCATCTAACCTTGCTGGTTATATCTGCTGCTGAAATCTTCCTCATGGTTTTATTACTTTAACCTTAGTTTATTCTGGCAAACCCGTACTCATCTATGTCAGCTAGTTCTTCTCCATCTACTATTGCTGCAATCTGCTCCAAGGTATCTTTGAAATGAAATGATGCTCAATCCTGACTTTAATTGTTCCTCAACAGGCAACCGTGTTTTCTTTTGCTAAAGTATGAAATTCTGCATTTCCCCAATGAACCCTCCCTATATTTCTTTTATTTTCCTTAAAACCTCTCTTTTTCACTGACCTTTCAGTCATTTGCTCCAAAATCTCAAAGTGGTTTGGTGCTAATTTTTCCTGCAATAATGACCTCCCAAAGGTATTTAAATCTTCAGAAGTATGCCACAAAATGAATGTTGCTCTTTTTGTCAATTAAAATACGTTCCTCTATTAGTCTGTCAATTATGTAAAACTTAATGAAGAGATTAATTTTACTTCAAAATGACTTAAGATGGTAACTGCTTAAGTTATTACCCCTATGCTGAGCTTTGTTGTATATTCTGTAGGGTTACTTATGCTCCTCCACCATGTGATTTGAATATTATAACCCCTCAATAAAGTAAGAATCATAAGGGAACTCCTGCAGCAGAGTGGAACTCTCTTTAGTAATGTCTTAAGTTATCTGAGATTGTACCTGATGGCTCTCTTGAGATGATTACATAATTAACACTTCAAATCAGTTTTTGTAAAGGGCCCAAAATGATCTTGCACCTTTTGAAGGGAATAATTTGATTTTGCTGATGCTTCTCTATTATGGAAAATACAAATTTGAGCTTGGGAATTAACTCTTTCTTGACTAAAGCTAGCATTGCAGGTTTAGAACTTGATTATTTCAACTTGGGCGTAACTCCATCGAGCCATAATTGGTCATTAAGATCTACGTGCATGGATCAGCCAGCTCATCGGTATATTGGTGTATCCCAAAAGGAATTGTGACTAGATTTTAAAAATTATATATACACACTCAGTGGCCATTTTATTAGTTGTTTCCTAAATTCCTCTAATAATAAAGCAGCCACTGAGTGTATGTTCATAGCTTTCTGCTGCTCTAGTTGATCCACTTCAAGATTTGACATGTACATTCAGAAATGCTCTTCTGCATACCACTGTTGTAATCGTGGTTATTTGAGTTACTGTCACCTTCCTGTCAGCTTAAACCAGTTTGGCCATTCTTCTCTGACCTCTCTCATCAACAATCCACAGAACTGCTTCTCGCTGGATTTTCTTTGCTGTTGTTCACATCATTTTTTATAAACTATAGAGACCTTTGTGCATGAGGTACTCAAACCATCCTGTCTGGCACCAGCAGTCATTCCACAATCAAGGTCACTTAGATCAGTGGTCTCCAACCACCAGGCCGCGGACTGGTACTGGGCCGCATAGCGTGTACTACCAGGCCGCAAGGAAACAATATAATTTGGCGATATGAGTCAGCTGAACCTTTCCTCATTCGCTGTCACGCACTGTTGAACTTGAACATGCAAGGTCATTATGCAGGCGTCATCCATGACAGATCAACTCCTCGAGCTTGCAAATGACGGCGAGCTGAAAAGTATGTTTGACATAACAACTCTGTTGGCATTCCGGATCAAAGTCAAGGCTAAATATCCTGAGATAGCCACGAAAGCACTGAAAACGTTGCTTCCATTTCCAACATATCTCTGTGACGCGGGGTTTTCTGCAATGAATGCAACGAAAACTAAATTGCGGAATAGACTGGACGTAAGGAACCTCCTTAGAGTATCGCTGTCTCCCAATACCCCTCGATGGGACCGTCTTGTTGCAGGGAAACAAGCCCAGGGCTCCCACTGATTCAGCGATACTGGTGTGTTGCAATGATTTTATATGTTCATATGAGGAAAATATGTGCTGTGTGTTTAATATCCAAGTGTTACTTAAAATGTTATAATGCTATTGACTTATAAGTGACTTATAAATGACATCACTATATTCATGCGAGGAAAATATGTGCTGTGTGTTTAATATTAAATTTGTTAGATAAACCCTTTTAGAAATGAAATTGAGTGTATTAGCCACTTATAAGTGACTTACAGTTGATTTATCACCAATATTCCAGTTGTGATTAACACCACTCCCCCCCCCCCAGGGTTGCCAACTGTCCCGTATTAGCTGGCACGTACCGTATATTGGGCTAAATTGGTTTGTCCCATACGGGACTGCCCTTTTGCCCGAAATGGCACAAAGCGACGAAGCAATTACCATTAATTTATATGGGAAAAATTTTTGAGCGTTCCCAGACCCAAAATACCAAATCATACCAAATAACATATAAAACCTAAAATAACACTAACATATAGTAAAAGCAGGAATGATATGATAAATACACAGCCTATATAAAGTAGAAATAATGTATGTACAGTGTAGTTTCACTGAACAGAATCGCCAAAACCGATTTGTAGAAAAAAAATCTGCATGCGCACACAGGTGCCCGCGCAAGGCTTCATGGTCATGGTAGTCTTTCTTGGGGTAAACACAGTGAGAAAATTGGCAACCCTACCCCCCCCCCCCATCCCCGGTTGGCCGGTCCGCAAGAATATTGTCAATATTAAACCGGTCCGCAGTGCAGAAAGGGTTGGGGACCCCTGACTTAGATCACAATTCTTCCACATTCTGATGTTTGATGTGAACAACAAATGAATCTCTTGCCCATGTCTGTGCGTCTTTATGTATTGAGTTGCTGTCACATGATTGGCTGATTAGGTACTTGCATTAGAGAGCAGGTGTACCTAATAAAGTGGCTACTGAGTATATATACAATTGGCTATTATTCATTTGATGCATCTTGCAGTTTTTGACGACGTTATTATATATGCCAATATTTTTCTCCTCCTTTAGATGATGTAAGTTATATCATATCTGGCCTTGATGGTCTATTTAATTGCAATGGAATGCTTCATAGAGTCCACACGGCTGCATGTGGAATTCAATAAATTTGCATATGGAGACAGGCAAAGAAGATGACACTGTTCTGTGGTGTTATTGCAGTTTAATTTATGAATGGAAAGAGTGAAAATGAATCCCTCACGTCTGCTCAACAACAGCTGTGATGGGCTCATTTCCTCAGTGTAAGCCCCAGCTTATTAGCTGTGCCAAGCACCCCTGCAGCATTCTGTCAAAATAGAATGGAAGTGTATTGATTAGAGTCTTCAGGCTGCCTTCATCAAATCTAATTATCTTTTTCTAACTGTTCTATTTGTTTGATGGCATTTGTTCAGTTGTGAACTTGAATAAAGCAGGCAACAATATCTAAGGCAGACAGGGTCATCTAGACAGCCTGATTATTGCTTGCCATTTAAGTGAGCACTCACGTGTAACTGGTGACTGTGGGTACAAGAGACTGTGGTCTGGCAGGTCTATGTCAGTGAATGTACAAGTTATATCAGAGGCAACAGGCTACACTGAAATTACCTTCTTGCAGAAACAGAGGCAGTGTATGTGTTTTCTGATGTGAATGATGATCTCTTTTAAAGTGCTTTACAGACATGCTTACTGTGTCATTTCAAATGGATTTAAAAGCAACTGTTCTTGTCCCACTTCAGGTCTGATTTGAGCTCTGATTACTGTTAATGCTATGCTTTTTTTCATCCCTTTGGGCCAGAAAGGGAAGTGAGGGAACCTTGTGTTATTTCTTGTTCTCATTTTGCTAGCTCCTGCCAGTCAATTCAGGAACATTTTAGATTCTGGTGAGATTTGCTGAAGTTCCAGGCATCATGTCGTGCATAGTGATTTTGTTGCAAGATTGCACAGCTAGAGATGCCTACTTTGTGCAGGAGGATTGTGATGATACTGTACGTTTTTTGTATTGTATCTAATATGAGAAAGTTATTGAATAAATCATTGATATAACTTTATTTACGCTAATGAAGGCTCAATGCAGAATGCACTGCCAGGTTTTAGATTATGAGAACACTCAGTCCTCTTTTATTGTCATTTAGAAATGCATACATGCATTAAGAAATGATACAATGTTTCTCCAGAGTGATATCACAGAAAACAGGACAAACCAAAGACTAACACTGACAGAACCACATAATTATAACATATAGTTAAAGCAGTGCAAAGCAATATCATAATTCGATAAAGAACAAACCATGGTAAAAAAAAGTCTCCAAGTCTCCAAGTCGATCGACTCCCAAGTCCCTGATAGCAGGCAGCAAAAGGGAGAAACTCTCTGCCATAAACCTCCAGGCACCGTCAACTTACTGATGTCTTGGGAGCAGCCGATCCCAACCGACACTGAGTCCGTCCGTCCGAAAACTTCAAGCCTCCGACCAGCCCCTCCGATACAGCCTCCCGAGCGCCATCCTCTGCTGAGCGCCTTTGTCCTCGCCCCGGCCACTGAAACAAGCAAAGCCGAGGATTCGGGGCCTTCTGCTCCGGAAATTCCGGTTACCACACAGTAGCAGTGGCAGCGAAGCGGGCATTTCAGAAGTTTGTCCAGATGTTCCTCCGTACTCTCACGTCCGTCTCCATCAAATCAGAATTGTGCACGGTCCCGTACTTGACAGGTTACAGATATCATTCACCGGAGAGGCCACACGCGCTGCATTGCGCCACCATCTTCTCCTCCCTCACTTAGCCAGATAGACCAAAAACAACTCAAAGTGGAATTTTCGATCTGCACTCAAACATTTGATTTTCATTGTGGCAGCAGTCAGAAAATACAATTTTTCTCAAGGTGCCAAGGGCAAAAGTTAACTAACCATCATGCTGTTGAAGCTCATTGGCGAGCATTTTCATTCCTGACTCAGAAGGTCATGAGTTCAATTCCAGGGAATGAGCATCAGAAATCAGGGCTGACATTCCTGTGCAGTACAAAGGAAGTATTGTCAAAGATGAGAGACCAGGTCATGCCTGTTCTGTAACACAGTCATAAAAGATTTTATTATACTATTTTTGAGGAAAAACAGGGAAGTTACTAGTGGTATCCAGTACAATGTTTTTACTTCAGTCAAAACTGCAAAAATAGATTATTTGATCACTGTCATGTTGTTGGCTGTGCAAGTTTGCTGTGTGCACTGAAATGTTTTCAGTACTGCATAATGATGAGACCCATTGGCTTTAAGATAACTTGAGGTGTCCTGGGTTGTGCTATATGAATGCAAATCTTTATCGTTTCCTTGATTATAGTGCAGTGAGCTTTAATTCCTGTTTACTTAATTGCGGGAATCTGCTGAAATATCAACAGCCAAGCTAACAGCGATCAACTTTATTGAGGCACTAATTAGATTATACCTTTTGGGTACCTCTCAAGCCTAAGAAGTTGTTGTCCCTATATCTTGTTGTTTCAATAACTTCTCTGCAATTGTATCCCACTAAAATAGTCAGGATTCACATTAATGAAGCATGCAAAAGTTCAAAGATCAAAGCTGCACCCTCTCTAATATGCTGGTAGAGAGAGTTTTATTTGGGTTTTCTTTAGCGCTGGAAATGGTTACATCCCGACATGCGGGACAGAAGCAAGGTCGCATTGGGTATTCCACGGACCAGCAAATTCCGGCCGGCTTAGCGAACAGAGCGGCAGACACCCCTGCTGAAATCCAGAGGAAAACACACAGAGGGGGATCAAGCCGAGGAAAGAGGACTGGGTCGAGACAACAGAGACTCTTGGAGAAGAGGAGTTTGGTGGGTAATACCGTTCCGCCTGACCGGAAGTGCACCGAAAGCGGTAAGCGTGAAAGATTGGGCTGCTTACTGTTCTGGTTAACAACAGATGGTGCAATCCGGGGTATATTACGATTGAGGAACGTGTTTGCAGACTGGATATTGAACTTTTTACTGTTGGACTTCGGCCACATTCCACTGTGATACAACGCTTGGCGGCACGGGAGGTTGTTCCTGCCTGTGGCCATCGAACGTGCAGCTCCTTTCGTGGAGGGTCAGACACCCTGAGCCAATAGACTCGTCCTGGACTTATTTCCCATCTGGCATAGTTTGCATTTTGTTGTTTGATTGTTTGTGGTTTTTGTATTGCTATATTTACGCTCTATTCTTGGTTGGTGCGGCTGTAACGAAACCAAATTTCCCTCGGGATTAATAAAGTATATCTATCTATCTATCTAAAATTTATTACCAAAGTACATATATGTCACCATATACAACCTTTCTTGTGGGCACTGCTGTAAATCCAAGAAACATAATAGAATCAATTAAATACTGCACCTAACAGGCTGGTCAAAGAACTAATGTGCAAAAGACCAACAAAATGCAAATACAAAAGAGAAAGAACAAAAAATATTGTGAACATGATATGAAGAGTCCTTGAGAGTGAGCCGTTGGGTTGTGGAAACAGTTGAGTGATGTGCCGAGTGAAGTTGAGTGAAGATATTCCCTTCTGAACCTGGTGGTGTGGGTCCTGAAGCTCCTGTACCTTCTTCCTGATGGCAATAGTGCGAAGAGTGCATGCTTTCCTGTGACAATGCTCTGTGTAGATGTGCTCAGTGCTGTGGACGGCTTTACCCATGATAGAATGGGCCATAACCACCTCTTTATGCAGGACCTTCCGTTCAAGGCAATTGGTCTTTCCATGTTAGGCCAGGATATAACTAATCAATATACTCTCCAGTGCTCATCTATAGAAGTTTGTCAAAGTTTTAGATGTCATGCCAAATCTTTATGAACTTCTAAGGAAGTAGACTTGCTGCGGTATTTTCTTCTTAATGGCACTCCCAGGACAGAACCTCTGAAATAATAACACTGAGAAACTTAAAATTGCTGACCCTCTCCACTTCTGATCCGCTGATGAGGACTGGCTCACTGACCTCCATGCTCCTCCTCCTGATCAATAATCAGCTCCTTGGTCTTGATGACAGACGAGCTGGATATGCCTGAATGGTAAGGCTTGTCCATTCAAGTGTTGGTGATTATTTTATGGTTTGGTCAATCTTAAATCCTGCAAAAGAATTTGACTTAGGATTGAACCTTTACTTTCACAGTAAGTGAAGCTGCAGTTTTCAAATATTGTGAACTTTAAGAATATTATGTTTGGCATGGTGATTTTTATAAGACTTAGGAGCAGTGTGAGGCTATTTGGCCCATTGAGTCTGCGCCACCATTCAATCATGGCTGTTTTTTTCCCTACCCAACCCCATCCTACCACCTTATCCCCATAACCTTTGACACTCTTACTAATCAAGAACCTATCAACCTTTGCTTTAAATATACCCAATGAATTGGCTTCCACAGTTGTCTGTGGCAATGACTTCCACAGATTCTCCACACACTAGTTAAAAACATTCCTCCTCATTTCTATACTAAAAGGATTTTAGAATTCCCACTACTTTTCTCCACATCTTCTCTGTCTGTGCATTTCAGTGCTTGGTAGGTTTCAATGAGATCCCTCCTCCTTCTTCTAAACTCAGCAAGTGCAGTCTCAGAGCCACCAAATGTTAATCCTTTCATTCCTGTAACCCTTCTTGTAAACATTCTCAGGACCCTCTCCAATGCCAACACATCCATTCATAGATATGGGACCTAAAACTGCTTAGGTTACTCCAAATGTGATTTGACAAATACCTTATTGAGCCTTATAGATCCCTGCTTTTATATTGTTGTCCTCTGGAAAAGAATGCTAACATTGCATTTCTCTTTCTTACCACTGACTCAACCTGCAAGTTCACCATAAGACCATAAGATATAGGAGTAATATTAGGCTATATGGCTCATCACGTCTGCTCCACCATTTCACCATGGCCGATCCAATTTTCCAACCAGCCCCAGTCTCCTGCCTTCTCCCTTTATCCCTTCATGCCCTTATCAGTCAAGAATCTATCAACCTCGGCTTTAAAGATACATAAAGACTTGGCCTCCACAACTGTCTGTGGCAAAGATTCACCACCCTTTGGCTAAAGAAACTCCTCCTCATCTCCATTCTAAAAAGATGTCCCTCTATTTTGGAGCTGTGTCCTCTGTTCTTAGCCTCTCCCACCATAAGGAACATCCTCTCTACATCCACTCTATCAAGGCCTTTCACCATTCGATAGGTTTCAATGAGGTTACCCTTCAACATTTAGGGAATCCTACACTGGGATTCCCTTTGCATCTCCTATTTCTGAATTCACTCCACATTTAGAACATAAGACTACACCTTTATTTCTTTGCCCAAAGTGCATGGCCATGTGCTTCCCTACATTGTATTCCATTTGCCATTTCTTTGCCCATTCTTCCAATCTGTCCAAGTCCTTCTGCAAAATCCTTGCTTCCTCAAAACTACTACCCCTCCACCTTTCTTTGTTTTGTCTTCAAACTTGGCCATAAAGCCATCAATTCCTTCATCCACATTATTGGCAAATAATGTGAACCCTGCAGAACACCCCTAGTCATTGGCAGCTACCAAAAGATGCCCCTTAATTCCCACTCTTTGCCTCCTGCCATTCAGCCAACCTTTTATCCATGCTAACAACAGGAATTCTGCAGATGTGGGAAATTCAATCGAAGTCCTGACGAAGGGTCTCGGCCTGAAACGTTGACTGTAACCTCTTCCTAGAGATGCTGCCTGGCCTGCTGCGTTCACCAGCAACTTTGATGTGTGTTGCTTTTATCCATGCCAGTATCTTTCCTGCCATGGGTTCTTACCTTGTTTAGCAGCCTCATGTGTGACATCTTATCAAAGGACTTCTGAAAATCCAAGTAAACAACATCAGCTAACTCTCTTTTGTCTATCCTGCCTGTAGTTTCTCAAAGAATTCAACATATTAGCCAAGATTTCCCCTTTCAAAAAACCATGCTGACTTTAATTTATTTTACCCTGAAACCTCAAGCTTAGCAGCTTGTCAACCACTGAAGTCAGGCTAACTGCCCTATAATTTCCTTTTGGCTCCCTCACTTCTTCAAGAGTGGAGTGATATTTGTGATTTTCCATTCCTCCAGGATCACTCAAGAATCTACTGATTCTTGAAAGATCACTGGTAATGCCTCCACAAGCTCTTCAGCTATCTTGGGTGTAGTCCATCTGGTGTAGGTGATTTATCTATCTTCAGAGCTTTCTGCTTCCTAAAAACTTTCTTCTCAGTAATACCAACTCACTTCTGCCCCATTACACTCTCGAATTTCTAGCATGCTGCTGGTGTCATCCTCAATGAAAGTGAATGCAAAGTACTTATTCAGTTGATCTGCTATTTCTTAATTCCACAATCTCAGCAATCCAGATAAAAACCTCAAGAATTTCTACAGGTAAATATAAAATGTAATGAATAGCTGGAGACATTGTTTCATATCATGTCCAAGGTCTGTTATTTTCGGACTTTAGCATCTGTGGATCCTCTTACTTATGTGGTCAGTGTTATGAGCATTCATGATCAGGAATGTGTGTTTTGTGGCCGAAGGCGAGATCAGGAGTGAAGGTTGGGTATCTGGCCAGGAATGGGATCAGAAACACAGGGGATCAGGAAGATGTGTAGGTTTACACACAAGCTGAAGCATGATAGGGTCCATCACCCCATGTCATTCTATATTTGCTGTCATCACAGTGACCGAAATGGTACCTATGTTTATTTTGTCATCTAAGAAAAATCCATGGGTTTATCCCTCAGGCATGACAAGGACTTGGCATAGAAAAATGATGAATTAGGAATAGGTGCATGCCTGTCAGCCTCTCAGGATTGGTCTGCCATTTAATCAGACATTGAAATGTGGGCTATTATGTTTTTTTTTTACTTCACAAGATTAAAATTTAATAAAAGTCCTTAATTTTCGTGACCTGTTCAGGATGTGTAGATGACATGAAACATAAAAGATGTTATATTAGTGCTACATTTTCTTCACCTTCAAGGTTGAGAAGGTCAAATTGTTCAGTGTGTCTTGGTCTCTAATCGTCTGACATCTCCTGCTGGCCAACAACATGGTCACTTGGGTTATGGTCAGCACCCATGGGAAAAGTAACTGAAAATGTTTATCGATTTGTGCTGAGAACAGAAAGCTTCAGGCCACATGAGCACTGATTTGAAATTTGGAGATCTACCTAGTACAATTTTACCTCCACATTAATGAAGTGCAGACAGTAGGGACTGTATGCCTGTACTCCCTGCATGGAGATTGATACTTTACAAAATTACAGCTGTTGTGAGCCATTGTAATCAGAGGAGTACAGAAAATTAGAGTAAATAAACCAGCACATCCTAAATACACAGAAGAAAACGCTCTCTGATAATGCTCATATCCAGTTATGTACATATCAGAGATACAAATTTAATCATGTTCTTTCCAAAATCTATTTAATAATGTAATTTGCCTTACATTAAATTGAATTATCTTATTTGGAAATAGAAACAGCATTTGTAAAAAGTCTGATTTAAAGTGGTCTCTTTATTTTATACATTCAATTAGAAGGAATATACAACAATCTGAGGTCTTTTTGATGAAACCCACATTGGAACAGTCCAATATACAGTTAACAGTAATAATGAAGGATATAAAGGATTTTTGGTTTTTTTTATTAATGATTGGTATCAGTTCATGTAATCTGATCTGCTACCATGATTATAATGTCCAATAAGATCAAAGGTGACATTGGACAACTGAGTCACTCCGAAGTTATCAGACAGATATTCACTTTGTGCTGGGTCGAGACTTCTTGCATACTGAATGTGGAAGAGCTGTACTTAATGCTGAATTTCACATTTGTGCAATGCAAATGAGCTCTTATGGGAGTTACTGAACTTTTTGCCAAGAATTCATTGTGTGCTCAGCTCCCTGGGCATGTAGAGGCTAGTAATATCCTGGCTCAGTGGAAGTTTATGTTGCTGTATCTATAACAATATTTCAACTGTGGTAATTCTTAGTGGGCTGCTTAGTGTGTTGGGATTTCTGGAGAAGTGAGGAATGGAAGGATGTAAAGCACTCCAGCCTCTCATGCCTCTCCTTTCCTTAACTACGCATCATAATAGGGCTGATCCTGAAACCAGATCCAACAGGTTAGAAGCATCTGCCTGACTCATGAGAGTCTAATCTGCAGCATCATAAATGTTGCAAAGTTAATACAATGGCAACATTTCTCTTCCAGCTACCTGAAAGGGATTTTAGTATTTGTTCATTGGTACCACTCTTGTGGTTCAAACATCCATTAAGCCAATAAAGACCTTGGCATCAAAGGGACAAAATCCTAAGGTACACTGTACATAAATAATATTTCATGTGAAAAGTAACAGGGATGCTGTCTAACATCTTCAAATGAGCAGAAGTTCCCATAACGCTGTTTAATGATGAGTAAACACATTCAACTATTACAACAGTTTAACTTTATTGAAACAACATCGACAGATTATCCATCAGCCCATCTGTGGGACTCTGTAATTCCTGTGATGACCGCAAGGTTTGAGTTTCCTGCTTCATGCTACATTATTTCCCCATCCTACTTCCACTCTGAACCATCTCTTTGTTAGTTTCGCAAACACGAGGAAATCTGCAGATGCTGAAATTTCAAGCAACACACATAAAAATTGCTGGTGAATGCAGCAGGCCAGGCAGCATCTATAGGAAGAGGTGCAGTCGATGTTTCGGGCTGAGACGTTTTGGGCTGAGACCCTTCGTCAGGACTAACTGAAAGAAGAGATAGTAAGAGATTTGAAAGTGGGAGGGGGAGGGGAACCTCGAAACGTCGACTGTACCCCTTCCTATAGATGCTGCCTGGCCTGCTGCGTTCACCAGCAATTTTTATGTGTCTTTGTTAGTTTCTTCATTTTTATCAGAATTCCCAGCAGAAGCTCAGGGTACATGTCTTCTTTCTAAGCAGAGTGATGAATTGAACACTTTCAGGTCAACCATGTTTTATTTTTGTATCAGAAGTGGTTATTTCTGCTAAAAGTTATCCATCAGTGGTATTGGCTCAGTTTACTAGAATAACCTGACAGTTGGGTATTTCCCATAGCTCTTCATTTCAAAGCCTGCCTGTTCCATTTTTAGTTCAGTCTTTCTCTAATTGCCCTCATTATGAAGCAGATAGCTTTATCAATAGTTAATGCCCATAGCACCCCACCCTCAGTCTTTTCGAGGTGCTTCCTTTGTCCCTTGTCCTATCCATCAGCGCCCCCCCCACTTTCTTTGCAATTTAATGAACTTGTTTTCTCCTTTACCTGGTTCTAACAAACAGTAGTTGACCTGAAACCTTCACCCTGTTTTTTTCTGACAGATGCTGTTTGAACTGCTAGATCTATCCAACATTTTCTGTTCTTGTTTTAAAACCATTTTAATGGCAAGCAAAGCACTTTGGAATGGATTGAGCTTGTGCAAGATATTTCATTAATTGCAAAACTTTTCTAAACAAAAAATATTGAAAGGATCACGGATACTAGGCTTCAAAGTACATGACTAGATCAGTGGCACAACATCATTTGTTGTATGGCCTGACAAAGTTAGAAGTTTTCCTTTGAAGATGAAGAAAAGGTCTGCAAATAAAAACCTGCATTGCTGCAGATCCATTCATTACCTGCTTTACCGGTGAGAAACATGAAAGACCCCCAACAACATATGAATGCAGGCTTGCTTGTGAACATTCAGCAACTTTGTCTTTAAATACTGTACTATATGTTGACATTGGTCATTTAAATCTACCTATTAAGATTTCACTAGCTGAAGCTAACTAATTGTAAACATTTGTCATTGTAAAACTGAAATCAGACTTCAATTTCCATCATCAATCTGATAATCTGTTTCTGGCTCAGAGCCAAATTTACAATCTACTGATTACATTAAATACTTTAAAATGATGTTACAATCAGAATTTTCTTTCTTGTAAACTATAAATCCCTGTATGTAAATAAGGACTGTTTGCAAAGTGTTTAAAATGGCAGTAAGTGTGTGCAGCTTGCTGTAATTTTCATAGCTGTTCATGCTTGTTAACTATTTCAAAGGAAAAACTATGATGAGCTGTGTGGAACTGATCCACTGTTAAATTGCATGAATTTCTGGTTTGTGCAAGCCAAAAATTAGACTTGACTGTGCTCCTTTCCACTTTGCAGCTTCCAAATGCATGAAAATACTAGCTGTCAACCTGGGTTTCATTTCCTTTACTCATTAAAATGAATGGATGGAAAATTACAGGACAGAGTGTCCATTTCTAACTTTATAATCAATAAAGCAAAAAGTCCCCATTAATCACAACAGTTTATTTTTGGCTACGTTTTTGTTTTGAGAGAGTTGCTCACTAGTTCTCTGTAAATTGCACAATAATGATACGAGTGAATGTCAACTTGTTAGCTTGTGTGGATTTGGATTTAACTAAGCCACTTTGAACACAATATACTTAAATTCATAACTTCAATACAGTTGTCTGTTGAGCTCATCTATCCATTGGAGAAGAAACAAAACTGTAAAAAAAAACTATGATATTTTGGCTTAATCCATTGAATTCCTCAACGAACAAAACACAAAACATTAACACATCTACCACATGAAGTATTTATTTCTTCAAAAAGAGGAATTAATTCACTGTATGTGAAAATCTAACTGTAAAAATTGTCATGTAAATTACACTATGAGATGGTTAATTGCATTGTTACCATTTCACATTGCAGTCTTGCAAATGCAGGGATAATTACAACAGCAGGGGGGCACAAAATTGAAAGACAGAGGAAAAAAATCAAAGCAAAACTTGCCTGAATTACTAATGTGATGGTTCCTTTCAGTGTTGCCAAGTTGAAGTTCAATCTTGTGCATTTCAAGAATTGCTTCATGCAAAATTAAACTGGAGTCTGTGGAAAGCAGACAAGTGCAAATCATTGCCTATGCATGTGTTGAATCCTATTGATCTTACGGTATATGCCTTGTTCATGCTGTGACTGAGGCTGACATTTTGCCACTTCCACCCTGGAAAATCCAATTCCTGACCGTGTAGTGTTATCCAACATTGCCCAGGCAAGCAGCAGGACTTCGAAGCTCAAGAAAGGACAAAAGGTCAGACATGGTTCTTCATCCTGATCCAATGCTCACTGGTCATTTAAGTTCAGGTTAGATGCTGTTCATTTGATTTCTTAGACAAGCATCACCATCAGTTTTGTTTGATCATGAAGAATTGTCTATGTGTTTTATTTCTTTGTTGTCGGCATGTAGTTCATGTTGACAAATATGATTTTTATTGCCTTTCCTGAATTACTCTTGACAAAGTGACAGCTGGTCCTTGTGATGAAGGTGCTGCCATAGTTTCAAGGTTTAGACTCAATAATGATGAAGAAGCAGTGATACTTTTCAAGTGCTATTAGCGTGAAAAGGGGCTTGCAGACAGTAACCTCCTCCGCTTAATTTCAACAGGCAGAATTTGAAGTTTGGAACATGTGCCAAGTTATATCAAATAAGAGGGGGAAAACCTGCAAGTGAAAAGAGTTTGCATTGTCAGGTGGTAACAGTATGGTTAATACTAATCTCTACTGTGAATACTGTGGGGTGGTTTGGCTCTGTCTTACTGGAGATGAAGTTGTAGAACTTGATTGGTACTTTCCCATTATCAGACCAAACCTGATCTTGCTATGTGGCTACATTGACTGCTTCATTTTTCGTAACTGTAAGTGAAACTGGACATTATGCACTTACCAAATAGATCTTCATCTTTGACCCATACAATCGGAGAATTCAAGCAACACACATCAAAGTTGCTGGTGAACGCTGCAGGCCAGGTAGCATCTCTAGGAAGAGGTACAGCCGACGTTTCAGGCCGAGACCTTTCGTCAGGACGAACTGAAGGAAGAGTTAGTAAGAGATTTGAAAGTGGGAGGGGGAGGGGGAGATCCAAAATGATAGGAGAAGACAGGAGGGGGAGGGATGGAGCCAAGAGCTGGACAGGTGATTGGCAAAGGGGATATGAGAGGATCATGGGACAGGAGGCCCGGGGAGAAAGGCAAGGTGGGGGGGGGACCAGAAGGGTATAGTCAGAGGGACAGAGGGAGAAAAAGGAGAGAGAGAGAAAGAATGTGTGTATAAAAATAAATAACGGATGGGGTACGAGGGGGAGGTGGGGCATTAGCGGAAGTTAGAGAAGTCAATGTTCATGCCGTCAGGTTGGAGGCTACCCAGACGGAATATAAGGTGTTGTTCCTCCAACCTGAGTGTGGCTTCATCATTACATAGAAACATAGAAAATAGGTGCAGGAGTAGGCCATTCGGCCCTTCAAGCCTGCACCGTCATTTATTATGATCATGGCTGATCATCCAACTCAGAACCCCTCCCCAGCCTTCCCTCCATACCCCCTGATCCCTGTAGCCACAAGGGCCATATCTAACTCCCTCTTAAATATAGCCAATGAACTGGCCTCAACTGTTTCCTGTGGCAGAGAATTCCACAGATTCACCACTCTCTGTGTGAAGAAGTTTTTCATAATCTCGGTCCTAAAAGGCTTCCCCTTTATCCTCAAACTGTGACCCCTCGTTCTGGACTTCCCCAACATCGGGAACAATCTTCCTGCATCTAGCCTGTCCAATCCCTTTAGGATTTTATACGTTTCAATCAGATCCCCCCTCAATCTTCTAAATTCCAACGAGTACAAGCCCAGTTCATCCAGTCTTTCTTCATATGAAAGTCCTGCCATCCCAGAAATCAATCTGGTGAACCTTCTTTGTACTCCCTCTATGGCAAGGATGTCTTTCCTCAGATTAGGGGACCAAAACTGCACACAATACTCCAGGTGTGGTGTCACCAAGGCCTTGTACAACTGCAGTAGTACCTCCCTGCTCCTGTACTCGAATCCTCTCGCTATAAATGCCAGCATACCATTCGCCTTTTTCACCGCCTGCTGTACCTGCATGCCCACTTTCAATGACTTACAATAGAGGAGGCCGTGGATAGACATGTCAGAATGGGAACGGGATGTGGAATTAAAATTTGTGGCCACTGGGAGATCCTGCTTTCTCTGGCGGACAGAGCGTAGATGTTCAGCAAAGCTGTCTCCCAGTCTGCGTCGGGTCTCGCCAATATATAAAAGGCCACATTGGGAGCACCGGACGCAGTATATGACCCCAGCCGGCTCACAGGTGAAGTGTTGCCTCACCTGGAAGGACTGTCTGGGGCCCTGAATGGTGGTAAGGGAGGAAGTGTATGGGCATGTGTAGCACTTGTTCCGCTTACAAGGATAAGTGCCAGGAGGGAGATCAGTGGGGAGGGATGGGAGGGACAAATGGACAAGGAAGTCGGGTAGGGAGCAATCCCTGTGGAAAGTGGTGGGGGGGGGGGAGGGAAAGATGTGCTTAGTGGTTGGATCCCGTTGGAGGTAGCGGAAGTTACGGAGAATAATATGTTGGACCCGGAGGCTGGTGGGGTGGTAGGTGAGGACCAGGGGAACCCTATTCCTAGTGGGGTGGCGGGAGGATGGAGTGAGAGCAGATGTGCGTGAAATGGGGGAGATGCGTTTGAGAGCAGAGTTGATGGTGGAGGAAGGGAAGCCCCTTTCTTTAAAAAAGGAGGACATCTCACTCGTCCTGGAATGAGAATTACACTGTCTCATCTCAGGAGAGAGACTCACCACTTGCACCTTCTATAAACCCACTGACTTCCTTCTGAAATGTCCTCCTCCTCCTGGCAATATAGCTTCACGCGTTCAATAGTTGACGGAGCTCTCATGCAATTTCCTACATGTCAGTTATCACTCCATTCTCCCAAGAAAGAACAGAGCTAACATTCCATGGTCCTCAGCTTTCATCCCACCAGCCTCCACATCCAACACATCATCCTCTGCCATTTTCACCAGTTCCAAAGTGATTGTTGTGTGAAATCAGGTTTGCGGGTTCAGTGAGTGAGTACAGAAAACACGGTTAGTAATTTATTTATAGGACAAGGCAGACACTCAACATTCAGTAAATCCTTCAAGTTACACTTGGTTATGAATTTATCTAAATTGAGAGCCTGGATTTGCAGGACAAAACAGATGCTAAATATACACATAGTGGCAAATATGTATCTGAAGTGTGTCGGGCTCTCTTTACTGCAGCACATCTCCACTGTTAACTGTTTCCATGGCACCATTGGCCCATGGTGATCTGGAGAGCGAAAAGAGTGAGTGGTTTCCTCACAGGAGATTTAAACTCTACCAATGCCATGATGTCATCAGCTAAATGGTAATTAGTGGGAGGGGCTGCAATGCTCCTTATACAGGCTAATCTCTTGCTAGAATGGGGGTGGGAGCTGCTTTTGATGAACAGATAAAATGGATACTTACTGCAACATTGCTCCTGTTGAAAGACATGACACTATGATGCCCATTCTGCAAGGTGGTATAATCCCTGTGGACCCACTATTCTGCACACAAAAGTTAATACTCTGATACCCAGAATTATCAGTCCACCAGTTGCTGCCCAGTATAGTACAGTAGTCCACCAACTTCCCAGTGCCAGTACAAAAAGAAAGTCAGCTTTATATTTATTGTGTCATTCATGGCTTGTTGTCACGCTCTCTCTATGTCTTCTGCATTTGCTTTCCCATTCCTTTTCATTCACGGGTATTCTTCAGTCAGGGGGTTGATGGCCATTAGTCAAGTTTCCTGTAATGAGATCGTTAATGGGCTGACTCATTTGGTCTGCCTTCGCTGGTTCACTGTGGTGAGCAATGGTGAATTTTCATTGGCATTTTACCCAGCACATGCTGCACGACAAACACATTCCACATTTGCATTCAAGGAAACAGGAATGAGCTGAATCCTGGCTACTCATTGCACTTAGTGAGTGAGACACATGCTGTGACTATGTCTCAATGTTTGCAAGTTCCTTTCAAGAGAACTAAAACTCAATCAGTGCATTGACAATATCCAATACAGTGGGTTCTGGTTAATTGGGACACATCAGGACCAGTACATCTTGGCCCAATTAAATGGCTGCCAAAGTTTCATGGAAATTAAAAAGGTACAAAAAAAGACAAACTATCATTTAACTGAGTAACAATTTAAGTATTTAATGAAATACAGAACAAATTAGAACACTTCCAGTACCTCTACAGTACTATATAACAGTGTATTAGTTCCTAATAGTTATCGATGGAGGAATTAATCCAGTATACACCGCTGTGTTCTTTTGATTGACTGTAAGTGAATAAAATCAGCACAGACACCTAGTGCTGATAATGGTCTATCTTCATACAATGCCTTCGATGATTGTATCCTCCAAATCTTCATTTTCATTGTAAAATTCAAGATGATTGTCAGTATCTTCATATTCTTCATAATTCTTAACTTGAAATAGTAAAATAATTTCATTTTCACTTCTGGCCATTTCTGGCATCTCCAAGCCTGAGTACTTGAAAGTGCAATGGGCAAAAACAGTTCCAAATTGTCTTACTGCTTATTTCTTGCCAACTATCAGTGACCAGAAATCACTGCTTTTTGAACACAAGCACACACAACTGATAGGCTGTTTAAAAACCATCCACTCTAAGTACAGTGTACTGTCTAATGGGCACACAAGTGCACACGATTGATGCTAATTACAGCCTGTTCTGCAACAGTCTCCTGTCCCAATTACAGAAAGTGGTAAAGTGTCCTAAACAAATGAAAGGAATCCCAGCTATTTTCTTGATTATTTGTTCTTTATAAGTTGTCTCAAATAAGCAGCTGCCCTGTTTAACCAATGGCCCAATTAACCAGAATCTACTATATATACACTGGATGGAACATTCTTCTTAAGGAAAGGAATGTTTCAGTTCACCCCCCAAGTATTTCAATCTCCCTCCAAAAGCAAACTTAATCCACGCTTGTACTTTTCTTCCTTCAGAGACTTCACAAGTACCTGCAAAACTTAGAACAATCTATTAATTTTACACAGTGGAAAACTTTAACATACACAGTGGGTGCATCACAACCTGATATGGAAGTTGTCCTGTCCAAGACCAGAAGAAGCTGCAGAAGATCGTGAGCGCAGCCCAGCACATCACACAAACCAATCTTCCGTCCTTGGACTCACTTTACACTGCACGCTGTCGGAGCAGTGCTGCCAGGATAATCAAGGACACGGCCCACCCAGCCAACATACTTTTTGTCCCTCTTCCCTCCGGAAGAAGGCTCAGGAGCTTGAAGACTCATACGGCCAGATTTGGGAACAGCTTCTTTCCAACTGTGATAAGACTGCTGAACAGATCCTGACCCGGATCTGGGCCGTACCCTCCAAATATCCGGACCTGCCTCTCGGTTTTATTGCAGTACCTTGCTTTCCCTTTTCTATTTTCTATTTATGATTTATAATTTAAATTTTTATTATATTTACTATCGATTTGTACTCCAGGGAGCGCGAAGCGCAGAATCAAATATCACTGTGATGATTGTATGCTCTAGTATCAATTGTTTGGCGACAATAAAATAATAATAATAATAATAATAATAATAATAATAGCATATTTTCCAAAGAACAAAAGGAAGGAAAAGATGGCTGGGTAGGGGTCCCGATATATTAACAGGTCCACATAACCTGTTAAAGGCACTGACCTCTTAAAAGATAAGAGCTCCTGCAAATTCACTTCACTGAGTAACAAAATATTTCATTTTGTCAACTTTCCCACTGAAGCATGGGATTAATTCAAACACCCTTCTGATACAAACACATGACAGACTTTGCATGCACGCACAGACAGTCAGATATACGACGCATGCACACACACACACACACACACACACTTGAACACATATGTGACCACACCTCACACAACATTTTTTGAAGTCAAATCTTTCATATTTTATTATATGGGAGAGGGGGCGCTGTGTGAGTGACTTCTTCCTTATGGGAGTGAAGCGGGAAAGCACTGCCCACAGCCCGAACCCTGCTGAAGCTGAAGATCTGCCAGTGCCTTCTGCAGAGACTCCAGCAAGGGATATAGGGAACCCTGAGCGAAGTGCTCTGCAATCTGGTCGTAGACACCCTCAATTATAGGAAACATCCTCTTTGCATCCTTTCAATATTCAATAGATTTGAATGAGATCTGCCCCTCATTCTTCAAAATGGCAATGAGTACAGATCCAGAGTAACCAAACACTCTTCATATGTTAATCCTTTCATTTGTGGAATCATTCTCGTGAACCTCCTCTGAAATCTTTCCAAAGCCAGCACATCTTTTGCCAGATAGGGGACCAAAAATTGCTCACAATACTCTAATTGCAGTCTGCCAATGCTTTATAAGGCCTTAGCATCACATCTATGCTTGTATATTCCAGTCTTCTCAAAGTGAGTGCTAACATTGCAATTGCCTTCCTTACCAATGATTCAAGCTAGAAGATAACCTTCAGGGAATTCTGTACAAGGACTCCCAAGACCCTTTGCACCTCTGATTTTTGAATTTTCTCACCATTTAGAAAATATTCTATGCTTTTATTCCTTCTACCAAAGTGCATGACCTTACACTTCCCAACACTGTATTGTATCTTCCACTTCTTTGCCTACTCTCCCAATCTGTTTAAGTCCTTCTGTAGACTGCCTGCTTTCTCAATACTATCTGTCCCTCCACCAATCTTTGTATCACCTGCAAACTTGGCGTCATCCAAATCATTGACATATAATGTGAAAAGAAGGGTTCCAAATACCAACACCTATGGAACAGAAGAGACTAACCAGAATAAGCCTCCTTTATTCCCATTGCTTGCCTTCTGCTAGTCAGTCAATCTTTTACCCATGCCAGTATCTTTCCCAAAATACCATGATCGTTTACCCTGTTAAGCAGCATCATGTAAGACACCTTGTCAAAGGCCTTTGAAAATCCAAGTACGCAACATCCAGTGACTCTCCTTTGACTAATCTGTCTGTTATTTCCTCAAAGAATTCCAACAAATTTGCCAGGCAAGATTTCCACTTAAGGAAACCATGCTGACATTGGACTACAATAATCATGTGCCTCCAAGTACCCTGAAACTTAATCTTTAATAATAGGCTCCAACATCTTCCCAACCACTGAAGTTATGCTAACTGATCTGTAATTTCCTTACTTCTACCTCTCTCTCTTCTTAAAGAATTTCCATTGCTCCGGAACCATTCAGAATCTAGTGATTCTTGAAAGATCACTACTACTGCCTCCACAATCTCTTCAGCCACCACTTCCAGAACCCTGGGGTGTAGTCTACCTAGTCCAGGTGACTTACCTACCTTAAGATCTTTCAGCATCCCAGATACCATATTAGTAATAGAACTACACTCACTTCTGGCCCCTGACACCCTTGAATTTCTGGCATACTGCTAGAGTCTTCCACAGTGAAGACTGATGTGAAATACTTATTAATTTTTCTGCCATTTCCTTGTCCCCCATTGCTACTTCTCCAGTGTCACTTTCCAGTGGTCCAATATGCATTCTTGGCCCTCTTTTATTCTTTATATATCTGAAAAAAACTTTTGATATCCATTTAATATTATTGGCTATCTTATCTTCATGTTTCATCTTTTCTCTCCTTGTGGCTTTTTTAATTGCCTTTTATTGGCTTTTAGAAGTTTCCCAATCCTCTACCTTCCCACTAATTTTTGCTATATTATAGTTTCTCTCTTCTTCTTTTATGATATCTTTGACTTCCCTTGTCATCTACATTTACCTCATTCTCCCCTTATCTATTCTGGCTTTCCAAATTGTTCCCAGAAACTCCAGCCATTGCTGTCCTGTGTCCCCTTCCAATCAATTTTGGCTAGCTCTGACTTTGGCAATCAACTGATTGCTTTCTGCCCTCACTTCTCCTGGTGGCCACCCATCTGCTAGCTGAAGCATGTGCTCTGGCTGTGATCACTTTAGTAAAAGTCTCATCAATGAGATTTTCAGCCTCTGGATGATCCTGAGTCCATCCATCTCCAGCTCCAGCTTCAGTTCCTTAACCTCGTCAGTCAGGACCTGCAATTGGATGCACTTCCCGCAGATACATTCATCAGGGAGATTGTCAGGTATTCTTAACCCCCACATCTCACTACCATCCTGCCTACACTTGTTATGCCTCTAACTTCTCAAGCTTAAGTTCTAACCTGCGCCTGTTCTCTCCCAAGCCTGTTGAGCCAACGCTTGTCCAGGGCATTGTTAATTGCATGGTGAAATAATAGCTTCCTCTAGAACACCAGTCTCCCTGCTGGACAAGCTCACTCCAGCACCCTCTGTGTCCCAGGTCCTCAACAAACACTTGGGCAGAGGTTCCCCTGGCTTCTGCCTATACCTGTGTCAACCCTGCCAGTTCCTTAGCAGAGGACTCTCTGATGATGGTCGTCTTGGTGAGTCTCATTGTGTTATCCTTCCCACGTTCCTCTCCATCACACTGTTCCTCTCGCCCAGCCTGCTGCTCTTCCGCATTCAGTTCCATGGAGGCTGGAGGGGCTATGGGCTGATGACCCCATTGCTGAGTCTAGGATCACATGGCCACTAGTGTGATCTCCACTGATGCAGCTGCATAGGGTGGAGGGCACTTATTTAGCGTAGGTACCTCGAAGCCCTCTTCTAAATTCTCTCCCCTATCTTCACTACCTAACCAAATATCCATGTGTCAGGGTTGCCTGCTCTCAATATCAGAGCTTGCACCTTTACAGGGCCCAGTCATTAGTCAGCCCTGCGGGCAGCCTCTGACTACTGCACCTTTACTAGCTAACAGATCATCTCTGTGCTCCTATCCTCTATCTCTGGAGCCCTTTTTGCACTGACTGGACAACCTCCCTCATGTAACATGTCGTAGTTAGGCACTTCCATGTCCTTTTGCATGCGAGCTATCTCTTTCTCCTTCTGTGAGGTTTTCTTATAAAGTGGCTTTGCCTTGGCTGTCAAGAACCAGAAAACATTCTTCTGGCTCCCCTTCCTCTTGGGGAACCCTATCGCATTAATTACAAACATGATGTGGCGTCCTATTTTCACCCTGCGAGAATCCAAATTGTTTCACCAGTTTACAGGTATCCTGTAGTCCACAATTAGGTTGGCAAGACTCCTAAATCTCACACTGTTGTCGGTCCACCCTGGGACTCAGCATTCCTTACGTGTGGGGACTCTCTGTCTTATTTTGCCTTCTAAGGATATTCATTTTCTGTCAATAACTGGACTCTTCTCACAGCACCAATTGTTGTGTGAAATTAGGTTCAAGGATTTGGTGACTGGGGACAGAAGACACTCATTACTGGTACATCAGTTAACCATTTAGTTACAGGCCAAGACAGACACTAACAGACAGAAAGGGATCCAAATAGCCCTTTTAGTTGAGACAGATGTCCCTGCACTTCTTCCAAGCTGGTCTGCTGCATTTGGTGCTCATGATGTGGCCTTCTGTTCATTAGTCTAACAAATTATAGAGAAGGCAACTGTTTAGTAGAGCATATGCACTGGGTCTGCAATGGAGAGGCCAACCACCAATCAAATGTTCTGCCTGTGTAGCTAAAAGTCTGGTGATACAAATGTTCAACTTTCCAGTTGCATGTTATGCACACCACTAGCTGCCGTTTAGCTGATGATGTCACTGTGTCGATAGTTTAAATCTGACATGTAGAAACCACTCGTTCTTTTCAGTCTTCGGGTCACCACAGGTTGAGGGTGTCATGAAAACTGTAAATAATGGAGGTGTGCTGCAGTAAAGAGGGCTCGGGCGCATACTTTAGTTAAGCATTTGCCACTATGTGAATGCTTAGTCCCTGTCTCATCCTGCCACTTCAGGCACTCAGTTCAGATAAATTTGCAACCACACCACTAGTATTCCCCCTTGCACATGCCAATCCATCTAGTTTTCTTCTCCCTTTGTTTGGTTTTCTCTGGTTTCATCTGCCGGTCATCCACTCTCCATCTTGTTCTACCTATCACCTACCATCCTCTGTCCCACCTCTCACGTCCCTCATATGACTATGTATTGGCAATCTTTCCTGTTCGATCAACAGGCCTGATGCAGTGTCTGAACCCAAAACGTTGCCTCTTGAGATGTTGACAGCCCTATTGACTTTTTCCACCAAACCAACATTTTGTTCCTGATTCCAACATTTAAAGTTTCTTTTGTCTTCTAGTAACACAGATGTGGCTGACAGTCACATACTCCTACAGTAATAATGAAGGGCAGAGATAATTGACTTCCAATGTTCACCTTTTGTGGGATAGTTTGTGGAAATTTCAAGTAACTTTTGTTCTATTTAACAACCTTACTACATTCATTTAATGCTGCCTTAACATCAAAGGCAGCCTTAACCTTACCTTCATATTGTTGATGCTGGAGACATCCAGTTTGAACATAAAACCAAACTTGCATTAATATAGAAACATAGAAAATAGGTGCAGGAGTAGGCCATTCGGCCCTTCGAGCCTGCACCGCCATTTATTATGATCATGGCTGATCATCCAACTCAGAACCCCGCCCCAGCCTTCCCTCCATACCCCCTGACCCCCGTAGCCACAAGGGCCATATCTAACTCCCTCTTAAATATAGCCAATGAACTGGCCTCAACTGTTTCCTGTGGCAGAGAATTCCACAGATTCACCACTCTCTGTGTGAAGAATGCTGTCAGGGGACAAGAAAGAGCTTGAAAGTGGAAAAATAAGGATTATTTAATTTGAACGTTGGCGTACACAGACTCATCATTAAACAGTACTTCATGGTGTTACATTGTCACACGATGCTGTCTGAATCTGCAGTGCCCATAACTTATATTATTTGTCACAGCAACAGATAATTGTTGACACTATTCTAAAGCAGGAACCAGAAATGCAAATACAACTAAAAATATAAAAAGCTTATACATAGAGGCAAGATAATCCCTCAACATTCAAAATTATGGATGGTGCTGAATGGTTGCACAAACATATTAGCTTTAATGAAGATCACGTTTTTCTCAGTAAGTTTAATATTATTCCAAAGTGCATACTTTTGCACTGACATTGTGACAGTTGTGTGCATACATGAATCTGAACTAATGTTGATGCATGAATGTCTTCACGTTCTTGGTTCCCTACTGACTACACTTGAATGCATTTGATTTTCCTTGCTTTTTCTTCAAGTATAGTATACCTCAGATCACTTTGCATTTGACATAATTATCTTAAAAAAATAAACTACATAGCTTTAGGTGACCTCTTGCTTTATTAGGAGTTCCTGTTTGAACCTTGGGAAAAGGGTGGGTCTGAATGTTAATTTTGACCTCATTGCAGTTGACCTGCTGTTTGCCTTTCCTCTCCCCACTCTTCAGTTTCCAAACATTCAGTCACTCACCTGATACTTAAAATTTATTTTATTAAAGTTAGGAGAAATAATTTTGGAAAACAATGCAACAGCATGGGTATATGGCAGATATAGCAGGCCACTGGCTGGGGATTTCTGGATGACTAGGATGATGCAGTGACATAACCAGTAGAGCTACTACCTCTCACTGCTCAAGGTCTGCATTCAGTCCTGACCTCTGGTGCTGTCCGAGTGGAATTTGCATATTGTCCCTGTGAATGTGTGGGCTTCTTCCTGTTTTCTCTCACATTCAAAGACATGCAGATTGGTAGGTTATTTAGTTACTGTAAATTGTACCAAGTAGTTAGGTTAGGGGTAGAATGTGAGAGGATTTGATTAGAAAGAAGGGAGAATAAAAATGGGATTAATGTAGGATTACTTGTAAATGTGTGCTGAAGGGTCTGTTTCTATGCTATATGATTCTATGTATGGTAGTAAAAGCATTACAGCACCTAATGAAATGGGCATTAGGTAAATGGATTGAGCAACTTTATTCGGCTCATCTATAATAGTCACATTCATCTAGCATAATTTATTGAAGATTAATTTCTCAGCACCTTTTAATAAGACATGTTGCAAACCTTTTGATCCAATGTGTTCAACAATTTCAAGTAATGTTTCTGTTACACCAACTAGAGCTTTTTTTTTACTGCTCCCATACATTTTCCTCTTCGAATTTACACTATTGCCCTTTCTTCCTTTGATCATACTTTCTTTCCCCTGTATCACTGCCCACATTTTCTTTCCTTCTTAATCAAATTTTCTACTTTGTACTTTCTCATAAACTGTTCTCTCTGCTGTTTTTCCAGTTACTATCAAAGGTCGTCAGTTTATTTCTTTCACAATCTTTCACCATATTTTTCCATTCATTTTTTACCAATGTACTCATCTAAGTTTCCTTTGAAATTGAAATGGCTTGAATTTTTTTTGATTGGAAATTGAAATAGCTTTATACGTTGCTCAAATAATTATACAGGTAATATCTCCTGCTTCTGTGGTTCTGCCATTTGGAGAAGTGGAACAAGAACAAAGGGCAAAGGTCTATAGCATAAAATTACAAATTCCTTTGCTGTAAGATAGATCCTTAGTACAAGAAATGAGGCATCTTGAAAATGGGTGGAGAAAAGTTGGTGCTATTAATGGCATAACTTTGGAAGCTATATCTTTGAATCTCCTAGTGACACCTGAAACAATTGCAAATCAACTATGTGGCAGGTTCCAGGGAAAGATTGACATTTCATCAGTCCATAAGACCATAAGATATATGAGTAGAATTAAGCTACATGGCCCATTCAGTCTGCTCCACCATTCCATCATGGCTGATTTATTATCCCTCTCAACTCCATTATCCTGCCCTCTCCCTGTAACCTTTGACACCCTTATTAATCAAGAACCTATCAGCCTCTGCTTTAAATATACCCAATGCTTTGGTTTCCCCAGCCATCAGTGACAATGAATTACATAGATTCATCACTCTCTTGCTGAAGAAGTCCCACTTCATATCCTTCATTAACAGCACAACCTCACCTATTGCAACACTGCTGCATTAAAAGCTACGCAACAAAGAAATGGAACTAAGGAGATGAATTGTAATTCCAATATTCAACCAGGTATTTTTGTCTTCTGAATGGGGTGAATTTTTTTTATTGGTTGTTTCATTTTATTAGCTATCTTTGCTGCAATACCCAGCTGCATCTGTCTTAATGTGTTATGAGGTATTGAAATATCAATGAAGATCCAATACGGTAATAACTCGCAATTTTTGGATAAACATAATTAGACTAGATTATGTACGATTTGAACTCATAGCCTACTATACAGCAAACAATTGGTACAGCAGTGGTCATATTTGCGGAGAAGAAGTATTAGCATAAAATAAAATGGTTCTCAAAAAATGGAAACTTCCAAAATGAGACATATTGAAATGAATAGTGCACAGTGAAATTAACAACTTTACACATGTCAACAGAAATATTGCATATTATATACCAAGATACCATACAATCTTCTGTTTTGATTTAATTCAAATCCAATGGAGGAGTGGTGAGCAATGAGGTGACCACGGATCAAAAACCCTTTAGAATAGTTTCTGAATCCTGATTTTAAAAGGTGTATTGAAATTGAAGAAATGGAAATAATGTAAAGTAATCATGATGCTATTTTGTGGAAAATTAATTGCCGTTCAACACCAAATAAAATCTTTGGATAGAAATGTATGTTGTAGAGACTTTCAATGCTTAACTCAATAAAAAGATGTATTGATTCAAAACGTTTGTTCCAAAAGAATTGCCAGTCTGGGAAAAAAATTTGATGCTCGTATTTACAATTGCATCTGTCACACTGTTCTGTATTTTAGTTCTGCATCAACTCATTCTTCAAATAGAATAGTCGAAAGCAAAGTGTGATCATTTCTTTGATGTAGTGCAGAGAGCTTTAATCATTTGACAGAACAACTGGCTGTGAATTTGCCTTCGCATAAAGGTCCATTTACTTTTGAACAAAGATGCACCATGTTCAGTTCCTGCGGAGTGGAGGAGCAAATCTGCAGTCGAGCCAAAACACAAACTATGTACCATTTTGCAGCTTTATTTCAAAATGTATTTTGAAAAAGGGACCTCCAAAGGTGGGACATAAACTAACAGACTGCAGTAAAAGACAGAAAATCTGTTGTCTGATGATTTGCATATGCTGATGGTTCGGCATCTGGCTCATGGGGTGATGTTAGCCACTCACCCATTCTACTCCCTTGTAGTCTCTGGTTCCCATACTTGCTTTTACTCATCTTGTTGCATTTCCTACACTCTCTTTAGACTTACTGGTTTCACTGGATCATTTAACATTCTTTCATGTAACATCTTTTAAAAAAATGTGAACTAAAGGCATTGGAATTCAACATCCATAGACTGGAAAATCTGCCAGTCTAGCACCACCATGATCTTGAGCATTCTGAGATTGTAGTCTCAGAACCTGAGTGAACCTTGAGGGGTGAGCAGTTTCAAGATATGTTATCTGGAAAGGTCTATGCAGTGTAACAGCAAGGAATCCAACACATTTCAGTTATTAGCCAATGTGTGTGTCAGCATTTTATAAATATGCATGGAAAGTGTTTCAGCCAGTGGTTTACTCAAAATCTGGATCACATTGGCTGAAATGGGTGATAGGCTGGAGTGTAATGAGAGGACTATAGATAGTGGTGAATCCAAGGTCTAGAATGAAATCAAACTCAAAGGAGAAGTAAACGCAAACAAAATCACAAACAGTAGTACTAGAAATGGAACTTCTACTATTGAGCACAGAGTACTCAGCATGAGGCCCTTAAGTACGGACTTTCCACGAAGGAAGGATGTTGCATTTACTGTGGAGAGGCCAAACATTATCAGACCTCTCGCCTCAAGCTGCCATCCAGCTGTCCCAGTTCAACTGTCTGGTGCAGTGGGAATTTTTTTGGACCTCGCACAGGCCAGAAAATTGAAAATCTCTTTTTTACTTCTCAACAAGCAGCTTGTTGTCATGGCCCTGGATGTAAGGCCCTTGGTACAAGGGCAAATCAACCACCAAACATCGCTGCTTAAGCTCAAGAATGGTCAGCATGTGGAGTCAGTCCAGTTCCATCATTCACTCCCCAGAAATACCACTCTTTCTTGGTCATTCCTGGCTGTTATCCCACAACCCAAATGCAGACTTAGGTCTAGAATACACTTCGACTCAGATTCAAAGTAAACAAGATGACACAAATGAAATCCAAAGACAAAATCGCAAGTAATATTACTACAAATGCAACTCCTGCCATTGAGCACTGAGTGCTCAGCACAAGGCCTTTAAGTACAAGCTTTCTGTGAAGGAATATGGCAGCCAATAATTGGCAGTTTGAGTCTTAAAGGGACAGCAGCAGCCAACCATACTCCGAAGAATTGGAGCGCTGATACTTGGATGCCTTCGGCTGTTCAGTTGGGAACATGATAAGCAGATCATGAAGTTGTTGAGAGGTCAATGCACATTGTATGATTGCAGTATTTGACCAGGTTTATAGTAAGTTGCTGACTTTCCTGACAGGATTCTAAGGACAATTTCCCTCACAATATTTAAAAGTAAGATGGGATGAGGAATTAAATCATCCTATGCACCTGCAGTGATGAAATCACATCAAGAGAGCATGAAGATTGACACCCGGAAGTGCTCAGGCAGACTTTCAAGAAATATTCTGGATGTGGTTGTTACTGTTTCTCTTTCTGGAAAGAAATCAATTTCCAATTGCAAAAAGCTAAAAGCCTTATGATTGAATTTCTATGAATGTATGTACTGCTTTTCTATTGATATTCTCTGCATATTATTTGAACTGACGAACACTGACATGCAATTGCACACTTCTAACTATGGATTGTGGCTCAAACTGAGCCCAATATATTATTTATGTGATCTTTTATCTGGCCTGCTCTTTGATTTTTGTGGCCTTTTATTCAATTCCTTTATAGGGTTGTGACCTTTAAGTCAGTTCTAAAGGCACAGTAAGGTACCTAAAGGCTACTCAATGGTCTAGATTTTATCTTATGAATAACTCTGCTCTGTTTTTTTTTTGGATCACAGAACATTAGTATTAATATTAGTGCTGCTCCCTTACATCTCCAGCAACCTCAGTTTGAACGTGATCTTAGGTGCTAGCTGAGTGGAGTTTACACATTGCCCTGGGTTCCCTGGTTTCATCCAGAAAGATATTCATAAATTGGGGGCTGTAAACTTATCCTAGTTTAGATTAGTGGTAAAATAATCAAAAAGAGGGGAGGTGATGGGCATGTGAGAGAAAATAAGTTTCAAAGGCATAGGGAAAAATGGATTGTGACTGATTCAACTGTTCTGTCTGGAGCCAAAAAGTAGCCAATGGGTCAAACGTTCTCCTTCTGTGCTGTAGAATGTATGAAAGTATAATATAGTCTCCTTGTTGGAGCAGTCTAATTCAGCTTATGAAGTCTGTGCTGCCTCTTTGTATAGTCATTTCCATTGCCCTATGTATTATTTTCCCCGAAGATCCCTTGGTTAATATTGGAGGTCAAGGATAATATTAAATTGCAAAGTGGGGGAATATAAAAATGACAAGGGCTGAGAATTTTTATGATGCAGCAGTGAATAACTGAAAGCTCATAAGAAAGGAGCAAATTCATTTTGAGAGACAATGAGTGGAAAATCAAAACAAGCAGTCAGAGTTTCTACGGTTATATAACTAGAAAGTAGGAGCTCCAGTATGTCTGGGACCTCCAGAGAACAAGGGTGGTATATAAACAACAGGAAACACAGAAATGGGAGAGATGCTAAGTCATGTTTTGCATCAGTCTTCATCAGGAGGACACTGCAAATAGCCTTGAGATAAAAGATAGGCTAATTTCAAATACAAAGAAAATTTGTAAAAAGAAATCCGAAACACAAGGGATAAAGTATTAGAGAAACTCAAGGAGGGTAAGTCACTTGATTGCTTGCACCCAAGTTTAAAAGAAAGTTGCTGCTGAGATAGTGGGTTGAAATTTTTTATAACTCGCCTAGGTCTGGAAGTGTACCAGAAGAAAATGACTATTGAAGACAGAAGGCAGGGAACTATAGGTCAGTTGTTTTAAGATTTATTGCTGACAGAGTGCTGGAGCCAATAAACTAAGAAATAGCTAATCATGTAGAAAAGATTAATATAATTAAGGCTCGTCAACATGGTTTATTGAAAGCTAAATCATGTTTGACAAATTTACTCTAATTATTTGAGAATGTGAAAGGGAGTGTTGTGAAGGGAACCTGTGAATAGTTTATTTACATATCCAAAAAATATTTGTTAAGATGCTGCATAGTAGTCTGATGCACAAATTAAGGGTCCAAGTTTTTGAAGGATATTTGTTAGCATGGATAGAAAGCAGCGTTAGAACAAATTGATCCTCGTCAGGCTGAAGGAATGTAATAAATGAAGAACTCATTATTTATTTTTGGAGCTTTGACCAGCCACTTAACCGGAGATCAGTAGCTTGAGAGGAGGAAATTTCACTCAGGCTCATAAACAGCTGAACAGACAGCAACTTGCGGCAGTTTTATTTGTAGCTCTAACCACCAACCAGTTGGCATTTGGGATGGATTAGCAGGAGCAAATTAAAGAATGACAAGGGCAAGTGCAGTGGCCATCGTCTGTGTGGCCAGAGTTAGAGTAGTGATTGTGAGGTTTTAACCCTTTGAGGCTTCAGTGAAGAGAGGCTTCAGTCAATAAAGAAAAACTGTAGGTAGAATTTTTTTTTCTCCTCCCTTTTTTACATTTGCTCAGCTAGGACAGGAGAAATGCCAGGCAGGATATTTGAATGCTCCATTTGCAGCATGTGGGAAGGCAGGGAGACCTCCAGTGTCCCTGACGACTAGAACTGCGAGAAGTGCATCTAGCTGCAGCTTCTAATAATCCACATTAAGGAGTTGGAGCTGCAACTGGATGAATTCCTGATCATTAAGGAGGCTGAGGGGGTGATAGATAGGACATTCAGAGGAGGTGCAGGACACAAGAAAACGGGTGATAGTAAGGAAGGGGAAAGGTGTTAAGGAGCTAATGCAGAGTACCCCTGTGGCCATCCCCCTCAACGACAGGTATATCACTTTGGATACTTTGGTGGGACCTGCCCGGAAGGGACGGTTTGCATCTGAACTGGAAAGGAACTAATAACTGAACAGGAAGGTTTGCTAGTACTGCATGGGGAGGTAGGGGTTTAAATTAGAGTTGCAGGGGGATGAGAACCAGCGTGCCAGAGCAGTTAGTTTGGAGATAGACCTCAGACAAAGTCAAAAATGAAAAGATTGAGCATGGTGCGACTGGTGTCCTGAGCTGCGTATATTTCAGTACAAGAAGTATTGTCGGAATGGTGAATGATCTCATGACCTGGATCAAAACCTGGAATAATGGCATTGTAGCCATTAGTGTGACTAGGCTGCAGGAGGGGCAGGACTCTGGGATTCCATTGTTTTTGATGTGACAGAGCAGGAGAAACTAAAGGAAGAAGGAACCATTACTAGTCAGGGAAAATGTCACAGCAGTGTTCCGTCAGGACAGACTGGAGAGCTCATCTAGTGAGGCATTATGGATGGAACTGAGAAAAAAGAAAGGTATGACCACATTAATAGGGCTATATTACAGACTACCCAAAATTAGAGGAATAAATTTGTAAAGAGATTGCTAACTGTTGCAAGAAATATAAGGTTGTTATAGTTGATGATTTTAACTTTACACGTATTGACTGGGAATCCCATACTGTAAAAGGACTAGATGGGATAGAGTTTGTCAAAGTTTTCTGGAAAGTTTCCTTCATCAGTACGTAGAAGTCCAAATCAGAGAGCATGTGATACTGGATCTGCTGTTAGGGAACAGGACAAGACAGGTGACAGAAGTTTGTGTAGGAGAACATTTGCATCAAGTGATCACAATGCCATTAGCTTCAAGGTAAATATGCAAAAATGTAGGTCTGTTCCACGGGTTGAGATTCTAAGTTGGAGAAAGACAAATTTTGATGGTATCAGAAATGATCTGGCATATATGGATTGGGACAGGCAGTTTTCTGGCAAAGCTGTACTTGGTAAGTGGGTGGCCTTCAAAAGTGAAATTTTGAGAGTACAAAATTTGTATGTACCTGTCATAATAAAAGGTAAGAATAAAAAGTGCAGAGAACCTTGGTTTTCAAGAGAAATTGAGGGCCTGGTTAAGAGAAAAAAAGGAGATATATAGCAGGTATAGGCAGGTAGGAACAAATGAAGTGCTTATGGAGTATAAAAAATGCAAGAGAACACATCAGAAAGACATCAGGAGGGCTAAAAGAAGGCATGAACTTCCTCTAGCAGACTAGGTGAAGGAGAATCCTAAGGGATTCTATGGATATATTAAGAGCAAAAGGATTGCATGGGACAAAATTGGTCCTCTGGAAGATCAGAATGCTAATCCATCTGCGGAACCAAAACAGGTGGGGGAGATCTTAAGTAATTTCTTTGCAGCCGTGTTTACTCAGGAGATAGACATAGAGTCTATAGAAGTGAGGCAAAGCGGCATCAACTACATGGACCGTGAACAGATTACAATTACTGAGGAAGAGGTATCTGTTATCCTGAGGCAAATCAGGGTGGATAAATCCCCAGGACCTGACAAGGTGTTCCCTGGGACCATATGGAGACAAGTGCAGAAATTATTTAAATTATCATTAGCAACAGGAGATGTACCAGAGGATTGGAGGATAACCAGTGTTGTTCAGCTGTTTAAGAAAGGCTGTAAATATAGCTAGTGAGTCTGACATCAGTTGTGCGAAAGTAATTGGAAGGTATTCTAGGAGACCAGATACGTAAGTACTTGGATAGACATGAGCTGAATAAGGGTAGTCAGCATGGCCTTGTTCATGGTAGATCATGTTTAACCAATCTTATTGTTTTTTGAGGAAGTTACCAGAGAAAGTGGATGTAGGCAAAGCAGTGGATGTTGTCTACATGGACTTTAACAAGGCATTTGACACAGTACCGCATGAGAGGTTGATCAAAAAGATTCAGTTGCTCAGCATTCAAGATGAGGTAGTAAACACAATGGGTAAACACAGGCTGATAGTAGATGGTTGCCTGTCTGACTGGAAGCCTGTGTCTAGTGGCATGCCACAGGGATCAGTGCTGGGTCGTTTGTTGTTTATCATCTGTATCAATGATCTGGATGATAAAATGATCAACTGGATCAGCAAATTTGCAGATGACACCAAGGCTGGGGTGTGGTGGACAGCAAGGAAGACTATCATGGTTGCAGAGGGATCTGCATCAGCTGTAAAAATGGGCTGAAAGTGGCAGACAGAATTTAATGCGGACAAGTGCGAGGTTTTGCACTTCGGTAGGACCAACCATGGTAGGTGTTACACAGTTGTAGAGCACTGAGAAGTGAAGTAGAACAAAGGGATCTTGGAATACAGGTCTCTAATTTGTTGGAATTGGTGTCACAGGTTGATAGGTTCTAAAAGAAAGCTTTTGGCACATTTACCTTCATAAATCAATGTACTGAGTACAGGAGGTGGGATGTTATGTTGAAGTTGGATAAGACATTGGTGAGGCCTAATGTGGAGAATTGAGTGCAGATTTGGGCACATACCAAAACTGGAAAGATGTGAACAAAGTTGTAGGAGTACAGAGAAGATTTACCAGAATGTTGCTGGGTCTGTAGGACGCAAGTTATAAGGAAAGATTGAATAGGTTAGGACTGTATTCCTTAGAATAAATAAGCTTGAGAGGAGGTACGATAGAGGTATACAAAATTATGAGCAGTATAGATAGGGTTAATGTAAGCAGTCTTTTTCCAGTGAGGTTGGGTGGGACTACAACCACATGTCATGATTTATGGGTGAATGGAGAAACCTTTAAGGAGAATATGAGGGGTCATCAGAGTGTGGAATGAACTACCAGCACAAGTGGTACATGGGAGTTTGATTTCAACATTTAAGAGAAGTCTGTATAGGTACCTGGGTGTGAAGGGCTGTGGTCCCAGTAGAGGTCGATGGCAGTAGGCAGCTTAAATGCTTTCAGCATGGATGAAGCAGCTGTTTCTGTGCTGTACTTCTCTTTACCTCTGTAACTCTACTCCAAGCATTTGTTCCTGTTCCTCAGTTTTTGACACCTTGCATTAATGATCTTGAGGAGGAAATAAGTTTTCAGGTTTGTCAGTGATATGAAAATAGGTGGAAGAGCATGTCATGATGAAGGAATTTTGATTCTGCAATGAGATATAGAGTTATAAATATATAGATGGAGTGCAATCTGGAGAAGTGTGAGATTAGGCAGTTTGGTAAGAGAAATCCAAAGGTGGCAGGGTAACAAACAAAAGGATGTGGCTACAAAATATAGAACAGTATTTTTTTAAACTGAGATGCATAGAATTATCCTTTTTGAGGCAATGAATTTTTGAAATTCTCTGCCCCAAAAGTGGTAGAAGCCAGACCATTAGATATATTTAAGCAGGAAACTGATAATATTTGGAAGATCAAGAAATTAGTGATTATGGGGAACAGGCACGGGAGAAGTCATCTTAGATCAGCCATGATCATATGGAGCAGAGCAGACTTGAGGGCCCTGATGACCTTTTCCTGTTTCTATTTTCTTGAGTTCTTGTGTTCCAATTGCCTTTTGAAAGCTCAAAATGGCTTTGCTTTATGAAACACAAATCATCTGTTGCCAGGTCTTTGTTGTGAGCCTAACAAATTTTGTATTTAAATTTACCAGTCTTACAGTCAGTGAGTTTGCTCATATAACAACCTCTGTATACAAAAAATTTTCTTCCATCCCTCTCCAGGTTTTGTCCATCATGTTGCCCAATTACTTGAACCATCTATTAGTAAAAATAGATTTTTTTTGTATATGTAACGCTCAGCTATATTGGCTTGTATATGTCTAGGGGAAATCCCGCCCAGCACCTGCCTGAACACTTCCCACTGAGTCGGTTGCTGTACCACTGCCTCTCGAATCAATCCCAAACACCAATCATCAGCCAGCACACACAGTACGTTTTACCAAGTACACTTTATAGATATTACTGTCTATGAAATTAATATAAATTTGATACAGAAAAGGAAGTAATGGAAAAAAAAGGCGCCAGACTTATCAAAGTCCAAGTTCTTCATGCACAACCGTTGGAGCTCAATAAATTCCTGATGACCACCTGGATCCTGTCGACTCACAGCTCAGGACCACCCGGAGTGATCGACCGGAGCCTTTTCGCACGTCCGCTGTCCTCTCCGTTTCTCCTCCGACTCCCCGCCAAAAACCCCCGTTCCCAGTCATATGAGACAGCATTATCACCCGAAAAAAACGATAACATGAATACCCAATGGCTAACAGCACCCTGCTTTCTGTATTAATCCAAGCAAATGTCTAGCTAGAGACTTTCTCAGCATTTAACATAACAAAGAAGCATTCCCAAGTATAACATAACAAAGAAGCCATTTTAATTAGCCTACGCAGTAACATAAGAGACAAAACGCCCTTACATATATAAACTGTTTAAATTACACTTGAATTTTTTAGGTCACAATCAAATCTCTTCTCAAACTTCTATGCCCTGAGGAGTAAAGTCCCAGCTTCTCCAGCCCAACATTTTCCTCATCCTTGGACCCATTCCAGGAAACTTTTCTGAACCCTCATCAGGACCCTCACATCCTCGCTAAAATGTTTTATAAAACACAGAATTTCTATTATGATTTACTTTCTTCAGACAAACAAATTTTCTGTTGAGTTTACCTTATTTCGAAGCAGAACTTGCAATAATTTCCCTATCTATGCTCAAGACTGCAGGCTCATGTGAGTTATAGCTTACTAGATGGTGGGGAGCCACAAACAACTCACTTGAGTGCCATTTACGTGATGATTGAAAGTAAATGCCAAAATATTGTTGGAATATTGCTGCTGAGCGTTTTTTTATCATGCATGTGTGCAAACATTATATACATATACTGAACTCCAGTGGCTATTTTTCCATTAACGTTAACGAACTCAAGATTAGAGGTTAAACTAAGGATCTTCCTTGTAAGGCATTACCTAACCTTTTTGATGTTGGAAAAACAATGAAAGGTAATCTTTATATTAGTGTTTACATATTTTTAAAAGCAATACTTGGGCAAATATTTATTTATCTGTAATTATACAGTGACATTTCATTCTTGCATTGTTTATATTGCAGCATACAAACCCTACAATTTTAATCAAATTGATGGAATGATTATTATTGTTTTATTCATTTGATCATTGCAGTATCAAATAATTCTGAGCAGGCCTGCACAGTTCTGTAACCTCAATTCCTATTTTAAGAAATCTACAAAAACTTGCATGTTGTGAATTCTGTAAATCACTCAGGTTCCTTATTACGGTGTTTTCCACATGTTTCCAAAATCATAAAAGTACTTCTGTCCCAAAAAGGATGCTGGAAGCTATAAAGCAGTGAGAAATGTCTTATTAGCAGTAAAAGGTGTAGAGTTGTTTTAAGTAAGTGTTGTGCACTTTTGCTATCGTGGAGAAGTGTGATGAAATAGTGTGGCAAGTATTTGGTCCAGAATGACAGACAAGGAAGCTCATTAACTGAACAACTATTTTATTATGATAAACACAAAAACAGACCGGATGCTGTGACCTGGAGAGAGAACACCTCAATCTCATATAGACGGGTTACACACCCGGTTACAGTCATGATGACCTACAAATACACAGGTGAATAACTGTATACCCCTAGATAAAACGTGACCATAAATGAACTTGAACTTCCTACCACAATTCCATGAAAGCATTTTACCACAAGAACAATAACAGCGCTGGTCATTAGAATTGCAGGAGCTGGCTGTCAGCAACTCTCCCCCACCCTCTGAGCATCACAATAAGCAAGTGATTCCCATTTCAAGAACTTAGTCTGCCCAACAGGGAATAATAAATTGCATCCTCGCTGCCAGAGCAGACCACATCATAGTGGAGTTAAGAAGTATTGGTGAGACCAATGACATTTGAGGAGTGATTTTGCAGATGACTGTGCTGAATGTAAATCTTTTCAGAGGATTTCAGTGAACTACTGTATAATGCTTGTGAATTACTATGGAAAAATATTACACATTGATTTATTATTGACAGACTTTATGGACCTGGTTTAGTTCGGAAAGAGCTTTGTGAACAGGTGAATATTGATTTCATTGGTGGTAATAGTGGTGAAAGCAATTTGTAGTCATGAACTAAGTTCAGTGTACAAGAAACATTGAAATCTCATGTTGATAATGATTCCTGTTTTCCGGCTCATAAGGCTACTTGTAATACTAGATGTTACAGATTTATGACTCAATATACAGAAAAAATGTGCAAGCCATGAAGTTTAGTCATGTAGCACTGTTTTATTCAGCACCATGTGAATGTTAATTGTGTATTCCCAGAGTGGAATGTGATTAAGGTCATTTCCAGGTCAAATCATACCCCAACAGAAATTCAATCAGATTATTAAGGTCAAATCACACCCCTATAAAAGTTCAACCAGGCAATTAGATTTGCAAATCATCTTTGTGCCAATCAAAGGATTACTATATCAGTCATAATGTCAGATCTCATTTCAAAATCACTATTTCAGTCATAATGCGCCCAAATTCAAAGATTACAAAGGATCTCTCATTTCTGGAATGCAAACCAGTATTTCCCTTTTATATTAATTTTCGCACAATCATCAGGCTTTCACACCTGACTATGCTGAGCCTTGCCAGGTTTCCCATTGACACCTCCCACTATTTCTGGGACACCTACCTTCTCAACGCCCTGCCTCTGGACCCCAGGACTCAGTCTGTGACAACCCCATCCTTCAGTCATGGACTCAAGGGATGATTTATACTAGTATTTAATGCCTTGGTCCTTGGTATTTCTGATCTTTGCAGTAGGAGACTTTCTTGTGGACATTAACACAGCACACAGTAGTCATTCTGCTTGCTATTAAAGGTGCAGGTTAACTTCTCGGCCTCAGTGGAATGGATCGTATGTGGACTAGCCCACACTTCATGCCACGTGCCCATGTTCACACAACCCTTTTGTGGAATCAGTCAAGCAAGAAGCCTCTTTGCCATATCCGTCCTGCAAAGCAAAGAAGTCTGTGAGTGATAACAAACCTTCGTGGACTGGTTCGCTTTGCAGGATGGATGTGGCAACTAGATCCCCAGGTCCAGAAGCACCTTCAAGGTTTTTGATAGGATGCAACTGTCAATGACATGAACAAATCTCTTCCAAAAGTTTGTGATGATCAGAGACACAAAAGAACAATGAAATAGTCATGAATAATTTAAAATTGTGTGTAATCCTGGTTGAGCATAATGGGAAGAATGTAGAGACTATAAAAAGAGTGCAGAGAAGGTTTACAAACAAGCTGATGGATATGAAGGTATGAGCAATCAAGAGTGGTTGGACAAACTTGGATTGTTTTCTCTAGAGAAACAGAGGGAAGACCTGAGAGAGATCCATCAGATTATCAGTGGAATACGTAGGATCATCAGTTAGAATCTTTCTCCCAGGGTAGAAATGTCAAGTGTCAGTGGACATATATTTAAGGTGAGAAAGGGAAAATTTAAAGGAGGTGTGTGGACAAGTTTTTTTTTAAACAGAGTGGTGGGTTCCTGGAGGGAGTGCTGGAAACAGGTACAACAGGGTGTTTAAGACGCTGTTAGGCGCATGAATGTGGAGGGATATGGATCATGTATAGGCAGAAGAAAATTAGTTTAATTTGGTATTGTATGTGACACAGGTAGTGTGGGCAGAATGGCCTGTTCCTGAGCTGCATGGTTCTGTTTTTCTTCAAAAATGAGATTAAAACAATTAAAAAATGTATCCTGTGGAAATGAATGAACAGTTGATGTTTTGGACCAAAACCCTGTAGCAGGGTCTCAGCCCAAAACATCAACTGTATATTCATTTCCATAGATGCTGCCTGACCTGCTGAGTTCCTCCAGCATTTTATATGAGTCACTCTGGATTTCCAACATCTGCTGATCTTTTGTGTTAAAAATATTTGTTTTATTTATCTACTTAATTATTTACTGAGTTACAGCATGGAATAGGCCCTTCCGGCCCTTCGACCTGCGCCGCTCAGCAATACATCGATTCAATCCTAGCCTAATCATGGGACAAGTTACAATTACCAATTTACCTACCAAATGGTATGTCTTTGGATCATGGCCATGGGGAGAACATACGAACTCCTTACAGGCAGAGGTGGAATGTATGTGTATCCACTGTAATGGCAAACCCTGGATATTAGAGCAGAAGCTCGGCACTGGTTAATGCTGTTTAATGTGATTGATGTTATTAGCAGTATATTGCATTATCCCTCTGAAATTAATTTCCATTAGCTTCAAAGAACTGAATTTTCAGAGGCACAGTCCAACTGTCACTAGGATACAGCATGATCCACACTTGTGACCGAGAATCATCCCCAGGTGTCTTTTCTCTGGGTGCTGAGATGAACTTTTGCCCCACTGATAATTCACTACATGCAGCAAAAGTTCAGTCTAAAGCAATGTACATATTACACTGCAATACATTATAGAAGAATGAAAAATACTTATGCTTGTATATCACCTCTCATATCTACATGACATCCCAAAGTGTGTATCATCCAATAAGCACTTCTGGAGTGCAATCATTGTTTAAATGAAGGATAATGAGCCATCTATTTGCATATACCTAGATTGCAATAACATCATCAAGATAAATGACCAGATTAATTTCCTTTCACAATGTTAACTGAGCAAACATCATGAACAAAGGATAACAGCAGATCTACACTTTTTTAAAACTGATTATGCTTCTGTAAAAGACTACACCACTAAAGGCATGATGTTAACTGTGCATCTTAGATTAGGTGGCTAGTTCTGTGGTGTGCACCACATGATCCAGAGAATCCGACACCAAGCAAGGCTATCACAGTGTACACTAATGTCATTTAAAAATTAATGATTAAGCAGCTAAGAACCTGCCTGAACAACATTATAACATGTTTAAAATTATATAACTAATTTAATATTTGGAGAGTTTTCTGTTATGCCATGTTTGGTAATATTTAATTTTAATGAGCATTTGAATAGTGTTGTGTGGGACACTTTCCCAGCATAAGCTTAAACTGATTTAGTATGTAATGAGTTGATAGTATAACCCAGGCTTTCCAAATTTTTTGTTATTTTAAAAAGAATGAATCACAAATCACTGTAGCATATGCAAGCCCCCATGTCTCCCCTGCTGTTGCCCTGTCATGTCCTTCAATCTCCTCTCACTTCATATCCCACCCAACCGCAACACTACCCTCAGCCCCTTTCCCTCCTTTCTAACTTTACCTGAATCAATTACCCCACCCACCAATTGCCTCCCAATATTGCCTTCTAACTATTTATTTCATTTAATTTTATACAAAAGTGTGTGAAAAGAGGTGAATAAAAAAGTGTACATGGGTTCATCGTCCATTCAGAAAACTGATAGCAGTGGGGAAGAAGCTGTTCTTAAAATGTTGAGTGTATGTCTTCAGCCTCTTATACCTGCATGAATATATTTCTTATTGTAATTTATGTTTTTTTGATTATGCATAGCAATGTGCTGTTGCGCAAAACAACATATTTCATGACGTGTACCAGTGATATAAACCTGATTTTGATTCTGATTCCTATTTCTTTGGCAAAGAAGTCTTCATTGCCACTGACGAATTCTTTTTGTGTCTCTAACACCCTGCACCTCTTCCTCCCCCGTTTTCCTGATCTCCTCACATTGGCAATTTACCCTCTCTTGATTTTGTTTCATTTCCAGTTGTCAATGTGTCTGACCACCTTGACCTCTCCATTCTGCTCAACTACAGCACTCTCATCCTTACCAAGTGCAGAGCACTCCACTTTCTTCATACCAATTCAAACTTCCTCATCAAGCCTTCAGACAAGGATGATCCCATTGTAGTTTGATGCACTGGCCTCTACATTGCTGAGACCAGAGAGTACCCGTTGAACACCTCCTCACACTTACTCCTGGATAATGCCCCCACTATTGAAAACTTGACCACCATCTCCTGGACCACTATAGATGTTCTCACATCAAGAGGGTTCCTCTTCACAGCTGCCAAACTGATGGTGATCAAAACTATACCATCCACTTCTCCCTCTTACCCAAGATCCACAAATGTGGCTGTACTTGTAGGTCCTTGTTTCTGCCTGCTCTTGCTCGACTGAAATGTCTTTATAATTTGAATCCATCCCTTCCCACCTGTAGCTGAGACACATCTCATGCTCTCCACAGATTTGACAACTTTCAATTCCCTGGTCCAAAATGCCTATTTTCACCATGGACATAATGTCTTCATTAACCGCCGTCCTCTAACAGGAAGGTTTCATGATCCTGCAGTTCCTTCTGCAGCAAATCAGGAAGTTGCCCTCCACTAAGACTCTTATCTGGCATAATTTGTTCCAACTCTTTCAACATCTTCTCTTTCAATTCATCCTACTTTCCATGTGTTAGAGATGTAGCCATGGCCTTTCACATGGGCCTCAACTATGATTGTCTTTTTTATTGGCTATGTGAAACAATCCTAGTGCCAAACCTAGATGACATACTCCTTATCTTTTTGCTCCAATTAGTCTTGCTTCCTGCACTTGTGCAGAACTCATTAATTTTGTCATTTTCTACTAACTTTCACCCTTCCTTCAAATTCAATTGGACCATTTCTGATATTTCTATCCTTTTCTGGATCTCTCTAAACATTTTAGTTGACTACTATAAACCCATTAACTCTCACACTACCTCAACTATACCTCATCCCACCCTGACTCCAGTAAAGTTGCCTTTCCATTTTCTGTGTCCCTGTCTCCACCATATCTTGAGGCTTCCTATTCTGTGATTTCATCTCTACTGTCATTGATGAGGCACTCACTCACATTTCCTCCATTTCCTACAGATATGCTCTTAACATCCTGCCACACCACCAACCGATAGACAGAACATGGATAAAGTTACCTTAGTCCTCACCTTTCATCCCACCAGCTTCTACATCCAGGATATCAACCATTGCTAGTACCACCAGCTACAACAGGGTCCCATCTCCAACCCTATTTTCCCCTCTCCCCCACTTCTGCTTTCTGGAGCAATCACACTGTCCATGATTCCCTGCAGGTGAGTAAACCTACACCTGTGCTCTGTCTGCACTGGCTATCTTGAGCTTCTGGTTACTTCTCACTTCAACACTCTTTCCTGTTCCTGAACTGACCTACCTGTCCAATGCCTTCTCCCCTGTCACAGTGAGAGCAAGTGCAAACTTGAACAACACCTCAAAATCCATTTGAGTAACATATGACATTGAACATTCCAATTTTGAGTTACCTAGATCCATTACTCACCCCCATGTGATTCCATATGCCTGTCAATCCTTCTTTCTCTGGTTCTACTTGTCACCTTCCAATTTCCATCTACATCCCATCCTCACCCCTCCTCTTCACACCCCCTCCTCCGTCTGACTCCATCTGCCCACTTTATTTCTTATCTATAACCACCCATCCCTTAGCAGACTATGTCTCTAAATTGCTCCAACACCCTCCCCCCACCACCTCCTGCGGCTCCACCTGCCCGTCATTCCCAATCTTGCTTGTTTCTCCCTATTACCTGTCAGCCCCTCTTTTTGCCATCCCTTTCACCTCCTTATACTGGCTACTTTCCCTCTATACTCTCAGTCTATACTACGTTGTATCAAACTGAAATGTTGACTATTCTTTTGCATTGGCCCACTGAGTTCATCCAGTGATTTGTTTTCTTGCTCCAGATTTCAGCTTTTGCAGTCTCCTGTCTCTCCCTGCACGCTGGCTAGATCAGGGGTCCCCAACCATTTTTTGCACCTGCAGACTGGTTTAATATTGACAATATTCTTGCGGACTGGCCGACCGGGGGCGGGGGGGGGGGTGTTCAAGTAGGGTTAAACTCACCTCGACATGTCTTTTGCAGATAGGGTTGCTAACTTTCTCACTCCCAAATAAGGGACAAAAGTAGCAGTCAAATCCCGGGACACTTTACCCCGGGAAAGACTACCATGGCCATGAAGACTTACATGGGCACCTGTGTGTACATGCGTGTACGTGCCAATTTTTTTCCCACAAATCAGTTTTTCCTTCGTCTTCCCGACTATACTGTACATACATTATTTCTACTTTATATAGGCTGTGTATTTATCATATCGTTCCTGCTTTTACTATATGTTAGTGTTATTTTCGGTTTTATGTGTTATTTGGTATGATTTGGTAGGTTTTTTTTGGGTCTGGGAACGCTCAAAAATATTTCCCATATAAATTAATGGTAATTGCTTCTTCGTGTCACACCATTTCGGCACGAAAGGTTTCATAGGAACGCTCTACCTTAGCGGGGGAAATACGGGACAAGCCAATTTAGCCCAATATACAGGATCCACACGGTAGGCTTATTCAGAAAGTTAGAAGGCATGGGATCCAGGGAAGTTTGGCCAGGTGGATTCAGAATTGGCTTGCCTGCAGAAGGCAGAGGGTGGTGGTGGAAGGAGTACATTCAGATTGGAGGATTGTGACTAGTGGTGTCCCACAAGGATCTGTTCTGGGATCTCTACTTTTCGTGATTTTTATTAACGACCTGGATGTGGGGGTAGAAGGCTGGGTTGGCAAGTTTGCAGACGACACAAAGGTTGGTGGTGTTGTAAATAGTGTAGAGGATTGTCAAAGATTGCAGAGAGACATTGATAGGTTGCAGAAGTGGGCTGAGAAGTGGCAGATGGAGTTCAACCCGGAGAAGTGTGAGGTGGTACACTTTGGAAGGACAAACTCTAAGGCAGAGTACAGAGTAAATGGCAGGATACTTGGTAGTGTGGAGGAGCAGAGGGATCTCGGGGTACATGTCCACAGATCCCTGAAAGTTGCCTCACAGGTGGATAGGGTAGTTAAGAAAGCTTATGGGGTGTTAGTTTTCATAAGTCGAGGAATAGAGTTTAAGAGTTGCGATGTAATGATGCAGCTCTATAAAACTCTGGTTAGGCCACACTTGGAGTATTGTGTCCAGTTCTGGTCACCTCACTATAGGAGGGATGTGGAAGCATTGGAAAGGGTACAGAGGAGATTTACCAGGATGCTGCCTTGTTTAGAGAGAATGCATTATGATCAGAGGTTAAGGGAGCTAGGGCTTTACTCTTTGGAGAGAAGGAGGATGAGAGGAGACATGATAGAGGTGTACAAAATAATAAGAGAAATAGATAGAGTGGACAGCCAGTGCCTCTTCCCCAGGGCACCACTACTCAATACAAGAGGACATGGCTTTAAGGTAAGGGGTGGGAAGTTCAAGGGGGATATTAGAGGAAGGTTTTTTACTCAGAGAGTGGTTGGTGCGTGGAATGCACTGCCTGAGTCAGTGGAGGCAGATACACTAGTGAAGTTTAAGAGACTACTAGACAGGTATATGGAGGAATCTAAGGTGGGGCTTATATGGGAGGCAGGGTTTGAGGGTCGGCACAACATTGTGAGCCGAAGGGCTGGTACTGTGCTGTACTGTTCTATGTTCTATGTTCTATGTCCCGGCAAATACGGGACAGTTGGAAACCCTATGTTCAAGTTCAACAGTGCGCAACATGGAATGAGGAAAAGGTGCAGCTGACTCATATGGTTTCCTCGTGCCCGGTAGCACATGCTTTGCGGCCCGGTGTTTGGGACCGCTGGGCTAGATCGTTAAGTAATATGAACCAAAAAAATTGATCTTTAGCTTCAGAAGAGGTGATAGAAACATAGAAACATAGAAAACCTATAGCACAGTACAGGCCCTTTGGCCCACAAAGCTGTGCCAAACGTGTCCTTACCTAGGCTTACCCATAGCCTTCTATTTTTCTAAGCTCCACGTAGCCATCCAGGAGTCTCTTAAAAGACCCTATCATTTCCGCCTCCACCACTGCCGCCGGCAGCCCATTCCATGCACTCACCACTCTCTGCATAAAAACTTACCCCTGACATCTGCTCTCTACCTACTTCCAAGTACCTTAAAACTATGCCCTCTCGTGCTAGCCATTTCAGCCCTGGGAAAAAGCCTCTGACTATCCACATGATCAATGCCTCTCATTATCTTGTACACCTCTATCAGGTTACCTCTCATCCTCCATCACTACAAGGAGAAAAGGCCGAGTTCACTCAGCCTATTCTCATAAGGCATGCTCCCCAACCCAGGCAACATCCTTGTAAATCTCCTTTGCACCCTTTCTATGGTTTCCACATCCTTCCTGTAGTGAGGCAACCTGAACTGAGCACAGTTCTCCAAGTGGGATCTGACCAGGGTCCTATATAGCTGCAACATTACCTCTCGGCTCTTAAACTCAATCCCACGATTGATGAAGGCCAATGCACCGTATGCCTTCTTATCCATAGAGTCAACCTGCATAGCAGCTTTGAATGTCCTATGGACTCGGACCCCAAGATCCCTCTGATCCTCCACACTGCCAAGACTCTTGCCATTAATACTATATTCTGCCATCATATTCGACCAACCAAAATGAACCACCTCACACTTATCTGGGTTGAACTCAATCTACTACTTCTCAGCCCAGTTTTACATCCTATCAGTGTCCCGCTGTAACCTCTGACAGCCCTCCACACTATCCACAACACCCCCCAACCTTTGTGTTATCAGGAAATTTACTAACCCATCCCTCCACTTCCTCACCCGGGTCATTTATAAAAATCACAAAGAATAAGAGTCCCAGAACAGATCCCTGAGGCACACCACTGGTCACCGGCCTCCATGCAGAATATGACCTGTCTACAACCACACTTTGCCTTCTGTGGGCAAGCCAGTTCTGAATCCCCAAAGCAATGTCCCCTTGGATCCCATGCTTCCTTACTTTCTCAATAAGCCTTGCTTGGGGTACCTTATCAAATGCCTTGCTAAAATCCAGAGACACTACATCTATGGCTGTACCTTCATCAATGTATTTAGTCACATCTTCAAAAAATTCAATCAGGCTCGTAAGGCACGACCTGCCTTTGACAAAGCCATGCTGACTATTCCTAATCATATGATGCCTCTCCAAACGTTCATAAATCCTGCCTCTCAGGGTCTTCCCCATCAACTTCCCAACCACTGAAGTAAGAATCACTGGGCTATAATTTCCTGGGCTGTCCCTACTCCCTTTCTTGAATAAGGGAACAACATGTGCAACCCTCCAATCCTACAGAACCTTTACCGTCCTCATTGATGATGCAAAGATTGTCGCGAGAGGCTCAGCAATCTCCTCCCTTGTTTTCCACAGTAGCCTGGGGTACATCCCATCGGGTCCCGGTGACTTATCCAACTTGATGCTTTCAAAAAGCTCCAGCACATCCTCTTCCTTAATATCTACATGTTCTAGCTTTTCAGACCACTGCAAGTCATCCCTACAATCACAGGATCCTTTTCCATAGTGAATACTGCAGCAAAATATTCATTAAGTACCTCTGCCATCTCCTCCGGTTCCATACACACTTTTCCACTGTTGCACTTGATTGGTCCTATTCTCTCATGTCTTATCCTCTTGCTCTTCACATACTTGTAGAATGCCTTGAGGTTTTCCTTAATCCTGTCTGACAAGGCCTTCTCATGGCCCCTTCTGGCTCTCCTAATTTCATTCTTAAATTCCTTCCTGCTAGCCTTATAATCTTCTAGATCTCTATCATTACCTAGTGTTTTTTTTTTGAACATTTCATAAGCTCTTCTTTTCTTCTTGACTAGATTTACAACAGCCTTTGTACACCATGGTTCCTGTACCCTACCATTCTTTCCCTGTCTCATTGCAACATTCCTATGCAGAACCCCACACAAATATCCCCTGAACATTTGCCACATTTCTACTGTACATTTCCCTGAGAACATCTGTTTCCAATTTACGCTTCCAAGTTCCTGTCTGATAGCCTCATATTTCCCCTTACTCCATTTAAACATTTCCCTAATTTGTCTGTTCTTAACCCTCTCTAATGCTATGGTAAAGGAGATAAAGTGATTTGTCATACAAAGCCCAAAGATCATGTAATCACACTACAATTCTAATTTTCAGTGCAAATGATTGATAATTGTTTGTTTGTTTCTTTGTTTACTTATTGATTGATTGCTTAGGCCTTTCCGGCCCTTCTAGCCATGCCATCCAGTAACCCCCAATTTAACCCTAAACTATTCAAGGGACAATTTACAATGACCAATTAACCAACTAATTAGTACATCTTTGGATTGTGGGAGGAAACTGGAGCACCAAAAGAAAATGCATTCATTCCATGGGGATGATGTACCAACTTTTTACAGATGACATCGGGATTGAACTCCAAATTCCAATGCCCCTAGCTGTAATTGCCCCACACGTACTGCTACGCTACTGTGGCATCCTTAAACTTTAGCGCCAATGAAGCAAAACCTTTGCTGAAAAACCTTCCCTTTCATTAACAGAGCTTTCTCCACATTCAAAAATGCATTTCATGCAAAGTTTCCAAAATTATGTTGGTTTTGAAAGAGCTATAATTTTAGGTCATAAAACTTTAGATGCATCAGTACCAAAAGACATATTTTTGCTTTTTATGTTGTTTCTTTTCTTGGTATTATTTTATTTCTTCTCACTCTGGGGCTTTTTTTCTATGTAACACATTTTTTTATTTCCTTATGTGCTACCGAAGAAGTAGTGATTGAAATAAATGAGATTGTTGGGTAGGATATTTCAGAATTTAAACCCAGCAACAATGAGGAAATTGTGACATATTTCCAAGTTAAGGCTGTGTTTGGCTTGGAGGTGTACCTGCACTTGGTGGTACCCTTATCATTCTAAATGGCAAATAACAGAATTTTGGAAGGTGTTGCCTAAATAATTAAAATTCATTCTGCTCTTCAACCAATGATGTGCTTTTTATGTCAGATGCATGGCAACTACATTACGGAGGCAATTTGTTCAGATGGTTTTAAGAAGTCGGAGGCACGTTCATGACAAATAAATCACAGCATGTAACATGTTGAGATGTCAGCACTACGCAAGATCAATTGAGCTTTCCATACTCCAGAAAACCTTTTTATTTGTCATTCATCCCGGGAATCTTACATGGGACCTGCATATGCATTCAGCCATATATGATCAACGTCAAGCATAGTCTCCTTGAATATGTCCTGTCACCAATTCTAAACTTCCCACCCATCTCAATTTATTGCCGGCTTCTTTTAGGGACACAGGTACCTGCCCTTGCTCCAAAAACAATGAAAACCCCATCAGCAGTCCACAGCAATTTTGCATTGTAATCCAACCTAACCATTAATGTCAAAATTTCCCTCCCATCATCTAAATGAAGTTTTAACGCTACTTACTACCTATGTTGGGCACGTGGCCAAGTGGTTAAGGCATTCATCTAGTTACCTCAAGATTGCTAGTTCGAGCCTCAGCTGTGGCAGCGTGTTTGTGCCCTTGAGCAAGGCACTTAATCACATATTGCACTAGTCTGTGCGAGGAGTGGCGCCCCACACAGACTTCCAATCTGCGCCTTGTAAGGCATGAAAATGCCCGACGCAGGCCTCTCATGGTCTGAGTCGACGTTCCCTCCCCTACTACCTGTGCACCTCTATTTATCTTGACACTATATCCAGTAAAACTCAAGCCATCTTGTCCAACCTACTTGTTCCTCTGGCATTTTGGAAGTTGTGGAAAAGATATTGTGTGCCCTGGTTGGGAAAGACCAATTCTGCTGCTCAGGTACTCTGTGCACTGAACAATATAAAGTTGCACTTTCTCATTGCTCCTTGTTTTTTCTGTACGTAGCCTCCATTTTGCAAATCAAAATAAACTTGTCATAGATCTTTCTGTCTGATCAATGTCTATTCAATGGCTTAATATTATGCAAGATAAGCTTCAAGTATTACATTCTTAAGAGAAAATACTAGCTATCTCATCATCAAACTGCTTTTGCACTCTACTTTCTAGTAGAGATTTGAGCCATGATTAAGAGGGAAAATATCACATGTGACCTCCAATCCATGGAGGCCATTGGCTTTAGCAGTCATTGGCTAGACTGATGAACAGAAACACAATCTTGGATCTTATGCCTGAAAGTGTGTACTTATTAGATTAGATTAGATTAGATTCAACTTTATTGTCATTGTGCCGAGTACAGATACAAAGCCAATGAAATGCAGTTAGCATCTGACCAGAAATGCAAAGAATAGTGTTATTTACAAAATAACTGCGAATAAAAAGTAAGTGCTACAGCACATGATGATGGTAGCATACAGTAGTTTAGGTGCTATTTCCTGTGCCTGGCATTACACTGGTAGTCACTGTTTTGATTCTTGCTCCAAGAATGTTCAGCAGGCCAGATAGGGCATTTTCAACCCAGGAGAGAGGAGAACAGATTGAAGAGGAGAGGCTGAGACAGATTCCAAAGTAATTTTCTTTTTATTGATATATACTAGAAATTGCCATATGCCTAAAGAAATTCATTGTCATATTATTGTATGACACACCAATGATTTATCCAGATATGTGGGCCCTCTGCTGCAAGCTTCAATAGCGTCTGAGGCTCAGAGAGAGATAAACATTAACTAGAGCATTAAGCAAACAGGACATTGGGATGCCAGCTCGCCCACATATTTCATTAAAATACTGAAGTATCAGAAAGTATTGACACACAAGTATCACATGAAGAGCAGGTGGAACAGTGCTAATGTTTCATAGGGGAAGTGGGGCATTCTACTTCCCAGATGGGCCAATGGCCTACAAGAGAAGAGAGAGGGTGAGGGTGCGGTCCTGTAGATCCTTGGTACATTTACTGACGCAACCTATAAAATATTTCATATTTCCTATCAAGGACACATTAGTAGATAAGTTAATTGGCCTCTAGTAATTGTCCCCAGTATGTGAGTGAATGGAAGGCGTGAATGGGTATTTGGGGAGTATAAAATGGGGTGAATGTAGGATTAATGTAATTGAATGCTTAATAATTGGTGAGGGCATGATGAACGCAACGGGCTGTTTCTGTGCTCTGAGTCTCTTTGACATTACGATTCTGTGATTCTTCAGCAAATGCTATCAACGTAAGCACTTCCTCTTTTTAACTGTCATTCCTTTCCCACTTTTATTGTCAAAATGTCAAAATACTTACTTTTAACAGGGAGACAATACTTCTATTCTTTACAAGCAAGCCAGTTAGTTACTTTCCTTATTTCCAATCCAGAAAATGACTTATTTGTAATCTGCAGAACGTTATGTTCCATTGAGAGTTTGTTCCCACTTTAGTGGATTATGAACAGAGAAATTCAGAGCAAGATTTGACCAATCAGTCTTTCAAGTTTGCCTTACCATTTAATAAGTTTATGCCTGATCTGACTTTAATTTCAACTCAGCCTTCTCAACTCTCTGCACTAAACATATCATTTTGTGTAACCCTTTATCTACTTCTACCTCAGAAGAAACACTCATAGATTCTTCTTCTACTACTCTTTGAGGAAGAGACTTCCAAAGACTTATGACAATCCAATGAGTAAGAATTCTCCTCTGTTGAAAATGGGCAACCCCTTAATTTTAAACAGTGATCCCTTGTTCCAGGTTCTCCCATGAGAAGCACCCTCTCGAAGTACACTTTGTCAAGACCCTTCATGTTTCAATTAATTCTAACTGATTTATGAAACATTTTTTTTAACATTTTAAGAATCAGAATCTGTTTTACAGAGCTGGTCTGTAATATGCCAGGAATTCTAATCTTGTCATCTCTCCATGAGATCTGTCTACTTCCAATAGAGAAGATGGAGACAGCAATTGACCAATAAGAGCAATAAATGGATCTTAATACCATGTGAAGAAGTAGAGGAAGCAACTTAAGCAGCAGACCAGAAGAAAGAGATAGACAAGAGTATCGGACATGAGGACCAATAAGAGGGTTGTTGCATGTTTCTTCTCTTAGAGCCACTTTTCAGCAGCAGTCAGCTTTTCTGAAGTGATCTCCCAGATTTCGTGTTGTTCACCCTTGACAGGACTTGAGCCTTCGGTAAACCATACATAAACTTTCCTTTCACACACTCAGACAAGGATAAGGATGGGACTGGGGGCAATCAGGTGTGAGAGAGGGTTGATGATCATGTAGATCTAAAATGGTGCTGGGATGAGATGGTGAAGAATAGTGGCCAAAGCATTTAAGAGCCAGTCAGGTTCTGGATATAGTATGGTAGCAATTGACTGGAGATCAGAACCTTGTGGTGGAGTGAAAGATCACTGAAGCCTTGACTGTCGTTGTGGGACTTCTCTGATTGGGAAATGAGATTAGTGGTTGAGGGTTGGTTGTGAGCATGGATGGGAATATTGTGTGGTGGAGAAATGGTAGCCAGATGAACTGGAAAGATTACCTGCATGAGGTCTCAGCCAAGAGTAGTATTATCAACAGCTCATTGTTGTGGGAATACCACATTGTAAGAATGTGTGAACACTTTTTCAAAATTACATACCTGGGAAAGAAATCACATGGCCTAGTCTGAAAGGGGTGCTTTGAACCAGAATTGCTTGGTCAGGTTTCCAGAAGCGCTTTTTTTAAATCCAGAAATGGCTGCAGGCTCATTCTGCCCCACAACATTGGAATTGGAATTTTGTTTATTATTCTTATGTGAATTGTATACTATTCATGCAGATCAAGTCATTACACAGTGCATTAAAGTAGAACAAGTAAACCAATAACAGAATACAGAATGAAGTGTAACAGCTACAGAAAAAGTGCAGAATAAACTGCATGATCATAATGAGGTAGCTTATGAAGTCAAGTGTCCATCTTCCTCTGCAAGGGCACCACTCAATAGTCTTATTATAGTGGGGTAGAAGCTTTCCATGAGCCTTGTGGTACATGCTTTTAGGATTTTGTATCTTCTGCCCAGTTGTAAGTGGGAGAAAAGAGAATGTCCAGGGTGAATGGGGTCTTTAATTCTGCTGGCTGCTTTACTGAGGGAATGGGAAGAGTAGACGAAGTCCATGGAGGGAAGGTTGGTTCCTCTGATATGCTGAGCTATGCTCTGAACTTGCTGCGGTTTCTTGTGGTCATGAGCAGAGCAGTTGCCGTACCAAGCCATGATGGATCCAGACTGAATGCTTTCTATGGACAACGATAACCTCAGCAATAAAAACAATTCTCATGATGGATTATGCTGAAAATCACCGCAATGTGCCTTGGACTTAATGTTCTGTTTATTTGTCATTTTCTCTTTTAGACTGTGATCTAGTGACTAGGATGTGTCATATATTATCATCAAAATAGAAAGGCTTTGAAATTTTATTTTTGTATATCAGTGTACAACTATTTAACATGGGCCTGATGTTTATCTCTGTACTATTTGAGCAGATAGATTGATCCATTTGAAAATAAATAGCTCAACTGCTGTGCAGAAATGATGGAGAAGGCACTTCAGTGTTGAGTATTGATATACTGGTATTCCACTGTGTAATGTAAAGGACATTGATAAGAAACATATAGAAAATTAGAAACAAAATAAAATCCTTATTTCCAGGAGCTGTTTGTTATGATTCTTTCACATTTTAAACTGCAACCTTGAAATCTCAGCCTGATAGGTTTAATTCGTATTGTAATGTTATTGTATTTTAGTTATTATGATCTTTCATTCTGAAATGCAGTTTAGTTTTGTGAAGGGAAGATTTGAATTGAATTGACTTTATTTCTTACATGCTTCATGTACATGAAGAGTAAAAATCTTTACATCTCTGTCTAAAGGTGCAATGTGCAATCATAGTCATTTATAATAAATGGAACAATCAATGTAACATAGAACGACACTGAAATCAGCATGAGTTCATCATTCTGATGGCCTGGTGGAAGAAGCTGTCCCAGAGCCTGTTGGTCCTGGCTTTATGCCGCGGTACTATTTCCCAGATGCTAGCAGCTGGCTGTGGTTGGGGTGACTTGGATCCCCAATGGTCCTACGGGCCCTTTTTACACACCTGTCTTTGTAAATGTCCTGAATCATGGGAAGTTCACAACTGCAGGTGCGCTGGGCCGTCCCCACCACTCAGCAGAATCCTGCGATTTTTGATTGAGAATGAGGGTGTAGGGAATGGAACATTTTTTAACTTTAGTCACATGGATTAATGTTCTCTTAATGATGTTACCTGTAAAGTGACTATCTGCCTTGTATTCGCTCCCACTATTTAGTTGAATTCACTCCAATAGATAGGAAAAGAAGGTGGTTGTACAGCTGGCAGCCGCTTCTGTTACCTTTCCTTAGGGAGCTTCATAGGAGTGAAGATGTCTTGCTGGATTGAAATTGAACCAAATGATTTTCACAGGCAGAAGATAGGAACAATGTTTTTCTTAAATAAAGGTAAAATTAATTATTGCTTAGTACATTAGTTAGAATTCAGACAGTTCTGTGTGCTTTTGAAGGCCTTTTTATTGGAAAGATACGAAAGCCAGAGAGAATATAGAGCTTCAATTTGCCAGAACAATGCTAGGAATGGCAAGCTATAGTTATGTGTAGACACTTGAGATACTAAAACTAATTCCATTGGAGTAGAGAAAGATTAGAGATAATTGAATAGAGGTTTATAAATCTATGCAGGATTTTGTCAAGTGAATAAGGATAGACCATTTCATCTGGTTGGGGAGTTACTGACAAGGGCCATCAATTTAAAATTGTCATAAGGAGAGGTGAGAGATTAAGAGATGTTTCTTTCCGTAATGAATTTTGATGATACAAAATTAACACTTAGGCTACATTTTAAATGAAAGTACTCTATAATGTCAAACAGATGGCAATCGATCTTGAATATCTGATAATCAGAAAAATACAAATTTTTGTGACAAAAGGACTGCTGCCTGAGCTATTGATGGTGGAGGAAGTAGGAAGAAGGATGCACAGTAGCCTAAGAAAGATTTACTGTAGAGACATTTAGTTCCTTTTCAAGATGCCTCTTGAACACTGAACAATTTTTGGAATTGTGGTCACCATTCTAATGTTGGAAATATAGCAGCCTTTTGCAGTGCAGCTTAAATAATCTAAAGAAATTTGCCTTTGTGTCTCTAAGATAAAGAATGGAAAATTCATTCCTAACTTTTGATTCCACGGTGAACAGTGCTTGTTTGGGAGAGAATTGCCTGTGGCATCAGTCTTGATTTCAAAATGATGAATTAATTTGGAATTAACTAGGGAAGAGGTCCAATTGAATGAGGTAGACATGTACTCATGTCCCAGCCAGCACCTTCAGGCGTAAGAGGACATGACGATAGAGTAGATGTAAAGCTGCAAGTAAATGAGTTAACGTAAGTTCAAAGGATATCCAGTCATAAAAATTTGGGAGATCAGTGTAAGTCCCTGCTATGATGATGGGATTCGTTAACTGGGATATTACAGTAATCATGATTAAACTGAATTTTGTTGAAAGACTACAGCCAGCATGATCATAACATTAAAAAGCAAATAGATTAAAAGATGTGCAACATCCTTGTGTCTCTTTTTTGAAAAACAGTGGCACCTAACTTTATTAACTATATATGAATTCAGGACATTGTTGAACTTACATTTTTACAGACAAGGGGTGATTGATAAATTTGCAGCCTAAGGTAGAAGGATTCAATTTTAGAAAACCTAGCACATTTATTTTTCAACATAATCCCCTCCTACATTTGCACACTTAGCCCAGCGGTCGTGGAGCATACGGATCTTGGACCTCCAGAAAGTGTCCACGGCAGGGGTGATCGATAAGTTCATGGCCTAAGGTAGAAGGAGATGAGTTATCCGGTTCTCGTTACATGCACATGCAGTTCAAAGCTTTGAGTGATTATGCAGAAAGTTTGAAGTTAATAATTCATCTCCTACCTTAGGCCACAAACCTATCAATCACCCCTCGTCATCCAAGAAATTTCTATAAAATCTCAATAAAACCATTGAAAACATACTGCTACAGTGACTATTTTAAGAACATGGTTTATGAACCATATCATTCACATCTGCCATTTGGCAACAAGTACTTATTTTTATTTCTGCCAGGATTCTACTATTATTGCTGCTTGCTACAATGTGGATCTCTACTCATTGAACTGCAATTAGGAACGTTAACAGTGAACACATTAATGAATTGGATTCACATATTATTTTGTTTCTCTGAGCATTTTAGAATTTATGTGTTCATATAATTCAGAGCCATTAAATTGGCTTTTCTCATTTGACGTCAGATGTATGGCATTTACAGCCTGAAAATCATAGGTTTGATTTGAAAGGTTTTCTTGTTTTGGCTGGGCAAGAATTTATCAATTCTTAACAAGTCTTTGCAAAGCACACTATTCATTCAAGGATATTTCTATCATAAGTTAAGGATTGGGAATTAAGCATTCAATGTAAAGTTTCATAAAGTCAAGAGGCCATAATTCATGGAAAGTGGACAATGCTGAGAATACTAGAGTTTACATCTTATCACTAAATCTCTTGGAAAAGGTGAAAGAGCCAATTGCTTGAACTACTGCTGCATGTGGCAATTGTGCTCTTTTAGCATTCCAGATATCAGCTATTTTGGGTTTGGTTAAGGATTCCCCTTCAAGGAGATCTTCTTTAAGTCTACTTCCTCTCACATTAACATTATGCCTTTTTGTTTTCAATACCGCTATCATGGGGATATGATACCTACTAACTACCCTAATAAACTTTATGAAAGATATCAAACACTTTGGATTCCTTTGGTGCTGTACTTAGCATGGGGAGAGGAAATATTTGTTGTGCCTTGCTTGTGTTGTTGGTGTTTCTCAAGGATGCATCTTAGCCCACTGTTCTACTCTCTCTCAAACAGCATCTATAAGTTTGCCGATGACACAACTATTGTTGGCAGAATGTCAGATGGTGACGAGCTGACGTACAGGATTGAGTTAGATCAGCTAGCTGAGAGATGTTACAGCAGCAATGTTGCACTTAACATCAGTAAGAATGAAAGGAAGGAGCTTTCAGGAAGAGGACATCGAGGGAACACACACCAGTCCTCATCGAGGGGTCAGAAGTGGAATGTGTGAGCAGTTTCAAGTTCCTGGGTGTCAACATCTCGGAGGATCTATTCTGGATCCAACATATTGATGCAATTACAAAGAAGGCATGATGGCAGCTATATTTCATTAGGATTTTGTGGAGAATTGGTATTTTACCAAAGAATCTCACCAATTTCTGCAGATATACCAATGAGAGTATTCTAACTGGTTGCATCACTATCTGGTATGGAGGGACCACTGCACAGGATCAAAAAAGTTGCAGAAAGTTGTTAAGTCTAGCAGTCCAATCATGGCCACTTGCCTCCCCAGTATCCAGAACACCTTCAAACGACAATGCCTCAAGAAGGCGGCATCCAAAATTAAGGACCCACAACACCCGGGAGGAGCCCTCTTCTCGTTCCTTCCATCAAGGAGGAGGTACAGGGACTTGAAGACAAACACTCAACATTTCAGTAACATCTTCTTTCCCTCTGCCATCAGATTTCTGAATAGGCAATGAACCCCTGACCATTACCTCAGTATCTTTTTTCTCTTTTTACATTACTTATATAAGTGTACTTCTTATTGGAATTTAAGGTTTTTATTATTATCTATTGCAATATATTGCTCCTCCAAAGCAACACATTTCATGACGTACAGTATGCCAGTGATATTAAACCTGATTCTGATTCTGAAAGGCTTTGGTAAGTAGGGAGGTCAGTCACAAGCTATAGAAGACCAAGCCTCTGAACCACTCTAGTACCAGTGGAGTTTAAGTTTGTTTTAGTTTAAGGTTGTTAATGACCTGCAGGATGCAAGTAATGCCATTGAATACCAAGGCAAGGTGCTCAGCCAGTTGTTTAGGAAACTTTATTCGAGTTTCTCTTATCTTTCAAATTACTCTGGCCTTCTGTATCAGAGTTGGAATCAGTTTTATTATCACTGACTCATAGGATCTGAAAATTGTGCAAAAAAAGAATCTCCTGGACCATTCAGAAACCTCATGGCAAGGGGAAGTAACTCGACATTAGTAATGAATCTCACCTTCATGAGACTTTACCTCTCGAAAATGTTACATTTTACAATGCTCAACCTGCTCTTTGCAGCATCCTTTGTATTATTTTGGTTTCCCAGATTTGAAGCACTTTTGTGCACCTTGCATTTGTGGATATTTTGTGAATAAAAATGTCATGTTATAATTTTTAAAAATACACATTTTGCTCTGTCCTTCTAATTCTCAGTGTCCTCACTATTATTCCAATGATGTCAATGCTTGTCTTTAAGTATTATTTAAGGGAATATATTCTCATATTTCATTATGATGTAAACAGATACCATTCTGCCCATCAAGTTTATACCAGCTCTGAGAACAGTTCCACTTTTCCACATATTTCCCTCTGTCCATTGTCTGTCATGTGAGTCACAACACAGATACAGGTCCATCAACCCAAAAAGTCTATTCCAGCTGCAGTGGCCACCCATCTAGTCCCTATTCTTTGTGTTTGGCCAGTATCCCTCTGAGCCCCAACTCTCACATCCCTGTCCAAGTACTTTTTAAATGATACCATTGTATCTGCCTCAGCCACTTCTTCTGGCAACTCATTTCGTATACTGACTTACCACTATCGGATTCCCTTAAATCTTTTCCCTCTCACCCTGAATCTAAGAATCCTGGTTTTGATCTCCCCTACCATGAGGAACAGACTATTACCATCCACCTTATCTATACCCCTCATAATTTAAGCATTTCTATAAGGTCACCCCTCATTCAAATTTCAATGTACATTTATTATCAAATTATGTATATTTTATACAATCTTGAGATTTGTCTTCTTACAGGCAGCCAAAAAACAAAGAAATCCAATAGAACCCACTAAAAAAGCACCAAATGTGCAGGGGAAAAAAAACAAATCGTGCAAACAATAGAAGTAAGTAAATAACATTCAGAAATGAAGTTCATGAGGGTGAGTCCACAGTCACAAGGGCAGTCATTACTGCAGCTGATCCAGGAGTCCATTAGTTGCAGGCCATAGCCTCAGTTCTGTGCACAGATGAATAAACCTCGTGAGCAGTGAGCTCTACGCCGGCCCGTCCCTTGCCTCCCGTCCTGACACCCTGACCTTTTCAATATGGCCCAGTGGGTGCTTAAGTCAACCAAACAGCAGGTTGCCCCTCAGTCTAGGACCTGGGCCCTGCTGCTTCTACATACTCTTGGGCCTGGGGCCCTGCTCACTCGATGTGGCCTGTACCCAACCTTTCCAATCTGGCCCAGCGTTCAAATCGATGCTTAAATTGAATTACCTTTAAGTCCAACCCAGCAATGGCCAAACATTGGCTTTTTTTCCCACCCTCATGCCCAGGCCCTGTTTCTTTGCTCAAAGGCTTGTGGAATCTATTACAGAGTCACAAAATGGTTATAGCATAGAAGAAAGCCTTTCGGCTTATTGTGTTCATTCAAGATCTGTGCAGGATTAATCCAGTTAGGCCAGCTCTCTTATCCTTTTCTCACAGGCCTGCAAATACTCTCCTTTCATATAGGTACTTAGTTCCATTTTAAATGCCACTGTTCTGTCTATACTCAGTCTTACACTGAGTGTTTATGCTACTATAGACCATCCACTTCAATGCTCAATGTGTTGTGTATTCAGAGATGCTCTTCTGCATAACCACTGTTGGTTATTTGAGTTAATGTTGCCTTCCTGTCAGCTTGAACCAGTCTGGCCTTTCTTCTCTGACCTTTCTCATTAACAAGGACTTTTCACCTACAGAAGTGCCGCTCACTGGATATTTTTTGTTGTTTGCACCATTCTGTGTAAACTCTTGAGACTGTTGTGCATGAAAGTCCCAGGAAATCAGCAGGTTCTGAGCTACTCAAACCACTCCATCTGGCACCAACAAATCATTCCACGGTTAGAGTCACTTAGATCACATTTCTTCCCCATTCTGATATTTGGCCTGAACAATAATTAAACTTCTCAACCACATGTGCATGCTTTTATGCACTGAGTTGCTGCCACATGATTTGCTGTTTAGATAGTTGCATTAAGGTGCAGGTGTACCGAATAAAGTGGCCACAAGGTATAATTCCACTGCAGGCCTTGACAGTATAATATATAACTTAACCATTTATTACTACATGTTTAAATAAAACCCTCATTTCACTTCCAGTTTTTTTTTCCAATCACACTCACTTATTGTCTCTGAATCTTTGGTCCATCCACCTATTATTTGTCATTTATCTCCTAACTCCGTCCATTCACAAATTTAAATTAATTACAGTTCATGAATAGTTAGATCTCCTTACCCCTCTTCAGTTTCAAGGGGTAGAATTATACTTTAATAATCTATAAACAACCTCTCCGCTGTAATTATTTTGGTTAGCATCCTCTGCACCCCTCTAAAGATTTAATTATCAAACAAAAAGGGAAAGATACTGGAAACACACAGCAGGTCAAGCAGCATCTGTAGTAAGAGATTAAAAGTGAATGTTCAGAACAAGAATCATTTGTTAAGAATCTGGAACATTTGTTCTGTTTCTTTTTTGTTGTATTTTTTTTAAATTTCTGTTTCCTTCACTTTTCAAAGCTGTTTGAGGTAAGCTCAATTACAAATTTCAAAGTCTGATTTTGTTAAGTGTTATTTTTGGGAAATGGATTTACAGGTATGGAATTTAATTTAAAATACTAATTAATAGTAGAAGAAGCTTGAGAGGATGAATAAACTACTCTTGTTTTTATCTTCTCAACTGGCTACTCTGTTTATAAAGAATTAGTCATGGTATGTTAGCAGATGGTTTGACCACCAGTGTATCACAGTGGAAGCATTTCAAAGAAATCCATATGTAAGTAGCAGTCAAAGCCTGTCCTGAGGCAACATCATGAATATCCATTTAGCACTGCTTCACAAAAGTAAAAGGGATCTTCAGGGCATTTTCTGATTACTCTTCTGCATATGGAGACAGAGGCCATTTGTAAACTTAATTCAGAAATGAGACTGAACTGGAAACCTTCCAAACAAGACACATGGATCCTAGGTACAAGTGCAGAGGAGATGTAAGGAAACTACTTTGAGTACATGGAAGTGGTGGAGGAGGGGGTAGAGGGCATAGTGATAAGAAACATAGATACAGTGTAATGCATTTTTTTACAGTGCAGATAATTCTTTTGACCTAGTCCCTGTGGCATCCTCATGTTGTGGATTTATTGCTTCCAGGTTGACCTTGTTCAAAATGCTTCAATTGTTTCAGTGAGTGATGCCAAGTACATTTTTATAATGAACACTTCCACTCTAGAATGCAAACACAGTAGCATTTGGGAATCCTGTAATTATATTCAAAGTGTTTTAAGGACAGAGATGCCCAGTGAATTACTGCAAAGAACAGATTACTAGTTTAATAAATTGCAAGTAGCAACAATGATTGCAAATGGTGTTACAGATTCATTTTTAGCAGATGTACAGTAAAACAGCTAAGTCCTCCAAAACCTAAAATATATGTGTGTCTCTTTATTATAAAGAATTTGAAATCTGCTCCCATTTGAGCATCAATATCGGTACAAAATACTCCCAGATAAGATGTACAATTTGACAGATACAAAGTTGGTTGTGCTCTTGATCAACAATGTATTATAATTTAGACTCAGTAATCACAGACATCTTACCCTCAAGTTACTTAGCAACAAAGTCGACAAAATTAGACAAATAGACACTAATGTCAAATGCCCAAAACTTTGAAATTATATTTTGCTCTATTAAAATACAGATGCTACAACAGAAACATGGCCTCCAGTCATTATAACTGACAAACATTTGTGTTTATTATCAGCTGCAGGGATCTTGAAATTACTGACTTTCATTTTAATGTGCAATGTTTGATTTATGACAATATGTGTACTCTTTCTGTCAAATTATTATTTCCAGAATTCTTAACAGTGTAAGATAATTTCTTGAAGAACATAATAGCAAAAGATTGCATTTAATTTTGTATAGCTGTTTAAAGTTGTCATTTATCTGGATGAAGACAACCAAGAAAACAAAAGTTGGAAGATGTTATAAATCTGAAAGAAACATGAAGTGTTTTGAAATCCCTTGGATGCTTGAAAAGTATCAGTGCCAGGAATAAATGCTATGGGTATACAAGCTTTCCTCCCCAAAGATATTACAGATTTTTTTAAAATTTGAAGTGGGAAGAAGGGGGGAAGAAATGTGGTGAAATTTTAGTGATTAAAAAAATACAAAATGATACATGAAATGCTTCTGGAGAAGATGGGAATGGCAAAATGTCAGAGTGAATGGGAGCACTGATATCATGGTATTCCTGGATTATGGTAGGGCTGAACTAACAATGCTAAAATAAAAATTGTTAGTAATCTGGAAATATTTTTAAAAAATTATGCGTTGTCTGTAACACAGTGGATTGCCAAAGGTAACCAACTGGTTAACTAATATCCTACAGGGAAGTAAATTTTACTTGCTCTGGTCCACATGTGGCTCCAAATCTACAGATTATGGTTGACTATGAAAAATCTTAGCAAGCAAACACCTTCAGGAGCAACTTTTTTAAAACAAAGGGTAGTTATCTATGTGGAATCAGCTACCAGAGAAGTGGTTGAAGCTGATACAACAACAGCTTTTGAAAGACAGGCACATTTTTTGGAAAGGTTTAGAAGATTACGGTCAAATGTTGGCAAATGAGACTATCTTGGACATCACGAACAAGTCAGACTGAAGGGCTTCTTTCCATATTGCAGAACTATGACTCTATCATTTTGTTGAAGGGCCAGTTGTTGAGATACTCTGTAGCACAAAAGACCACAGATGCCAAACACTAACAGTTGTGTAACACTAACAGTACTTAGAATCTCAACAAATATTCTTTTGCATGCTGCAGTGGGGGATGAGGTTGTTAGTTCAGGATCTTGTAGGTCATATAAGTTCACGTGGGGTGGGGTTTGTGATTGGCCATCCAAGGCTGTAGGTTGTGGATGTGGAAATAATTGTGCTGAAGGCCCAAGAAAGGGTGATTCAAAAAAAAGATTTGCCGGTTTCAGTAGTTATTTCTTAATGCATGCCTATCGAAGGTGAGTTTCAAGTGCAGTCCTTGATGATTTGGGAAATGATCAGCCAAGTTCCTAAAGCATTGCAGGAGTGGATATGATCCAAACTTTAAGAAATGGCATTGAGGTTGATAATTATTCCAATGGGGATGTACTGTGCATATTTCAGATGCTGATTCCATTCAGTGTTGATCCATGAAGGATCACAAGTGAAAAGGTGGATTTTGTGCAACCTGGAGTCAATACGTGATTTTTATTTACTCTTGAATTTATTATTGAATTATTGACCAGGCAATCAATAGAATTGATATACAGAGAGATGTTAGGGTCCAAAATTTGGCACATGATTTAATACAGTGGTAAAGAACACTCATAGCATACTTACCCTTATTTGTGAAGTCACTGAGTTTAGTTTTGTTCCAGCTTTATAAACTTTTGGTTGGGTTTCATCTGAAGTTTGGTTGCTCCATTATAGGAAAGATGTGAAGGCTATGGAGAGTGTGCAGAAGAACTTTATTCAAATGCTGCTTGGACTAGTGGGTATATGCTAGAAAGAAGGTTGGATGAACAAGGGGTACACACACAAAAAGCTGGAGGAATTCAGTAAGTGAGGCAGCATCTATGGAAAAGAACAAAGAGTCATGCCTCAGGCTGAGACCCTTTGTCAAGACCCTTCATTGTCCTGATGAATGGCCTTGGCCTGAAACGTTGACTCTTTATTCCATTCCATAGATGCTGCCTGATCTGCAAAGTTCCAATAGCATTTTGTGTGTGTTGCTCTGAATTTCCAGAATCTGCAGAATATCTTGTGTTTACAAGATAGATTCGTTTTCTCTGCTGTGGTGGGGGCTGAGAGAAGACCTGATAGAAGTTTATAAAGTTATGAGAGGCATAGAGTAGACAGCAAAATGTTTAAAGCAAGCGGGCCTGCATTTAAAGTGAGAGCTCAAAGGAGATGTGCAAGACCAATCTTTTCAAACAGAAAGTGGTGGGTGCCTGGAGTGTGCTGCCAGAAGTGCCAGTGGGGGCAGTTAAAATAGAAGCTTCTCAGGGTACATCCACACTACGCCGGATAATTTTGAAAACAAAGCTTTTTCTCTTCGTTTTGCCCTCCCGTCCACACTGAGCCGGCGTTTTCAGTCCCCGCAAACGGAGATTTTCGAAAACACTCTCCAGAGTGAATAAATCTGAAAACGCTTAATATCCGGCGTAGTGTGTACGGGGTAACTGGAGAGATTTTAAAACGTTGTCATAAGGACACCACAACAACAATGCTTTTTTCTGCTTCTGCTTAGTACTGCGCAAGCTGTAATAACACGCAGTTGGTGTGAACGGCGTGAGAGTTAAATTGTAAAGTGAGCTTTTTTGACTATTTAAGAACGCTGTCATGACGTGCCAGAACAGATGTTTGTTGTTTGTCTTGAATGCCACCACCTAACAATCTCAGAACAGACGGCAACGAGACTGAAGCCAGAGGAGTTATGTACTCACCAAATACTTTGACCCATAGCTTACTGAATAAATAAGTATACTCACTTCGCCCTGTTTTCTGTCCTTGCTTGTATGAAGGTGGTTTACCTATTTATGCAAGTACTTCTCTGACAATAGATGTGTAACAGCCTAATGTAACATTGTATGGAAATACAAGATAACACTGATGCAGACGTTTTATACATTTAACAAGGTGCTTTATTAATGCAACAGAGTTAGTCAGTTTTTCAATGTTCGTCGTCAGCTGGGTCATATTGCCCGTGAACTCCCTGTCGGTTGCCTCATACACTTCAGTATTTGTTTTTTTTAAGTTTTAAGTCCTCCTGCGCGAGAGCCAAGAGCAATTCCTTTAAAGTTTTTCTGCTCTGTAACTGGACAAACGCGCACTAAGTATACCGTTCCTTCTTAGCTTGTTTTCTGCATGTCCTGCGCATGCCCAGTAGGAGGAGATTTGCCCAAATATCCGCCTAATGTGGACAGAGATATTTTGAAAAACGCTTAGTGTGGACGCCTGTCGTTTTCACCTGAAACCGGCGTTTTCAAAATTATCCGGCGTAGTGTGGACGTAGCCTCAGGGGCTCTTAAATAGGTTATTGAATATGCAGAGATTGGAGTGATATGGACCATGTGCAGGAAGAAAGGATTAAATGCCATTAGCTCATTTAGATTGTCACAACATCGTATGCTGAAGGGCTGTTGCTGTGCTGTATTGTTCTACGTTTTATTGAAGCTGAATCACATGGACGTATAAATAAATTGCATCATATAATCCAGTTTCTGACCTCAGTGGGCAATTTGAAGGAAATGGAAGGTATCTTTGAGGAAGGAAGAGGGGTTAGTTGAAAGGACAGGATGGAGAATTTTTAAATGAGAAATGTAGATCCCTTATTTGTGGAAGACTGGTGAGAAAGGAAATTGTGACACATGCTTGCCATTGCTTGTTGTAATGTGATCAATGTTTTCTAAAAGCTTAACAATATGTATAAGGAAAAATTGAATTCTGTACTACAAATTTGCCTTGATCATCTTTGGAGCTATTAAAGGTTCATTAGTGGATTAGCATTTGACAGAAAATGGCATGTATTCTATACATAATGGATGTATTTAGCAAAGTAGTCAACTCACTTCTGTTTGGGATTTCCAGCATTAGCAAAGCCCAAATTGCAAGCAACTAATATTGTGTGCATGTAGAGTCGTGGTACTGAATTACTATTCTACAGACCTATATGTGTAATCAGGAAATGTACAGTATACCAAATCTATTACTTCTGTCTGATTTATTCATGCTCTTTATGGAAGGAAATCTGCTACACTTATATGGTCTATCCTGTATTGACTTTAGACCCATGCAATGTGACTTGACTTTGAACAGACCTCTGTTCAATTATTAGGGTGAGCAATAAATGCTGACAATTTGAGCAACACAATAAGCCCATGAATGGACTTTTTAAAAATGTCCTTGGAAGAAGTAAATGAAAATATTGCCCTGCTTAGAAGTTACATTTGGGATACTGGATTGTGGGGTGAGATAAAGTCAGTGTTGTCTTCTGAAGTGTTTTGTAAAAGCCAGAACAAGAAAGACATCTATGTGTATCTGAATAATTGATACTCCTGTACACGGTTACTAGTTCAGTCCATAAACTAGTTAATGATTAATAGACCAAGCTTCAGAGCAATAGGATGTGGAGTGGTACCTGCAGTAGCAAATAATGTATCAGAACAAACATATCTCACGAAAGGTGAAGGACTAGAAGGGCCGAGGTGGCCTGTTTCCGTGCTGTAATTGTTATATTGTTATATGCACCAAATGCCGGAGAAACTCAGCAGGCCAGGCAGCATCTATGGGAAAGAGTAAGCAGCCAATGTTTCAGCCGAGACCCTTCATCAGGACATGTGTACTCTTTTCCATAGATGCTGCCTGGCCTGCTAAGTTGCTCCAGCATTTTGTGTGTGTTACCTTGATTTCCAGCATCTTCAGATTTTCTCTTGTTTGTGATTCCCTTCCCTCTGAAGAAGGACCATGAACTGAGGCTGAAGAGACTGCTTTTACTCATGCCCTTGTGCAGCTACTTGGGAGGTGCAGTGCACAGAATGTGCTTCCCATTCTTTTAACCATATTTTATTTTCCAAGTTACCTGAACGCGCCTAAAATATGAAGAGAACAAGGATGGAGGTGGGGTGCTAGTGAAGAACCTAAATCTGTCTGTTGTAAATTGAGATCTTGTAACACAATCTGAGTGTACCGTTCAAACCATGAATACAGATCAAGTAAAGCTGCCACGAGAATAATGGCACCTATTAGTGGGGCAGCTCCCATAGACTGGATGTTACGGTGAGATAAGACTGTGTCTACGAGCTGGGTTTGAACTCATTCCAGTAACAAGTCCACAGGAAGTGGCAGGAGTGAATTTGTGCTCTCTGTAAGTAAGAATTGATTGCAGTTAGGCATCAGTTGGCACATGTTTAATCCAAGAGTATTAATTGAGACAATCGGAAACATCACACACCAGAACAGCGAAGACTTCTGAGTTGAGGGACATTAAATGTTGGTTCAGAATAAAGGCAACATTTGAAACAAAAGATGATTTACATTTAGAAAACACCTTTCACAACCTCAGATTATACTAATATGATTGCCTACTAATGAAGGATGATGTAACTTTACCTGTTTTAATACAAAAAAGAACATTTTGGTTGTCAGCAAGCAATCAGAGATAACAACCAGTTTGTCTGTTTTTAGATTAGATTCAACTTTATTGTCATTGTGCCGTGCAGATACAAAGCCAATGAAGTGCAATTAGCATCTAACCAGAAGTGCAAAAGAATAGTATTATTTACAAAATAACTGCGAATACAAAGTAAGTGCTATAGCACACAAATATAAAAGTACTGAGACAGAACAATATGGGTGCAATGCTGCTTAGCGCTGTGATACACATAGAGACTGATTTATACTTGTGTGTCAAATCGACGCCGTAGGAACCCTACGCAGAGCCTACACGGATCCCTATGCCGTAGCCTGACGCGCACCTGTCCCAAAATGTAACTACGTGTCGCGGCAATGCAGACTGTAACAACTGTGATTGGTCTGCTTGATAGCATCGCATTTCCTCCTACACTGCAATAGCTTCCCATTGGGCGACTGAAGCGCAGGGAAGGAACTCTGGCTGCAATGCTTTCCATAAAACTTGACAGACCTCTGAAATTATGGAGGACACAATTCACTTTTACGAAAAAAGACGCTCACTTTAAACATGTTTACTCCGAAAAAGACTACCATGACCATGAAGCCTTGCATGGGCAGGTGTGTGCGCATGCGCGACATGCCTGAATTGCAGCGTGACGCAGACACACCAACACACAAGTATAAATGCTCACAACGGCATTGCCCACTTGCGTAGGCTACGGCGCAAGCTTGACGCACAAGTATAAATCAACCTTGAAAATTGCTGGTGAACGCAGCAGGCCAGGCAGCATCTATCGGAAGAGGTACAGTCAATGTTTTGGGCCAAGATCCTTCATCCCGAAACGTCGGCTGTACCTCTTCCTATAGATACTGCCTGACCTGCTGCATTCACCAGCAATTTTTATGTGTGTTGCTTGAAATTCCAGCATCTGCAGATTTCCTTGTGTTAGTGCTGTGATGTAAGGTTCATCAGGGTCACAGCCTCAGGGAAGAAGCTCTTCCTGAGCCTGCTGGTGTGGGAACGGAGGCTCCTGTAGCGCCTACTGGATAGGAGGAGAGTAAAAATTTCATGGTTAGGGTGAGATGCATCCTTGATAATGCTTTTCGTCCTACCCAGGCAGCGTTTATGGTAGATGTTCTTAATGATGGGCAATTGGGTGTCGATAATCCACTGGGCAGTTTTCACCCCCCGCTGGAGTACTTTGCGGTCCGATACGAGACAATTGCCATACTACACTGAGGTGCAGTTGGTGAGTATGCTGTCAATGGTACAGTGGTAAAAATACGTCAGTATCCTGGGACAGAGGTGAGCTTTCCTGATGCTCCACAGGAAATAAAGCCACTTTGCGCCATCCTGAACTCACGATGGAGGAGTTCAGGGACCAGGTGAGATCATCGGAAATATGGACACCAAGGAACTTGAAGCTTGATATCCACTCCACTATGGCTCCATTGATGTAGATGGGGACGTGAGTGTGGCTCCTAGCATGCCTGAAGTCCACAATGATCACGTTGGTCTTCTGGGTGTTAAGGACCAGGTTGTTATCGGCACACCAAGCGTCCAGGTGCTGGACCTCGCCCCTGTAGGCCATCTCGTCATCCCCTCTGATCAGGCCAACCACCGTGGTGTCGTCTGCGAACTTGATTATGGAGTTAGAACCATGTACAGGAACGCAGTCATAGGTGAAAAGGGAGTACAAAAGAGGGCTCAGCACACAGCCTTGAGGCACGCTGGTATTCGGGGTGAGGGTGGAGGAGGAGAGGTTGTCTAATTTAACAGATTGAGGTCTGTTCGTCAGAAAGTCCAAGGTCCAATTGCAGAGGGATGAACTGATACCAAGCTTGCAAAGTTTGGCGATCAGCTTGGAGGGGATCACAGTATTGAATGCCAAAGTAAAATCAATGAACAGCATTCTGACGTAAGAGTTGGGGCTGTCCAGGTGGGTCAGGGCAGAATGAAGTACCGTGGAGATGGTGTCTTCTGTAGATCTGTTGGTGCAATAGGCAAATTGATGGGAGTCCAGGGTAGTGGGCAGACAGGATTTCAGATGTGATAGAACCAGTCTGTCAAAGCGCTTTGCAATGATGGAGGTGAGTGCAACTGGGCGGAAGTCTACTGACGTTGGTCAAGGTATAGTTTTAAACTGTTAAAATTGGGAGGTCATCTGTGCTCTCTTTCAAATTATGCACTAGAATTGTATTGAACATCACTACTAGAGCACCATGATAGAGTTGCGGTTAGTATAACGCCTTTTCAGCGCCTGCTATAAAATCAGGGTTCAATTGCCGTCACTGTCTGTAAGTAGTTTGTATGTTCTCCTTATGACCACATGGAAAGCTAATCTCAGTTCATGATTCTTTTAAAGCATGACACTTCTGGCAGATTTTGCATTTGGCGATTTTGTCAACTGAGCAGTAGCTGACACTGCTGTAGGTTTAGGCAAATTTCAAGATGTAGGGTGAGGAAATTTTTCAAATTACAAAGCACTAATACTTCCTGTGGCCATGAAAAATTACCTTGCCAAAGCAAGAGGCAGACAGCTGTAGAAATGAATCATTGTGATCAGTGGACACTACACACTTGTTTACAGTCTACACAGAGCTGAATACCAGACTCTCCTGTTTTAAACAAAGAGGAGCTAAAAGGACACAAGAGAATTGAATGGTAGCAATTAGCAGCTTGTAAAGGTGGATATGGATGATTGACGAGAAGAATTAGATACAAGGTGTACTTGAAATGGCAATAGTGTGAAATAATAATCTGAAATAAAAGCAGAGAATACTGTACTGGACAAATTAGCAGGTCAAACAGCATCTATCGTGCACTGTTTCAGTCTGGCTTGCCCACAGAAGTAAACAAGTGACCAGTGGTGTGCCTCAGGGATCTGTTCTGGGACCCTTACTCTTCGTGATTTTTATAAATGATCTGAATGAGGAAGTGGGGGGATGGGTTAGTAAATTTGCTGATGACACAAAGGTTGGAGGTGTTGTGGATAGTGTGGAGGGCTGTCAGAGGTTACAGTGGGACATTGATAAGATGCAAAACTGGGCTGAGAACTGGCAGATGGAGTTCACCCAGATAAGTGTGAAGTGATTCATTTTGGTAGGTCAAATATAATGGCAGAATATAGTATTAATGGTAAGACTTTTGGCAGTGTGGAGGATCAGAGGGATCTTGGAGTCCGAGTCCATAGGACGCTCAAGGCAGCTACACTGGTTGACTCTGTGGTTAAGAAGGCATACGGTGTATTGGCCTTCATCAATCGTGGGATTGAGTTTAGGAGCCGAGAGGTAATGCTGCAGCTATATAGGACCCTGGTCAGACCCCACTGTGGATGTGGAAACCATAGAAAGGGTGCAGAGGAGATTTACAAGGATGTTGCCTGGATTGGGGAGTATGCCTTATGAAAACAGGTTAAGTGAACTCGGCCTTTTCTCCTTGGAGAGACGGAGGATGAGAGGTGACCTGATAGAGGTGTATAAGATGTTGAGAGGCATTGATCGTGTGGATAGTCAGAGGCTTTTTCCCAGGGCTGAAATGGTTGCCACAAGAGGACACAGGTTTAAGGTGCTGGGAAGTAGGTACAGAGGAAATGTCAGGGGTAAGTTTTTTACGCAGAGAGTGGTGAGTGTGTGGAATGGCTGCCAGCAACAGTGGTGGAGGTGGATACAATAGGGTCTTTTAAGAGGCTTTTGGATAGGTACATGGAGCTTAGAAAAATAAGAGGGCTATGGCTAAACCTAGTAATTTCTAAGGTAGGGACATGTTCGGCACAACTTTGTGGGCTGAAGGCCCTGTATTGTGCTGTAAGCTTTCTATGTTTCTATGTCTGAAGACCCTTCATCAGAACTGAAATGTGAAAAAAGACAAATTACATTCAAGGTGTTAAGATTTAAACAGTCTTTGAGTCTGATTTTGTCATTGTATCATAATTCGAGCTAGATCCAAGTAAGCCTAAAAATATAGGTTCTCAACCTTCAGGCATGCTAATAATTTTCTCTGCACTGCATTATAAAGTGATGTAAAATAGAGCAGATCTACAATTACTACAGAGAAAGGAACTTTGATGGAATAACCATGCAATGGAAATAGTAGTGTTCTGTAGAGCAGAACCATTTCTTTTGATGCTGTCTTTGGCAACAGTACTTTTCTCATGTTTGGCTACTTCAAGATGGTCCATTGTCTGAAGATGGGATTCTGCTCTCATTGAAGAGAATTTTTAGGTTTTAAAAGTAGACGTTATAACAAAAAACTCTCATAATCTGACCTGCAAAGGTAGTCTCAACACAATAGAATCTGCAGGGCAAAGCTTTCCACTTTTGTCTTAGTTGAGTTGTTGAGGAGGTTGGGTGGTGAGAGATGGTGAAATATTGAAGTGGTGGGGAATGGAGAAGAAAATATTTTCTGAAATGCTGCTCCTGCATAAAACTTTTGGAGGAATTACATATTTATATTTTGCTAAGGTGAAACAAAGAAACTTCCATGGAACCTATAATAAAACAGCATCCCAACTCCACCGCACAGCTCAGGAACTACCTGCTGTTTTACTTCTTTGTCAACATGCATCCAGTCAAGGGACAAGAGAATCACATCATTTATAATCTTTTTCATCGCTTTCTGTAACTTTGGAAAGGAAAAGTTAGAGGGATAAGGGCCAAACACAGGCAAATAGTACTAACCTAGTAGGGAATCTTTGTCAGCAAAGATAAGTTGGATCCAAGGGTCTGTTTCCATGTTGTATAACTCTATGACTCTATCATTGCATGACCATATCAGTAAAGAAGTCAATGTGTTATGGGAGGATTTCTTCAAATTGCCCATCTCAATAATATTTTTCTTGTAAGAATATTTTCTCTCAATATGAATACTCTCACATACAGTATCTGTGCCTCAGCTGCAGCATGTCTTCATTGTGACAGGATTTTGCTTGGTTGCTAATTTAACCTGTCATTGGTTACCCTAGCTAGTGTGTGGGGTCTACACATTATAGAAGTGCAAAAGTTGCAGTGGACTCCCTGTCACCAGGCTACCTGAATACAGACTACCTGATTGACCCTGGTTCAATACAGAGTGCAGGAGGGCATGCCAGAAGCAGCATCAAACATATCTGAGAATAAAAAATCAACCTAGTGAAGTTACAAGACAGGCCAATCTGCAGGCCAGACAACATACAGTAAATAGTAAGTAATTGACAGAGATAAGTGATCCCACAATCAGTGGATCAGATCCCAGCTCTGCATTCCTCTTACATGCTGTCATGAATGATGGTGGACAATTAACTTGCTGGAGGAGGGGGCTCCTCACATATCCCACATTGGAGCTCAGCTTATCAGTGCAAAGGGGAAAGCTGATATATTTGCTAAACCCTTCAGCGAGAAGTGCCATTTGGATCATCCATTTCAGCCTCCTCCGGTGTGGCCCTCAGCATGACAGGTATCAGCTTTCAGCCAATTTGATTCTCGCTCTCTGATATTAAGAACCACCTTAGGTCCTAAAGGCATTGCATACAGCAAAGGGCCCCAAGAGCATTCATGCGATAGTACTGAAAATTTTTGTTCCAGAACATGCTGCACCCTTGTCAAAGCTGTTCCCGTACAGTTGTAACTCTGGCATCTACCTGACAATGTAGAAATTAGTCTATGTATGGTCTGGCCACTAGAAAGTACACAAATCCAACCCAGCCAGTTGACACCCCATGAGTCTACTCTTGGTCATCAACAAAGCAGTGGAAGGAATAATTGACAGTGTAACCAAGGTTATTCAGCTCTTGACTTCATTACAGCCCTAGTCCAAATATGGACAAAAGAGCTGAGTTCCAGAGATGAATTTAGAGTTATCACTACCATTCACATCAAAGAAACATTTAACTGAGTATCACAATCACAAAAGTGAAATAAGCGTAAGCTGCAATAGGGATTATTGGCAACTGAATACTGATCCTCCAATAAGAAACAAGCAGTTCTGACTAAGGTATAGCCAGAATGTGTTGACAAAGTGAATAGGAAGAGCTACAGAGAAAAGGGAATAGACAATGTCAGGGAGCCCTGGCTAAGCTGGAGGCAATGCAACTCAGGAGGAAAACCCTTCACTGTTTGGAACCATATCTGGCACAAGGGAAGATGGTTGTGGTGGTTACAGGTTAATCATCCCAACCACAGGACAGCTCCAAGGGTTCCTCAGGGTAATATCATAGGCCCAGCCATGTTCAATTATTTCATCAATGACCGTATTTCAATTGTAAGCTCAGGTGTAGTGACGTTAGTTGATAATTGAATAACTTTCACCAGCATTCATGACTCTTCAGACAGTGAAGCAGTCCACAACCAAATGCAGCGAGACCTTAATCATATCCAGGCTTGGACTGATAGATGGCATGCACCATTCACAGCACAAAAGTGCTGGGCTGTGGCAATATCCAAAAAGGGAAAACCCAGCTTCATCACCTGACACTCAATAGCATTACCGTCACTGAATTATTCACGATCCTGTAGGCTACTGTTGAACAGAAAATGAACTGGATTAATTACAAATAAAAAGTGGCTATAAAAGTAGAGACTAGGAAGCCTGTCTGACCTCTTAACTCTCCAGGTACAGTACTGTGCAAAAGTCTTAGGCACATATATTGTATATAACTAAGATGAAGACTTTTCCAGAGTACTGTAGTAATTTTATGTATTGCACTGTACTGCTGCAAAAGAAAAACAAATTTCATGACAAATGTGAGTGATGATACACCTGATATGGGTCTGTATTGTGGACTGATAGTGGGAAGGTGGCAGGGAGAGGGGAATTATGGTTGGGAAAAAGGGAAGGGAGGGATGAGAGAGTGGGAAGCACCAGCCAGACATTCTGTAATGATCAATAAACCAAGTGTTTGGAATGAAGTGACCTTGCTTGTTGTCTCAAGGCTGGGTGTGTCTGCAGACGCACTATCCCTTGCCCCGGCACTCCTTCTCTGTCACCTGTCCCACACACCTTGCCATTCCCAACATCCTTTGCTCCCGCCAGTTTACTAACACAATCTTCACTCCATGTTGACAAATACAATACTGTGCTAAAATCTTAGGCACTCTGGCTATATATATGCCTAAGATATTTGCACAGAACTGTATATCCAACATACATTAGACTCAAAACAGGAGTGTAATGGAAGCTCTCCTCTTGCCTAGATAAAGACAGCTTCAGCAACACCCAAGAAATAGCAGTCTGATTGATAGGCATCCCATCAACAATGATTCACTGCCTCCACTGACGTAGTAGCGGCACTTTATACCATCTGCAGCATGCACTGCAGTAACTCACCAAGAATCCTTAGACTGCATCTTCCAAATTCATGACTTCTACCACCTAGAAACATTAGACTACCAGAAACAAGGGAACACCACGAACTAGAAGTTGTCCTCCAAGGCACACAAGAGGAATTATGTCACTGTTCCTTCACTATCACTGATTGAAGAATACAGCTCACCACCTCCTTCTCATGGGCAATTATGGATAAGCAATTAAACGCTGGCCAAATCCCTTGAATGAAAGAAACAAGACAGTGATTGCTGCCCATTATTGATGTGGAGAATCAATAGTAATTTCTCTCAACATTTTGGAAGACACTGCAAATAATATAGTTTATTGCCTAATCTTCTCTACACCACTTCAAGTGCTTGCCAAAGGATAAAACCTAGCGTCACGTAAGTGAAATGATGGACTTGCTGTGCTCCCAATTTCACCCATCTCTCCCAACTCCTCCCTGATTTGTCTGCTTCAATGAATTAGCAAGATGGGCAGTGAGTGGAGGGTAAATTCCACACGGAAGAGACTATGAATAGTTAGCCACTGAATTTGTCACTTTCAAATTGCACCAATTCTCATCTGATTGTCATGGATTGTGGAAACAAGCTGTGCTTAAGATGAGTTACTGAGCTTTCTGTGTCTCAACACTGACTACAGCCAGAGGTAGTACATTAACTGTAATGTGCCATGAGCATGCAGAACCTATGACACAAGAAACAGAATGAGTAGGTCAGTGAATAGAGTAGACTCAATAAAGATAATAACTGATTCAATATTGCCCTCAACATTCTTTTCCTGATCTCTTCCCAAACCACTTAACTCCCTTGTAATTCAAATATCTGTTAATCACTACCTTGAATATATTCAATTACTCCCTCTCTGAGAAACAATTCCAAAGGTCACAACCCTCTGAGAGAAGAAATACATCCCCATTTTCATTTTAAGTGTACAGCTACTTGTTCTGAATCTATGACCCTTAGAGTTAGTTATTCACATAAGGGAAAACATTATCTCGCCATCGAACCAATTAACCACATGCCTTCCCCTTAGAATACTCTAAGTTTCAATAAAATTGCCTTTTGTTCTTCTCTTCTCCAGTGAATTTGGGCTCAACCTGCCAGCTTTATCCACAAATCAGCTCCTTCATCCCAGAGATAAACTTTGTTTCTACGTTGCCTCCGATGAAAGCTCATTCTTCCTTAAATCTGGAGACCAAGACTGGATTCAATACTTCACATGCTGCTTGAAATAAAGGCCAGCGTTCCATTGCATTCCCCAATAAATATGCATACAGTACTGGCTTTTTGTGTTTCTTTTATTAGGAGTTTAAAGTCTCTTCTTACTGTAAAATATTGTGGTCTTAATTATTTTTTGTTTTCGTTCCAAAGTGGTAATCCTCAAAATTTTCCCATATTATACTCAATATAGTGGATACTGAGGTACTTAAAATCACCTACTATAATAACTGCTGTTTTGATACCTTTTCATGATTTGCCAGCATATCTGTTCCTCTTTCTCCTGTTGGCTATTTTGTAGACTGAAGTAAAACCCCATCAATTTATTTTCTTATTCAATGTATCATGCAACTTTAGTAAACCTATAACATATAAAATATTTGTTTATTATGCTATGACTCAAATTACTAACAACAGTAAATTTTAATTAATCTCTCCAGTGGTTAAATAAGAATCTAAAATAAAGCTAAAACATTTTAATGACTAACTCATACAAAAATAGCTTTTGTTGCAATCTCTGTTCTGGTTTCTCATTTGTATATGTGATACCCAGATACTCTATATTCTCTCCAGCAGTTGACGTACTTTGTTTGGATTTATTTGAAAGCTGACAGTTGGATTTAAAATAATTGGTTGTCATGCATTTAACCGAACAAATCAATGGTCTGTGTTTGATCAAAGTTAACTTGGCTTGTCCCCTCAAGACTAGAGTTTGAAAACTGGTTTGAAATGACCTTGCAATACATGTGTCAAAATAGCTTGCCACAGAAAGGTGAAATATAATTTAGTTAAACAACTGCTTTTGGATGTTGATTGTACTTAATGGGATGGCCCCAATTAAAACAGCAGAAAGATGCTATTATACCTGTGGGGTTTTTCTTTGTCACTGTAATAAGTGTGCTTTCAACCACAAACTAACTACCAATATCTGTGTACAACATTGCGATGCAGTCCACTTTTTAAATTATCTTACAGATTAGTGATACAGCAATGCACTTTGCATTAGTAATCCATTTACTCCTGGAGGGTTCAACCAGGGCCCACCTCAGAAGAGTGGAGCATATAGGTGCAGGAAAAGGCGATTTATATCTCTGGGCCAGCTCCGCCATTACCTCTGCTCTTCTTTGACTTTACTTTCATATTGGCACCCTTATTTAATTCAAATCATCTTTCAGTGTGAATACTCCAATTGTTCCAGCACACAAAACATTTTGAAGAGACATTGCTATTCCTTTTGCACATGCAATCTGTAAGATGAAAAATATTTGATATTCTCAAATGTTTAATTCTCTTCTACCAAATCTAACAGAGGCTTGGTCAGATTTCAAACTGCATTCATTTACATATTTTAAAGAATGGTTCTGCACAATCAAGTTCACATTAGAGGGTTTCGGTATCCCAGCAGTCATGTGAAAGTCATTGCTGATCTGGTTCCTGTTAATTACTGTGCATTAGTTATGATAGGAACCTTGCGGTCTGTGATCAATGAAATTGGGGGTGCATTTTAGTCTCCTTGCTCACTGAACCAGAAAGGGCACAAGTTTTGACAAAGACTTGTATGTCGTGCAGTAAGAAGATCTGGAACAGCAGAATCATTCGGTACTGGAACAGTTGTCAGTAGGGAAGAATCTTAAATTGTTAGAAGCCTGATCAGCTAATGGGTAATTGTGATAAACCATATATATATATGTTGTAACTGGGTTAACTGTCTGGACATGCCCCTCTGCTGACTGCCCCTGTGGCTCCTCCCACAGACCCCTGAATAAAGGCGATTTCGCCCTGCTCTTCCCCCTCAGACCAGGGGCAGACACTCAGCATGGAGGTCACGTTTTACTGTGAATAAAAGCCTTTCAGTATTTACCCAACTTCAGTATTTTGGAATTATTGAAGGAGCTTCAGTAATACATGACACCTAATTTTAATTCATTAACAGTAGATTGTCAATAGTGATGTCTTTAGGAATGTAGGTACAAATCAGGAAAATTAACCTCGTTTTCTTTTCTCATCTTTTCTGGCCATTTAGCACATTGATATTGTGCTGGTTCTGAGGAATTTTGTCAATCCCATTGCTTCCTTACTTCCCTGTTACCTATTCTCTGTCAATGAACTCCATCCTGATTCCTCCTTCACCCATCTTGGGGAGTTTATAATAGCCAATTAACCCACCATCCAGTATATGTTTGGGACGTGGAAGGAGACCTGAACACCCTTGGGAACCTATTTAGTCACCTGATAAACTTGCAAGTCTCACACACGTAAAACAGTGAATCTGGAATCTAGATCACTGGAGCTGTGAAGCAGCAGTGTCGCCTAAACTGGAATCATTGACCACCGAATAACAACCTCTGAAATAACTTAAAGTATGTGCAACTCATCTCCCAATTTCCACCAGATCAGGGAATCTCGATTTAATAGTTATTTTCCAAACGTACAGAATCGAATGAGAATCAGGTTTAATATCATCTGCACATGTCATGAAATTTGCAGCCGCAGTACATTGCAATACATGGTAATAAAACTATAAATTACAATAAGAGGTATGTATAAAAATAAATTAAATCAGGAGTGCAAAAAGAGGGGAAAATACTAAAGAAGAGCTCATGGGTTCATTGTACATTCAGCAGTCTGAGAGCAGAGGGAAGGAAGCTGGTCCTGGTCCAGCAGACGCCCGTTCACTGCTGTCAATACTGTGTGGTCGGGAATCTTTCGGAGGGTAAGCCTCAAAATCCCCGGCCTTGCCTGCTTTTGGCGACCGAGAAGGAGGTTGAATCATTCAGACAGAGATGGCTCTCAGTACTCGGTGTCAGAGAGCTGATCAGAGCTCGAAGTTTTCAGATGACTCAGAGTCATGATTGTGGTCGGCATGGCAGGGAGAGTTTTTCTTCCTTGTCTCGTCTGCATGAGATGTGGGACATTTGAGAAACTTTGAACTTTACTGTGCTCATGGACTTCTTCATCAAGTTATGGTATTGTTGCACTGTTTGTAACTATATGTTATAATTATGTGGTTTTGTCAGTTTTCTCAGTCTTAGTCTGTCCTGTGTTATGTGATATCACACCGGAGGAAATAATGTATCATTTCTTATGCATTACTAAATGACAATAAAAGAGGACTATGTGTCTTCATAATCTAAAAAAAATGTTGACAGTGTGTCTTCAGGCTCCTGTACCTCCTCCTTTGTGGTAACAATGAGAAAAGGGCATGCCTTGGGTGATTAATGATGGGTGCCAGCTTTTTGAGGCATCGCCATTTGAATTGTTAGGATTTGTTAAAGTTCAATGATTTCTCCATGTTCTGACACTTTAACTGTCAGAACATGAAGAAACAACCACAAACCACCACATCCCCCAATAATCCTATGATCTCAGTCTCTGAAGCTGTCGTGCGGGCTGCCTTCAGAAGGATGTATCCATGTAATGTATCCAGATCGAGTAGGTTACATGGCCACATACTAAAGACCTGTGCTGACCGGCAGCTAACTGGTGTGTGCACTGAGATCTTTAACCTCTCACTTTGGCAATGTGGGGTACCCACCTGCTTCAAGCACGCTTCAATTATACTGGTGCCCAAGAAGAGTGTGGTGACCTGCCTCAATGACTATTGCCCAGTTGCACTTATGTCCAGATGTTGGTGATGAAACATATCAGCGCCTGCCTGAGAGGCGACTTGGACCCATTCCAATTTGCCTTCTGGAGCAACATGTCCACAGCAGATACCATCTCTTTGGCTCTTCCCTCAATCCTAGTAAATCTGGACAGCATAGAAACATAGAAAATCTATAGCACAATACAGGCCCTTCGGCCCACAGAGTTGTGCCGAACATGTCCCTACCTTAGAAATTACTAGGCTTACCTATAGCCCTCTATTTTACTAAGCTCCATGTACCTATATAAAAGTCCCTTAAAAGACCTTATCGTATCCGCCTCCACCACCGTTGCCGGCAGCCCATTTCACGCAGTCTCCACTCTCTGAGTAAAAATCTTACCCTTGACATCTCCTCTGTACCTACTGCCAAGCACCTTAAACCTGTGTCCTCTTGTGGCAACCATTTCAGCCCTGGGAAAAAGCCTCTGACTATCCAAATGATCAAGGCCTCTCATCACCTTATACACCTCTATCAGGTCACCTCTCATCCTCCGTTGCTCCAAGGAGAAAAGGCCAAGTTCACTCAACCTATTCTCATAAGGCATACTCCCCAATCCAGGCAACATCCTTGTAAATCTCCCCTGCACCCTTTCTATGGCTTCCACATTCTTCCTGTAGCGAGGCGATCAGAACTGAGCACAGTACTCCCAATTGTGTTCTGACCAGTGTCCTATACAGCTGCAACATTACCTCTCAGCTCCTAAATTTAATTCCACTATTGATGAAGGCCAATACACCATATGCCTTCTTAACCACAGAGTCAACCTGCGCAGCTGCTTTGAGTGTCCTATGGACTCGGACCCCAAGATCCCTCTGATCCTCCACACTGCCAAAGACCCATACACCTGGATGCTCTTCATCTACTACAGCTCAGCATTCAATAGTATCATCCCCACAAAACCAATCAATATGCTCCAAGACCTTGGCCTCAATACCCCCTTGTGCAACTGAAGCATGGATTTGTAGTCCTCAGATAGTTCAGATTGGCAGCAACATCTCCTTCATGAACTCCATCACCACAAGGCTGTGTCTTAGCCCCCTGCTGTACTCACTTTACTATGACTGTGTGGCTAAGCACAGCTCCAATGTCATATTCAAGTTTGCTAATGATACCACTGTTGTGGGCCAAATCAAAGGTGGTGATGAAACACCATGTAGGAGGGAGATTGAAAATTTGGCTGAATGATGTTGTAACAACTTCTCACTCAATGTTAGCGAGACCAAAGAACTGATTATAAACCTCAGAAGAGGGAAACCAGAGGTCCTCATTGGAGGATTAGAAGTGAAGAGGGTTAGCACCTTTAAATTTCTGGGTGTTTCTATTTCAGAGGACCTGTTCTGAACCTAGCACATAAGTGCAATTGCGAAGGAAGCACAACAGTGCCTCTATATCTTTAGGAGTCTGTGGAGATTCAGCATGACATCTAAAACTCTGATATACTTCTATAGATGTGTAGTGGAGACTGGCTGCAGCATGGCCTGGTATGGAAACACCAATGCCTTTGAACAGAAAATCCTACAAAAGGTAGTGGATTTGTCCCAGTGCATCACTGGTAAAGCTCGCCCAACCATTAAGCACATCGACATAAAACACTGTCATAGGAAAGCAGCATCCATTATCAGAGGTCCCCACCACCCAGGTCATGCTGTCTTCTCACTGCTGCCATCAGGTAGAAGATACAAGAGCTTCAGTACTCGCACAACCAATTCAAAAGCGGTTACTACCCCTCAGCCATCAGGTTCTTGAATAAAGGGGGAAAACTACACTCACTTGCCCCATTGTTGAAATATTCCTACAACCAATAATCTCACTTTAAGAATTCTTTATCTCGTTATCTCATGTTTTCATTATTTATTGCTATATATTTATATTTGCACTTTCACAGTTTTTGTCTTCTGTACTCTGGTTGATCTTTCATTGATCCTGTTATAGTTAATATTCTATGGATTTGCAGAGTATTCTCACAAGAAATTGAATCTCAGTGTTGTATATGGTGACATATGCACTTTGATAATAAAATGTACTTGAAATTTAAACTTTGAACTTTGAAAACTATGATGAAATACTGTTATTTTTGTGCTACAGCATTTTTAGGAAATGCAACTGCTAATGTTTTAAATAATTTTGAGCTGTGATTTTTTACTATCACATTTATATAGGTGAAACATTAATGGAAATAGGTAGTATATTTGAATTGATGACAATTGTAAAACTGAAGATATTACAAATTAAAAATAAAAACAAAAACATACTGAAAAAACTCAGCAGATCAGACAACATCCATGGAGAAAGAAAATGAATTATTCTCAAAGACACTTCATCAGAATATTTGAACTAGGAACTTAAATTTTCTATTCAAATAAATTTGAGCTGTTTGGAGAAGCAGAAGCCAATTGTATAGGCAAGGAAAATATAGTTTTATTTATATATTCACATTATCATTGGAGAACCATATGGATTGAATTTTCACCAAAACATTAAGAAGGCATAATGGCAGGTGATCCCATGTGGCAGATTAAAAGATTTAAGGATATCAATGATTTTACCATGATGTAATTGATGTCTTTGTTGACCAGGTTGAAACTGATTGATTAAACCTAGTTGAAGTACAGTATATTACCTCCCAGACTTAATTTTCTTTTTAGAGTTCAGAGTGCTACTTGAACGTTCAATTAATCACTTGCAGATGCATTAAGATTTTGCCTTTGGATGTTGTTGCTAGGGATTTCAAAATAATGGTATTTGGCAGTGAATAATGTTTGGGCGAAGTGGATGCGTGGTCTAGGGAGGTAAATAAATCTGCAGAGAAGGATCAATATTTCCTTACAGTTTGTACAGGAGCACCCTTACCCTAACTTACTTGGTTTGGCATAGAGGTCACAAAGGCTTCCTCACACAGGTTTGGGGTCAGAAGGTGAGTCAGTCCCATGTCATAATTAAGCAAGTTGCATTTCTCAACAAGGATATAAACAACTTCACTCTGGTGAACTTGGCTTAACAGTTTGAGATTACAGTCTGCAAGAATTAAAACACCACAAGAAAATCAATTGTGGTTTGAATATTAGTAATTTTTTGTGGTTATACATGGATTTACTTTTGCAAGCAGTTATTAAAATATACATGCATATTCAGTTTACTATTTTCATTACCACTGGAGGCAAGAAATTATTGAATTATTTGCAAATCATAATTACTAAAGTAAGTATTTTGTTTCTCTAAACTGAGGTAATTTATACATCTTTTGTTTCTTTTGTTTTATCTAACTGGTACTGTTAACACAGCATTCCTTTATGTATTTTAGTTTACTTGTTGATCACCTCATCATTTGGGTGAACATTGGCATTTGGTCGCATACCTAGTCCAGTCTAATGAGATTTCTTTGTGAGAAATGCATGAAATCTTGCCCCATGAGACAGGATATCCCCAAAGTTTTCATGAAAGAAAAATAGGGAAAAAAAACAAGAATTCATAAGCAATAATGTCAAACTTAAGGTACACAAGTATGCCTAACAAAAATAGAGAAATTAGAGTTTTGAGGTTTTGTGGATAAATGATTTTGTCAAGAGCATGCGTCTTCCATTGTCAATTCAATGACAGGTGTGATAGGGTTGGAAGAGTAAATTAAAACTCAAACTCTCTTCACTGTTGCTTGAAATGATAGCTCTGAATTATATAATTCTGTTGATTTGACCAATGGTCTATTCTGAGCATAAACTTGAATACAAATTGTTGCATTAAAGTATGATATTGAATGTGTGTTGTGGCGTGCATGAAATCACTGGAGAGACAGAGTCACTGGTAGATACGAAGTAGCTTCTTTATTTGACACAACAAGGTACAGCAGGCATCATACGGATGGAGACGCTTTTGGTAGAAAGGTCTGCTAGCCCAATGTGGGCTCAATATTTATATGCTAAACACAAAGGGCAGTGGCTATTTAAAAAGTTATGGACAATGCATAGACAATGTTTCCTTTTGAAGCTACATACAAAATATCACACCTCCTAACTTCATCCTTTCCTTTCGATGCCAACATGTCTGGGTTGGTGTCCACAGCCTTTAGGAATGCAAGTTAAATCGACAATACATTTATTTGGCATTTTACGTGCTAACATAGAAGTCAATTCCTATCTATGAAGTATAGATAATGCTGTCTTCGAAACTACCTGTAAACTTCATCCCAGAGGCGTCAGCAGCGTTTGGTATTCACAGCTTTTAGGAAATGCATTGTTACAAATGAACTCAATCCACAGTACTTTGTCAAACAGGAGACTGGTGGCCAAGCCATTTAAGTGTAAATGAATCATCTACCCAAAAACTCACTCTAACGATGTGCTTATTCTTACCGATATGGAATGAGATGCTGCACTTGCATTAATAATGAACAAATCATTATATTTATGTTTAAATGTAAACCTAAAGCACTTATAGTAAGTTATAGTATAAAATTAATTACACCCCCTCATACTATTGACTTGTGCTTAAGAAAGAGATAATTATTTAAATTTTACTTAGTTTGTAGAATGATGTAATATTTCTATAAATTGCTTTCAATTATTGAATATAGTAAATCAGTTTCATATATAGCACATTCAACAGTCAATATACACTTAGTGACCACATTATTAGGTACCTCCTCCACCTAATAAAATGGCCACTGAGTGTATGTTCATGGTCTTCTGTTGCTGTAGCCTATCCACTTCAAAGTTTGACATGCTGTTCATTCAGAAATGCTCTTCTATGCAGTATTGTTGTATCATGTGGTTCTTTGAGTTACTGTCACCTTCCCCTTAGCTTGAACTAATCTGCTCATTCTCATCTGATATCTCTCATTAACATGGTACTTTCTCCCACAGAGCTACCACTCAATGATCTTTGTTTTCTTGCACCATTCTCTTTAAACTCTGGAGACTACTGTGCATGAAAATCCCAGGAGGTCAGCAGTTTCTGAGATACTCAAACCGCCCTGTCTGGCATCAACAATCATTCCACAGTCAAAGTCACTTATATCACATTTCTTCCCTATTGTAGTGTTTGGTCTGAACAACTACTGAATCTGTTGACCATGTCTGAATGCTTTTGTATATTGAGCTGCTCCCACATAACTAGTTAATTTGATATTTGCGTTTACGAGCATGAGTAGAGGTGTACCTAAAAAAGTGCTAACTGAGTGTCCAAATGCCATCTTATTCAGTCATTTCCAAATCCTTTGATTCGATTTCTTTTGCAAAATGATGCATAGAACATTTGATCTTTGTTGTTAACTGCTTGATCTGGAATTTTAAATGGCAAAGACTTGATTTAGAACATGGTAATTCCTAGTTTCATAACACTACCCTGATCATTTTGCTACTCAGTACTTCAGAGTAATATACTGTAAATGAGCTTTTTTTTATAATTTTGTGTGTGAGTAATAACAGAAGTAATACAAGAAATATATATATATACTGAACTTGAATCACAAATAAGAGAAAATCTTCAGATGCTGAAAATCAAAGTAACGCACACAAAATGCTGGAGGAACTCAGCAGGCCAGGCAGCATTTATGGAAAAGAATAAACACTCAACACTAGAAAGGTCTTGGCCTGAAACTTTGACTGTTTACTCTTTTCCATGGATTCTGCCTAGCCTGCTGAGTTACTCCAGCATTTTATGTGTATTAAATATACTATGAACTTATCTAGATTTGAATAGAAATCAAGCCAATTCAGTACTGCCTTTTCTCAGCAAGTGGAATCACAAATAAAGACTTTAAAACAATGGGCCATGGAATGATAGAATAGGAATCTGCAGCCATGCTTCCCAATGTGATGAAACCGTGACATCATCAGATCCATTTCTCAAGAAACACTTTGAAGCTCCTTTCTCAAACAATTTCAGATATAATCTATATATTCAACAGTTCATTCAACTCTCAGCATCAAAGGATAAAGAATAGGAAGCTGACATTCAAAGTATAAACAAATAGATTTATTAAATTCAGAGATGAGTTTCTTTGTATTTCATTCACAAAGCCCATCTCTAAATTCACAAAATAAATTTTTACCCAGCTTTTTGAACCACAGTGGTCCCTGTTGTGTACTAAAGGTTTTTAAGTGATGCTTCAGTATATTTTTTAAATGATATATCCTGGAATGCTGTAACTGTTGGTATTTTACCATATTGGGAGAAATTTGCCTTTGTTCATAGTTGTTGACACAATAGCATATTTTCTAAAATTGAATGAAACAAAATATGTTTCTTTGATTTCTGAAGTAACACCACAGAATTACAGAGGAGATAACATCAGTTTTGAGAAGCTAGTGGATGATGTTATCAGGAAAAAACAGAATTGCTTTATACATGAGAAGCTATGTTTGACAAATGAAGTTCAGTTTTCAGCGAGGTGATTAATTATGTGATCATGAGAGGCACTCCAGCACATCCAGAGAGTATCCCCTGAAGTCTCATAGAACAGATTGTCAGTGAAAAGAGAAAACAAGAATTCAGCACAGCTTCTTGACTTCAGTGGGAAATTTGTTGTGATGTAGAAGATTGGGAATAAAGGGTGTGTACTCCAGTTGGTATAGGGTGACAAGAGGTGTTTCCAAAGGATCTGGACAGGGACCTCGATTGTTTACTGCAGTTATTAGAGACTTAGTAGAAGAAATAAACTCGTGTATGTCAAGTCTGATACTGGAATTAAGCTGCTACAGTAAACGGTAAATGGAATTGATGAAAGGAAATTTCATTGAGAAGCTAAGAATTATAGGGGAGTCCAAGTGTGCAAATCATGGAAAGCTAATTACAGATGCAAAGGCCAACCAAAAAAGTGTGGTGTAACACCAGCCATTATCTCAAGCTGGATGCCCTATAAAAGGGAAGAAATCATGCTTTAGATTTACGAAGCCACTGCTCACACCTCATCCAAAAGAAAGCATACAAGTTTAGAGAATTACACCTCAGGCAGGATGCCGTCACCTGGGAGGACATCTGTACAGATACAACAAAATTATAAAATCCCGAAACTAAATTCTAAGAATTAAATTGTGATGCCTGATGCTGTAGACATGGATATACATTGTTGAGCACAAATGATTGCTCAAGATGAGAAAACTAATAATGAAGGGTTGAAAGGGTAGGTAAGGCGAAGATACCAAAGTAATGAGACTTGCAGTGTAAGGCCCATAGCTAAAAAAATCATTGGCACATCATTACAATGCCAGTCCAAAACACCCTTTGGAATGCAGTAGAGTTCTAGTCTCCAGAGTGACACGGTCAATAAATCAAATATATAATCTTAAAATTTAAGATTAGCAATTCAGAAGTAAGATTAGATTTATGCAAAAGGGACAGAGGTCCAGATTATTCTTCTTTATAGGTCTTGGAAGTTGCGATGATTGAAGAATACAAAAATTAGATTAATTCATTTAGGATATGGAGCCAGGTCATGAGAATAGTGTTAAGGTGGAGATTAGCCACGATCTGATTGAAGATGGATCACACTCTAGGAGACTTCTGCAAAGTCAATGTCGAATCCAATTTATTACCACATCTTGAATGCCATGCAACTTTGTCAAAGGCCTTGCTAAACTCCATGTAGACAACATCCACCGCCTTGCCTTCATCAACTTTTCTGGTAACTTCCTCGAGGCTTCCTACTTCTATTCCTCCAACCCTAAGTAAGCTATACTTACAATGAATGCAATAATGAACATTTCGGAGAAGGGGCACTGTTAGAACCAAATAGATATTTAAACTGGACTTTACAGAGACTAGATTCATAGAAACGTAGAAAACCTACAGCACTATACAGGCCCTTTGGCCCACAAAGCTGTGGTGAACATGTCCTTACCTTAGAAATTACCTAGGATTACCCATAGCCCTCTATTTTTCTAAGCTCCATGTACCTATCCAGGAGTCTCTTAAAAGACCCTATCGTATCCACCTCCACCACTGTCACCGGCAGCCCATTCCATGCACTCACCACTCTCTGCATAAAAAATTTACCCCTGACGTCACCTCTGTACCTACTTCCGAGCAGCTTAAAACTGTGCCCTCTTGTGCTAGCCATTTCAGCCCTGGGAAAAAGCTTCTGACTATCCACACGATCAATGCCTTTCATCGTCTTATACACCTCTATCAGGTCACCTCTCATCCTTTGTCGCTCCAAGGAAAAAAGGCCAAGTTCACTCAACCTATTCTCATTAGTCATGCTCCCCAATCTAGGCAACATCCTTGTAAATATCTTCAGCACCCTTTCCATAGTTTCCAGATCCTTCCTGAGTGAAGCAACCAGAACTGAGCACAGTACTCCAAGTGGGATCTGACCAGGGCCCTATATAGCTGCAACATTACCTCTCGGTTCCTAAAGTCAATCCCACGGTTGATGAAGGTCAATGCACCCTCTGCCTTCTTAACCACAGTGTCAACCTGCGCAGCAGCTTTGCGTGTCCTATGAACTCAGACCCCAAGATCCCTCTGATCCTCCACATTGCCAAGACTCTTACAATTAATACTATATTCTGCCATCATATTTGACTTAAAAAAATGAACCACCTCACACTTATTTGGGTTGAACTCCATCTGCCACTTCTCAGCCCAATTTTGCATCCTATCAATGTCCTGCTGTAAGCTCTGACAGCCCCCTACACTATCCAGAACACCCCCAACCTTTGTGTCATCAGCAAATTTACTAACCAATCCTTCCACTTCCTCATCCAGGTCATTTATAAAAATCACTAAGAGTAGGTGTCCCAGAACAGATCTCTGAGGCACACCATTTGTCACCGACCTCCATGCAGAATATGACCCGTCTACAACCACTCTTTGCCTTCTGTGGGCAAGCCAGTTCTGGATCCACAAAGCCATGTCCCCTTGGATCCCATGTCTCCTTACTGTCTCAATATTCCTTGTATGGCATACCTTTTCAAATGCCTTGCTGAAATCCATATACACTACATCTACTGCTCTACTTTCATCAATGTGTTTAGCTACATCCTCAAGATATTCAATCAGGCTCGTGAAGCACAATCTGCCTTTGACAAAGCCATACTGACTATTCCTAATCAAATGATGCCTCTCCAAATGTTCATAAGTCCTGCCTCTCAGGATATTTTCCATCAACTTACCAACCAGATAAGTAAGACTCACTGGTCGATAATTTCCTGAGCTATGTCTACTCCCTTTCTTGAATAAGGGAACAACATCCGCAACCCTCCAATCATCCAGAATCTCTCCCATCCCTATTGATGTTGCAAAGATCATTGCCAGAGACTCAGAAATCTCCTCCCTCACTTCCCATAGTAGCCTGGGGCACATATCGATGGACCCGGTGATTTATCCAACTTGATTCTTTCCAAAAGCTCCAACAGATCCTCTTCCTTAATATCTATATGCTCGAACTTTTCAGTCCGCTGTAAGTCATCCGTATAATCACCAAGATCCTTTTCCGTAGTGAATACTGAAGTAAAGTATTCATTACGTACCTCTGCTATCTCCTCCGGTTCCATACACACTTTTCCACCGTCACACTTGATTGGTTCTATTATCTCATGTCTTTTCCTCTTGCTCTTCACATACTTGTAGAATGCCTTGGGATTTTCCTTAATCCTGTCTGCCAAGGCCTTCTCATGGCCCCTTCTGGCTCTCCTAATTCCATTCTTGAGCTCCTTCCTGCTAGCCTTATAATCTTCTAGATCTCTATCATTACCTAGTTTTTTGAGCCTTTCATAAGCTTTTCTTTTCCTTTTGACTAGATTTACAACAGCCTTTGTACACCACGGTTCCTGTACCCTAGCATACTTTCCTTGTCTCATTGGAATTTACCAATGCAGAGCTCCACGTAAATAATCCCTGAACGTTTGCCACATTTCTTCCGTACATTTCCGTGAGAACATCTGTTCCCAATTTATGCTTCCAAGTTCCTGCGTGATAGCCTCATATTTCCCCTTACTCCAATTAAACGCTTTTCTAACTTGTCTGTTCCTATCCCTCTCCAATGCTATGGTATAGAATTGTGAACACTGTCTCCAACATGTTCTCCCACTGAGAGATCTGACACCTGACCAGGTTCATTTCCCAATATCAGGTCAAGTACAGCCTCTCCTCTTGTAGGCTTATCTACATATTGTGTCAAGAAATCTTCTTGAACATACTGAACAAACTCCACCCCATCTAAACCTCTTGCTGCAGGGAGATGCCAGTCAATATTTGGGAAATGAAAATCTCCCACCACGACAACCCTGTTATTATTACAGCTTTCCTGAATCTGTCTCCCTATCTGCTCTTCAATGTCCCTGTTACTAATGGGAGGTCTATAAAAAACACCCAGTAGAGTTATTGACTCTTCCTGTTCCTAACTTCTACCCACAGAGACTCTGTAGATAATCCCTCCATGACTTCCTCCTTTTCTGCAGCCGTGACACTATCTCTGATCAACAGTGCCACGCCCCCACCTCTTTTGCCTCCCTCCCTGTCCTTTCTGAAACATCTAAAGCCTCGCATTTTAAGTAACTATTCCTGCCCCTGAGCCATCCAAATCTCTGTAATGGCCACAACATCATAGCTCCAAGTACTGATCCACGCTTTAAGCTCATCCGCTTTGTTCGTAATATTCCTTGCATTAAAATAGACACTTCTCAAACCATCAGTCTGAGCACGTCCCTTCTCTATCATCTGCCTATCCTTCCTCTCACACTGTCTCCAAGCTTTCTCTATTTGTGAGCCAACTGCTTCTTCCTCTGTCTCTTCAGTTTGGTTCCAACACCCCAGCAATTCTAGTTTAAACTCTCCCCAATAGCCTCAGCAAACCTCCCTGCCAGGATATTGGTCCCCCGGGATTCAAGTGCAACCCGTCCTTTTTGTACAGGTCATTCCTGCCCCAAAAGAGGTCCCAATGATCCAGAAATGTGAATCCTTGCCCCCTGCTCCCATCCCTCAGCCACACATATATGCTCCACCTCATTCTATTCCTATAGTCACGGTCACCTGGCACAGGCAGTAATCCCAAGATTACTACCCTTCATGTCCTGTTTCTTAACTTCCTTCCTAACTCCCTGTCATCTGTTTTCAGGACCTCCTCCCTTTTCCTACCTATGTTGTTGGTACCAATATGTACCACGACCTCTGGCTGTTCTCCTTCCCACTTCAGGATATTGTGGACATGATCAGAAACATCCCAGACCCTGGCACCTGGAAGGCAAACTACCATCCATGTTTCTTTCCTGCATCCACAGAATCGCCTGTCTGACTCCCTAACTACAGAGTCCCCACCACTGCTGCCATCCTCTTCCTTTCCCTACCCTTCTGAGCCACAGGGCTGGACTCTGTGCCAGAGGCATGGCCACTGTTGTTTCCCCAGGTAGGCCGTCCCCCCAACAGTACTCAAATAGGACTACTTATTGTTAAGGGGGATAGCCACAGAGGTACACTCCAGCATCTGACTCTTGCCCTTCCTTCTCCTGACTGTTACTCACTTATCTGTCTCCCGAGGCCCCGGTGTGATTACCTGCCTATAGCTCCTCTCTATCACCTCCTCACTCTCCCTGACCAGATGAAGGTCATCGAGCTGTGTCTCCAGTTCCCTAACGTGGTCCCTAAGGAGCTGCAGCTCGACGCACCTGGTGCAGATGTGGCGGTTTGGGAAGCTGGGAGTCTCCAGGACGTCCCACATCTGACACTAAGCACAGAACACCGGCCTCACACACATACTTCCTATCTGTATTCTACACAGACAACCTACCTCGCCTCAACACATTAGAACACTACAGCACAGAAACAGGCTCTTTTGCCCATCTAATCTGTGGTAAACTATTAATCTACCTTATCCCATTGACCTGCATCCAGACTAAAGACCTCCATACCCTTCCTATCCACGTACTTATCCACATTTCTCTTAAATTTTCAAATTGAATCGATCCACCACTTCTGCTGGCAGCTTGTTCCACTCTCACCACACTCTGAACAGAGAAATTCCCCTCATTTAGCCCTTAAACATTTCAACTTTCACCCTTAACCTATGACATCTAGTTCTCATCTCAACAAACCTCAGTGGAAAAAGCCTGCTTGCATTTACCCTATCTATACTTCTCATAATTTTGTATACCTCCATCAAATTTCCCCACATTCTTCTACACTCAAAGTACAGCTCTAACACCATATACACGTTTGCTGATGACACCACTGTTGTGGGCTGTATCAAAGGTGAGGATGAATCAATATACAGGAGGGAGATTGAAAATTTGGCTGAGTCAATGTCAATAAGACCAAGAAACTGATGTAGACTGCAAGAGAGGGAAACCAGAGGTCCATGAGCCAGTAATCATCGGAGGATAAGAGGTGAAGAGTGTCAGTAACTTTAAATTCCTGGGTGTCACTATCTCAGAGGTCCTATCCAGGACCCATCATATAAATATAATTGCAAAGAATGCACGACAGTGCCTCTACTTTCTCAGGAGTTGGCATGTCATCAAACACCTTGGCAAATTTCTATAGATACGTGGTGGAAAGTGTGCTGATTGGCTGCATTAAGGCCTGGCGTGGGAAAACCAAAGCCTTTGATCAGAAAATTCTACAAAAAGTAATGGATTTGGCCCAGTACATCGCAGGTAAAACCCTCCCAACCACTGAGCACATCTACATGAAACGTTGCCATAGAAAAGCAGCATCCATCATCAAAGATCCTCACTACCCAGACCATGCTCTTTTCTCACTGCTGCCATCAGGTGAAGATATAGGAGCCTCAGGACTTGCACAACCGTGTTCAAGAACAGTTACTACCACTCAACTACAAGGCTCTTAAACAAAGGGGATAACTATACTCATTTAAGGATTCTTTTATCTTGTTATTTCATGCTCGTTATTTATTGATACTTATTTATATTTTGCCTCTCGCTGTCGGGGACTCGGGAGTCGATCGACTCGGGACCTTGAGACTTTTTTTTACAGTGCCCGTGGTCTGTTCTTTATCAAATTATGGTATTGTTTTGCACTGCTGTAACTATATGTTATAATTATGTGGTTCTGTCAGTGTTAGTCTTTGGTTTATCCTGTTTTCTGTGATATCACTCTGGAGGAACATTGTGTCATTTCTTAATGCATGTATGCATTTATAAATGACAATAAAAAAGGTCTGAGTGTTCTCATAATCTAATCTAGTCTAATATTTGCATTTACATAGTCTGTGACCCCACTTCCGAGGAATTATGGATCTGTATTTCCAGATCCCTCTGTTTTCTTGAACTCTTCTGTGTCCTACCCTGGAACTGTAAACGCTACTCTGGTACGTCCTCCCAAAGTGCAACACCTCACACTTGTTTGCATTAAATTCCATCTGCCATTTTGCAGTCCCCATTTCCAGTTGATCTAGATCCTGCTGCAAACTTTTTTAGCATTCATCGCTGTCCACTACATCCCCAATCCTGCTGCTGTCTGCAAATTTGCTGATCCAGTTCACCATATTATCATCCAGATTGTTGATATAGATGACGTACAACAATGGACCCTGCACTGATTCGGTGACATACCAATAGTCACAGGCTTGTCGTCAGAGAGGCAACCATTTAATACCACTTTCTGGCTTCCGCTGCAAAACCAAAGTCTAATCCAATTTACCACATCATCTTGAATACCAAGTGACTGAACCTTCTTGACCAATGTTCCATGCGAGACTTTGTCAAAGGCCTTGCTGGTGTCCAAGTAGACAACATCCACTGCCTTGCCTTCATCAACTTTCCTGCTAACTTCCTCAAAAAACTCTATGAGATAGGTTAGACACAATTTACCACGCATAAAGCCACACTGACTAGCCCTAATCAGTCCTTGTCCAAATATTTATATATCTGCTACCGCCCTTAGAATAGCTTCCAATAACTTACTCATTACTGATGCCAGGCTCATCAGCCTATAATTTCCTGGCTTATTCATAGAGCCTTTCTTAAACAACAAAACAACATTAACTATTCTCCATTCCTTCAGCATCTCACTGTGGATAAGGACGTTTTAAATATCTCTGTCAGGGCCTCTGCAATTTCTGCACTAGCCACCCACAGGGTAAAGAGAACTCCTTTTCAGGCCTTGGGGATTTATCCACCCTAATTTTCCTCAGGTCCGCAAACACCTCCTCCTCTGTAATCTGAATATGGTCCATGACTTCGCTGGTGCTTTGACTCACTTCTATAGACTCTCTGTCCATCTCCTGGATAAATACAGATGCAAAATATCCACTTAAGATCTCCCCCATCTCATTTGGCACCACACAGAGATTACCACCCTGATCTTCTGGAGGACTAATTTTTTCTCTTACCATCTTTTTGCTCTTAATAGATCTGTAGAAGTCCTTTGCTTTCATCTTCACCTTGTCTGCTAGAACAACCTCATGCCTCTCTTAGGCCTTTTCATTTTGTTATTAAGTGTTCCCTTGCATTTCTTATACTCCTCAAGTACCACATTTGTTCCTTCCTGCCTATACCTGCTACGCCTTCTTTTTCTCAATAAACAAGGTTCCCTAACTTGTTATCCTTGCCTTTTTTTGCCAGGAACATACAAACTTAGTACTCTCAAAATTTCACTTTTGAAGGCCTCCCATTTAGCAAATATAGCTCTATCAAAAACTAATCTGTCTCAATCCACACTTGCTAGATCCATTCTGATACCATGAAAATTGGCCTTTCTTTGATTTAGTCTCAACCCAAGAACTAGACCTTTCTGCCTCCTTAATTATTGAAAGGAATTGAATTGACTTTATTTCTTACATCCTTCACGTACATGAGGTGTAAAAATCTTTACATTACGTCTCCATCTAAATGTGCAATGTACAATCATAGTAATTTATATTAATTTGTAATAAATAGAACAGTCTGACTCTCAATACAGGAGCCCCTCAGGGCTACGTACTGAGTCCCCTCCTTTACTCCCAGCATACCCATGACTGTATCACAACCTTCAGCTCCAATCTGCTAATTAAATTTGCCGACGATACTACATTAATTGGCCTTACCTCAATCAATAACGAAGTGGCCTACAGGGAAGAAGTCATCTCTCTGACACAGTGGTGTCAAGAAAACAACCTCTTCCTCAATGTTGCAAAAACAAAGGAGTTGATTGTGGATTACAGGGGGAATGGAGACAGGCTAACCCCTACTGACATCAATGGATCTGGCGCTGAGAGGGTAAACAGCTTCAAGTTACTCGGCATCTACATCACTGAGGACCTCGTGGTCTGTACACACCAACTGTGTGATGAAAAAGGCACAACAGCACCTCTTTCACCTCAGATAGTTGAGGAAGTTTGGTATGGGCCGCAATTCCTAAGAACTTTCTACAGGGGCACAATTGAGAGCATCCCGACTGGCTGCATCACTCGACGAATTCTGCAGATGCTGGAAATTCAAGCAACACACATCAAAGTTGCTGGTGAATGCAGCAGGCCAGGCAGCATCTCTAGGAAGAGGTACAGTTGATGTTTCAGGCCAAGACCCTTCGTCAGGACTAACTGAAAGAAGAGCAAGTAAGAGATTTGAAAGTGGGAGGGGGAGGGGGAGATCCAAAATGATAGGAGAAGACAGGAGGTGGAGGGATGGAGCCAAGAGCAGGACAGTTGGTTGGCAAAAGGGATATGAGAGGATCATGGGACAGGAGGCCCAGGGAGAAAGAAAAGGGGGAGGGGGGGAAACCCAGAGGATGGGCAAGGGGTATAGTGAGAGGGACAGAGGGAGAAAAAGGAGAGAGAGAAAAAGAGTGTGTGTATATAAATAAATAACGGATGGGGTACGAGGGGGAGGTGGGGCATTAGCAGAAGTTTGAGAAGTCAATGTTCATGCCATCAGGTTGGAGGCTACCCAGACGGAATATAAAGTGTTATGGAATATAATCTCTTACTAGTTCTTCTTTCAGTTAGTCCTGACGAAGGGTCTTGGCCCGGAACGTCGACTGTACCTCTTCCTAGAGATGCTGCCTGGCCTGCTGCATTCACCAGCAACTTTGATGTGTGTTGGCTGTATCACTGCCTGGTATGGGAACTGTACCTTCCTTAAATGCAGGACTCTGCAGAGAGAGGTACGGATAGCTCAGCGCATCTGTAGTTGTGAATTTCCCATGATTCAGGACATTTACAAGGACAGGTGTGTAAAAATAGCCCGTAGGATCATTGGGGACTCAAGCCATCCCAACCACAATCTATTCCAGCTGCTACCATCTGGGAAGCAGTACCGCAGCATAAAAGCCGGGACCAACAGGCTCTGGGACAGCTTCTTCCACCAGGACATCAGACTGATGAACTCACGCTGACTTGAGTGTACTCTATATTACATTGACTGTTCTATTTATTATAAATTACTATGATTGCTCATTGTACATTTAGATAGAAGGTAACAATATTTACTTCTCATGTACGTGAAGGATGTGAGAAATAAAATCAATTCAATTCAATTCATTTTTAGTGGTAGGAGAGGTATTGAAATATTGGAGGATAGCCAAATGTTGTTCCACTGTTTAACCACATAACCATATAACAATTACAGCACGGAAACAGGCCATCTCAGCCCTTCTAGTCCGTGCCAAATGCTTACTCTCACCTGGTCTCACTGACCTGCACTCAGCCCATAACCCTCCAATCCTTTCCTGTCCATATAGCTATTCAATTTAACTTTAAATGACAATATCAAAGCTGCCTCAACCACTTATGCTGGAAGCCCGTTCCACACAGCTACCACTCTCTGGCAGGTAGTAAGAGTGGGCTCCCTCACCTCCATCCCACTGACTCACAATACAAGAGCCCCTCAGAGCTGTTGCTAAGTACCCTCCTTTACCCCCTGTATACCCATGACTGTGTCGCCACCACAGCTCTAATCTGTTAATTAAATTTGCTGACGACACTACATTGATCTCAAACAATAACGAGGTGGCCTACAGGGAAGAAGTCATCTCTTTGATACAGTGGTGTCAAGAAAGCAATCTCTCCCTCAATGTCGCAAAAACAAGGGAGCTGGCTGTGGATTTCAGGAGGAATGGAGACGGGCTAACCCCTATTAACATCAATGGATCTGGGTTTGAGAGGGTAAATAGCTTTAAGTTCCTTGGCATCCACATCACCAAGAACCTCACGTGGTCTGTACACACCAGCTGTGTGGTGAAAAAGGCACATCAGCACCTCTTTCACCTCAGACAGTTGAGGAAGTTTGGTTTGGGCCCCAAATCCTAAGAACTTTCTACAGGGGCACCATTGAGAGCATCCTGACTGGCTGCATCACTTACTGGTATGGGAACTGTACCTCCCTTAAATGCAGGACTCTGCAGAGAGAGGTACGGATAGCTCAGCGCATCTGTAGTTGTGAACTTCCCATGAGTCAGGACAGGTGTGTAAAAAGGGCCCGTAGGATCATTGGGGACCCAAGTCACCCCAAACACAAACTATTCCAGCTACTACCATCTGGGAAGCGGTGCCGCAGCATAAAAGCCAGGACCAACAGTCTCCGGGACAGCTTCTTCCACCAGGCCACCAGACTGATGAACTCATGCTGATTTGTGTATACCCTATATTACATTGACATACTATATTGAAGCTAATGTCATTATGATCACTGGATGCAAAGTGATTCCCTAAACAAACCTGTCACCTGCCCTGTTTCATTCCCTAATCAAAGATCTAGTATTACATTTTCTCTGTTAGGGACTTCTATGTACTGATTAAGGAAACTTTACTTCATACATCTATTCTATATCGCCCTTTTACAATACAGAAGTCCCTGTCAATACATGGAAAGTTAGAATCATCTACTGTGACAACCTTAAGTTTCTTGCAACAGTCTGCGATCTTTCTACAAATTTACTCCTCTAAGTCCTGAAAACTGTTCGGTGATCTATAATATAATCCGATTCACATGGTCATCCTTTTCTTCTTCCTCAGTTCTACCCATATAGCCTTAGAGATGAGCTCTCCAGCCTCTCCTGTCTGAGCACTAATGTGACATTTTCCTTGAATAGTATTCCACTGCTTTACGGTTAATCGCTCCCGCTCTAAAACATTTAGAGCAATGGAACCCCAGAACACTGAACTGCTAGTCCTGCCCCCCTCCCCACAACCAAGTCTCACTAATGGCTAAAATTCCATGTGCTGATCCAAGCCCTAATCTCATCTGCCTTTCTAAGAGTATTCCTTGCATTGAAATATACACAACTCAGAACATTTGTCCCACCATATTCAACCTTTTGGTTCCTTACTTTGTATGTAGACTTAACAGCATCATTTCCCACATCCACTTCCCTATCAGCTCTGGTGCCCTCGCTCCCATCCCTCTGCAACTCTAATTTAAATTCCCTTGTGCAGCACTATCAAACCTTCCCACAAGGATATTGGTCCACCTTCCATTTCAGCTGCCAATGAAACCCTTCTCATGACGGCTGCCTCTTCTTCCCCCTTCCCTTATGAGCCACAAAGCTGGACCCCATATCAGAAACCTGACTGTTGTGACTTTTCTTTGCTAGGTCATGCCCCCCAACAGTAACCAAAGTGGTATATCCTTTGCTGAGGGGAACGACCACAGGGGCACTTGGCACTGGCTGACTATCCCCTTTAATCCTCCTGACTGTCACTCAGCTATCTGTGTCCTGCACCTTGAGTGTAACTATGTCACTGCATGTAATGCCTATCAGCTGCTCAGCCTCCAAGATCATCCAACTGCAGTTCCTTAGCACGCTTTGGAAGAAGCTACAGCCGGATGCTCTAGTTGCAGGTGTACTTGTCAAGGACATTGGAGGTATCCCTGCCTTCCACATCCTGCATGAGCAGCATGCCACTATCCTCCCTGACATCTCCACTGCTCTAAATGTGCAATAAGAAAGAAGGAAAAATTAAATGAAAGAGAAAATCCACCTACAATCCTCCCCTCTCCCCACCGAAGTCTCAATGAGTTAACGCCTGATTTCCCCATTCATACAATGACTGCTGCCAAAATGGCAGCTCCACTTAAACCTAGAATATTTTTACTGGTCCTTGTCAAACACAATCGAATGTCACCTCAGAAACGGAAATGTGTACAATATCCTGACAGACCCTGCTCTCTTCTTTTGAATTCTGTCTCTTGCTATGCAATCCAACATCTTCTTGGGAACATGCGGTGTGCAGAATGTCCGGAATGGCCCTGCTTACTTCCTTTGAACTCTCTCTCCGCTCTGTATCCAACATTTCCTCGGAAACTGTGGCATCCAGATCTGGATTAAGTTACACATCACCCTGTGTATTCCTTGAAAGAATGATGAAAGTGGTACAAAAGAATATGAATTTCTGCAGTGTATTTATTCTCATTAAAAGGCACTTGGTGATCAGCAAGGAATTTTAATGCACAGAAAGTAGGCTAAGAATATAAGCCATGAAACTCTGTATATCTCAGTCTATTCCTGTAACCAAGGCAGAACACGACTTCAGGAAGCTGGCAGTATATCAATAAATTGAGCAGACTGCACTGCCTTTATGGTACGTTTGGAAGATTCATTTGACGGAAGATGGGGATTCATGCCACAGTGTTACATAGACCCTACTCCAAATAGCTATAGGCCTATTATTTCCAGCTTCAGATGTTAGTTCACTTCATTAAGGCAAAACAGCATTTATTACAATTTTAGAATTTCCCTAAGCATTTCGTAACGAATGACTAGCTTCTTGAAATGCAGACAGAATTGTACTCTAGGAAACATATAGGCTAGTTTTCAATAGGCAAGTTCCGACAAATAACAATGAAATTATGACCAGATCATGTTTTAACGATGCCAGTTGAAGATAAACATTGGCCAAAACATCAGTGAAATCCCATCAGTTCTTCCTGAAAATAGGCCTTGGTGGATTTTCTAACATCATGAGGGAAAGACAGATAGGATCTCAATTCAAATTGTCATTTGTAAGGTTGCTGTCTGGAGTCTCCCACTGGATTATTAGCCTGGACTTAGTGCTGAATTATCCAGGGAGAAATTGTGCTTTTAGGAGGTCCTTAAACCACCACGTCTCTCTCAGAGAAGTGAACACTCCCACCTGAGTCAAAAGGGAAACCATCATCTGGATCAAAAAGAACAAAGTTGGTAAATTTGATTGGATTGCCAGTTGATGGATCTCACCACTCTTGTCTTTAAAATAATAACAGAAAGAAAGCAGAAGCAGTGAAAGCAGTAAACGGGCAGACACTTGAGCCAACTTCCATCCATTGACCTGCAGTATTTTACGCTGAGGTTCTTGAAGATTTACACAACAATGCTATCTTCATGTTTATGCTTGTTAATGGCTATAATTCTTCTGAAGGCTCAGTCTGTGTAGAGAAGAACGCCAAGAATGATTCGGGGAAAGGGAACAAAATAATGTTGCATAGGCTAGTAGAAACTATAGAAGAGCAGGAATGTAGGAACACTAAAATGTCAGTGACCTTTGATTCTGTTTATTCTTCAACACAAATAACATCTGATATCTTCTCTAATTTCCAGCTGGTACCATCAATTGTTTGATGAATAGAGAAAGAGGTTTTTTCAAAAATAAGCTCTCCCTGTATTGACTGCATGTGACTTTGATTAACTTGTTATTTTTCTTGTGGGGTCTGGTGATAATAAATGTATCAACTAAGAAACTTTTAGTTTGTAAGGAACCGGATATGTATTGCTGAATGGTTGACATTTAGTCAAGGATTACAAAAATTTTTAACTGGGATAAAACTGTTCCCTGGTGGGTTAACTTCCCGCCAGCAAATGCAGCTGGTTCCACTGTGCCACCAGTCTTCTCCACCTAGCAGAACTTGTCCTCACTCTAAGTAATTTCCCGTTTGGTTCTCCTACTTCCTTCAAACAAAAGGTGTAGCCATGGGCACTCGCATGGATCCCAACTATGTCTGCCTTTTTTGTTGGCTACGTGGAGCAGTCTATGTTGCAAGCATACTCTGGTGACCACCCCGCACTTTTCATATGCTATATCAATGACTGTATTGGTGCTGCTTCCTGTACCCATGCTGAACTCATCGACTTCATCCACTTTGCCTCCAACTTCCACCCTGCCCTTAAATTTACCTGGTCCATTTCCGAAACCTTCCGCCCTTTCTCAATCTCACTGTCTCTATCTCTGGAGACAGGTTATCCACTAATGTCTATTATAAACACACAGACTCTCACAGCCACCTGGACTACAACTCTTACCACCCTGTTACTTGTGAAAACGCCATCCCCTTCTCTCAATTCTCTGCCTCCGCTGCATCTGCTCTCAGGATGAGGCTTTTCATTCGAGAACAAAGGAGATGTCCTCCTTTTTCGAAGAAAGGGGCTTCCCTTCCTCCACCATCAACGCTGCCTTCAATCACATCTCGTCCATTTCACGCACGTCTGCTCTTACCCCATCCTCCTGCCTTTCTACCAGGGATAGGTTTCCTCTTGTACTCACCTACCACCTGACCAGCCTCCAAATCCAGCACATAATTCTCTGAAATTTCCACAATTTCCAACAGGATCCCATCACCAGGAAAATCTTTCTCTTCCCCCCACTTCCTGCTTTCTGCAGAGATTGCTCCCCATGCAACTCCCTTTTCTATTGGTTCCTCCCCAGTGAGCTCCCTCCTGGCACTTATCCTTGCAAGCGGATCAAATGCTACACCTGCCCCTACATCTCCTCCCTCACTACCATTCAGGGCCCTAAATAGTCCTTCCAGGTGAGGCAACATTTTGCCTGTGCATCTGTTGGGGTCATATACAATGTCCAGTGCTTCCGGTTTGGCCTACTGTATATTGGTGAGATCCGATGTAGATTGGGAGGCTACTTTGCCGAGCATTGATGCTCTGTCCACCTGAACAAGCAGGATCTCCCAGTGGCCACCCATGTTATTTCCACTTCCCATTCCCATTCTGATATGTCTATCCATCGCCTCCTCTACTGTCGTGATGAGGCCACACTTAGGTTGGAGGAACAACGTCTTGTATTCTGTTTGGGTAACCTCCAACCTGATGACATAAATATTGATTTCACCAACTTCCAGTAATGCCTCCCCCCTCCACTTCACCATTTCCCATCCCCTTTTCCCTCTCTCATGTTACCTCCTTGCCCACCCATCACCTCCCTCTGGTACTCCTACCCCTCCCCCTTTTTTCTTTCTTCCACGGCCTTCTGTCTCTTTCATCAATCACCTTCCAAGCTCTTTACTTCATCCCCTTCCCCTTCAGGTTTCACCTATCATCTTGTGTTTCTCTCTCCCCTCCCCACACCTTTTAAATCTACTTCTCAGCTCTTTTTTCTCTAGTTCTGTTGAAGGGTTTCGGCCCAAAATGTAAACTGTACTCTTTTCCTAGATACTACCTGGCCTACTAAGTTCCTCCAGCATTTTGTGTGTGTTGCTCAGATTTCCAGCATCTGCAGATTTGCTCTTGTTTGTGATGGAGCTAGGAGCCATTCCATTGGGTGACATGTTTATTATGTATTTATTTATTGAGATACAGCACAGAATGGACCCTCTGGCCCTTCAAACATGCTGCCCAGCAATTCCTGATTTAACGCTAGCCTAATCACAGGACAATTTACAACGACCAATTAACCTATCAACTGATATGTCTTTGGACTGTTGGCAGAAATTGGAGCACCTGGAGGAAACCCACGCAGTCATGGGGAGAACATACAAACTCCTTACAGGAAGTGGTGGGAATTAAACCCAGGTCGCCAATATAATAAAGTGTTGTCTTAACCATTACGTTACTGTGCTGTCCCAATCTGCTCATCGATGTAGAAAACATTCGCAGACCAGATGTTGGCAGGGAATTCTGGTCACTCAGCAGCTTTCAGCTGAGAGGCATTGTGCCAAAATCCTGTGATACAAGGGGATTGGATAGTAAGATATATCATGCAGAAGAGATTCCAACTTTCTTTGTGAAGTCTGCATGATCAACTTCATGTAATCTTTTCTCCTGTTGACACGATTTTGACTGTAGGGAAAGTTCCCCTGTTCAGGACTGCTTTAAAGAGTGTCAAGCTGCCTTACTGACATCATGAGACCCAAATTTGTTTAACACCTAGCTTCTGCCTGTGTTAGGGTGGGCAACTCATCTGCTTGCAGGGTGCTATCACTGAATATGAGCTGGCTCAGATATAACACTCCTCCTACCCAATGGCTGGTTAACATTTACCATCCAAACATGAATTGGAAGTGTGGTCACTGAGATAAATGATCTATCCTGGGAGCCTTAATCCATCAACAATTAATGCCTTCATAATATCACGAGGTGAAATTTGAGGATATAAAATAAATATTTGACAAGTTTGTAATAAAAATGGTCATGTCTGATAGTAGATGTAAATTGACAGATCTTTTTGTTCCTTCTTAGTCACAGCGAAGGGTTACATTCCACCTCCCTGATGGCTCTCAGGAAAGCTGCAGTGACAGTGGGTTGGGAGACCATGAACCCAACAGCAGTGCCAGCACTTCACACCCGCTGCCTCTCGGCTTCCCGCAGGAAGAGTACTACGAGCAAGCATCCCCTAACAGCAGGACTGAAGGTGATGGCAACTCGGACCCTGAGTCCAGTAAGTGATTTCCTGTGTTTGAGACGAATTACCTGAGGTAATTATAAGAGCTAATGAACAGTGTTAATAAACAGCTCTGACCTACATATCTGCTTCAAACATACAGACCTGCTGAGCCATTTGTTAAAAGAGTCCACGTTAAAACAACTGGAGGAAAGGCTTGGTAATTTGAAATGATTTGTTATGGGAGTATGTTATTATAGAAATGTTTTAATCAATTAATCATGAATAGTGGTTAGCAAATGTCCCTTGCACCGATGGGTTTGAAAAATATGTATCAAGGGCTGATGACCTATATTTAGATTTGCACTGCTGTTTTGGAGTCATAAGAACATGAGAACATAAGAAATGGGAGCAGGAGTAGGCCATCTGGCCCGTTGGGCCATGAGGAGGCCAGCCAATCCACTGTGTCTCCATTGACTCTCTGAAAGATTGATCCAATTTATCCCACTTCCCTGCCCTTGCCTATAATCCTGCACATAACTCCTTTTCTTTTTCCATGACTTTTATAAAACTTATCTCACCCCTTTCCGGCCTGCAGATTTCAGTCTGTGATTGGTTTATTAAATCGACTATATATATGTACTTGTGCAAAAGGAAACCTAAGGAGCTTATGCAAAATAAAGGGCTCAAGATCCACTGCTCTTATATTAGAGTTTGGCTATTACAAAGCTTATATTCCATCAGCTTCCAGCTTCGGCTTGGCTGGAATCAATAACTATATTAACTGTCATCCACCTCAGTTCTTTCTTATTTTTGTCAATAAATATGCTGTAGCTGCATTCCTCCAGTGCTGTGATATTTAAGTTGCAATGCTTGCTCCTGATTACAGTCCTGGCACCCACTGCTGATTTTCCATTTCTTCCTGTGTCAATCCTGTTGCGCTGCTGCCAGTTTTAATTCAACAGTGCTTGAACTGAAATCGCGAGGAGGGAATATAGCTATTTAAGTATCACAACCCTGCAAGACTAATTCTTCTTCTGGATCTGCCAATTTTTACAAAGTTCTTGTGATGAAGTGCATTATAGGATTCATATGTGCAACACTCACCTCTCCATTACTTTCACTCCCGAATAGGAAATAGGACACAGCTATTAACATCTGCCATGGTAAAAGTTGGCTTTCCTTATCCATCAGTATTAAGCAAGTTAATTTCAGTTTCAAGTTGTTCTTGATATCAGGACAATGTGAATACTAAATGGATGACTTCGACATCTATAATATGAAATTAGAAGTAATGAAATTTGTCACTGAATAAGAAGAATGTTTCAATGTAATAAATAAGTACAATAGGAGACAAGCAGAATGTTCATGGATAAATATGTTTAGTCTGAGTGAATGTAAGTGGGTACACTTTCTCTGAATTACTTACAAATAATATTGATAGCTCTTTCAATAACCAGTAAAATATATATGTGTGGTAAGCCCTACTTATTGGGGTGGTCTCAGACTTGATTGTTTGATTTGGATTTTGATAGTTAATCCTGTTCCACAGTGGCAATCCGTAGTAACAAAAGGAATAGGCAAGGTTTCTTGACTCCTCTGAACCCTATCCAAGGGCTTTATATTGGAGTGAATGCTCACAGATGTAAAGCAGTTTAAATTCTCATCTTCACTATTTTAAAAGCAACCTTGGAACGTAATGAGCTCCTGCTCCTAGGTAATGTGATGACTTGGTTGTGGTTTTTCTATCAACATTACATGAAGAACAACTTCAGGGACAAGGTGGTGATCTTTGCAAATTCACTAACAATGTCCAAAGAGGAAGAGGAAAGGGAAGAAAGTTGGCAGAAAGGATAATAGATTGTCTATATCTTCCATATAGCAGACAACTGGCCTCTAGTTCTTCAAATGTGTTATTTTAATTTTAGTATACCAATTGATGTGAAATCCACCTCATTCAATATGCAGTATATTTTAAGTTGATCTTGGGACAGATGAATTCCAATGCCCAAAAATGGGCAAATTCCTTTCCAGCATCTCACATCATTCAGGAGGAAGAGTGGTTCTTCCTCCCAGATCATGCTAACCTGCCTACCCTGCATGAATTGTCCACCGCACTGCCACAAGGTGATTACCTCACCAAATTATAGAGTACCTTTCTATTTCTGTTCATGTTCACTGACATCGCATCACTATCCACCCCCCCCCCATGACAACAAATTCACCAGACCACCACCAAAAGCAATTACTAATTTTGTAATCTTCAAGAAGAATAATACAACTGAGTCTTGGGCTCTTAGTGTTCTTAGTGGCTTGGGTTTCCAGTGAAGGATGTTGTGAAGTGGTATGTTTTAGTGTTTGGGAATAGTGTAATTAGCAAGACAGGTCTAAGTCTCTCTAAACATGAGTCCTGAAGACTCTGTTGTCTGCTTGGTGTATGGCTAAAGACCTCTCTGCAGAGTTGAAGAGGGAGTGGAGTGGGAATAGAGGTATCTATTGTAGTTGTGATGGCAATATAAAATCAATGACACAGACAGCTGAAAGAAGGAAGTATACTGCTGAAGGTATATGCTTCTAGGGTCCCAGTTAGAAATCAGAGCCACAAAGATAATAACCTGCTATATTTTCTGAGATACATGCAGATTGTTATTCCTCTCCGTGCCTTGTGGTGCACTGAGTGGCAACCTTGCCATTTATTTAGCATTTTGTCTGTGTTTTTTTTACGAGGCCAGGTTGCTATCTCAACACCCAACCCAGCACGGATGGAATGCATGCAAGGAGCCAGCTGGATTCAAACATTGGATCACTCACCCTGAAGTCCGGTGCTGCTGTCACTACACCGCCAGTGGGCATGCATGCAGTTTGGCTTTGGGTCAATGAAATCAGAGACAATGATGCCCAAAGACTGATGAGAGAGAAATAGGATTCTATTCATGGGCCATTAGCTCTTTTATTGAGGAAATTTGGAGCTATTATTTAGAAATAAGCTTCAACTGAATGGGGTGGGCCAGTGTCTGAGTGAATAGCTCGCACTGATAGTGGCTTAAACTAAATAGCAGAGGAGAATGTTCTTGTGAGGAGAAACTTAGAAAGTTAAAGTTGAAGGACAAGGCAATAGTTCAGAGTAGCACAAGGATGATGATAGATCAACCAGGTAGGAAAAGAAAGATCATAGAACATATGAATGTGGTCTTTGATTAGAGTTGGTGCAGGTAAAAATAGTAAAAAGATAAAATCAAAGGGCCTTTACGTGAATACATGCAACAATTTTTAAAGAGTGATTGAATTACTGCCACTGATGGAAATACATCAGTACAATCTATTAACCATTATGAATGCATGATTCTTAATTAATTAACATTGGTAGATTCATGTTGCAGAGCTCTTGAATTTTAAAAGTGATAGATGAATGGAAAAGGAAAAGATTTAACAGCATGGGATAACAGACAGTTATGAGGAAAAATTTTGAAAAGTGAAGTTTAAGTGCCGTTTTAATTTTAAGTGAAGTTGAGAAATAGCAAGGAGAAGAAAACATTGTGGGAACTGTCTGTGGGCCTCCAGATAATATTGTAATGGTGTATATAGTCATAGTCATAGTCATAATCATACTTTATTGATCCCAGGGGAAATTGGTTTTCGTTACAGTTGGCAAAAATAACAAGGTTAATACAATAATTATGGGGGATTTGAATTTACATGTAGATTGTTAAAAATAAATTGACAGGTCCTTTGGGAAGAGTGATCCTAATGTGATATGATTTTATGTCAAATTTGAAAATGATTTAAATTACTTTGAAATAGAGCAATTATAAAAGTGCATATTGGTTTTGATAGTTAAATGTCTGGTACTAGAGAGCATGAATTTAAGGTGACAGAAAATAAGTTCAAAGGCGATGTGTGGGGCAAGTACTTTACATTAAGAGTGGTGAAAGTCTGGAATGCACAGCCTGTTGTGGTGGTAGAGGCAAATTTGATAGAAGTATTCAAGAGGCTCTTAGATAGGTACATGAATGTGCGGAGAATGGATGAGTATGGACATTGTGTAGACAGAAGCAATTAATTTAGTTGGGCATTTGATTGGTACAATATTGTGAGCCAAAGGGCCTGTTCCTGTGTATGCTGTTCTATGTTCCATGTTCTAAAAGATATGACAGTAAACTGGAAATTAGTAACTTTCGATGAATTAAGTCAAAGTGTGCAACAAAATATTTCCCCTAAGGAATATAAATACAGAAGAATAACCAGTCCAGTTGTTGCTAACAATGGAAGTTAAATGATATTACATTATAGGAAAAGACATAATATTGCTAGAAGGAGCAATAAACCCTAAGATGAGCAAAATATCATATCTCAGCAAAGGAACAACAAGAAGCTGATAAGGAAAATGAAAGTCAAAAATAGGGTCCCCTCAAAGAAAAAAATTGTGAAAACTTCCTTAAGTATGTAAAAGTAAAACATTTTCAAAATTATAGGCTGAGACAAGAAAAATTATATTGGTGTATAAATAATAACAAGGGAATAAACTTACATTCTGTGTCTTTCTTCACATGTCCCTCAGCATATTTCTAACTTTCCAGATATTTGAAATAACTTCTGCACCTCTGTAAATGTGTAAACAAAATTGTAAGATGTATATGCAAAGCTAAGTTCATTGCAACACTAAAAACTGGCTGCACTATAAACAAAACAAATATCTTCAATTAAAGCTCAGAGTCTGTGTAACAAATGGATCTCTGCTTTGTCTCAGTGGCAGCATCCTTATCTCTGTATCGAAGGGCCTGGGGTTCAAACTTCATTTCAAGTACTTGTCTGACAGTCCAATAGAGTAGGGTGAGGAAAGTTCACGAACAGAGCTGCTGAGTTTCTGGTGTGTTATTAATCTTGGTCCCAGTAACTCTTTGAGATGAATGTAACAGAATTCCAGTTCCTATTCAATGGAATTTGGCTGTTACTTCAACCAATATTTTTCCATCGACCAACATCATTATATAAAAAGAAAGCAGGTTTCCTTGGATCCCTGCAAAGTGTAAATTAGCTGGTCTCACTTCTTTCTTTCACAATAGTTTAAAAAACAAAACTGGTTAATTGGCTCTAAAACAATTAGATTGGGATGGGGATACTCTAAAATTGCCATTGACGTGATGAAAAATAAAGTTCTAAACTATTTACTCTATAGAAGTTTACAATCAATTTAGTGATCTCAAACAAACTGGAGTGTTTCCTCTATACAAGTTTGATATTAGATTTGAATTGCAGAACATCACTGATCAACCTTCAAATTTGCATGTTGGTAAATAAGCCACAAAGTTTTTCAATGTTTAGCAGAAGTATGTTACTTGAAATGCAACTTTTGTTTTCTTTTAAACAGGAAAACCAATATTAAATGCAGACTTACAGCGGTTTGCTATGTGCAGTATCTGTAGGCATTTAAAAGAGATACTGAAAATGAAAATATGATTTTTCTGGTGAATAAATACTTAAAGCATAGAAAGATGTAGTGTTATTCAATGTGAACCAGATGGTGAAAATAAAGAACCTACTTTAAGGAAGATTAATACTTCAGACTCTCCAGCTGTGGGCCAGACAGATTGAGCCTATCACTAAAGAGAAATCATTGGAAGAAGGGAACAGAAGTAGGACATTCAGTCCCTCGAGGCTGTTAGGTCCAAACAAGGAGGGGGAATAATCTGGGGTTTCATTAAACACTTGATCCAGATGAAATAGGACTTTGGCTGACCTTATTCTGAGCACCACATACCAGCACTTACCCATATTTCTTATGGTTCTAAAATCTATTCATCACTATAAATATACTTAATGATAGAACCTCCACAGCCATATTCGATAGAGAATTTCAAAGGTTTGAAACCTTTGGCAGAAGAAATCTCTTGTCATCTCACAAATGAATACTTGCCCCATATTTTGAGTCCGTGACCACTTATTCTAGACACCCAAACCAAGGAAAGCGTCATTTCAAGACTGCCATGTCTTACAACGATTTTTGCATGTTCCAATGATATCGCCTCTCATTTCCCTAAAGTCTCGGCAAGTCTGCTTGATATTTCCTCATATGGAAACTTCTTATTCCGTCATCCCAGGAATCACTTTATTAAAACTATGCTACAGTTTCTCTATTACAATTATATCTGTCCTTTGATACAAAGATTAAACCTGTACGCAGTTCTGTAGGTACAGTCTCACTGAGTCCTGTATAGTTTGTATTTAAGATCTCTCTACTATTATGCCTAATTCCTCTCACAATAAAGGCCAAGGTACCATTTGCCTTCCTGGTTGTTTATAATTCAAATATGTTAAGGTGTTCCTGTCCAAGAACTGACAAGTATCTGATAAGACCAGCAACTATTACTTATTTCCATTCTATTTGACTATATTGTTTCAGCTCTCATTTCTCTACATTATATTCTATATAATATGTTCTCTACATACTCCTCATAATTCACACTGCCACATGGCTGTGTGTTATCAGCAAAGCATATCTCACCCTATCCAAATCACTGAACCAACCCCAGTGGTCACTCCTCTGAAAATGGCCTATTTAGGTTCTGCTTTCTGGATATTAACGAATGGCTGCTTCCTATACATTAACAAATTTCACCCTACACCAGTAAATTGTGCATCCTTCCTACTTGCTGTAATTTTGTTCAACAACTTATTGTGTTATTTCTGATACAGGTCTTCTGAAAATTCAAATGAACCTTACCCACTGGTTCTCCTCATCCATTCTGCTTAAGCAAGATTTCCCTTTCATTAATCAGCGTTGACCTCACCAAATCCTATTAATATTTCCTAAGTCCCCTGCCATCATTTGCTTAATAAAAGATCCTGACATTTTATCTACTGCTGATGCCAACCTAATGGTCTATTGTCCTTTCTTTTCCCCTTCTTGCCTTTCTTAAATAGTGGAGTTACTTTTGTTACCTTCCATTCTGTGGGAATTATTTGAGAAGCAATGTAAGTTTGATAGGTGGCAACTGATGCATTCACTATCTCTACGGTTACTACTTTCTCAACCTTATGTTGCATGACAATTAGTGCAAGGGCTTTCAGAACCAGTTCGCTTTCAGAACCAATTATTCCTTCAAAATCAATGTTTTCTTTTCATTCAGGCTAGCCTTCATATTTTCCACTATTTCTGAGAGGCTCGCAATGTGGTTAGGATGGGGAGAGGGGAAGAAGCACAAGCTGGCAGGTGATTGGTCGATCATGGTCTACCGTTCTCGCCTATCAGATTCCTTCTTCTTCAGCTCTTTTCCTCTCGCATCTATCACTTCCCAACTTTAACATTATTCTCTCATCCCCCCTCGACCCTCCTGCATTCCCCTTCTTACATTATTTACCCATCTGACAGCTCGTTCTCCTCCCCCACACTTCTATTCTGGCAAATTTTGTTCCTCAGTTCAATCAGTTCTTTACCTCCTCTACTTCCAATCCCACAGAAGCTTTATCTTTCATTGTATAAACTACACTCTCCTCTGCATTCTCTTACTAAGATAGTAAAATTCTGCACCGTATCACTATCAAATGCATGATGACATTTCAAGTGGCTCTGATAAACTAAATACTGTGAATAAAATAGCTCTAAAAACATTATCCATGCGGATCATGCATCCACAGCTAATTGTACTTAACCTGTGGAAGCACCTTACAACATTTGGCATGTACTGCAAGTACTTTCATTTCTTCTGTATGAACAGATTTCAGTCCTTTGAAAAGGTCAGAAGCATGGTCTTGGGAATTATAGGCTTGTTATCTTGATGTCTATATAGGGATAATACATTGCAATCTATTCCAAATGCAGTAATTCACGAGTATCCAATAAAAATAATTCCAATAAACTGAAGCTTATACAGATGTCTGAAAGACAGATCATGCCTAATAAATTTAAAGAAAGTCTATGAAGATATGAGTGAGTTAGTTGGTAGTAATGAGATTGCTACAACATTCTTCAGCTTCACAACAATTGCCATTTAAAAGCAAAATCTAAAATTAAAACTCATGGGATCCGGGAGGAAACTGTAAATTGGATAATCAATTATCCAGATATTAAGAAATGGAATGTGGTCATTAATATGATTAGTTCTATTTTTTGTCTATAACCGGTAGAGTCCCTCGGTACGTATTTCTGGAATCACAAATATGTGTGAAATTTATTAGCAACCTCACAAAGATGTTGCTTGCAAAATACTCAGTATTATAAATTGCAACATTTGTGCAGGAAGAATTTACAAGTAGAACAGATCCACAGAGTATAAATATATGAATATTTGACTATAGAAAATTGTTTTCTTTTATTCTGAGAAATCAATATAACACATAAAGGTCTAAATCTGATATGCTGGTGAAGAAAGAAAAAAGAATTATGTATAATCGTAAAACAGCATTTGGAACAACAGTCTCATTGCCCTCAATTTTATTCATCATTATAGCACGTTTTAAATTTAAAGTACTTACTTTGTAAATTTAGTTCCCACAGATTCTCGTTCTGAAAATGAATTCCCCCACATTTGTATTAAAAATTCAAAGGAGGGTCTATGAGTAGGTTGGTGTCCTTTAAGCATGAAAAGCAATAAAGATATCTCAATGTAATTTATATGGGAAAAACAATTCAAAGCAGAGCCATTGTAAAGAGTACTTTGTAAAACAAACATTACTATTAGTGTAGTATTTCATCCAGAGGGTTGGAAATCATGGTTATTAGCTCAGCAGAAACTTCAATATTGCTGAGGCAAGAATATCTTCAATTTAGAGCTGTTAGCTTTCAGAATAGCTTCTCACCTCAAGCATTAATGACTCAATTGCAGGATTTAAAGATGAAATGCGTAAGGAGCAAGGTGAAAACTGAAGGAACTGAATGTAATGCATACAGGTCTAAATATGGTGGTGATTGTCAGATAACACCAGTTAGTAAAAAAAAAGTATCCTATTCTGTTCACTACACAGAGGTTTAGCTGAAAAACCTTAAATGAGAAATCATAACACAATAACAATAAATGTCTTCAACTGAAATAAGTCATGTTTCACATAAAAATATAATTTCAATACATGACTTCATTGATTATGGAGCCTGTAACTATAAATGCACCAATATGTTTTGCTCCATAGCTATCCACTCTAGGATCTATTATGACTAAATTATGCCCTGGGAAGTTGTTCTCCCCTAATCCTGTTTTCAGTACTTTTCTGATATATAAAAAATATATTTCAAAGTCTGATAGCTAATTGCTTCCTGTTCTGTGGGCATGTTTGTAATGATGCACCAAAGCTCGGACCAAAATTACATGCCATCAAGGGATGACTGACCAGTGAGGCAGAATCTTGCAGTGTTTTGGTGACAACATATCTGCTTATTTGGAATCACAGGATACTTGTGATTTGAAATTGATAAAATTCTTAGAAATATAGAAACATAGAAAACATACAGCACAATGCAGGCCCTTCGGCCCACAAAGCTGTGCTGAACATGTCCCTACCTTAGATAACCCATAGCCCTCTATTTTTCTAAGCTCCATGTAGACATCCAGGAGTCTCTTAAAAGACCCTATCATTTCCGCCTCCACCACCGCCACCGGCAGCCCATTCCGCGCACTCACCACTCTCTGCGTAAACAAACTTACCCCTGACATCTCCCCTGTACCTACTTCCAAGCACCTTAAAACTATACCCTCTTGTGCTAGCCATTTCAGCCCTGGGGAAAAGCCTCTGAACACCCACATGATTAGTGCTTCTCATCATCTCATACACCTCTATCAGGTCACCTCTCATCTTCCGTTGCTCCAAGGAGAAAAGGCTGAGTTCACTCAACCTATTCTCATATGGCATGCTCCACAACCTAGGCAATGTCCTTGTAAATCTCCTCTGCACCCTTTCTATGGTTTCCACGTCCTTCCTGTAGTGAGGTGACCAGAACTGAGCACAGTACTCCAAGTGGGGTCTGACCAGGGTCCTATATAGCTGCAACATTACCTTTTGGCTCTTAAACTCAATCCCACGATTGATGAAGGCCAATGCACCGTATGCCTTCTTAACTATAGAGTCAACCTGCGTAACAGCTTTGAGTGTCCTATGGACTCGGACCCCAAGATCCCTCTGATCCTTCACACTGCCAAGAGTCTTGTTAAATAGCCTCAGATAAATGCAGTTTGTGAATTAATATTTGTGGCTTGAAGATTTTAACCATGGAAGTAATTGCATATATATGTTGTGTGTATGTATATATATATTTAAATACAGTGGTTTCTGGTTAATTGAGACGCATTGGAACCAGTATGTTTTGACCCAATTAAACGGCTGCCCCAATTATTCAAAGTTTCATGGAAATTGTTAAAAAGTTATAAAAAAGACAATCTACCAGTTAAGAGAGTAGCAAATTATGCATTTAAATGAAATACGGAACTAAGTAGAACACTACCAATATTACTAGATTATTATAAAATGGTGTTTTTGCTGCTAACAGAGGAATTTATTGAGTATATGCTGGTGTGTGTTTTTGATTGACTGTAAATGAACAAAATCAGTGCAGGATCTAGTGCCAATAATGGATTGCTTTCATTGCCATCTTGCATGATGTTACATCATAATCCAATGATAAATTTCCTGCCATCCTGTGTAGTCGCTGGCTCAACCTCATCACTTTCCTCATCTTCATATTCTCTACCTTAGCGTTTTGTTACAATGCTTTTGACAACTGCATCCCCCAGAATCTTCAGTTTCATTGTAACATTCAAGATGAGTGTCGATACCCTTCAAATTCTGATCGGCCCTAACTTGTTAAAGCAATGAAATCGTTTCATTTTCACTTCCAGCATTTTCCATAACAACCTGCCACCTGTTGCTTTAAAATCTCCATGACCAGCTTCTCAGCTAGCTTCCCTGACTTGTTTTTTTACTAACATTGGTCCACTGCCCGTCCAGTTACAATGGAAAATCATTGATTGAGCACCTCTTGAACATCTGGATTCTTGCCTTCATGATTTCATTTTTGAGATGTTCCCTGTTGTCATGTGTAATGCCTATTCTTCTCTCAATTCATCTTGCTGATCTATCAAGTGTGCAACTGTAGTTTTTGACTCTTCAGTTATCTCTGTCAGCTGACAGTGAGTAGTGTCAGGTGTATGGCTTTTAATCTGGTCCAGTAGGGAAACTTTTTCAGCTGGTGTCAAATATTTTTTGGCTAGGGTTTCAGACAAATTTTTTAAAGTCAAAATTTTTAAAATCTGATCAAAAATCAGTCCCTTTTGAATTGGCAAATGTAAACTCAGATGGATAACATAGCACGAGCGAACACAACTAGCACTACTGTTCACTCTAAGCATAGTGTAGTGTGTAACGGCCTCAGAAGTGCACATGACTGCCCCAATTATGCAGAATAGTTTCCCAAATAAATGAAGGGAAACCTGGTTATCTCCTTGATTTGTTTTTGTTCTTTAAAGGTTGTCACAAATAAGCAGCTGCCCCGATTATCCGATGGCCCACTTAACCAGAATCTGCTGCATATATATAATTTTGGGCTGGCATTTATGGTGAAATGGATTTGAATATAGCTCCTTGACAGGAAATTGTGAAAGAATTTTCCTCTTCTTAATGGATACTGAATATGTCACTTGAAATAAATTAGGGCTTTTGAAACCAATTTACAGTTGGTACTGCAGTTAGAGCAAAACTGCCTGCCTAATATTTTGAAATAAATAAATAGAAGGAAACCATATACAGTTTTGCTTTGAAGGAATTTATGCAACCCATGAAGCTGTTGATGTCATGCTATGTAATCTTAACAACCATTTTCTTTACTGAAAGAAAGAGGGATGTGTTCCTGTATGATTCGAATTTCAAACCATGAACATTTAATAGACTTACTGAGACTGAGAATGAATGCACACAGGAAGAGATGAGAAACTGCTGCATTCTGGTTTTCAGCAAAACATGGTTAAACAACAACATGCCTGACTCAGTGTTTCAACTCGATGGGATGACTCTGTTCTGCACAGCCAGGAACTCCCCATTGGGAAGTCCAAACGAGGGGGAATTGATGTGTACATTAACAAAGGTTGGTGCACAAACTCATCTGTGGTCAGCAGTCTCTACTCTAGGGAAACTGAGCATTTTACATTTAAATGCCGGCCGCATTACCTGCTCAGGGAGTTTACTGTTGTGGTCATCATCACTGAATATGTCCCCATAAGTGCCAACAGCAAGCTCCTCAGCTCTCTGCAGGACTAGCAGCCAGATGGTCTTTTCATAATTGCAGGAGACTTCAATCATGTTAACCTGCAGGGTATTTTACCCAAATACCACGAACAAATCACTATGGCTCTAGGGAAACAAACAGACTGGACCATATTTATACAAGCAGATGCTGTAATTACAAAGCCATCCCATTCCCTTATCTTTGCCTCTTTGAACACATCTCCATAATGTTAATTCCATCGTAACAATTGCTGCTGAAGATGGAGAAACCAGTCAGGAGGACCATGACTGTATGGCCTAATGAGGCAATTTCTATACTCCAACACTGTTTTGAATGGACCAGCTGGCAGATGTTTTAGGAGGCCGCCACAAATGGTGAAGACACAGACCTCAAGGAATATGCTTCATCTGTCATCGGCTACATGTGCGTAGAGTGCGTAGACAATGTTGGTACCTCCAGAACAATCTTCTCACAGCCCAACCAGAAGCTCTGGCTGAACACAGAGGTGCGCTCCCTGCTAAAAGCACAACATGCTGCCTTCAAGTTTGGTGACAGAACTCTGAGAACAGCCAGAAGAAGCCTCATCTTTGGCATCAGGAGAACAAAGGCTGCCTATACACAAAAAATTCAGGAACATTTGTCTGATAACGATCCTTGGCATATGTGACTGGATATCAAGGGCTTTATAGTCTACGCAAGGAAAAAAGCATTGATTCTACCAGTGATGCCTCCCTCCCTGATGCTCGAAACAATTTTCATGCAAGCTTCCAGGCATGAAACACAACAGCAGCCATGAAGGCTGCCCCTTTCCCCGGTGAGCAGCCACTATCTGTAACAGCAGCAGACATGAGCCGTCAACCCCCATAAGGTAGCCAGGTCAGACAATATCCCAGGCTAAGTACATCCCAGACCAAATACGCTCCCGCTCACTGATATCTTCAACACATCACTCAATCAGGCTGCTGTTCCCACCTGCTTCAGCCTGGCAAGGGTGTAGCATTCATGGCCAGCATTGTGTTGTATGGCTCAAATTGCGTATAAAAGTTGCTTAGGGCATCAGGGAGGGAGGTGCCACTGTTAAAATTGACGTTGTTTTTCCCTTGTGTATTCTGTAATGCCCTTGATGTTCAGCCACATACACCACTAGGAGGCTGGTGATGAAGCACATCAAATCCTGCCTGAGAAGCGACATGGATCTACTCCAGTTTGTCTGCTGGTGCAACAAGTCCCTGGCAGATGCCACCTCATTGGCTCTTCGCTCAAGCCCAGAACATCTGGACAGCAAAGAAACATATATCAGGATCCTTTTTATTGTCTACAGCTTGGCATTCAGTACCATCATCCCCTCAAAACAAATAAGTTGGTTTCAAGACCATGGCCTCAATACTTCCTTGTGCAATTGGATCATTGATTCACTCGATTGCAAGCCCCAGTGAGCAATAACGTCTCCACAATCTCCATTAGCACAGGTACACCACAAGGCTGTGTGGCTAAGCAGAGCTCCAATGCCTCAAAAAAATTTTGCTGATAACACCACAGTCATTGGCCGAGTCAAAGGTGGTGATGAATCAGCAGATGGGAGGGAGATTGAAATTCTTGCTGAATGTTACCATAACAACAACCTCTTACTCAATGCCAACAAGACCAAGGAGCTGATTATTGATTTTCGGAGGAGGATACCAGAGGTCCATGAGCCAGTCCTCATTAGAGGATCAGAGGGGGAGCCGGTCAGCAACTTTAAATTCGTCAGCGTTATCATTTTGGTGGATCTGTCATGGGCAGATTGTGTGCAATTACAAAGAAAACATGGCAGTGCCATTAATTCCTGAGGAGTTTGTGAAGACTTGGCATGACATCTAAAACCTCGACAAACTTCTATTGATGTATGGCGGTAGGCATCACAGTCTGGTATGAAAATACCAATGCCCTTGAATGGAATAACCTACAAAAAGTAGTGGATATAGCCCAGTCCATCTCAGGTAAGGCCCTCCTCACCATTGAACACATCTACATGGAGCGTTGTCGCAGAAAAGCATCATCCATCATCAAGGACTCCCACCATCCAGGTCATGCTCTCTTCTCACTGCTGCCATCAGAAAGAAGGTACAGGAGTCTCATGACTAACACCACCATGTTTAGGAACAGTTACTACCCCTCAACCATCAGGCTCTTAAACCAGAGTGGATAACTTCACTCACCCTAATACTGAACTGATTCCATAGCCTATGGACTCACTTTTAAAGACTCTTCATCTCACATTCATTGTATTTATTGCTTATTTATTTAATATTATTATTTCTTTCTTTTTTTATTTGTGTAGTTTGTTGTCTTTTGCATGCAAGCTGGTGCAGTCTTTCATTGATTCTATGATGATTATTCCATTATAGATTTATTGAGTATGCCCGTAAGAAAATGGATCTCAGTGTTGTATATGGTTACATAAATGTACCTTGATAATAAATTTACTTTGAACTTATCCCTGTACCAAATAACTCTACACCTCCAGAACAAGACAACTACCACCTGGTGGCACTGATGCCAATCATCATGAAGTGCTTTGAATGATTGATAATGGCATACATCGAAAACTCCATTATTGCCACATTACACAGTCACCAATATGCTTACACAGATGCCGTAGCATAGATGTCCTCGCATCTGTCGTGCACCTGGCCCTGACACACTTAGAAAACAAGGACGCTTATGTCAGAATGCTGTTTCTGGATTTCATTTCAGCGTTCAACACTATTGTCCGACAGATCTTGGTGAACAAACTCCTACCCTTTGATTTAAAATCTCCAAAATGCAACTGGGTGTTGGACTTCCTAACAGACAGAACTCAGATAGTCAGTGTGCACAATTGCTGCTCCCTCCCTATCATCCTCAACATGGGTGTTCCCCCAGGGCTACATGCTGAGCCCATTGCTCTTTACTCTGCTCACATATAACTACTCAGACAAACACCCAAACAATCTCTTCGTCAAGTTTGCCAATGACACAACAGTGATGGAGCTCATCAGTGGACAGTTTACAAAGAGGAGGTGGAGCAGCGTGAGACCTGGTGCCGGGGAAAAAAACCCTTCCTTAATGTGAACAAGACAAAGGAGATATTTATTGACTTTAGGAGAACTTGTACCACTCACACTCCCTTTTACTGACATCAGTGCAACAGCAGTGGAAGCTGCGAACTGTCATGATCCGGTCCGTGAAGTCCGCATTCCGGTTCACGGTCCGGTCCATTGTTCCTTATTCCAAGTTTTCTGGTTTTCCCTTTTTTCTGTTGGATGCTCTAATTGAGACAGATGATTCACATTTTGGGCTGGCTACATAAATAGCTCCTTGGTTCAGCTTTCAGTTGCTGGATTGTTCCTGTCCAAACCCCCTTGTCTGAATCCCTTCTCTGCCCCTTCCTCTTGAAGCTGTGCCCTGCAGCCAGTGTCTGAAGCCTTGCCTTGCCTGGTGCCTTTGTCTGAAGCTGTGCCCTGCAGCCAGTGTCTGAAGCCTTGCCTTGCCTCGAGCCTTGCCTTGTCTGCACTGCTGTCAAGTTCAACTGCCAGAGCAAGATAAGGAACTGTCTATCGTTGTTTTGAACTGACTTTGTGTCCATACTGTTGCTAGGTAGGTCTGGCTGTTTGCTGCTACCTTGTGTTGGGAACTGTCTCCTTGTGCCCTTGTTTCTGCTACATAGGGCTGTCTATCAGTGTTCTGTGTATGAGTCCTGGCCCTATGTTCTGTTTCCAAGGAGGGCCCCTGGCTCTGTGTTCTATGTTCCTGTCTCCCTTGACTAAGGCTCTATGTTCCTGTCTCCCTTGACCAAGGCTCTGTGTTCCTGTCCTCCCCAAGACCAAGGCTTTGTGTTCTGTGTTCCTGTCTTCCTTGTCCAAGGCTCTGAGGTTCCTGTCTCCCAAGACCACATCATGTCTTCACCTAGTTCTGAAGTCCGAGCCCGAGTCGAGACCCAGGTTCTGGGCCCTTGTCCAGTCTGTGGCTCGGAGTCTGAACCCAAGCCTGGTCATGTCCTCACCTCGAGGAACCCAAGCCTGGTCATGTCCTCGCCTCGAGGAACCCAAGCCTTGTCATGTCCTGTAGCCACATGTCCTCGCCTAGTTCCGGGGTCAGAGCCCGAGTCAATACCCAGGTTCTGGGTCCTTGTCCAGTCTCCGGCTCGGAGTCCAAGCCCAGGACCCTAGTTCCCAGTTCCTTGTCCTGGTGCCGCTTGCCTAGCCAATGTCCTAGCCCAAGTCTGTGTTCTTGTCCCAGCTCTCCAGTCAAGTCCTGTTCCTCGTACTTAAGTGTCTGTGTCTTGCATTTGGGTCCGCTCCCAATGCCCTCTGTATGACACAAACAGTTTCAAACTCTTGGGAGTGCACATCACACACAACCTCTCATGGTCCCAGAATGCATCCTACACAGTCAACAAAGATCACCAACACCTCTACTTTCTGAAGAAGCTGATTAGAGCTGGACTTTGCAAATCCATACTCATGTCATGCTACAGAATACAAAGTAGAGAGCATCCTCATAAGCTACATATGAAAACTGCACTGAGCAGACAAGAAAGCTCTATAACGGGTTGTCAAAACTGTCCAACACTTACCGGCACTAGCCTACCCACCATCAAGGGCATATATACAGAAAGGTGCCAGAAAAGAGCTAGTAACATCATAAAGAATCCTGCCCACCCTATACATGGACTGCCTGTTTCACTTCCACCAGGGAGGAGGCTACGTAGCATCCATGCCAGGACAACCTGACTCAAAAGCAGTTACTTTCCCTAAGCAGTAAGGTTGCTTAACACCACCACCCACTAACTCCACCAGTATTTTATTACTGCCTGTTTTCACCACCTGTACAGCCTAGGGTCACTTTATGGATGTACCATCAATCTATTTATATAAGCTCTTTTATGAATTTATATGATTGTGTCTTATTATTATTATTGTGTTCTTTTGTACTTTTTTTGTGCTGCATTGGATCCAGAGTAGCAATTATTTTGTTCTCCTTTACACTTGTGAAATGCCATTAAACTATCTTGAATCTTGAATTTATACACAGAATACGCATGAATTTACAGCAGATGATCAATATATTTGCCACCTATGTGGATCAAGATTATTGCATAGTCATCATATGTCTACCTTCAGGGTATCACATTTGGTCAAAAATGGAGTTCTGAGCTTTGATGTACATTTTCAACATGACCGCAGGACCAGATGCTATAATGATAATTAGCTGTTGGACTTTATTGAAACAATACTGGAAACGTACATCATTCTGTTTGGAAATTGTAAGGATAAAGTCAAGGACCTTGGTACTCAGAGCTGTTGCTCAAATTATGTATTCTAGACTGACAGAGACATGAAATAGATCAGCTTCTTGGTATCTACCATGACTGCGTTGTACAAATGTATCACGGTATGCCTGTCATTCTAGGTCACTCTGAGATGGCTCTGGTAGTTTGGGATGATTTCTATACTCTACTGGCTCTTCAAATGATTTACATACAGTAAGAATAATGCTTTTAAGCACATACACACAATAAAATGACAATGAAAAGTAAAATATTCTCTCTTAAGCAGATCTGGAGTTAACATTTGCCTGCCTTGATGCATTGGATCAAAGAGTCAAGAATCACATGAGATATTATTTAATGAGAATTAGCAAACTACCAGGTTAATCCTTTACTACTTTAAACAAAGGAACACCCGTAGTGGATAGAGATGAAGTTACGCTCTCCAAACAATACAAACTCAAAGAACTCAGTTTTAATCCCAGTCTATAACACTCAGAGCCAGGAGATCAGTAATGATTGACCTGGGTTACAAAGGGAAAAATAATGTGACGATTTTCTTGCTGGAGAGGAACTGTAGTTGGAAGCAGAGTTATATGGTGATGGGTGGCAAGGCAAAAATTGGGTCTGGTTTTGACATCTTTTACAACCTGATGAATTGATGAGTTTCTCTTTTGGACTCATGAATACTGATTCCTGAAACAGAAGTGGAGATTGACCCCAGCCAGTAATCAAAACACAAGGAAACCATGAAAACTTGTGAAGAAAATAATTCTGATAAAGAAACTCCACAAAATCAAGTTTTGGTTGTTTCATGAACTTTTTAAATGTCATTTTCAGGAAGAGTGAACTTTGAAATGATTAACATTAAAATGAAGTATATAAAACAGTGATGGAATGAACTTCTCAAATAAGGCTTTGAATGCAGATCCAGTTGCTGTTATGTTTCATTAGACATAAATCATATTTTGCAGAAGATTAATTTGTGCTTCTTGGAACCCAGTTGTCTATATTGTTTTCTCTTTAATGGATTGTTTGTTGCTATATATTATGGGACTGATTGTTAATGACAGAACCTCATGTGCACCGTTAGAATTCATGCTGTGTTATTGGTGTGCCTATTTGTAAATTTGGTGTGGTGAACATTATTGTGTTGAGCCGGAAAGTAGCCCTGCAGTCAACCTGATTAATGTTATAACAAATTTGGGAATATGTAAAAGGCTCATTAGCCTATCTTTCCCTGTTGCTTTCAATGGGAGGTTCAGATGTTTTTGTTGCAATGGTATGTTACTTTGAACATTTATTCTCAATCTGAATAAAACAAAAATATGAATTGGATCCTGTTTAGAATTTTACAAGGACAAGGAAGTACACTGACTACAATTCCTGTAATATTTCAGAACATTTCATAAAACATAAATGACTTTGAAAATCAATTGATGGTACAGTACAAACATAGCAACTTCAGATTCCAGAAACAATATCAGAACTATGAAGAATAAATCAGTTTTTGAAAAGAATACAAACATGTAAAGAGGATTTCCTGCACATCTTTTTAAAAAAAAAGGATTTTTACTCTACATCCAAACCTTCCAAGTCAAGTGTTTGCAGTTCCAATTCAACATTTTGTTTGAAGAATGGAATTCACAGCAATATTGAACTGTGTCTGTATCCCACTGGGATTTTAATACAACTAGTACCTTGGGGGTATAGAGCAGAGGGTGTAACAATCTTTCAGATTTATGAGAGGAGCTTTGCACCACTGGAAGCAACTAAATGCCCAGTAAATTGCTGTTAATTTGGCATATTTGGAATTTGGTGGCATTGGACTGATGGATTTCCTGGACTGTTGGGTTAATATCCCAGGACATGGTTAATTCACTTTTTTTCCCAGAAGTTACATATTACTCAATAAATTTTACTGTGAAACCAGTAATTGGAAAAAAAAGAATGCAAAATACAGAGATCCATGAGTGAAGAGGGAGTGCAGAAACCAATGTTCTGGTGAGAGGAACGAGTACATGGTGCTAGAGCATCATTGCATTGAAGGGGAGCTTAGGAACCAGGCCTCTGTGGTGTTGAAGAAGAGACAGGGGAACAGGGACCCTGGAGTGAGTCCTCAGTGAATTGACAGGGAGAGTAGCAAATATCACCCAATGAGCCAAACAGTGAACTATCAGGATTTCTAAATAACTAAGGAACAGATTATTGGAGTTTTGCTTTTGTAATAAAGTAACCAAATCATTATTATTGTTTTGCCAAGTTATATTTGGATTTTGTTTTTGCAGCAATACGGGGCAACCAGCTGCAGATGTGCAATACTTTGATTATTGGCTCGGCCTCACAGTTTAAACATACCAACATCCCAGAACCAAATAATTCCATCAATGATTACCAATACCCATCTACAAATGCATTTCCTTTTGAAGGTTGTGGAGTGGATACAATAGTGTTACTGGATTAAATGGCTGTTGTGAACAAAATCATGGATACAGATCTAACTGATGGCAAATTGAAGCCAAATAAAAACTGCTGGATGATGAGCACAACAGGCCTATGATGGCAGGGGCACGGTTAGTATTTTGTGCTGTGATTCTTCATCAGGACTGAGACTGTAGGGGAGTGATACCTAGTTTAAAGAAGTGGGAGGGTGGCATGATGCAAAAGTTAGTAGACAATAGGTGAAGAGGAGGGGGTGCTGGATGGCTGGAGCCAATTGGGGGATTGTGGGGTGGAGGTACGTGGCAAAAGGTAAAAAGTGAGAACAAGAAGGGGCTGCCGATAATGGAATCTGATAAGTAAGGAAGATAATAAATAGAACTAGACAAAGGAGAGTTGATGAGCAGGTGGAGGCAGCAGCAGAGCAGAAAGGAAGCCCATTGGGTTAAAGGTGTGGATGATGGGCAGACAGAGCTAGGCAGGGGAGGAGAACGAAACTGGAATTGGAATCGGTATTGGTTTATTGCTGTCACTTATACTGAGACAGTGAAAAGCTTCTCTTACACGCTGCTTGTACAGATCAGATCATTACGCAGAACACTGAGGAAGAACAAGGTAAAATCATGCAAACTGAAGTGAAACAGCTACAGGGAAAGTGCAGTGCAGGTAAACAAAAATTTGCAAAATCATAATAGGGTAGATTGTGAGGTTAAGAGACCAACTTATTGTATTTGGGAACCATTTAAAGGTCTCATAACAGTTAGGTAAAAGCTCTCCTTGAGCCTGGTGTTTCATGCTTTCAGGCTTTTGTATAACCTGTCTGATGGAATGTTCATTTTGGATGAGACTTTTGATTATGCTGGCTGCTTTACTGATGCAATGAGAAGTAAAGACTCAAAGCCTATAGAAGGGAAGCTGTTTTCCCTGACATGCTGAGCTGTGTCCAGCTGGGCAGCTGGGCAAAAGGGGGCTGGGAGAGGAGTGTTGGAAAGAAGGGGCAGGGGAGGGAAACTTCTGATCATAAAGTATCAGAAGGAGAAAGAACACAAGGAGCATTGGAATGTAGACTACTGACTAGTCCGGTGGAATATGAGCTACCATTTGTTTGAGTTTGCATTTAGCCTCACTCTGTCAATGGAGAAGGCCACAGACAATATTCGGTGTGGAAATAAGAAGGAAAGTTAAAATACCATGCAACCAAGAGCTCTAGATCACCATTTTGGACAAAGCACATGTAACTGGCAAGTCGATAATGTAGAGGAGGCCATATCATGAGCATCAAATGCATTGGAGGAGGTGCATGTGAATCTCTGAAGGGTTGTTTAGATCTCTGCAAGATGGTGAGGGAGAAGGTGTAGGGACAGGTTCTTCACCTCCTAAAGGCTGATTTACACTTCTACGTCAAATGGACGCCGTAATCTACGCAAGCAGCCTACGCTCGTTGTGAGCATTTATACTTGTGCGTTGGTGTGTCTGCAATTCGGGCATGTCTCACATGTGCACATACCTGCCCGCGCAAGGCTTCATGGTCATGGTAATCTTTCTTGGGGTAAACAAGTTTAAACGAGTGTCTTTTTTCGTGAAAGCGAAATGTGTCCTCCATAATTTCGGAGGTCTGTAAAGCTTTATGGAAAGCATTGCAGCCAGAGTTCCTTCCCTGCCCTTCAGTCACCCAATGGGAAGCTATTGCAGCATAGGAGGAAATGAGATGCTACCAGGCAGACCAATCAGTTGTTGCGGTCTGCGTTGCCGCGACACGTAGTTACATTTTGGGAGAGGTGCGCGTCAGGCTACAGCGTAGAGATCAGCGTAGACTCTGTGTAGGGTTCGCGGCTACGCTGTACCGATGGCATCAATTTGATTCAGAAGTATAAATCAGCCTTAAGTTTGCAGCAGAAAGTACTTGAAGATGGACAGCATTGTGTGGCAAGGGATGAGTGAACCAGGGAATCAAAGAGAGATGGTTGCTGCAGACAGCTGAAAGGGATGGGTAGGGGAAGATTTGACAGGTGGTGAGACCGTGAAGCATTCTTCAAATGATGAATAATGATGTGCTAGATGTGGAGGGTGGTAAGGTGAAAACTAAGAACTAAGGGAATTCTATCTGTTTAATGTCTGCAGGAAGGTACGATGGGAACATAAATGTGGGAAATAGAGCGTTACATGTATGCTGTCAAACTCTATGATCTGCTCCAGGTTCAGGTTGTGTTGAAAGGAAAATTAAATCTGGGGAGCTGATTTATTACACTTTGCAATGTTTAAGTTCTGCAGCAGGACTGAGCCTAATGCAGAAATCAGCCAGAATGTTGAGTGAACAGTAACATTAAGCATCAGGATAGGTTGGTGCAAAGTCATTTGTCAATCTAAAGAGAGTATGGTAAACTACCAAGTGTTTTCTGTTGCAGCAAAGATAGCTTATTGCTAATGCAGGTCTCGTTTGAGGGTCCAAATATTTTTCTTGTACAGGGGGCCCACGAGATGAGCAATAGAACGGGATTTGCATTGATGACAAAGAGAATTGGAAAATTACCCCACATCCATCTTCCTTCCACCCATAGAGGGAGTTATATGAATCCACCTGAAATTTCATTAGACCCAACTGAGTATGTTGATCACTGTTTTAGTTGTGAACTTGCTGCCTGAAGGCTTAATTCTGATGAAAGCTTCAAGCAATAGTGAGTCAACTTTCTACCAAAGAGTATCTCTTGTTTGTAGGATGTGTTTACTCGTGGCATGTGAAGGAAACAAGTTGGGTCAGGAGCTGGATGTCACAGCAGAGGAGGACTGGGTATGCTAGGGAAGTATTTGGGAGGAGTGATTGTCTTATCAAATGGGGATTTGTGTCATTAGTGGTAAGAGAGGTTATTAGAAATGATCAGACAGTTGATATATAGGGATGTTCAGGTGGCTTATGGCTCGTTGTGTTCAGTTAGATAAGGGCCAAAGGGTTGGAGAATGAGTCGAATCAACCATGGTAAGGTGAAGTGAGTTGGACCTGAAGAAGAACGAGGACGTACCTATCCTACTGTAAAAGCTACCTACTTGAGTTTGGTTGAGAACCAGCATGGATTCTCTCTGTGAAAACAATCAGCTACACAGCAATAGGTTTCTGAGATGCACTTGGAGGTGACTTCTGCAGAACTAACCTATGGGCAATGTAGGTTATTGCAGCACAAGTGAAAGTCTCAATGGTAGTCTCTGGATTTGTGTTATGTAGTGCATCCCACTATATAACCCAGCAACACACAGCATGGCCTGCTGCGTTCACCAGCAACTTTGATGTGTGTTGCTTGAATTTCCAGCATCTGCAGAATTCCTGTTGTTTGCATTTAATATAACCCAGCAATCCTGAACTAAACATCTCTGACTTAGCAAATAGTATTTTTTTGCTTCTTGCCTTTAGAAGCCTTTACATCTTCTTGCCTTCACATTTAGAAGGAATCTAAATGTAAAGGTGCTATTTAATAGTAGATCTGCACTGAGAAAGCTGACTACGGTCATGCAGTTGTGTATTAGTAAGGAACTGGTAAGATTTGAGTGCACTGGGGTAAAAGGAGAGGGAGAAAATAAAGAGAAGAATAATTTTGCTGCTCTCCAACATTCCCTGTAGGATCATTTCTATTTGAAGGAAATTAGGAGTAGATCTGAAGGTTTGGGTGGCTGAATAGTTGGAATATATGTATGAAGAATGGCTATTAGGAGAGTTATAGAAGGAATAGTTCACTAAGTCCACATTCCTCAGGAGAGGAGGAAAGAAAATCAGAAAATTTTAATTTCCTTTTAAGATTAAGCTCCGCGTCCTCCGCTGGAAGCCAATAAAAACAGCCATTAGATTTTGTAGATCTATAGGTTATTGTTTAAATTCATTATGGTTTTTCTGATGTTATGCTATAGATCTCAAATGATTAGTCATCCAAACATTAGTTAGTAATTACATGAAGCCATTTGATGGGGATGGCTGATGCAATACACCAGCACTATCTTTTACATATAAAAGCTGTAATCACACACAGGTCCGTCTAATGGGGATGAATTCTACTCTGTTTATTGATTTGTAAGGATTTGAAGAGAAAGCTTGCATTATCACACTGAGTGCCTTCACTTCAATTATTGCATTGTATTTTAATGTATCTTCAATTTTAAAATTTGATACTTTATGTTCAGACCCTATTCCTTAAATTTCATGAAAAAAATACACCTGAAGAAAGAATGTGGCCCAGAACTTCTCTTCTGTTGTTCATTCTTTTTCTTGATCTGTAGGTTTCAGATCAATTTCTGTAGAATGTCATTGTGTACCCCTTCCACACACAATGTGTGCTTTGGTAAAATTTGAATCTGATTTTCTTTATGTGTGGGTGCACACACAAAGGCCTCTGGGAAATCCCAATGATGTCAGTCACCAAGTAACACATGGACAGCATTGCATCTATGCACACCTGAGTGATAAAAGACTCAGACCTCAAACACCAGAATAGGTCTCAGTTAGAGGACTGAGGCCTAGAAACCTGTTCCTTTGGGTGCCTTTTTTTTAGGACACAACAAGAATTCTTTAAGATAATCATCTCTTTTAGCTTCACATTGAGACTGATTGTCCCAAAAACAAACCTCTTTACCCACAATCCTTTACACTTCCTGATCTTTTCCGAGCTCCTCAATATAACTGAGTTCCTTATTTCTTCCCAACTCCATCCCTAACATATTCAGCCCTTATCTGATCATATCCACACTTCTCGAACATTTCACCAGTCCTTCTCAGACTTTCCTGTTAATGTCATCTCTTCTCTATAAGCCCTCTTCCTCTTCTATAAGCCATCTTCTCCCCAGTACTTTTTGCAACTATTCATTACCTTCCCATGTCTTGTAACCTTCTCTTCTCAGAGTGTCCCATCACTCTGCCATCTGCTCCCCAGCACTATTTCCATGATCTGCACACTGTATATTACTGTGAGGGACCTCACAGAAAAAGATGGATAATTGCACTTGGAAACGCAAGAAAATCTGCAGATGCTGAAAATGCAAAGCAATACACACACAATTCTGGGGGATCTCAGCAGGTCAGGAAGCATCTATGGAAAGGAATAAACCGTCAACATTTTGGGTTGAGACCCTTCATCACGACTGGAAAGGAAGGGACGAGAAGTCCAGATAAGAAGGGGGGTGGGGAGGAAGAAATACAAGATGGCAGGTGATAGGTGAAACTGAGAGAGGGGGAGGAGGTGAAGTAAAGAGCTGGGAAGTTGATTGGTGGAGGAGATAAGGGCTATAGAAGAGGAATCTGATAGAGGACAGAAGAACATGGAAGGAAAGGGAAGGGAGAGGATCACCAGAGGGAGGTGGTGGGCAGGTAAGGGGTGAGACAGAAACACAAAGAGGGGAATGGTGAAGGAGTGGAGCGACAATTATTGGAAGTTTGAGAAATAGATATTCATGCCATCAGGTTGGAGGCTACCCAGATGGAATATAAGGTGTTACTTCTCCAACCTGAGTGTAGCCTTATCATGGCAGTAGAGGAGACCATGACTGACATTTGGGAATGGGAATGGGAAGTGGAATAGAAGTGGATGGCCACTAGGAAATCCTGCTTTTTGTGGTGGGTGGAGTGTAGGTGCTCTGCAAAGCGGCCTCCCAATTTATGTTGTGTCTCACTGAGATACAGGAGGCCACACTAGGAGCACTGGATATAGTAAATAAACCCAAAAGACTCACAAGTGATGTGTTGCCTCACCTGGAAGGACTGTTTGAGGCCCTGAGTGAACTTAACCTGTTCTTTAACAGATTTGACATTGTGGCCCCTGCCCATCCCCCATCCCATCCCCCCCATGAGTCATCTGTTGTCAGACCCCAACCAACACATATTCCACTCTCCCCTCCTACCCCTCCTTACAGTCCCCCACCCTGCTCTCATGACTATACCCCTCCGCCACACGAAACCACCATGGTGGGTTTCACAGCTGAACAGGTGAGAAGACAGCTGAAACGTCTCAACCCAAGCAAGGCTGCAGGATCAGATGCTGTCAGTACCAAGCTGCTCAAAGCCTGTGCCCCTCAGCTATGTGGAGTATTTTGCCATGTCTTCAACCTGAGCCTGAGGCTCCGGAGAGTTCCTATACTGTGGAAGACATCCTGCCTCGTCCCTGTGCCGAAGACGCCGCGCCCCAGCGGCCTCAATGACTACAGACCAGTGGCATTGACCTCCCACATCATGAAGACCCTGAAGAGATGTGTTCTGGAGCTGCTCCGGCCCATGGTTAGGCCACACTTAGATCCCCTCCAGTTCGCCTACCAGCCCTGACTAGGAGTTGAGGATGCCATCGTCTACCTGCTGAACCGTGTCTACGCCCACCTGGATAAGCCAGCAAGCACTGTGAGGGTCATGTTTTTTGACTTCTCCAGTGCGTTCAACACCATCCGCCCTGCTCTGCTGGGGGAGAAGCTGACAGTGATGCAGGTGGATGCTTTCCTGGTGTCATGGATTCTTGATTACCTGACTGGCAGATCACAGTACGTGTGCTTGCAACACTGTGTGTCCGACAGAGTGATCAGCAGCACTGGGGCTCCACAGGGGACTGTCTTGTCTCCTTTTCTCTTCACCATTTACACCTCGGACTTCAACTACTGCACAGAGTCTTGCCATCTTCAGAAGTTTTCTGATGACTCTGCCATAGTTGGATGTATCAGCAAGGGAGATGAGGCTGAGTACAGGGATACGGTAGGAAACTTTGTCACATTGTGTGAGCAGAATTATCTGCAGCTTAAAGTTAAAAAGACTAAGGAGCTGGTGGTAGACCTGAGGAGAGCTAAGATACCGGTGACCCCTGTTTCCATCCAAGGGGTCAGTGTGGACATGGTGGAGGATTACAAATACCTGGGGATATGAATTGACAACAAACTGGACTGGTCAAAGAACACTGAGGCTGTGTACAAGAATGGTCAGAGCCGTCTCTATTTCCTGAGGAGACTGAGGTCCTTTAACATCTGCCGGACAATGCTGAGGATGTTCTACGAATCTGTGGTGGCCAGTGCAATCACGTTTGCTGTTGTGTGCTGGGGCAGCAGGCTGAGGGTGGCAGACACCAACAGAATCAACAAACTCATTCGTAAGGCCAGTGATGTTGTGGGGATGGAAATGGACTCTGACGGTGGTGTCTGAAAAGAGGATGCTGTCCAAGTTGCATGCCATCTTGGACAATGTCTCCCATCCACTACATAATGTACTGCTTGGGCACAGGAGTACATTCAGCCAGAGACTCATTCCACCGAGATGCAACACTGAGCGTCATAGGAAGCCATTCCTGCCTGTGGCCATCAAACTTTACAACTCCTCCCTTGGAGGGTCAGACACCCTGAGCCAATAGGCTGGTCCTGGACTTATTTCCTGGCATAATTTACATATTACTATTTAAGTATTTATGGTTTTATTACTATTTAATTATTTATGGTGCAACTGTAACGAAAACCAATTTTCCCCGGGATCAATAAAGTATGATTACTATGAATGGTAGTGAGGGAGGAGGCATGGAGGCAGGTGTGGCGCGTGTCCCACTTGCAAGATAAGGGAGGGAGATGAGTGGAAAATGACGCGTTGACAGGGAGTTTTGTAGGGAGTAATCCCTGTGGAAAGCAGAAAGTGGGGAGGGGAGAAAGATGTCCTTGGTGGTGGGATGCCATTTGAGATGACAAGAGTTACGAAGAATTATGTGCTGGATGAGGAGTCTGGTGGGGTGGTAAGTGAGGACAAGAGGAACCCCATCCCTGGTGTAGCGGCGGGACGATGGGGTGAGGGTAGATGCTGTGAAATGGAAGAGATATGGCTGAGGGTAGTGCTGATGGAGAAGGAAGGAAAGCTTCTTTATTTGAAGAAAGTGAACATCTCATTTGTTCTGGAATGTAAAGTCCCACCCTGAGAAGAGATGCAGCAGAGATGGAGGAACTGAGAGAATGCAATGGCATATGTACAATTGACAAGGTAGAGTGAGGTATAGTCAAGGTAGCTGTGAGAGTCAGTGGGCTTATAGAAAAATATCAGTAGGTAGAATGTCACCAGAGATGGGAACAGATTGAGAAAGGGGAGAGAGTTGGCAGAGATGGATCAAGTAAATGGAACAAAGGCAGGGTGGAAGTTGGAGGCAAAGTTAGTGAAATTGACGAGCTCAGCTTGGGTGCAGGAAGTAGCAATAATGCAGCATTCAGTGTAGTGTAAAATAAAATTAGAGAGTAATGCTGATGTAAGCATGGAACATAGGCTGCTCCACATAGCCGACAAAAAGGCAGGTTGAGCTGGGACCCATGCAATTCTCCAATTGAACTTGAAGCAGTGAGGAGTTCCAGTCCTATCATGCACTTCATTTCGGGCATCATAAGTGGTTATATATGCCATACTTAGCCTATACTGGTGATGGTCTCCTGCATGCAAAACCTATCATTACGGCAATAGAAAAGAGCCACCTTCAATTTTGCTGGCTCTGCCTTGGAGAATGGAGGCAACACTCACAACACGCTGGAGGAACTCAGCAGGTCGGGCAGCATCCATGGAAACGATGAGTCGACATTCCACGGATGCTGCCCGACCTGCTGAGTTCCTCCAGTGTGTTGTGAGTGTTGCTTTGACCCCAGCATCTGCAGATTATTTTGTTGGCTCTGCCTTGGGGAATATTTGCTATTCCCTGCCTTAACCTTTCATAAAATCAGATCTTTGTGATTATGATTCATTTAAAACCAACAAGCTGCAGAAACCTTTTTCTTTGTCCTGATAGCAAAAGAATTATTTATTTGTTATTATTTATTTGTCACATTATTGTTTGTTAATTTATTTGTGGTAATACCCTACCTTATATGTTGTGAGTGAGTTATACATAAGGTGTTGTGAACCTTGGTCCTGAGCAGGGTTTCCCAACCCTTTTTATGCCATGGACCTCTACCATTAACCGGGAAGTCTGTGGATCCCAGGTTGGGAACCTCTGGTCCATTGGAATGCTGCTTCATTTGGTGGTGTACATGTATACAATTGAGGTGCTCATAACCTTGAACTTGAACCTGGATAGAAAAATATTTCTTGTGGATTACTTGAAGAATTAAATCATATGAATAGAGGTTGGGTACTCCTTATCTGAAATGCGGGTAGGCTGGAATTGTTTCAGATTTTGGAACACATAATTAGATAGCTTGCGATTGCCATTACAGTATTTCCATCTCAGTTTATGTGCTACTGGTAAGCAGTGTTTGTCTTGCACTAATTCATCAAACATATGTACAACCACAGTCTCCACCTACGATACTGTTTTTATTAAAAAGCTGCGGGACACTGTATTTATGTTTTACATTTCTAGAATTTTATGTAAAAATAAAACCAGTCAGCATCATAGATTTGTTCTGGTGAAAGATTTTTGTGATTTGCAGATGCTTTAAAAATTTAATGCCGTACCTTTTCTTAAATTTCTGCAACAACCCTGCTGAGTAGTCACAATTACCTTCAATTTTCCATTCGTCGCGATAGATTTTTGCTTGCTCCATGATCAACACACCGTTAAGTGGCTTATGTTCACTCCGACACTGATGATACATGATTGGGATCTTCAGTTAAAGCTTGATGCAGTATCTTTCTATATTTCATTATCTTCCGTTTATTACAAATGTGAGATCACTCCTCAGAACTGTCTGTGGTGCATAGACACCTGCTCATTGCCTGGGAGCTTTGTCAGCCCCTTATGGAATTTTCCATTTGTGATGTCATGTCAGCACTCAAGAAAATTTTGGATTTCGGAGGTTTTCGGATTTTGGAATCTTGGATAAGGGGTACTCAAATTGTATTAACACAGCCATATCTTTTGATGCACAAGGATGTTGGATAACACAAAATATTGTTGGTCACAAAATAGACTGCTAAGATTGCAATGTGGTTCAAGAAAATCTCATTTTCAAGCTTTCTTTCCTGATTATATGCCCCCTCCGATAAATAATTATTCTATCTGAAAGAGGAAATAAACAACATGCATTCACTAATATTTGTCAAAGCGTAAATAAGTTATTCAATTGCAGAATGTCAGCATTATTAACAAACATTGTGTATAGGAACATTTTGGTGGAGTTTCACTGAGAGCTGGGAATCCTGCCAGTGCAAGTCACTGAAAAAAAAGTGATTAATGAGACAGGAAAGCCACCATTTTTGAAAATCAATGGCTTTGTAGGAATGATAATATCCCATGGAAAATCCCAGCATAGTATCATTCTGGACATGCCACCAGCTGTCCGGAAGGCACTTTATAAATAAAGCACTGTAAAATATTAACAAAGTACACAAGCAACATCTAGTGGCAGGAAATCAGAACTGTGTATACTTTCTTTTTACATTGGACAGATGATACAATTTAATGGAAGGAATTTTTGTTACAAATATCAATACATGTGAAGGGTTGGACTTGAAGGTCCAAATCTACTCAGTGTGGTGCTGTTTAAGCTGTGACAGACGAGGAATACTCTACAAGGCCCACGGAAAGCTTCCATTTGTTGCTTGAGCTTCGGAAAGATGGCTGCTCCACCACTTGCGGAGGGAGGGATATGTACAGTACCTGGAGTATTGGAAGACACTGTGTCTACTGCAGAAGGATCAAATTCATTTAAATGACGCTATTACAAACAATGGCCATGCTTCTGTGTTTAAACACTTGTTCGGTAATCACATTCAAAAACTAGTCCTGAGCTAAAATAAATGTTGATCATGGAGCAAGCAAAAATCTATCGCGACAAATGGAAAATTGAAGGTAATTGTGACTACTCAGATTAAATACAATCAATGATTGTCCAGTTTTAATTATGTGGCTGATGCTATTGTGCCCTGATAATAATCTAGGTCTGGTTTTGGGATTTTTCCACAAGTATAGCCTGGCCATTATGAGAGTCCAAAAACTAAGTCACTCAAAATAACTTTATTTCTTTCTAAATCCAGGACAAAATCTTATGCTTTTCTCATCCCCTCAATGAAACCTATGGCTTCTGTTGCCTCAGGCAACCTAATAACTTCCTCTGACGCATAACTCATCTGTATCCTCTCCATCAATTACTTGGCTGAGTCTCCACTGGTGGCTTTCTGTCCCTCAAAGCCTATTCTAAACACCTGGCTACCTTGGAATCGACACTGTTTTCAGGCAGGAGATTACACTATCTAGTTGCCAAGGACTACTTGTCAAAAAATCATGGTTTACATTGTGGATTGGAATAAGGAAGATAAGATCCCACTTGCTTCATCTTCAGAGCTCCAGCTTGGAGTTAAACACTAGATTAAAATCTTAAAAAATTTGCTACTGCTTGCCAGACACAGTGAATTAGAGCTTGACTGATAGTTTGATGCCAGTCACTTATAAAGCATTGGAGTATATGTATGTATATATGTTCCAAAACACATTATAGACAATAAATTCATTATTAGTGTTCCAAAGCATATTATAGCCCAATAAGTTCTCTGTAAAATAGAGGAAATGCAGCAACTAATTTGAAAGTATCAAAGTTCCACAGGCGTTGATGTGACAATGACAGGTTAATTTGTTTTAGTGATGTAAGTTGAGATATGAATTTTGCCCAGAGCATGAGGATTTTGCCTTGTTGTCCTTGACTAGTGAATGAGGGATTTTATATCTGCGTAATAGGCCTATGGAGCCCAGTGCAAAAATTCACCTGATGCTGGGCTTAACTGTCCTTGCGAATCAGTGGAATAGGCTTCAGCCTACTGTGATCTGACTTAAAAGGCTAGATGTTGTCACAAAGTAGCTTTACACTTATTGTGGATGTGCAGCAAGCAATCGGCTCATGCATACAATGCTAGGTGTCATTAAATTTTGGTGATGTGTCTTCACATTAGCTTAATAATTTCTTAACATCTTTATTCTGACCATTTACTAATCCTGTGGTTTATATTTAGTTACTTGAAGATTGTGTGTCCTTTTACCTCAGATTTCCAGTTGTAACCAGATAATAAAAAATGTGCGGTTAATTGTGTTTTCAATTCTTATTAATCTGCTGATGCTGCCTAAATTTTTAGTCATGTAGAAAGCATTGACACTCTGTTATTGAAGAAGGCAAACCTTCTTAACATAGAACATTACAAGATCAGCCTGTTGTACTGAATGAGGCTTATACCACCGGAATCCATACTGGGGTGGGGGCTGACCTTTCCAGTCAGTGCTGTCCTCCAATGTTCACTTGGTGTCGCCCAGCAGTGGTCACTTGGCGCCACCCTCCAGTGTTCACGTGGCACCGCCCTCCTGTGTTCACTTGGTGCTACCTTCCATTTTTTGCTCAGTGCTGCTCCCCAGTGTTCACTTGGCACTGCTCTCTGGTGTCTGTTTAGTGCTTCCCTCTCGTGTTTACTTGGTGCTGCCTTCTGGTGTACACTTGGTGCTGCATTCCAGTGTTTAGTTTGTGTAAAAACAAGGTGGACCAGGACAGACCTAATCAGTTCCCCTCTACCACCACTCTGCTCCGTCTAGCGGAATTAGTCCTTACTCTTAATAATTTCTCCTTTGGCTCCTCCCACTCCCTCCAAACTAAAGGTGTAGCTATGGGCACCCGCATGGGTCCGAGCTATGCCTGACTTTTTGTTGGCTTTGTGGAACAATCTGTTCCATACCTATTCTGGTATCTGTTCGCCACTTTTCCTTCTCTACATCAATGACTGCATTGGCGCTGCTTCCTGCACGCATGCTGAGCTCGTTGACTTTATTAACTTTGCCTCCAACTTTCACCCTGCCCTTAAGTTTACCTGGTCCATTTCCGACACCTCCCTCCCCTTTCTAGATCTTTCTGTCTCTATCAATGGAGACAGCTTATCCACTGATGTCTACTATAAACCTACTGACTCTCACAGCTATCTGGACTATTCCTCTTCTCACCCTGTCTCTTGCAAAAATGCCATCCCCTTCTCGCAATTCCTCTGTCTCCGCCGCATCTGCTCTCAGGATGAGGCTTTTCATTCTGGGACGAGGGAGATGTTCTCCTTTTTTAAAGAAAGAGACTTCCCTTCCTCCACCATCAACTCTGCTCTCAAACACATCTCCCCCATTTCCCGCACATCTGCTCTCACTCCATCCTCCTGCCACCCCACTAGGAATAGGGTTCCCCTGGTCCTCACCTACCAACCCACCAGCCTCCGGGTCCAACATATTATTCTCGGTAACTTCTGCCACCTCCAACGGGATCCCACCACTGAGCACATCTTTCCCTCGGCCCCCCCCCCCCCACCCCGCTTTCTGCAAGGATCCCTTGTCCATTTGTTCCCCCCATCCCTCCCCACTGATCTCCCTCCTGGCACTTACCCTTGTAAGCGGAACAAGTGCTACACATGCCCTTACATTTCCTCCCTTACCACCATTCTGGGCCTCAGACAGTCCTTCCAGGTGAGGCGACACTTCACCTGTGAGTCGGCTGGGGTGATATATTACGTCCGGTGCTCCTGATGTGACCTTCTATATATTGACGAGACCTGACGCAGACTGGGAGATCGTTTTGCTGAACACCCATGCTCTGTCCACCAGAGAAAGCAGGATCTCCCAGTGGCCACACATTTTAATTCCACATCCCATTCCCATTCTGACATGTCTATCCACGGCCTCCTCTACTGTAAAGGTGAAGCCACACTCAGGTTGGAGGAACAACACCTTATATTCTGTCTGGGTAGCCTCCAACCTGATGGCATGAACATTGACTTCTCTAACTTCCGCTAATGCCCCACCTCCCCCTCGTACCCCATCTGTTATTTATTTATATACACACATTCTTTCTCTCACTCTCCTTTTTCTCCCTCTGTCCCTCTGACTATACCCCTTGCCCATCCTCTGGGTTCTCCCCCCTCCCCTTGTCTTTCTTCCCGGACCTCCTGTCCCATGATCCTCTCGTATCCCTTTTGCCAATCACCTGTCCAGCTCTTGGCTCCATCCCTCCCCCTCCTGTCTTCCCCTGTCATTTTGGATCTCCCCCTCCCCCTCCCACTTTTAAATCTCTTACTAGCTCTTTCTTCAGTTAGTCCTGACGAAGGGTCTCGGCATGAAACATTGACTGTACCTCCTCCTAGAGATGCTGCCTCACCTGCTGCGTTCACCAGCAACTTTGATGTGTGTTGCTTGAAATTCCAGCATCTGCAGAATTCCTCGTGTTTACCATCAATCTATAGTCATGCCACTCAGGGACTTAAGCTACACTTTTTTCTTTGTATCTCCATGTTTTGCTAAAATCATAATTATGTATGCTATTTCTGCTATGTGCAGTGTGCTTTGTGCTGTTGGTAATGTGTTTTGCTCCTCAGCCCCAGAAGTATGCTGTTTTGTTTGGCTATATTCATGTATGGTTGAATGCTAATTAAACTTGAACTTGAACCTATTAATGTGCCATTCTCATTACATTCACATTTGGAGTTCCACAGATTTGATTTTTAGACCTATTTTGTGCAAAATAAAAAGCTAGAAAATTAGACTCAATTATGTATGTGTGTGATAGCCACGCTTTCCCAGTTTTGGTCAATCACCTTATGATGCCACAAATTCAACTCTCAATTTTTTCCATAACCTAGAGCTTTTGTGTACAATCTTGGTAAAGCATTGCATAAAAACTGGCGATGGAGGAAATCCACACAGTCACATGGTGGGTGTGCAAACTTCAAATAGATAACACCAGAAGTCGTGATTGAACCTGGGCCACTGGAACTGTGAGACTAAGTAGATACACTACACTGTTTGTTTCCTTCACTCTCTTTTGCCTTTTTACGTAAGTCCCTTCTGAGCCTCTTACTATGATCTCCAGCTCCTTGATCATCTTGCAAAACTTAATCATGAAGACCATCATGTGACTGGGAGAGTTCCTTCAAGTTTCAACCCACTTCCTAATGATTGCTGCAACATTGATCGCACAGTTCCAAGAGCTTCAAGCAGCTGCTTAGGATTTGCACAGATCTCATTTTAGTCTATTATTCTGCATGCAAACTGCCACTTTTAATTTGCTTAATCTCAAACATTTTTTGAGGGGTAAAGTTGATAAGCAAATGATTAATGACCAAAAAAAAGGGAGAAGCCAATTTTCTGCCAGAAGCCCACAAGTGACCACAAGATTCTTTTTCCAAACAGTGAAGTCTTGTCTGTTAATTGCCGCCTTTGTAAACCACATACTTGTGGATTTTTTTTCACTGTAAACTATTAATAGCAAATTCACAGAGCCTTTAAGAAGAGATTATTTATAAAATAGTATGAAACAGCTCAGCAAAGGTTGGATACTATTCATTTTCACCTTTATGTTTTCATAAATCTTGTTACTTTTGTTCTAAAAGTGGTGTAGTATTTCCATCTACTAAGCACAGTGAAGCTGCAGCTTCCTTTCTCCCCACTATGAAGTGGTCCATTTCTGGGTGATTACCACGTAAATGCAAGCAGTCACTTCATCACTTGCAGCCGTTTCAGAAATTAGGTTTGACAATAAATGGGTTGCTGCAATGAGATGTAAATACCTTTAAAACTTAATGAGCTGGATTAGTGCCAGATTGTTAGAAAAGCTGAAGGTTTTCTGATGAGGTCACACAAAAAAAAAGGAAAAAGGAAGCCAGAAGGAAAACTGTGCAGCTGTGTATATTATAGGAAAGTAACATGGTCATGACATAGCAGGATGCAAAGAGAATCAATGTAAGATAAATAGGAAGGGCAAGCAACTGCCCAGATTTTGTGCAATAAAACAAAATCGGCACTCCTGTTGCAACCAGGTATTTATTGAGGCCAGTATAGGTGAAGTCCAGCAATATTGAACAGTTTCTCTACTTTTTTTGTTTGACTTCCACCATGGGCATCTAAGACCTTACTCAAGAGAGTTTCATAATCACTGGACCTTTCTTGGGCTTCAGTTCAAACTAACCAGTTCCCTGCGCTTAATACATTGGCAGTCCTGCGCTGGAAAATTAATTCAGGAGTGACACAGAAGACATTAGTTTGCAATGGTTGTTCTCCAGCAAATTATACCCTCAGCGTCTAATCTTGGATTTAGTGAAAAGGAGAAAGAGAACAAAGTTGAATAGTCTAGGTAAAGGGCTTTGTAATGGGTGTGAAGGGGATAGTAGTTTGGAGCAAGCAATCTCATACCAATGAATTCATAGTACTCCATTCCTTCTCAGCCACTTAGCCTTGCTCATGCTTTTAAATATTATAATCTCTCAAAATAATCTGCCCAGTGTTTTCGAGCCCTACTCCAATTGTCTCTTATTGGCTTAGCAATTCTCTAGAATATCCTCAAGGTGTTGGCATGAAAAGCCTGTTAAGGTGCAACTTTAGCATAGTTATTCCCAGATGCATGTTTGAAATTGAGATTTGTTCTTACCTTTTTAGGCTTTATAGCATAAATCATTTAAAAAAAGTGTTGCTATTGGAATCCAAGCTCTTCAGGTGGAACCGCAATAATAAGAAAGGTACTTCATCTTGAAATCTATAATTTAAACTGACAAGAGCCAGATGATTATATATTACACTACAGATTTGCTTATTTAGATTTTGAATGTTTCCTTTCAACGTCGGAACAGAAATCACTGCAGGTGTCTGCATTAATGGAACTTGCAGTAACAGAACAAATATAGTCAAATAAACAAAAATGTTTCTGTGCTGGCCTATTTACTGCAGAAGAACTGCACTGAAATAATCTAAATATTTGTCCCCTCATTTGCTTTTTCATGATCTTAATGGATGTAACTCAAATAGAAGGGACTAAGGTTTGATCAGCTTGAGCAAAATGATGGTTGACAACAAAAAATACCTGAAGAAGTTTCATTTGAGCACAAATATAGGAACTAGATTCCACAGGTTATTAAAGAAATGCACTCTGCATACTTTACAGCCAGCCCAATGATAATTTTTAATTTGCAATACTGGAGGTCTTAAACCTCAGGTACTGTATATTGACAATTTTTTGTTAAAGTGAAACTTACATGGTTTAGACATCAAATTTATGTGTTCAGTTGCTTTGTTACATTGAACCTTTTACAGACAATGAAATTAAGTGATCGTTTTAATTATTCTGAGCTGAATTAATCCAAGACAATGGCTGTCAATCATAGCTGCAAATTTCCCTCACCTGACATATGTGATTAATAAGTGCTGACACTAGTGATTGTTATTTGCAGGCATGTTTCCCGAAAACACTGCATATAAATCGTCTCACCCTTCCATGAGCTGTTCTTGCTTTCTTCAGTTTTTTTCTTCTCAGTCATTACCAAGATGCAGTTACTAAGCCATTGAATTGAATCTTTGTAACTGATCTGTGTTTAAAGTATTGTTAAAAAAGGGGGATGATTGAACAACATGAGGGTGAGCTTTCTACAGAAAGAAAGCCATTTATTCTTCTTTTCAATGTAAATATTTCATTGCCTGGCATCCAATTCACTCTATTTATCTATGCATTTTTCTGCCTCTTCTCTATTGAAGGGAAATTTGCTCAGTCTGTAAAAGATATAAACAGAGATGTGGATCTATTTTGTGATATTCTGCTGTAATGTGGAGCTTTAATGAAAGAGATCCATTGGAATATAGCCCTGAATTGACACACTCCCATTTTGCAAAACACTAGGGACAGAGCTTTACAAAATTGTATTCATCATTTTGATAGCTTCTGCCAGCCATTGTTCACAGGGTAAAAGAGCAATACTGCTTGGAAACAGGTCTTTGGGCCCACGTTAACCATGCTGACCACGGTCTACCCGAGCAACTCCCCTTTAGTTTGGCCCATACCCCTCTGAACCTTTCTTACTGTTAAAGAAAAATAAATAGTTTTGAGTTTACTCAAGAGAACACATGTCCAAAGGGTGTTTTTGGAGTGAAAATCCTGAGCTTTTAAATCAAGGGTCAAATTCAGCAATAACTGCAACAAGATTGTGTATGCATTTTGTTTTTACAAGCCCTTAATGGATATCTTAGTTTTCTGACAAAGGCTCCAGCAAATCAGAGAATGTGGAAAATCTAGAACAGCTGTTGGCTTCCAGTCTATTTTGTACATGTTGTCCCATTTAAGCCAGATTGCTGTGTGTTGACAAAGACTACCCAGTTCCACCTCCACATGATTTCCCAAGCACTCTTACCTCAATTCATCTGTTGTTGAAAGCCATATCCATGCCTTTAACTATCTTCTGGTCCAGTTCCTCTTCCATTCCTCCTCCATAGTTGTGAGGACCTTTAAAACTTCTTCTTCATGTGCCTTGCGCGTTACATGCTTGGGCAATCGTAGCTCTCCACATCGAACAATCCCTCACAGCGCCAATGATATCTTGCACTCTTAGATCTGTTAGTTCTTTCACAGTGTCCATATATTTTCTTCTTTGCTTTCCTCTTCCGCATTTCCCGGGCATACGGCCTTGTAATGTAAGGCGTTCTATTTCTCCCTTTCTGATGACATGGCCCAGGAATTTAAGTTTCCTCTCATTTAATGTTCTCATTAAAGGTCTTTTTATATGGGCATGTTGGAGTACTGTCTCATTAGTTACCCTATCTCTATATGACATTTTCAGTATTCTTCTAAGAAACCCACCTTTCTGTTGCTTCTAATTTTCTTTGGAGTTCTGGTGTTATGGTCCATGTTTTGGAAGCATACAGTAAGATTGACCAGATGTAACATTTTAGTAGCCTAAGCCTTGTTGTCATAAAAATGTGTCTGTTGGTAAAAAAGGGTTTCATTTTTCGGAAGTTGGTTTTGGCAATGGCAATTCTTCTTTTTATATCTACTTTACTTCTAGCATCTTATGATATGAAGCTACCAAGGTAATTAAAGCTGGTCTTTTGTTCAATCTCTTGGTTACTGATGTACAATTGGCGGTTGGGAGTATCCTGCTGTTTTGATATTACCATACATTTGGTTTATTTGCAGTTGATGGTTAAACCAAAATCTGCACTTGTTTGTACTACTTTGCCTAGAAGGATTTGTAGGTCTCCTGCAGCACTTGCTATTAGGGTGGTATCGTCTGCATATCTTATATTGTTGATGTTAACACCTCCCAATTTTTATCCCATCTAGGTCTTCTGTTTCTCTGAGAATCATTTCACTATAGATATTAAATAATTCCGGTGAGGCAATGCATCCCTGTCTAACTCCTCTTTGAATTTTAGTCCAACTGCTTATTTTATCATCAATTTTTACCACTGTCGTTTGACTCCAATATAAATTTTGAAGCAGTTGTTTGTCCTTTCCGTCAATGTTTAGTTTAGCAAGGATTTGAAATAGTTTTTCATGTTGCACTTTGTCGAATACTTTAGTGAAATCAATAAAACATAAAAAGACATCATTTTGATATTCAATTGCCCTTTCTGAAAGCATTCGTAGTATGAAAATTGCGTTCCTAATTCCTCTATCCTCAATAAACCCATATTGCAGTTTAGAAGTTTCTGGCCTTAACGTTTTTAATTTGACTCAGAACAATTCTCAACAAAATCTTTATTATATGACTCATAAGACTGATTGGTCTATAATTTTTGCAGTCAATAGTTTCAGGAATTTTTGGCAGAGTTATAAATGCTGATTTCAAGAGATTGTCAGGCAATACACCAGACTCTCATATGCCATTAAACAGTTCAAAAAGGATATCTATGCCCAGATCTTCTAGGGCTTGTATCATTTCCACCGAAATTTCATCAGGTCCAGTGGCTTTACCATGTTTCATGCTTTTCATTGCTTTAGTTATTTCTTTTCTGGTAATAGCTGGGCCAGAACTAGGGTGCTTAATATCTGGGGGTTCCCCTCTATTATCTTCAAAAAGCTGCTCTATATACTGAATCCACCTCTCACATACTTTATCTGGATCTGTTAGTATGGATCTGTCTGCTGATCTTATGCATCCTGTAGAGGAGATTTTCTTAATTCCAGTAATTTCCTTAATTTTCTTGTGTATTTCTTTGCTGTTGTTAATATGGCCTTCTACTTCATTGCATTTTTGATTCAGCCATTCTTCCTTTGCAATATTGCACAGTTGTCTGGTCTGTCCGTCTAGCTCTCTATATTCCACTTCATTATTCTTCACTATCCTTCCTTGTTCCATCAGATCTAGAATTTCTTAGGTTATCCACCCCTTGTTGGTGTGTTGGATTTCTTGTACTGGGATTATCTCCTCTGCTGATTGCTGTATAGCATCTTTAAATCTGTCCCAAATAGGTGTTGTTACATTCTGTTGAGGTGTTCTTCTACAGCTGTTTTGAATTGTTGCTTAAGTATGCTGTCAGTTTTAAGTTCTCCCAACATGAACTTTTCTCTTTTTTTCCCCCACGTTTCAGTTTCTTTAATTTTGTTTTAATGGTAGCTATTACTGGGTGGTGATCTGAATCACAGTCTGCTCCTGGGTAGGCTTTAGAATTTGTGATATTATTTCTAAAGCGTTCATTGATGGTAGTGAAACCGATCCGATACCTTGTTCTATCTCCAGGGCTAATCCAAGTACACCATCTACGTGGATGGTTTTTATACCAAGTATTGGTGATCACTTGGTTGTTTCTGACACACCAATCAGTAAACCTTTCTCCATTTTCATTTTTCTTCCCTAATCCAAAAGATCCTATGATGTTATCAACCCTTTCCTGTCCAACTTTGGAGTTAAAATCTCTCATGACTAGTTTTATATCCTGAGATTTACATTGCTCATAAGCACTGTCGAGATCTTCGTAAAACTTGTTGATATCTTCTTCATCCGCATCATTTGTTGGCAATTAGGCTTGGATTATGCTAATATTAAAACGGTTACCCCTTAATTTAACTAAAAGCAGTGGGTCGGATATCGCCCAATATCCCATAAGACATTTTGATACTGGTTTGATTAAGATAATTCCAACTCCATGTATATGCTGTTGACCTCCAGAATACATTATCAGAAAACTATTCTTAGTGAATTTGCCACTATAGGTCCATCTAATTTCTGACAGGCCTCAGATATCAACTTCCAACCTTTTCATTTCATTTACACAAAATACTCTGCAGATGCTGGGGTCAAAGCAACACTCACAGCACACTGGAGGAACTCAGCAGGTTGAGCAGCATCCATGGAAATGATCAGTCAATGTTTCGGGCCAGAAAACTTCGTCAGGACTGAAGAGGGAAGGGGCAGAGGCCCTATGAAGAAGGTGGGGGGAGAGTGGAAAGGAGAAGGCTGGTAGGTTCCAGGTGAAAAACCAGTAAGGGGAACGATAAAGGGGTGGGGGAGGGGAAGCAGGGAGGGGATAGGCAGGAAAGGTGAAGAAGGAATAGGGGAAAGCACAATGGGTAGTAGAAGGAGGGGGAACCATGAGGGAGGTAGTAGGCAGCTGGACAAGAGGGCAGAGTGAAACTGGGATAGGGGAAGGTGCTGGAGACTACCTAGATGGTATGAGGTATTGCTCCTCCAAACTCTGTTTAGCCTCATCATGGCAGTAGAGGAGGCCATGTATGGACATATCTGAATGGGAATGTGAAGCAGAGTTGAAGTGGGTGGCTACTGGGAGATCCTGTCTGTTGTGGCGGACGGAGCGGAGGTGCTCGACGAAGCGGTCCCCCAATCTGCGTCAGGTCTCACCGATGTAGAGGAGGCCACACTGGGAGCACCAGATGCAATAGATGACCCCAACAGACTCACAAGTGAAGTGTTGCCTCACCTGGAAGGACTGTTTGGGGCCCTGAATGGTGGCAAGAGAGGAGGTGTAGGGACAGGTGTAGCACTTACGCTTACAGCGATAAGTGCCAGGTGGGAAATCCATGGAGAGGGATGTGTGGACCAGGGAGTCATGGAGGTAACGATCCCTGCGGAAAGCGGGGAGGGGTGGAGAGGGAAAGATGTGCTTAGTGGTGGGGTCCTGTTGAAGGTGGCAGAAGTTGCGGAGGATAATGTGCTGGATCCGGAGGCTGGTGGGCAGTAGGTGAGGACAAGGGGAACTCTGTCTCTGTTGTGGTGGCGGGAAGATGGGGTGAGGGCCGAAGTGCAGAAAATGGAAGAGATGCGGGTGAGGGCATCATTGACCCCACCAAAAAACATTAAACCATTGTCTCCCGTAGCATCACCGCCCTTATCAACTCCGGAGACCTTCCATCCTCAGCCACTGAGCTCATAATTCCCCACCCCGTACTGCTCGGTTTTACCTCCTCCCCAAGATCCACAAGCCTGACTGTCCCGGTAGACCCATAGTTTCTGCCTGCTCCTGCCCCACCAAACTGGTATCTGCCTACCTGGACTCCATCTTGTCACCCATAGTTCAGTCCCTCCCCACCTACATCCGGGATACATCCCATGCCCTCCACCTCTTCAATAACTTCCAGATCCCCAGTCCCGACCGCTTCATTTTCACTATGGATGTCCAATCCCTATACACCTCCTTTCCCCATCAAGAAGGCCTCAAAGCCCTCCACTACTTTCTGGACAATAGACCTCACCAGTTCCCCACCACCACTACCCTCCTCTGGTTGGCAGAACTGGTACTCACACTTAATAGCTTCTCTTTTGGCTCCTCCCACTTTCTTCAGTCCAAGGGTGTAGCTATGGGCACCTGTATGGGCCCCAGCTATGTCTGCCTCTTTGTTGGTTATGTGGAACAGTCTGTGCTCCAAACCTATTCTGGTACTGCTGCCCAACTTTTCCTTCACTACATTGTTGACTAATTGGTGCTGCTTCCTGCACCCATGCTGAGCTCGGCAATTTCATCGACTTTACTTCAAACTTCCACCCAGCCCTCAAATTCACTTGGTCTATCTCTGACACTTCTCTCCCCTTTCTCGATATCTCGGTCTCCATCTCTGGAGGCAGACTGTACACTGACATCTTCTACAAGCCCATTGACTCTCATAACTACCTCAACTGTACCTCTTCCCACCCCGCCACATGCAAAAATGCCATTCCCTATTCCCAGTTCCTCCGTCTCTGCTGCATCTGCTCCCAGGATGAGGCTTTCCATTCCAGGACATCTCAAATGTCCTCTTTCTTTAAGGATCGTGGTTTCCCTTCTACCGTCATCAATGATGCCCTCACCCGCATCTCCTCCATTTCCCGCACTTTGGCCCTCACCCCATCCTCCCACAACCACAACAGGGACAGAATTCCCCTTGTCCTCACCTACCACCCCCCCCAGCCTCCAGATCCAGTACATTATCCTCTGCAACTTCCGCCACCTTCAACAGGACCCCACCACTAAGCACATCTTTCCCTCTCCACCTCTTTCCGCTTTCCACAGGGATCGTTCCCTCCACCATTCCCTGGTCCACAAGTCTCTCCCCATGGATCTCCCACCCGGCGCTTATCCCTGTGAGTGTTAAGTGCTACACCTGTCCCTACACCTCCTCTCTTGCCACCATTCAGGGCCCCAAACAGTCCTTCCAGGTGAGGCAACACTTCACTTGTGAGTCTGTTGGAGTCATCTATTGCATCTGGTACTCCCTTTGCGATCTTGTCTACATCGGTGAAACCGGACGCAGATTGGGGGACCGCTTCGTCGAGTACCTCCACTCCGTCCACCACAACAGACAGGATCTCCCGGTTGCCACCCACTTCAACTCTGCTTCACATTCCCATTCAGATATGCCCATACATGGCCTCCTCTACTGCCATGATGAGGTGAAACTCAGGTTGGAGGAGCAACACCTCATATACCATCTAGGTAGTCTACAGCCCCTTGGTATGAACACTGAATTCTCCAACTTCTGGTAATTCCCTCCCCCTCCCTTCCCCTATCGCAGTTTAACTCTGCCCCTCCCCCAGCTGCCTAATACCTCCCTCATGGTTCCGCCTCCTTCTACTACCCATTGTGTTTTCCCCTATTCCTTCTTCACCTTTCCTGCCTATCCCCTCCCTGCCTTCCCTCCCCCACCCCTTTATCTTTCCCCTCACTGGTTTTTCACCTAGAACCTACCAGCCTCTCCTTCCCACCCTCCCCCCACCTTCTTTATAGGGCCCCTGCCCCTTCCCCCTTCTGTCCTGACAAAGGTTTCCGGCCCGAAACGTTGACTGAAAATTTCCACAGATGCTGCCCGACCTGCTGAGTTCCTCCAGTGTGTTGTGAGTGTTGCTTTTCATTTCATTTAATGTGTTGTCCAACTTTCCTTTCTGGTAAAGTGTACGGATGTTCCATGTTGCTACCCTTAGCCTTTCCCTATTGCTTACAGTCTCTGGATGATGGCCTGATGTCACCTGCAGCACATGACTACCCCTACCGAGTGAGGTTTTGTTCTGTTGATTAGAATCAACCCCATTCACGCTGTTGTCTTGTTTCCTTCTTTTGTTTCTTTCCATGATTGACTAGGCAGAGATTTCAACAGTGGTTTGCCATTGCCTTCTGTTGCCGCAGTGCTCATCTGATTAGAGCATTTGACCTCTACTGGTGTTCCCAGTTGGGAATCATACACTAGATGTCGCCCAACCTTTGCTGTTGTTGTACAAAGACAATCCTCCACCAAAGCTGGGAATCCATCTCCCTGCTGCCGAAGACTTCAGTGATTTTAGGTAACACCACCACCGTTGGTCTGGTTATTTTTCTGGCACCAAACACTCGCCACAGACAGAGTTCCTTCAGCGAGACAGGGAGCACCCAGACGTAAGTCCTACGTGAAGGCTGAGTTGTCTTGGGTAGGAGAAGCTGTATAAGGTGGTTGGTCCTGACTAAATATCAGGAAATACCTTTAAAACATTAGTACTTAAACCACGCCACGTAAAATTCACCCATCTTCTCTGTATTTCTATGTTGGATCTCTGATTTTTATCATTGTTTTCAAAAATATTTATGGTTTTCACTCACAGTAGCAGTGTAAACTTCTTCAGCCTGGTATTCCTTCAATATTGACACACTGATCTGTTGGTATATTTCATTACGCCATAGAAGAAGATCACTTCAACCCATAAAAACTGCACAATTCCAGTCACCACTTATTTTCCTTGGAATATACTTTCCCCATATTTTTCTCAACTACCCCAGACTTTATCATACCCACATATACCCTAGGAGCAAATTACAGTGACCAATTAATCTCCCAGTAAACACTTGCTTGGGAGCTAGAAGGAAAGTGGAGCATGTGGAAGAAATCCATGCAATGTTGGAGAACTTGCAACTCCTCATAGGCAGCACAAGGACTAGTGCAGAAACTGTCTGAGATATGGCATCTCCACTATGTCTTTTTTGGATCATGCCTGAATTCAACCACTCTGATTGCTCCACCATTGACAGTTGAAGATTAAGTTTCCAAAACCTTAGGTTCTGGAATTCTCTCTATAATGGTCTTCACCTCTTTATCTTATCCTCCTTCTATAAGACCCTTCTCAAAATCCATTTCTTTGCCTACCGAGTTAGTCATCTACCTAACACATCTTTAAGTAGCTTGTTGTTAATTTTTGTTTGACAACACATTTATTGGGGTATCAAGATGTTGTTTTGCTACACCAATGGTATTGTATGTATAGACTCTGCTCCAAAGAAGTGCAGGTTAGGTATTTATATCAATGATGCTATTTGCTTTACAGTAACACTAATACAAAGTATGTGTTTACAGTAGATGCTGTTCACTTTGATTCCTGGATTAGTACATTTTAAAATTTCGATTTAGTATGTTTGCCACGCCCATGATAAACTAACAAGAAGCATAGTTTGTGAAGAGTTACCTAAATGACAACATATATCGTCAGCTGTTATTAATCATTTCAGACTTCTGTACAGCCTTGCCCAGTGACCTAAATAGCCAGTGGAAATTTGTCTTGTGAAGTCTTTGAACTTGACTGTGACCAAATCAGCAAAGGTGTTGTGATCTAATCCTTTTAGGGTACCAATCATGGATGATGCATCTAACACTCATATGTAAACACAATTTGACATTGCTTTGGATTCACAGTGTAGCAAATGAAAGTGAAGTTTGAGTTCTACTGATGTGTTTCCAGGCAACAGTGGAGACTGAATGGTGATGTGACTTCATCACTCTCAGGACCCTGCTGCCTGCGAGAATGAGCTGCTGTTGTTTATTTGAACTCTCCTGTGGTATCATTAAATGAGGAATGGAGAGGCCCAGAATGATGTGGGAGACCTGTGGTATGCGACCTTACTGTCTACCCTCTGTTACTTATTATATACAACTCATACTGTAAGTCCACTTCAGTCTGGCTAATTATAATTACTTTAATGTTCAACAATCAATTAGTCCTGTACATTAAATAACATGAGGTCCTGATCTGTCACTCAATCCCATCTGTCTGTCCCCCTTCTTATTTCCAAATAGCACTGCAGCTTGTTCCCTTTCCCATACCTGCCATTCCCCTTTAATTCTTTTCTTATCTACCTAATGAGAGATAGCTTACAGTAGCCTATTTATTTACCAGTGCATCTTTGAGATATGAAAGGAAACTGAAGCCCATGAGGAAATTGATCTGGTCACGGTGAGATGGTTTAAACTCCACACAGAAAATACCCAACCCGACCAAGGTCAATGTTGACCCTATACCCTCCCGAGCTGAAAGGCAGTATTGGTAACTGCTACATCACCACATTGCCCAAGTTCCTTTGTGACATATTTAGAATCTGATCTATTATTTCAAAAGTACACAGAAAAGGTGGGGGAGGCTAACAATCAGCTTGACATTGATGTCATGAAAATTAATTAAACACAAAGGCAGACAGGTCAAATATAAATGAAGCTTCCTATATATAAGGTGAAGTCAGCAATTGTGGTTCCATTAGGTGAACAGCCTGAAAGATCAGCTTAAATGTAAGGTATTTTGGATTGGTTAAGGGTTAATCAATGAGAAGCAGGCTGTGCTGAGTAAAGCAGCTCCTTATCTTGTTCAATCTGATCTGTAGCGATGAAAAGTGGGAGCTTGCTGCATGTGACCCAGTGAAAACAGGTGTCAGAAGCTCTCTGATGTCAATGGGTGATTTTTTTCAGAGAATTTATTCATGGTGTACATCAGAGTCAAATAATGTTCATGTGACATTTACATTTTCTTTATTTTCTTTTACCAATGATATAACCTCTTTGATAACTTTTCACTCAACTCTCCCCAAATTCCTTGATCTAATAACATATCTGAATGTTGAATTTTTGGTTCAGGATTATACCTTTTTTTATATCCTATTCAGAAAGGTTTGTTCCAAAGCCTGCTGCCAACTTCTGAAACTGAATACATGAAAACTTGCAATTCTCTAGCAGAACTCTGGACTGTTTACAGTGAGTTCTTGCATTACCATTAATTATATATCTGCATGGATTTTCCCCTTGTTATTTTTATTGGAATGACTCACTAATAAGTCTGGGTTGTTCGTCTGAGAAATACTGTTCTTCCAACTACAAGTGTCTTCCATTATTCTAATATACCAATATAGTAACTGGTTACGAGATCCATTTATTGTTTTTATTGAATCTGATATCTTTTTGAAATATTAATTTGCAAATTTTCCTGTTGTAAGCAAAACCACCTGATGAATCAAGTTTTGGAATGGGGTACACTGAGCTTCTATACACTGTGTGCATGCAACTAGGAGTAGAGTACGTTAACTAGGGCTGTTGGCCATTGACGTTTATAAGTTATGAAATGATTTGATGAAGTTTTCAACGGAACTGAAATTAATTCCACAGTTTGCAGAGCCAAGAAACTGTAGGAATAGTCTAAAAATTGGGACTTTAATAATAATGAAGTTTGGCAGCAGAAGGAAATGGACTGGTTCGCTGTTTCACATGGTGACTTGTTCACCTTACATCTGTGATTGTCAAATTCTTGAAAAAACAGTTTTAAAAAGGCATAAGGCAAAAGTAGACATGTGGAGTTAGGTAATGGATTAACAATGTGGATGACAGAGAAGGCTTGAGAAACCTACGATTTGTTTCTTTTTGACATCTACATTCAATAAGTATCTTCTCAGTGTTTTTCTATATTTAAGTCAAAATTTTCAGATTAACTAAATAGTTCAATAGCCATTCAAAATTCTTGATTGGCACATCTATTACTATGCTGTTGAAGCCAAAAAGATGCTTTCCTATTCTTGATTCTTTGATCGGAATCAGGTATATTATCTCTGAAATATGTTGTGAAATTGTTTTGTGGCAACAGTACAGTGCAATACATCAAAATTACTGCAAGTTAAATAAATAATAAATAATAAGAAATATAAAAAATAAAACATTGCAAAAAGAGAAAAAAAAAGTGAGCAGTGTTCATGGGTTCATTGACCTTTCAGAAATCTGATGGTGGAAGGGAGAAGGCTGTTATTAAAGCATTGAGTGTCTATCTTCAGGCTCATGTACCTCTTCCCTGATTATATTAATCAGAAGAGGGCATGTCCTACATGATGGGGTTCTTAATGATGGATGCTGCCTTTTTGAGGTATTGCTTCTTCAAGATGTCCTTGATAATGGGGAGGCTAGTGCCCATGATGAAGTTCCCAAACCTCTGCAGCTTTTTCCGAAACTGTGCATTGACCCCTCCATATCATACAGTTATACAACCAGTTAGAATGCTCTCCACAATGCACCTGTAGAAATTTGCTAGTGTCTTTGATGACATAACAAATCTTCTCAAACTCCTAAATATAGCTCCTGGTGTACTTTCCTCATAGTTGCATCAATATGTTGCACCCAGAGTAGAGATGTTGACATCCAGGAACTTGAAGCTGCTTACCTTTTTCACTACTGCCTCTTCATTGATGACTGGTGTGTGTTCTCCCAACTTCCCTTTCCTAAACTTCACAATCAATTCCTTGGTCTTACTGATGTTGAGTGTAAGGTTGTTGTTGTGACACCACTCAACCTGCCGATCTATCTCACTCTCGTGCAATTCGCCATCACCATCTGAGATTCTGCTGAACTCAATAATGCCATTGAAAAATGTATAGATGGTGCTTGAGTTGTTGTGCCTACCCACACAGTTATGGATGTAGAGTGAATAGAACAGAAGGCTAAGCACACATCCTTTAAGGTGTGCCTGTGTTAATTGAAAGCAAGGAGGAGGTGTTATGTCCAGTCTGCACTGACTATGGTCTCCTGATTAGGAGGTCAAGGAATCAGTTGCAGATGGAGATACAGACCCCAGGTTTTGAGGCTTGTTAGTTAGTAATGAGGGAATGGTGGTGTTGAATGCTGAGCTGTAATGAATAAACAGCCACTTCAAGTACATATTGCTGCTGTCCAGATGCCCAAGGCCAAGTGGAAAGCCAATGAGTTTGTATCCACTGTAGATCAATTAAGGCAGTAGGCAAATCACAGGGTCTCGCTCAGACAGAAGTTAATTTTATTATGACCAGCCTCTCAAACTACTTCATCACAATAGAAGCAACACACATCAAAGTTGCTGGTGAATGCAGCGGGCCAGGCAGCATCTCTAGGAAGCGGTACAGTCGACGTTTCGGGCCGAGACCCTTCGTCAGGATGAAGAGTCTCGGCCCGAAACGTCAAATGTACCGCTTCCTAGAGATGCTGCCTGGCCTGCTGCGTTCACCAGCAACCTTGATGTGTGTTGCTTGAATTTCTAGCATCTGCAGAATTCCTCATGTTTGCGTCATCACAATAGATCTGAGTTTCATTTTAATTATTTTGTATTTTCACTGATCTACATGTAGTATCAGGGATATGATGACAAGAGCTCCTACAGTTGGCAAAGTTGTGGAATATGGTGGTGACATTTAGGCCAGTTTGGTCAATCTGAACATCAGCTGTAGTATCAGCAGATATGATCACAAGACAGAAATGGCATATGCATGTCAATGATCCCAAAGTTTGATGACTCCAGTGATGAAACTTACAGCAATTTTCAAGTTTTGCCACCACCTTTATCCCATATTCTGTTTTTTATTACATAGTCAATAATGACCCTCAATCACACCTGTGTATTAATAGCCTAGTCACAAAATGTAGGAATCAACTGATGAGGGATTCTTATTTCAACTGATTTGGTAATGGACTTGGATAAGGACCAATGCTACACCTTTGGATATTTGCTTTAAAAATCATCTTTGAAACTAATTTAAAACAAAGTAACATGCTCTTAATAGATAGTTTGACAGTGCAACCTTTGCTGCCTCTTGATCTCAATTATGGATGAAGGCTGTTCTCAAATTAAAGCAGAGAGATAAGGAAGTAAACAATTAACAGAAATATTTATGCTTGAAGGTTACCTCGATTAGAACCTAGAAAACAGAACATAGAAATCTACAGCGCATTACAGACCCTTTAGCACACAATATTGTGCCGACCATGTAATCTACTCTAGAAACTGCCTAGAATTTCCCTTGCATATAGCCCTCTGTTTTTCTAAGCTTCATGTACCTTTCTAAGAGGCTCTTAAAAGATCCTATTGTATCTGCCACCACCACTGTTGCCGGCAATGCATTCCACGCAGCACTGTTAAAATTATTACTGAAATGGTGCTAAACTTACCTGCCTGGAAGAATTTCTTCTGAAGATTTGGCATGTATCTGTATCCAGCCATGCAAAAGCCAGCATCTGACACAGATTCAAAAATAGTGTCCCTGACTGATACTTCACACTGTTCTCCTGTTATTTTAAAATTTCTATTCTGATCTAGTTTGGGAGAAAATCAAAATGCAAACAGGATAGAGACCAAATGTGACAATTAATATATAGCCACATCCATCAGTGATCACCAGAAGTTTGAAGCCAACTGATAGACAAGAATTTTGGTGGGTTTAGATTCTGTTACTCAAGTAGTTTTATATGATTAAAGAAGAAATTTGTTTTTTTAATAGTTTCAGTCACTTCACAGTAATTTGATTTCATACTTGATAAGTCTGTCATCTTCTTGGGCAAATTGAGGGTAATTATCTTTATGATTGACTTTTTGTGTGTGAACCCTGCAGTTAGCTGAATGGAATTACCACCAAGCTCTTTATTATTACCATGGTACTCTGTATATTCCAGGAAATCCATTTACCACTGTTGTTAGTAAAATATGGAGATGATTACAGGCATAATTCCAATTATTTTTAAGTTTCCATGACATAGCATTTTTACAGCAAATAATTGTACTGACATTACTTATTAACAGTGTGTGTATTATCACAGATTTTTTTTGCAGGAACAGCTGAGGTGGGCTGCTGAAAAGACCTCAGAATTTTCTTTTCCAATATTTTTATTAATTAATTTACATATAAGAATACAAAACACAGGAAAAATAATATATATCAATACATTATACTAAATTGCATATAGACTCCTTACCCTATATTCATACACATTAATTAATTTGTAACATTAAAATATAGTAATCTTATTATATAGAAAAAAATCTAACCCACGACCAACACCGAAGCTGATTAGTAAAGAAAATAAGAAAAAAAAATTATTAGTCATCATCTGTGCTTTAACACCAAATCAAAGGTTTTGAAACTAATTCAGAAAAGGTCCCCACAATATTTGAAAGTCTTGACTAGATTCAGAGATTGAACATCAGATCTTCTCTAAATTTAAACATGACATCACATCACGTAACCATTGAGCGTGAATAGGAGGGGCCGCATCGTTCCATTTAAGCAAGAGCGTCCTTCTGGCTGTAAGAGAAATAAAAGCCAAAATGTGTAAGTCAGATGACTCCAAAATAACATCCTTCCCTCCAACAATACCAAATAAAGCGGTCAAAGGATTAGGCTTATAGTTTACTTTAAAAAGTGTCAAGAAAGTTTGAAATATTTCTTTCCAATATTTTCCAAGACTGGGGCATGTCCAAAACATATGAATGAGTGAAGCTTCTCCATTATTACATTTATCACAATACGGAGATATATCTAAATAAAAATGAGACAACTTGTCCTTGGTCACATGGGCCCTATGGACCACTTTAAATTGTAGGAAAGAGTGGCGGGCACATAACGATGAAATGTTAACCAATTTAAGTATTTGATTCCAAGCTTCCTCTGAAATTGAAGTCTGTAAATCTTGTTCCCAAAGATTTTTTAATTTTATCTAAAGGAACACTTCACATTCCCAGCAGCATATTATAAATATTAGATGCAGATCCATCATAAAAAGGTTTCAAATTAAAAATTACATCTTGTAGATTCTTATCAGGACTTTTAGGAAATATGCTTCTTTGAGACTGTAAAAAAATCTCTTATTTATATTGAAAAAAATGAGTTTTGGGTAAACTATATTTAGTTGACAGTTGTTCAAACGAAAAGAGACTTCCCTCTACAAACAAGTCCTGAAAGCATTTAATACCTAATCTATCCCATTCTTTAAAAGCTGCATCAATCATACAGTGTTTAAAAAAAAAAACTCGAAAAAATAGGACTGAAAAGAGAAAATCTCAATAAGCCAAAGTATTTTTGGAATTGTATCCAAGTTCACATAGTCTGTTTAACTACCAGATTATCAGTTAACTTACTCAGTAACAAAGGGAGTGAGGATCCAAGAAGAGAAATAATAGAGAATTTTTTAACAGAGTTAGCTTCTAAAAACAAACCACATTGGGCAATCCTCACGATTTATGTAATATAACTAGAATATAAGATTTTTTTTATATTAACTGCCCAATAATAAAATCTAAAGTTTGGTGAGGCTAATCCTCCATTCTTTTCATCTTTCTGAAGATGAATTTTGTTTAATCTAGAAAGCTTGTTCTTCCATATGTAAGAAGATATAATAGTCAAGAGAATCAAACAAGGATTTAGGAATGAAAACCGGCAATGCCTGAAAGAGATCTATAAATTGAGGTAGAATTATTGATAGAGTTGATTTGACTAATCAGCGATAATGAAAGGGGCGACCAATTTGATAGTATCCTTTTTATGTGATTCAATAAGGTAAGAAAATTTTCTTTAAATAGATACTTATAGTTTTTAGTGATTGTTACACCTAAGTAGGTAAACTGTTTTTTCACAATTTTAAAAGGAAGGTTAGAATTTGTTGGTATCAAATTGTTCAAAGGAAAGAGTTCACTTTTATATAGGTTTAATTTATAACCTGAGAACTGGCTAAAACAGGAGTGTAAAGAAAGCACATGGGGTAATGAAATCTCAAAGTCAGAAATAAATAGCAGCGGATCATCAGCATACAGCGAGACTTTATGAATAGTGTCTCTCCTTAAAATACCGGTGATATCATTAGATTCTCGAAATGCAATGGCTAAGAGTTCTAAGGCCAGATCAAAAAGCAAAGGGCTCAACGGACAGCCTTGTCTTGTGCTACATTGAAGCTTAAATGGTTTGGAATTATGAGAATTAATGATAACCCTAGCAGAAGGAGCTAAATAAATTAATTTAATCCATTGAATGAAAATGGGTCCAAAATTGAATTTTTCTAAAGTTTTGAATAAATAATTCCTTTTAACCCTGTTGAAAGCTTTCTCAGCATCTAGGGATACCGCACATTCCAATATCATATTAGAAGGAGAATAAATAACATTTAATAACTGATGAATATTAAAGTGAGAATATCGATTTTTGATAAATCCAGTTTGGTATTCAGCAATGACAGATGGTAAAATATTTTCAATCCTATGGACCAAAACTTTAGATAGGATCTTAGTAACAACGTTAAGTAAAGAGATTGGTCTATAAGAATAGCATTCAGTTGGATCATTATTCTTTTTACGAATAAGAGAAATGGAAGCCTCATAAAAAGATTGAGGGAGTCTGCCTGACTTAAATGAATCCAAAAAATCTGAACGCAAATAAGGTCTAAGCAGTGAGGAAAAGGTCTTGTAAAATTCTCCAGAAAATCCGTCTGGACCCGGAGCTTTCCTCAAACATAATGAGCGCACAGCCTCCACAATTTCCTCAAAAGAAATAGGTTGTTCCAGCAACTTTCTGTTGTCAGCAGAAATTGTAGGAATATTTAGTTGATCTAAAAAAATTGTTCATTGCAGTGTTATCCTTAGAAGATTCAGAACTATAAGGTTTAGAATGAAATTCTCTATAAGTATCATTTATTTCTAAATAATCAATTGTCTTATCACAATTAGCTTTGCATATTTCTTTAATCTGTTGTTTAGTTATAAAGGTTTTAATTTGATCAGCCAATAATTTACCTGTTTTATCTCCATGAATATAATATTGACTTTTATCTTTTAGGAGTTGGCTTTCAATTGGATAAGTTAAAAGGAATTCATATTTAGTTTTAGTTTCAACACATCTTTTATATAAGGCAGGTTCTGGAGCCAAGGCATACTCTTGGTCTAACTGTTTCAGCTGATTAGCTAAATCGTTTATCTCTTTATTAACTTTTTTCTTAATACTTGCAGTATAAGAAATAATTTGTCCTCTAACATACACCTTAAAGGCATCCCATCTGATAAGACTAGACATATTCTCTTCAAAAAAAAAGTAATTTGTCTCTCGATAAACATTAAAAAATCTTTATCAGATAACAAAGTTAGATTAAATTGCCAAAATCTATTTGTTTGAAGAAGACCAGGGAGATTTAAAGATAGAAACACAGGAGCGTGATCTGAAACAGCAATCTCTTTATATTCACAGGATCGAACTAATGGAATCATTTGGCTATCAATAAAAAAAATCAATCCTGGAATATATATGATGGACATGAGAGAAAAACGAATATTCCTTGTCTACTGAATGAAAAAAATGCCAAGCATCAAAAATACCACATTTCATTAAAAAAAGATTTAATAAACATAGCTGTTTTATTTGGGATCATTGGTTTAGAAGATGATCGATCTAAAACTGGATCTAAGCAACAATTAAAGTCTTCGCCCATCACCAATAAGTACAGACTTAGATCTGGCAAAAATGAAAAAAAAAGCTCAAAGAAACCAGGGTCATCTATATTCGGAGCATATACAATGACAAATACCATTAATTTGTTATTTAGTTTCCCTGATACTATAACAAAACGCCTATTAGTGTCAGAAATTACCTTATGTTGAACAAAGGGAAATTTATTATCTATAAGGATCAAAACCTCTCTAGCTTTAGCCTGAAACGAGGAATGGAAATGAGAGTCTCTCCACCGATATTTAAAAAAAAGGACACTTACATACATGGGTTTCTTGAAGAAAAACAATTGGTACCTTAAGTTTTTTAATATAGGCAAAAATCTTATTTCTTTTCACGGGGTGATTAAGCCCTTTCACATTAAAACTAAGTAAATTAATACTTTGATCCATTTTAAAACTATTTATGAGAAAGGTTAAAGTACCAATCTGAAAAACACAAATTAAACCCAAATAATAAACCTTGAGATATATTAGCTAAGCAACAGAATTGACTAGATTCCCAAATCAGCTTCAAGAAAAAAGAACTTCCCATCCCTTTCCCTCCTCCCAAAGAGAGAAACTCGGTCAAAGAACAACCGCTATCTACTTCCCCTAAACGCATTCCCTTAGAAAGCCTGTTGGAACTGCTCCAAAGAATTCAAGGTTATTTACTTTTCCAACCAAGACTAAATAATATACAGTGGAAAACAAGCTTAGACAGGTTTATCAAACAGAAATAGCAATTATTCATACTGAAAAATATTAAACAGTCATTTCTTAATATGTAATATTTCTGTTTTGCAAGATTTGTAATTCATTCAATATAAGTATACAGTAATTTTTTTTTAAGTCCAAAAATTCTTGCGCCTGCTCCTTCGTATCAAACCATTTAAACGATCCATTTTCCAATGTAATTCTCAATCGAGCCGGAGAACGAAGAGAGGGTTTAAAATTTCGGCTGTATAGCTCCACCTTAACTTTTTTAAACTTAACACATTCTGCCATAACTTCTGATGAAAAATCTTCAACAATACAAATCTTTTGATCTTGGTAGTCAATCATACCTTTTCCACGGGCAGCACGAATCAGACGATCCTTTACTTGAAATTCATGGAAACATATAATGACTGATCTTGGTTTTGATTTTAAAGTCAATCCATAGAAAGGCGACCTATGGGCACAATCAATCAAAGGCAGAGACTTTATAATATCAGGGAATAACTCCATCAAAAGGAGTCTTTAGGATTATCTCCTTCTGTTTGTTCTTTAAGTCCCAAGATTTGTAAATTGCTCCTCCTACTTTTGTTTTCCAAATCAATAATCTTCTGTCTCATTATTTTGTTGGACTTGGATTGTTTTTCATACAGCTTTTGCATGTCATCCATTCTGTCGTCCAGTAAAGTAATAACATCTTCATGTTCCTTTATCTTCTTATCACGCTCGTTAGAATTGCTTGAGTATCTTCTAGTGTCTCACCTATTTGTTTAATTTCAGCACTGATTTCTGAACTGTTGAAACTCCTCAGTAAGCGTTTGAATTAAGCCCTTAATAGCTTCCAATGCTGGTTTGGTAGCCATAGTAAAATAATATCCCATCTAACAGTAGTATTTCAAAAGGTTGGAGAGAAAAGTAAGAAAGTTAGGAGCACCAGGAAAGAGCTGTTACTCCATCAGTAGCCAACAGGCAAACTGATGCTCAGAATTTTAAGTGTTTATTTTTGAGTGTTATTTTCTTCTTTCATTAAGTTGAAAAAAAACATATACCTTAAGATAGCAATCACTTATACTGATTGGATTGTAATATTTGCAGATTAGTATGTATAGAATGATTTATGAAGAAAAATATAAAGATGGTATTCTGTTGTAGGCATCAGATGTATGTCCCTTACCAAACATCAAATCATACAGAGCTCAGATCACTTTAGGCAAACCTTCCAACAGAGAAACCCATTTTTTTTTTTTTTTTAGAAAAGAAAAATAGGATGAAATAATAATTAAGCTTTATAATTGTCAGATTCCCAGATTTCTCAGAAAGGCAGGAAGTCATAGACTCATGCTGTACTCCAAAAATGAGGATCTTCAGTGAAGGTCAGAACAATAGTGGAACAACAAAGTAGATCCATTCTGAGAGAAATGCAGTCTTTCAGATGTGATGTTAAACCAAGGACCTGTTTGGCTTCACAACTGGACATGAAACATCTAGTTGCACCTTTCAAAAAGAGCAAGAAGAGCTCATCTTATTGGTTAAGACCTTCTTAACAATATTTTAAATTCCAAGTGGGACAGTCAACATTTTCCTCAAAAAGTGAAGATAAAAAAGTGCAAATGAAGGAAATCAGTAATAAAAATAATAAGTGCTGGAAACACTCATCAGGTCAGGTAGGATGGCATGGTAATGCAACTGCTACAATAATCCTTTGCAATGCCAGTGATTGGGCTTAAATTCCTGCCACTGTCTGTATGGAGTTTATGCCTTCTCCCTGTGACCACGTGGGTTTCCCCTGAGTGCTCCGGTTTCCACCCTCATTCCAATGACGGGTAAGGAAGTTGTAGGCATGTTATGTTGGCACTGGAGGCATGGCAACTCTGCTTAGTACAGAAACTCACTGTGGCAGACAGGAAGGCTCTAAAATGGGTAGTCGAAACTGTCCCAACGCATCGGTGGTACCATCAAGGACATATATACAGAGAGTTACCAGGAAAAGGGCAGCAATGTTTTGAAGAATCCCACAAACGCTGCTGATAGACAGTTTGTCCTATTCCCATTAGGGAGGGGGCTGTGTGGCATCCAGACTCAAAAGCTATTACTTTCCTCAAGCAGTAAGAGTGATCAGCACCTTCACCCACTAACTCCACGACTTCTTTATTATTTCCTATCAGTCACCTTATACAGAGCCTAATGTTGATTTACGGACATTTATGTATATAAGCTAACTTATGTATTTATAGTTATTGTGCACATGTTTTTAGTATTATTGCTGTGTTTTCTTTTTATCTTTTTGTGCTACATTAAATCTGGAGTAACAGTTATTTTGTTCTCTTTACACTCGTGTACAAGAAATGACATAAAGCAATCTTGAATTTGTGGGCTGTTCCCACCACATCCTCAGTCTGTGTTAGTCACTGGTGCAAACAACACATTTCACGGAAACGTTTAGATGTTCCACTATACATGTGATAAATAAATATAATGTTTTTTAGCATCTGTGGAAAACATAAATAGAGTTTACATTTCTGGGACAACACCTTTCATCAGGAAAGGTGCTTTGATCTATAACATTAACTTTGCTTTCAGCATCTTCGGGCTTTGCTTTGCTCTCTAAGTGTAAGGAGGCTGTGAAATCCCTTGAAAGTTCTCCAACACCGGACTCTGCCTGGAGTTCAGCAACGGTGGCACAGCCTTCTGCCATTTTGCATTTTTTACATTGATAAATCTGGTTGGTAGACCTGTGCATTATTAAGCTTATCCCTAAGTCCTGACAGAGATTCGATGACCATTCATTTCAACTCCGTCACTCACCTTTGCCAAGCTTTGATGGAGTTTTCCTTCTCTCTTCAATGGGAGTTCTATGAGAACCTCTCTTACTCCTCCTCTGTGATTTCTGCTGCTCTCCTGCTCTTCGATCACACTCTCATTCAAATTTCCTTCTGTTGCACACAACTAGAGCACTATTGAATTTCCCAGGTACCTTTAGTAATGCAAATAGTGTATTGGCATTTTAATTACATTTTTTATGTCCAGGTTATAAAAGTGAGAAATGCAGTGAAAAAAACATCCAACAGCTAAACCTTGTGATTGGATAAAAATTTGTAAATCACATTTCACTAGCACCTCTGCATTTCATGACATCTTTGTACACATATACTTTCACCATTGTCTTACATGAGAGAGCTACTTACAGTAATTAAAAGTCATGTTTTTGTAACAATGTTACCCTTAGAAAATGAAAACTGTGTTTATTGATTATAAAAATATCGGCTGTGGTTTTTCACGGTGACTGACTGCTAAGACACCGAAAACATTTACTGTTTGTGGAAGTAGTTTTTGATTGGCTAGGCAGATACTAGCAGAGTTTATTGACTGTAGATATACTAACTGCACTGAGCTGAAAAGAAACTGCTTGGGTTAATTGACTGTGAAGGTACTGACAATGTTGATCACCTTGTTAATGCTGAATTATATTTATAATCTAAATATGTCATTTTTCTTTGTATTCAATGCTCATTGTCTATGTGCATGTGGTTACACCCTATGATTACTAAAGAGGATTACTAAACTATTAGATTACTAACTGTGAAGGTACTGGTGCTGTATATTGACTGTGACAGCGTTGTTTATTCTGTGGAGATTATAATGATGGTAAGACACAATTGCTGTTTGGTTCTAAAATATTAAATCAAAAGCTTGGTGCCAATTCAAACTGTTATCCATTTAAAATGCTTCCAAATTACTATTCATTTCTTATGTTTCCTTGTAACACACAAGAACATTCAGCCCATTAAAGCTCTTCTTTCAGTGCAATCCTATCCCCCACCTATTTCCCTATAACCTAACCTCTGTCACATTCCTATCAATAATCTGCAATCCATCCATTTACATGAGGAGTAATTTACAATGGGCCATTAACATAGTCATGTCCACATCATTGGGATGTGCGTAAGAACTTGAAGTAGCTGGAAGTAATTTAGCAGTCACAGGGAGAAGATACAAGCTCCACATGCACAGTACTAAAAGTCATGGCTGAAACTGGATCACTAGAGTTGTGACATGGCAGCACTTCCTAACATATCACCGAACCATCCTAGATTGATTGACTTTGAATTGAAACGGAAACTTAACTCATTCTAATGTTCACTTTGAGACAATTTCTTTCCATCTTCCGGCAATAACACTGGACAACAAATGTTTTTGAAAGTGCTGCTTCTTGAGAATTTTTTTTTTGTTTATGATAGACCACTTGAAGTTGAACACAGATATAATTTCAGGGTACTTGTGTCATGTAGGAATTTGGAGAAACAAGAAATTAACTTTATTGAAAATAATGCGTGTAATTGCTTAACAGTGCTGTTGTTTTGCAATAGCTCAACTAAGCTAAAAATGTTTTGTTGATGGTTTTTGTTAGTACTCAGTATCTGAAGCTTCTTGCTTAAGTGTCCAACAATAACCAGTTGGCATTAATGGATTCCACTTGCCCTGATACCACTTCTCTATGACTGTAATGTCCTGGTGAAACCTTTCTCCATGCTTGTCACTGACAGCACCAAGGTTTTCAGGGAAGAAGTCCAGCTGGGAATGCAGAAAATGAATCTTTAGTGACATGTTGCACTTGATGGTTTTACATGAAGGAAGCATGTTGTCAACCAGGTGCACATAACTTGGTGCTCTGTAGTAGCCAAGAAAATTTTCAGCAACATCCTTGATTGCCTTTCATGCGATTTTCTTCAGTCCCACTAGAAGTTCTGTGAGTTGCCTGTCATCAATGACCTGTTTCATTTGTGGACCAAAAAATCACTTCCTTAATCTTGGCGTCAGTTATTCTGGAAGACATCTGTCTAAAATATCAAAATCCTTCACGAAAATCTTTGTGCCTGGTGACAGCATATTCCAACCTTGCAGTCTTGAACCTAGTAATTCTGCTTTTGTCTTTGACAAACACAATTCTCTGACCAGGTCATTTAACTCAGATTGAGTTATCAGATAAGGCTCATTAGACAGAAAGGGTTCAAAATCTGTGTCAGTATCCATGTCGTTTTCCATTCCTGGCTCGTTGTATCATTGTGACTTGACAAGATAGAAAACTTTTCAACTTATATTTTTGGGCAACATTTTAATTGACTTGAGTTATAAATTGAAATAACAAATATAGCTGATTTCAAAAAAATGGTGCATGATGGGGAAATTTCGTAGTGATTTTTATGATTAGCAGCCCAAAATCTATAAGACACACTTACATGCATTGAAGAAGCAAAATCTTTTTTGTCCGTTGTTTCTCTGTTGACCTATTCACTGGTCAGCATTTCCCTTTAACAAATTTTTTATAGGAAGTAGTTTCATCAATAAAAATGTTCTGTCAGGATATTAGATGATTTAAATGCAACAAATTCACCTGGACTTCAAACGGCCCAAATCACCTCAGGGCTTTAGGTTTAGACACATAATGGTTTTTAAATTGATGCTGAGAAAAAAACAAAACTCATTTTTCACAATTCTTATCCTAAAAATAAATAGCTATATAGTCAATTTTTTTTGTTTAATTTCCTACATTCTTGCTTATTCTTCCTTTCCCTGATGTAGGAGGATGGTATAAAATCAAGTTACTGTTTTCTTTCTATTCAGACAAGACAGAAAGTGTTTTACTGTTCAACTGAGTTTCTTATACTGGTGCCTCAATACCTCAACAAAACTGAGTGGCATTATAAAGCAATCTGTTAGGATAGGCTGAGATACTCAGGGTATCAGACATCATCTGTAGGGACACAGAAATAGAATTGATGTTTTAAGTTGAAGAGCTTTTAAGTACACCAAATAGTTCACCTACCATGAGCAAATGCATCAATTTTTCAAGGAATCTAAGCAAAATTGGTTAATGCTGCATTAACACGATTTTCACTGATGCATGGCAGTTTTTTTTTCTGGCACTGTACAGACTGATTTCTAGACCTATATGTCAAAAACAGAATCAAAGTCTTGCACTCACTTATTTTGACTTTTATTGGAGTTTCAATGGAATAAATACTGCACAGTGTACCTCAGTAATTACAGACAGTGAAGCTGAAGCCAATTTAAAAATTGTGAATAAATCAAATGCTAAAAGTGACACAAGTTGCGAATACAATAAGGACATGATAGGTTTTGACTGACTTCTTTGCCCATATTTCATGTTGCAATAATCATTAATGTTGAATAATAATTACTTTATTGTATTAAATTGGCAAAATTCATCAGTCATCAAAGCCTTTATGTACCTACGCGGGTAATAGATACAGAACCAGCAATAGAAGCAATTATTTAAAGCAATGTTTCCAAAGGGCTCTTCTGGGTATCTCATGCAAATGATTTTTTTTGTTTACTCCTCAGTTTCCCTCAAATCAATTTACTATTCGTCTTTTACAAACTTTAGATTAAGATGCAACTCCAACTAAAGGAGAACAAGAGTCTTTTATTGATCTTAATATTGAAAGCTGATTGATACTGAATCATAATATCCAAGCTATTGGATTTTGACTGGAACTATTAAAAGTGGTTGCCTGAATATGAAGACATCCACAGGGACCCTTGTGCTTTATCGACCAGGGAAGACCTCTGCATAAAATCTTTAGTCCTTTGAACTTAGCTGGTCAATCAGTCACAATTATCTATGATTCTGCCCTGTAAATTCCTAAGAGAAGTTGTTTGCTTTACCAGCATGAACACGTCTTCACTCTGGTGTCAGTTTGCCTGGCCTGCTATATGAGCTGCTGCATAATCCGTCATACTGGATATGTCCCTCACCCTGTTGTAAGCAACATTTTATAATTCTTTGTTATAAAATAATATAATATAATAAAGTGTGGTTAATGTGGGTGAAGAAGCATTTGTTGTTGCCTTCAACGAGTGTGGTCCTGTAGAATGGTCTGGTTCGATTAGATTAGATTATGAGGACACGCAGTCCTCTTTAACTGTCATTTAGTAATGCATGCATTAAGAAATGATACAATGTTCCTCCGGTATGATATCACAGAAACACAAGACAAACCAAGACTAAAAAAGCTGACAAAAACCACATAATTATAACATATAGTTACAACAGTGCAAAACAATACCGTAATTTGATAAAGAACAGACCATGGGCACGGTTAAAAAAAGTCTCAAAGTCTCTCGAAAGTCCCATCATCTCACGCAGACGGTAGAAAGGAGAAACTCTCTCTGCCATGAACCTCCAGCACCGCAAACTTGCCGATGCAGCACCCTGGAAGCACCCGACCACAGCCGACTCTTGAGTCCGTCTGAAAACTTCGAGCCTCCAACCAGCCCTCTGACACCGAGCACCGAGCACCATCTCTGCCGATTTCTTCGACCCCGGCAACAGGCAATAAGCAAAGCTGAGGATTTGGGTCCTTCCCCTCCAGAGATTCTCGATCACACAGTAGCAGCGGCAGCAAAGCAGGCATTTCAGAAGTTTCTCCAGATGTTCCTCCATGCTTCTCACATCTGGCTCCATCAAATCAAGATTGTGCACGGTACCTACTTAAATACAATATCATTTTGGAGCGGCCGCGCGCGCTGCGTCGTGCTGCCATCTTCTCCTCCCCTACTAATAGAGAGAAAAGAACTGAGGAATATTACAGGTGGAATCATGGAATTATTCAATCGTACAAGACAGAAACAGGTCTTTTAGTACACCTTATCCGTATTGATCATGGTGCCATTTCTGTTAATCCCATTTATTCACGTTAGGTGCATATCCGTCTACACTGCCTCAAGAAGGTGGCATCTATCATAAGTAATATCCATGATTTAAATTATGCCCTCTTCTTAAGGATATGCACTTAGCCCACAGCGCTACTCTCGCTACACTGATGACTCTGTGGCTAGGGACAACTGTCTATAAATTCGCCAATGACACAACTATTGTTGGTAGAATCTCAAGAGGTGGTGAGTAAGCGTTCAGGAGTAAGACATTATAAATCAACTGATTGAATGGTGTTGTAACACACCCTTGGAATTAACATCAGTAAGACTAAGGAATTAATTCTGGACTTCAGGAAGGAAAAGTCAAGAAAACACATATTAGTCCTCATCCCCAGGGTTCAACAGTAGCAAATGTGAGCAGTTTCAAGTTCCTGGGTGTTTCTGGATAGACTACTGTGAGAGACCTCGTCAAAAGCCTTGCTGGATTCTACTGTATGCCATGTCTATGGTCTTGTCTTCTCAATTTTCTTAGTAACCTCCTCAAAACCTCCTCCCTTGCATAAATCAATGCAAACTACCCCTAATCTGTCCCTGCCTTTCCAAGTGTTCATAAATTGCATCCCTAATATTTATTTCCTCTGTTATTTTTTCTCAGAATCTTTGCCCTTGAATCATTCTAGTGAATAACTGAAGTTAATTACTGCACTGATTAATGTACTTAAGTAAACGTGATGAATGTTTATTGACTCTACTTTCCCAGGTAAGTTCTAATGTCGCGGGACTAGACTCAATTTCATTTGAATTTTATATCTGAGCTTCGATATTAGATAACACTAGTAATAGTCAATCTGGATCGGAGGCATGAGTTAGAAGGAAAGACAGAATAGGTTCGAGTTGTTTTCCTTGGAGCGAATGAAGCTGAAGGGTACTTGAGGGGTTTGTAAAATTTTGCTGGGCATAGATAGGGTAGATAATCCATATTTTACCTTGAATAAGGAGTCTAAAAGCCACAGGCTTAACGTGAAAGAGAAAATATATGAAGGGGAACTGAGGGTAGGTTTTTCAAACAAAAGGGTAGTGAGTATATGGAATAAGCTGCCAGTGAGAGTGATAGAGGTGGGTACAATTACAACACATAAAAGATATTTGGACAGGGACATGGATAGAAAAAGATTTACAGGGATATCGACCAAATGCATACAAGTGGAAGCAGCTTACTGTAGACAGGCACCTTTGTTGCTATGGAGGAGTTGGACTGAAGGGTCTGTTTTCATATTGTGTAACTATGAATGATAATAGATATTATTGGTATAAAGTATCTGATGGTGCTTAGATGGCAGATGTAAAACAGTTGAGATTTGTTTGTACAGTTTGTGGCATATTATGAATCTGCTTAATGAGATTAACTACTGCCAGCTACGCAGTCTCTACTATTTTGTGGCATCACCCTGTGAAAGTAATGCATGGCAGTTGAATGAATTTAATGTTTACAAGCATGTACTATTTTGGTGAAAGGATTGACATGAGGAAAGAGAGAGAATACTTTTAGGTACTTCATTAATAAGGGAGAAAAGTACTATCACATTTCAATTGAATTGGAAAAAATAAGTATCCTTGTGGATAATTATTAGTATGCCTTACCTTAACACAAACTCAGCTGGGAGACAAAGGTCATTGTACCTCATCACAGACTGCATTCAGTACACAGGTGAGTCAAGTTCGATTCCCAGTCTATGCTCAGTTCATGTTCTCAGTTTACAGAACCAGAAGTGAATATTCTAAGCTGGATAGGATCTTCCAGTGGCAAATTCATGCCACTATTTTCTAGAAAAATAATTAGACTATGCTACAACGTAATGGGGCGTCACAATTTGCACTGACAATATTGGAACCCAAGTGTGGAGGAAAGACAGACTGAAATATAGTGACAACAATGAGTGTTTATTCGTAATAATTCCAAAAGAACATCAGTGGCTCAACCAAGCAACACCACGTGAAGTAACATTCTCAAAACTAGGACCCCGTGATTGGTGCTGATTGAGCATCCACTTAAATACTACAAGTAACTTGGAATCCCCAAGCCTATCAAAATAAACTTAACAAACTTAAACAGAAAGTACTAAGAGACTGCATTAAAAAGTGTGAGTTGCTTGAGAAAAACAGAAGGAACTCTAAATGATTAACAACTCTTTGTAAAACAACAATTTACCAATTCCTGTGTTCTAAAATCCTCAGAGCCCTATGCTCTCCAGGCCTGAGGAGCTTATTACAGTGGGGTTGTAGCTATTCTTCTACGCACAAGCTACTTGTGACCAGAAACAAAATAAAACATTTCTTGAGAAATGGCTCTGATCTGAGAGAATAGGGGTAAGATGTAGTTGTGTGGGTAGCAGACTAGAAAATACTTTGCAGAACTCCCCTTAAGAAAAACAGCACTGAGCTCTTAAACAATTTAAGAGAATAACTATAACACTCATTTCTGTGACTTCTGCCTGTCTGGTAATTCAATTCCAGATTTTATTTTTTGTTTGATCTTCCATAAAACTCCCCAAATTACATCAAAAGCAGAGCACTGTTACCATCCAGTGTGCTTTTGCCATCACATTAAATACATTGCAATTCATATTTTCTCATAATAAAACCATACTTTACTATCTGTTTCCCTTGAAGCTATCCTCAATCTGCATTTGTTGCCCTCACTGATGTCTGTATCTCTAAATACAGCTTCACACATGCGTTTTGGATCCTTTGCCTGGAGGGTCAAAGTCACTCTCCAGCTCCTTGTTCTCAGGACTATTCCAACTTTTCACTGCTGATCTCAGTCACATCTGACATATTGTTACTCACTACAGAATCAGTGACCCTTGTTCAGTCACGCGATGATGAGTCTAGTCATGCCTTCACTTTTTGGAATTCTACTTCTGAAATAAAGCAATACTACAACATCTTCAAAGTTTGCCCCAGTATTTTCTATTGAATAAGTATATCTTGCTAGACCTAAATTAAAGACATAATTCTGATGCAGGTTCTTGACCCCAAAACATGTCTCTTTTGCCTTCAGAGACACGGAGTTCCTCCAGAGTTCCCTTTTCGCTCCAGATTTTGGCATTGCATTAATATGTTGATGTCTGAAAATATCAAGTCAAATGTTAGACTTTGTTCTTATTATCTTCAAATGCTCCTGAATGCTGATAGGAAAAGCTGAAGTTCTAAAGAGATGGAAATGAAATACTTTCTACAAAAGTTTAGTAATAAATGACTCAAATGCTTCTAAAAGTTTTATTGGCTTTTTGTTTTGTTCCTACTATCAATAAGCTTTAGATGTTATTTCTCATTTTTAGGTTGAATTAATGTTGATGCCCAATTGGAGGAAAAATGAAGTACTAATGAACTGTCAATTATTGGTTTGTACTCTAGTGTTCAGTACAAACCAACAGTCAGCTAAGGAATGAAGGGGCAAATGAGCAAAGTGCATTTGGGTTCGTTAGGATTAATAAAGGGAAGCTGCTTCTGCTAGTAGTTGATTCCTTGATCAGGAGTAACAAATTTAAACTTCTGTATGAAATGGAGGTGTTAAGAAAAGAATTATTTGCACAGAATCTAATTTCTACAAAGGCTGCAGAATAAGAATCAGTGTTTTCAAGAGGGAATTCAATAGGCTTTGCAGGGCTTTTGGAAGAACAAAAAAAAAGGACAGATTGAATGTTCTTCTAGGAATAATGAACTAAGTGTCTCCTCTGACCCGTAAGAATCCTATTATTGAGGAGCAACTCTTCCATTTTCAGAAAAATGTGTAATCCAAGTATTAGTTCTAAGGACCAGTAAGTATGAATTATTTTGTTCCTGAGGTGTAGTATCATTACTAGTTGCTTGGCTGTAAGCAAGCTTTGTAATTCAATTTCTTATTAAGGCATTTGCGTTGTTTTTCAGATAAGAGAAAAGCACTGTATATTCATACCTTGATCCTGCCACAACAGTGTTTGCACGCACCTAGATGTGGCTGAAGCTTCACAACAAGTGTAACGGTTTGTGCTTTGTGGCTGCAATGATGGAGAAACTGTCAGCATTTAAGGCAGAGATAGATAGGTTCTTGATAGGTTCTTGATTAGCCAGGGTATCAAAGGGTATGGGGTAAAAGCAGGGGAGTGGGGATGACTGGAAGAATTGGATCAGCCCATAATTGAATGGCAGAGCAGACTAGATGTGCTGAATGGCCTACTTCTGTTCCTATATCTTATGGTCTTATTAGTTGTCATTTCTTTATGAAACTTGCCATAGCTTCTGGATTGTGCACAATTCATTGCAGAGATGCAGTAGCTACAGTAAGGAATTCTTTTCTCCATTCCAGGACCTATTTTCTTATAAGCTTCAGCATAGCCAAAAGTGTGAAAACTGATTAGAACTTAAGGTACCTTTCAACTTTTTAATAAAAGCATCTGGAGAACTATTATATCTTGCTAAATGTGGAAATTTGTCCTCTGTTGTAGCATGAAATGTACAAAAGTGTAAAACATGTTGTACATTCTTTCTGAAATTCAGTTCTAGTGACCTAAATGAAACACATTTGTCAGTGGAATCTGGCCTTATCAGAATCAGAATCAGATTTAATATCAGTGGTGTATGTCCTGAAATTTAACTGTACAGCAACAGTGTAATGAAATACATGATAAATAAATACAAAGAAACAAACTGAGTTACATTAAGTTTATATGAGTGCCAGGAGGGAGATCTGTGGGAGGGATGAATGGACAAGGGAGTCATGAAGGGAGTGATTCCTGTGGAAAGCAGAGATTGGGCGGGGTGGGGAGATATCTCAGTCCTGTATTTCACTCCTGTATGCCTTTTGATCACCATCTGAAATCCTGCCAACAATGGTTGTATCATCAGCAAATTCGTAGGTGCTGTTTGAGCTATACTTGGCCACGCACTCATGGGTGTAGAAAGAGTGGAGCAGAGGACTAAGCACACATCCCTGGAGCGTGAGTGTTAATTTGCAGCAAGGTGGAGATCTTATTTCCAAACCACACAGACTATGGTCTTCCCATTAGGAAGTCGAATATATGATAGCAGAGAGAGGTACAGAGGCCTAGGTCCTGTAGCTTTTTGATCAGGATTTCAGGAATGATGATGTGTAATCCTGAGCTGTAGTCAATAAACAGCATCCTGACATAGGGTATTTGCATTGTCCAGGTGATCCAAGGCTGTGTGGAAAGCCATTGAGATCGCTTCTATGGTAGACCTATCGTGGCCATAGGCAGATGGCAGTAGGTCCAGGTTCTTCCTGAGACAGGTATTAATTCTAGCCGTGACCAGCCTCTCAAAGCATTTCATCTAACATTAAATTAGTTTAAATTTTAAAACACAATTTCCAACTGATTTTTAAAGATTCAGGGAAAAATTCAGATAGGAAGGCAGATCACCCACAAATAATCTCTAATATATTGTTAATATTTTCTTCAGATTACAAAAGCAATATTAATTATTGCTCTATTCCTACTATTACTTTTCCAATGGCTTATGAGGGGTATCAGAGGTATGAAAACTTAAAAAGGAGTCATTTGAATGGAGATCTTGTAGGGCTACACATGATTGATAAATATGTAGAAAATTATACAATTAAAGTAGCAGTGGAGAATATGCATTAAAGCAGGCAATGGAATTTTAATCTGATATCAAGACACTCATCAAGCAAAAATGACCACTGTGTAGAGTAAATCTGAGGGAGAGTAATGGAGGTAACATACTTACAATGATTTAATAAGCATCAGGGTGCTATAAATGACAATATTAGGATTTTCTAGATGTTGCACTCTGGAGGGTTTTTAATGGGCATGATTCTGTAATCAGAATTTTCTGAATATTATAAATCTTACAGCATGCTAGTGTTACTGGATTTGCAACAGCAGAAGGAAAAAAAAATGGGAGCTCCACTCCAGAAGCTGCCTGGAGCTCGTCACAGTGCTTCATTCATTGTTCTTCCTCTTTCAAAGTTCAACTGCGATTTGAAGAGAGATGAAAACATTTGGAAGATTCCAGGCGAAACAATCACTGTAGAAACAGCCTTGCCATCAATTTTTAGTGAATGTTTTCTTTTCCTTTTTGTTATAAGTGATCTGGATGAAAAGGGCTCCAGGAGAAGTTATTTTCATCCAGATCAATTCCAAATGCAGATTTCAAACCTATCTTACTGCATTACCTTCTTTAAGAACTTTTTTTTTATGATTCTCTTAATCAGAAGGTCACTTATGTAACTCAAGTATTTACAAAAGGATGGAAAAATACGTGGTTGACATCTATAATAGAAGAAATTTAGAACCTATTATTAAGGAAGCAGTAGCAGGGCATTCAGAAAACAATTATGGGATTGGACAAGGTCAGCATGGATTCATATATGGCAAGTCACTTCTGAGAAATCTATTTCATTTTTTAAAGATTAAGCATAGAATAGTTAATTAGGACTCAGTGAGTGTGGCATATATGGACTTCCAAAAGGCCTTGGTTATGTTGCAAAAGCTTATTAAGTAAAATCAGAGTGTACAGTTCATAGGATAATGAACTGCTGTGGATTGAGAATTAGTTCGTGGACAGAAAAGAATGGGAATAAATAGGTCATTTTTGATTGTAAGGTTGTGTCTGGCGTAATGCAGGGTTCATTGCTGGGATCTCCATATTCACAATCTACTTTAATAATTTAAATGTCGGATCAATTGTAATACAGTGGATTCTGGTTAATTGGGACATTAATTAATCGGGGCAGCTGCTTATTTGGGATAACTCTAAAAGAACAAAAACTAAAATTGAGAAGATAGCCAAGATTCCATTCACTTGTTTGGGACAGCATGCCACTTCATTGAAGCAGGCAACTGTTGCTAGACAGTTTCAAGCTAGTGTTGGTCATGTGCACTTGCTAAGGCCATTAGAAACAACATTGTGCTTTGAGCAAACCATTTAAAAATATTGTCAGTTGCATTTGTTTGTCTTTAAAAAGCAGCAATTTTTGTCACTGATAGTTGGCAAGAAATAAGCTGTAGACAATTCAGAAAGGTTTTGTTCACTGCGGTTTAAAGCCTTCAGGAGTGGAAATGAAGCGAGTTTACTACTTCAACAAGTTAGGACCTATGAAAAATTTGAAGGGATCGACAAACACCTTGAATGTTACAAATAAAATTAAGATTTGAAGGATACAGTCACTGACAGCTTTGTATTATGGCGGTCCATTATCCGCACAGGGTATCTGTGCTGATTTTGTTCATTATAGATAAGTATTAGGGACAAATAAACAGTTTTATAGTACTGTAGTAGTATTGGTAGTGTTTCAATTCATTCTATAGTTCATTTAAATGCATAATTTGTTACACAGTTTGTCTTTTTGATGCCTTTTTAACTACATTGGATTCCGGTTAATTGGTCGATCGGTTAATTGGGGCAGCCAGTTACATGGGACCAATCTTAAAGAACAAAAACTAAATTGAGAAAGTAGAGGGGATTTCCGTTGTTTATTTGGGACACTATGCCATTTATCTGGGAGAGGAGATTGTTACCGAATAGTTTCTATCTAGACACTACACCATTCTTAGAGTGATCAGTTTTTAAATAGCATGAGTTGCATGTATTTATTTTCAAAAAGCAGTGATTTTTGTCACTCATAGCTGGAAAAAAAATAAGCAGTAAGACAATTCGGAACCGTTTTGCTCACTGCAGTTTCAGGGCAGAATTGAAAAGAAATGATTTCACTGCTTCAACAAGTTAATCATCTTGAACGTTACAATGAAAGTGAAGATTTGGAGTTTGCAATAGTTGAAACTGTATGAACAGAGTCCATTATCAGCACTAGGTGTATGTGCTTACTTTGTTCATTTACAGTCATCGATAACTGTTAAGAACTAATATATACAGTAGTTTTTCAGTACTGTAAAGGTATTGGCTGTATTCTAATTTGTTCTGTATTTATTTAACTACATAACTTGTTACTTAGTTAAATGGGAGTTTATCTTTCTTTATACCTTTTAACTACTTCCATGAAACCTTGGCTAATTGGGGTAGCTGCTTAATTGGGCCAAAATGTACTGGTCCCAATATGGCCCAATTAACCGGAATCTACTGTATATCCAAGTTTGTTGATGAGACAAAGTTGGGTGGTTGGGGTGGATGGTGAGAAGCATGTAGAGTAGCCTTGGGTTGGGGTGAAGAAATAAACAGTCTCAGTGGATGAGTAGTGGTATGACACTTGATTATATATTATTATTTCAACTTCTGTCATAGCTTCAACCATGAAGACTAATCCAGTGTATTGGCATACATTGGATCTGAGATAATTTCAGATGTAATATCTTGTTTCTTATGTATTTAATCTTGTCTTAGGCCTTTTGGTTTCCCTTATCTTTATAAATTTTATTGTGTTATGTTCCGTTCAAAACTCTGCTCTTTTATACAGTATTCATGCCTCTCTTTCATTGCTTCTTCTTTCATCCATCCACTGGTCTGCTTTCCTTTGGCTTCCCAGTTCTAATCTGTAATTCTGTCCTCATAATTCCATCTTATTGCCTCCTACTCCTTCTCCTAGACTTTCCTTTGAAAAAGACTGACCACACTTCCAAATCTCTTCCATTTTTATTTCTACTCTAAGACCTACTGGATAATTTCCTTTCATACAAAAATAACAAATTGAGGTCAACCAAGTCTATGGCTGAAAAAGTTAGTTCTTCACCCCATTAGCAAATGTTCCTACTTTGCTAGACCTACAAGATTTCTGCTCTTCAATTCCTGCCACATCACCAAAGTCCCTTGTGTCTTCAGCTTCATGCTCTTTGGGTCACCAAAATCCCTTCATAAGATTTTCCACCTTGTGACAACTTGATATTATTTATGGCACTTTAAATCCTGCCTGTTCCAGCAACCTGTTCGCCCCACAGATGCTGCTAGACTATTGAGTTCCTCCAGCAGATTGGTTTTGTTCCAATTCTAGCATCTGCTCCCTCTTGTGTCTCCAAGCTTCTCGTCAATTTTGTTTGTAACTCCTTATAGCTCAGTTTCAAATACGTTTTGGCAAATCAAAAGTAACATATACATACAAATTGATATTTATTAATGGGTTTGTTCTGCAACTTGTGTGTCATTTTTATATTGCATCTGATGGCATAGAAAGAAGTTTTATTTGGCCTTGCTGATCTAAGGCTTGCCAACTACAAACATTGTCACTATGTATCTACTAAAGAATTCTTATTAAGTATTAACTGACAATGCTAAATTAATGTTTCCTGTATGCACTTAAATGATTGTTTGTGTCATTCATCACAAAATATTGTTTCTGAGCATGTAACTACTCACATTTGGCACTGACAACAGATGGCATTTTCAGAACTATGGATTGGAACAAGTTAAAAAGACATTGATTAGTGATAGCATGTTGAATTTGTACTGCAGATATTGTAGGGAAGATTTTCTCACATTTGTTTGTGCCAGCTTGGCTTTTTTCCACTGAAACATAAAGATTAAATTATAAAATTAACTTAAGCAGAATTGATTAACTAGAATTATTTTCTCATGGACTGAAGAATTAACTATTGTGAAAGAAAATTAGTTGACTTCAGTAAATTATAATGGTTAGGAATCCAAATGATTATGCATAAATTCACTATTTTATTTATACTAAATGATATTTATACCACCCTTTGTTTATCACAGGACTGGAATAGAAAAAAGTATAGGTTTTAGGATTTATGACACTAGATCCATATGAGTGAACAAAATACATTATCAATAAAAATTTGCAATAATAAAAAGAGCTTCATTATTCCCAAGTGTTACCTTCAACCTAAAATAAAAAGAATAAGTGCTGAAATACTCAGTTGGTCAGGCCACATCTGTGGGATGAGAAGCAAAGCTAAACTTTTGGAATGACCTGAGACATTGACTCTGTTTCTATTCCTGTATATGTAACCTGACAAGTTGAGTTTTAATGACTTTTTGTCTTTATTATGTATTTCTAGTTTTTGTGTTTTTTTTCACTTTTTATTGCTTTTACTCGATACATTTATTTTTAAGCAACTGTTGGTGTTTTCTAACTATCCCGTCTGTATCCCATGTAACTTCATGCACAAACAATATTAATGATTTTACTATTCTTGCCTAATTTATTGCTTTACCCTGCACCCATTCCCTACTCTGAGAATCATTATGTCTCCAGGTTGGATGTTTGGATGGAATCCAGCCAGAGCCTCTCCTGAATCCATAATATTCTGATTCCAAGCAAAGTTTTGTAGGACTGTACTGTTAAAAGCAATGGACATTTGGGCAATTTGGAGTTTTATAAAACTGTGATGGAATTTTGTTTGCTCAGGTCTAAAGGGTTATTGAGAAAATTGAGAGGTGGGGGGGGGAAGGTAAGTTGGGCTCATGCTGTGGCCACCTGCCTCACATCCTCACAATATATTCACTGCCATTCTAAATAATCTGGGTAACCGATCAAAAAGCTAACCCTATGTTAAAGCAAACTCCCTAAGTAGTTAGATCTGCATCATTTTAGTTGAACCAGTAGTGGGTATGTAGGAAGGGCCATTGAAAGTGAGTTTCTTTGACCTGGCTAGTTAACTTCAATGTGTTGAAGTTGCAGAGGCAGAAACTACTGGAATATTGGTACTCCATTGGGAAAGGGAGTTGTCTACTGACGTAGACAAGATGGTTTCTTATGAGTATACTTACAGTTCAGCTCTTGAAGATCTTTTTGTCTTATATAGTCCAGGGAACACTGGTTTCCTAGTGAATAAATACAGTGAAACACAGTTTTCATGGAATTGCAAGTGGAATTAGTGATGAGAATTCTTAACACACTGGCAAATGTCCCATAAGCTTTTGTTTAATCTACATAATAAAAGCAGAAATTGATTTATCCACAAGCCAGTGGGCCAAATTGTAAAAGAAATTGTGGAATGTTCCCAGAACACTAGAACAGTACACATGTAAGAAAAATATCTAGCTTTTTCTTGACAGGGTAAATTAGCTCTCCTGGTTATTACAGCTTGTTTTTAGACAGCCCTTTACAAATACAGTCATATTCTATCCTAATGCCAAAACTCTTCATATAATGGGCGCTGTAGGCCCATAAATGCTGTCTGTCACTTCCTCTGAGCTGAATTTGGCATTGCTTTAAATGAGATATTGATTGCTGAAGATACATAATTGTGGAAGAAGTCATTGGTTTTATTGAAAAGTGGTAGTTAATCAGAGATAAGGCTAGGTTTCAACAAGGATAGACAGATGTTATCTGAGACACCAGGTCTGGCTCATCACCTTTGTCTTTTGTAGAATATTGTCTCAGCAACTGTCCTTGAGGAGTCATATTCATCTTTCTTCACCCTTTAGGAATTCAAAGGAACTTTGTCAGACTTAATATAATGCTAGTCAGGAGATGTAATTAGTTTATAAAACATGTATAGGGTTGGCTAGATATTTCATAAGAAGAAGGTGTAAATTTACTTTGGGTTCCAAGACTGCATTAATTAGGAAATGGCCATAAATGAATTAATGCAAGTAAAGTAAATCTCTAAGTGAAAGAAAGGTTAAGAATTATTTCAAAAGACCTCTCTTGTAAGATGATAAATAATCTTTTAACTTGCAAAAGATGATTTGTAAAAGCTTTTGTGATGTCGTCTTCAGAGCTAAAAAGTAAGGATTCTGTACATAAATTTACTTGTTTCCTGAGAGATCCTGGTAAGGTAATAAACAGCATGATTATGTTCTCCTGAAGGAGCTGCAAAGTTGCAATAAAGTCAGATTCACTGCTGTAATATTGTAACCCTGTATTCCAACCTTTCAATACAGCATTTGGTTACAGCTTCAAGTATGCCTTCCAATTGAAATGCACGCACACTAAATTTAGATACAGTGTGTTTCTTTATTGTAACAGCAAGCTCATAAATAAAAAGTATTTTTATACCTATGTGCAGACTCCAAAATGTTTTCACTCTTCTCCCTAAAACCTGAGTTGAGGACTTTGAGCATTTGTTCTTCCACTAAGAAGTAAGTTGCATTTATATTGTCACTTCAGGATATATACAGAAAATGCTGATAAAAATATTATAAAAGAAAATAAATTTGGCAATGAATTTATGCAGCTCAATAGAGGGCATCTTCGGTTTGAAAGTCAAGCAAGTGAAGGAAGGCCATTGCTTAAAAATAATTTAGCTACACTGGATGACATTTGCAGCAGATCACCAATAACATTTTAATCACTGGGTCAACATTGAAAATCTCAGTAGCATCTGAAGCCTAAGGCTGTGGATATTAATGAAAGACCATGTGTTTCTCTGTAATGGTTAATTTTCCACCTGAAGCCAAACTCAAGCCCAAAAGTTCAGGATGAGAGATGGCAAGCAGATTGTGTCTGGAGTTGTTGAGTTCCCGTCCACATCTGGTGGCACATCAAGTGGCAACCTTGCCATTTCTTTTATCATTTGCCTGCTTTTAATGAGGCCAGCTTGCTAGCTTGACATTCAACCTAGCACGGTTGGAAAACGTGCAGTCCAGCCAGCCGGATTTGAACCCAGGACCACTCACTTCAAAGTCTGGTGCAGGTGCCACTACACCACTGGCCAGCGAGTATCTTAGTGATAGGAACAGATATTACCGACGAGAATTCTTAAGATTGTTGTATGGACAGTCATTGAGAAAGGCGAAAGATTGGGAGGTTAGGTGTGCTGGCTCTGCTTATGGGATTATGGACAGCAATCAGACAAGTGGCTGATTTGGGGTGGGGATCTCTATCATGTTCTTCGGTTATTTGCTGGGTCAGTAATTAGGACCAATCAAATGCTGAAGTGTGTGGACAAGCATAGTGTCTCAAGGAATCAGAAGACCGGGAGCTTGGGCATGGGCCTCATAGTCAGATCCATCAGAGAGCCTGGAATTTCAGGGGATCAGTGAGTAGGTGGGCTGCACGAACTTTGAAGGGTGGGGGATGCCCAGAATTTCAAACAATTGGTGTGTCAAGGATTCAGTGATACTGGAGCCTAGAATATTACAGGATTGGATTCTCAGTCTTAGCACAAAATATTGAGTGTTTAATTCCCTCCATAGATGCTATCCAATGTGCTGAGTTACTCCAGTATCCATCCTGTGTGCATTGCTCAAGTTTCGCTGCATCTGCAGACTCTTTTGTGTCTGTGTTTGTGATATTAAGACCTATTTGTCCAACGAATGTCCAGAGATGGTCACTCATTGACAACTTGGTATAATTTTCTCCACAATGCTCTTGTGAATGAGCATGACAAAAATACAAGAAACTGACTCACATTTCACACAGGAGAGTAAGTTTCCGATCACATAAAACTTGAAACAAAATATAATCCTGTGGTGGAGATTCTAGGCCTTTACTTTGCCTTTTTTCATGAAACTGAGTCTTACAATCAGAATAGATGTGTGGAACATTGAAATGAACTTCCCTCTCTGGTACAATTTCTGCCACAATTGTTCACTTTCATGAGGGTTCCTGTAAACTGTTATTTGTCAAGCTGTGTTTTCCACAGTGCACCTCCCTCTACTGATGCACTTTAAAATGAAAAAAAAAACTATTGGATTGCTTACATTGAGCTGAGAAAACAGAGAGATCGTTGATATAACGTTGAATCTCAAAGGGTGTACCTCTGACACTTGTGCACTCAGGTTTCTGAATTGTGACTTAATGAAAGTATTGCTGTCTATTCCATAGAGAAATAAAATTTCAAAGGGATCTACAGAGCACAGAGAGGAAAGCTGTTTCTGCTGATTGAGAGTCTTGGATTGGGGCAGAACCTACTGAGAATGATATTTATCATGGACTTGCCAATACAAACCAATATTTCATTGGGCATACTCATCAACAACCTGCTGCAGCTTTTCCTGTCCTACTCCTCATCTGAGTCTTCTGCGGTGGAATCCATATAGAACTTGCCACTTGCGTTCTGATGAACTGGCATCACAACCCTCCTCTCCACTAGTTCTAACTCTAGGTGACTCATTTTCCTTGACATAGCGTGTATAGATCTCAACATTAAGTTGCGTTTGTTGTCCGTCGATTTCAACAGTGATGACAGTGTTTGTGCAGCTCATCTGATGTGCGTTTGGAGGTGACTGTAGATGCCAATTCTTGAATGGCATAGACATCCACAGAACGGACAAGGGAGTTGTCGTGATTCTGTAGGAACAGCTATTGCTGCTGCTTTCCTCTTCTGTCGGGCAGTATCCAGGTCTGTGTGATGCCTATCTTCTAAGGTGCCATGAGTGAGCTTAAACTGCACACACCAACCATTTCTGTCTCATGCCCTATGTTCCAGATGCTGGGGAGCAAACCTACTGTACGCAGTTCTGGTTTTCACACAATCTTTATACTTTATATGAGATCTACCACAGTTTCTGATTCCTCATGATAATTGGCCACAGTGCAGCTGCTTAGGGGGTCTGTACTCCTCCGTGAATCTTCCTGTTTTGTTCAACAAAATTGTGCTCTCAGGATCATAGCTTCAATACTGGCAGTCCTTGCCCTGTTGAGGACTTACAGGTTTGTAATATAGTCATGCCAGTGGATACCCATAATGGACCTTAGGCTACACCTGTGGAAGTCCTCCAGCAGTTTGAGTTGCCTTTTGTACAGGTCCGCATTTCACCACCATGTAGGAGGAGAGTGAGGAGAGCTGATCTTAGTGGAAATCTGGATATTGTGCTGACTTAGCACACATGATCACAGGCACCCCAGGCTCTGACTAGCCTTGTAAATCCTGGCATTGATTTCTTTATCCAAGGAACCATCACTGGAGATGACACTGCTGAGGTATTTAAATTCTTTTCCTACCTTCAGTATTGTGACTTTGATGGTGATGGAAGGGGACACAACAGCGGACGCAGGAGTGGGCAGAAACAAAGCCTCTCTTTTGTCCAGACTGATGGTGAGGCCAAACAGATGTGGGTCTTCTATAAACCTGTCGATGACCAGTTGCAGATCAAACTCCATGTGTGTTATTAGAGCACAGTAGTCTGCGTAGATTGTTAGGAGGTTGACTCTTTTAATTATCTTAGATTTGGATTTTAGGCAACGCAGATCAGACAATGATCCATCAGGTTTGTACTGTACGTACACCCCATGTTCAAGATCCCTGACCGCATAATTGAGTACACTTATGAAAAAAGATGTTGAACGGCACATAGGCCAGCGCACACCCTTGCTTCACACCATTCAGGATATAGACGGCTTTGAGAGAATAAGGCCAGTCATATCGTTGTGGAAGAGGCGAGCAAGATTGACAAATGTGTGTGGGCATCCCAACCCTGACAAAATTGTCCATAGCACATTTCTGTTAATCGCGTCAAAGACCTTGGTTAAATCTACTAAGACAATGTACAGATCCAAGTTCTGCTCGAAACATTGTTCTTGAATCTGACAGTGAATATCATATTGATGGTGCTTCATCCAGCATGGAGCCCGCACTGTGTCTTGGACAGGTTCATTTTGATTTGATGGTGATTAGGCAGTTGAGAATAATGCAGTCTAGGATCTTCCTGGCAATCAACAGCAGCAAGATGCCACAGTAGTTACCACAGTTAGCTTTTGTTCTTGAAAGGAGGTACAGTCAAAGTGTCTTTGAACTCATTAGGCATACCTTCATCTTCCCAGATGCTCATCAGAATGTCATGGATTGCCCTTAGAGCAGCTGTACTCATTGTCTTGAAGATTTTTGCAGGAATTCCATCCTTCCCAAAGGCTTTTCCAGATTTTAAGTGAACAATGGCATCTTTGACTTCAACCATTGTAGGAGGGAGGTTGAGGCTGTTGGCAGTGGGTTTCAGGAGGAACTGATCGAGTGTAGCCTGGTCTTCAGTAGAGGGCCTGTTGAACAAATTACTGAAGTGGTCTCTCTGACTGTCATTCATTCTTTTCCTACCTGAGCAGTACTGTGCCATCTGCTGACAGAAGGGTGTGGTGCATAGCTTGTGTGATCCATAGATTGATTTGATTTGTGTAGGGCAGTCAGTGCTTGCCTCTGAAGATGATTGAAGTGATTTCATTTTGGGAAGGAAGGAACCTTGTTCTGCCATGTGAGAAATGGCTTCAGCTTCTCTTCCAGTATCCTGATAATACTTTCATCATGTTTATGTGAACTCAACACCACTGGCTTGCTGCTGATTAGTTTCTGTGCTAGAAACCATTTGGATATCACGACAAGCCTCTTTAGACTCTCTAGCACATATAAACAACATGGATGCACCACAGATCCAAGCAATGGCGCTCTCCAATCCTCCTGTAGTCCAGAACCAGCTCCTTTGTTTTTGCGACATTGAGGGAGAGGTTGTTGACTTGACACCATTGTGTCAGGGTGATGACTTCTTCTCTGTATGCTGCCTCATTATTATTTGAGATTAGGGCAATTACTGCAGTGTCATCAACAAATTTAATTAGCAGATTGGAGTTGTGGGCGGTGACACAATCATGGCTATACAGAGGGTAAAGGAGGGGGCTTAGTACACTGCCCTGAGTGGCACCGGTGTTGAGGGTCAGAGGGGCAGAGGTGAGGAAGTCCATTCTTACCACCTGCCGGTGATCTGACAGGAAGTCCAGGATCCAGCTACACAAGGCAGGGTGAAGGCCGAGTTCTCTGAGCTGCTTGTCGAGCCTAGAGGGAATTATGGTGTTGAATGCTGAACTGTAGTCCAAGAACAGCATTCTCACATAAGCATCCCTCTTCTCCAGGTGTGTAAGGGCGGTGTAGAACTGTGGTTATTGCATCATCTGTCGATCGGTTGTGGCAGTAGGCGAATTGTAGGGGGTCCAGATTGGGTGGTAGCATGATGCAGATGTAGTCCTTGAACAGCCTCTCAAGGTATTTGCTTACTATTGAGGTGAGTGCAACAGGACACTGGTCGTTCAGATGTTACCTTGGTCTTTTTAGGTACAGGGATAATGGTGGATGTTTTGAAGCAGGAGGGCACTCCACACTGAGAGAGGGAGAGATTAAAAATTTCTGTAAACACACCTGCCAGCTGAGCTGCGCACATCCTGAGTACCCACCATGGGATGCTGCCCGGTCCCGCAGTCTTGCAACTGTCCACTCATTGAAAACACCTGTGTACTGCAGCTTCAGAGATGACCAAGCTGCAGGTCGCTTCACTCCTCAGTGGCACAGAATTGGCGGCATCGAATCGAGCATAAAAAAGATTTAGCTCATCTGGGAGAGAGGCAGCGATGTTGGAAGCTCCACTGCATTTGGCTTTGAAGTCTGCGATGGTGTGCAAACTTTGCCATAAGCTGCGTGTGTTGTTGGTGGAGAGTTGAGTGTGGCTCCTGTCCCTGTACTGTTGTTTCATTGCCTTGATGACTTTGCACAGATCGTAGCTGCATTTCTTGAGTTGCTGCTGATTACCAGCAATGTTAGCTCTGAGTTGTGTGGTAAGTGATGCTCACGTGGAGCTGTTGATCCAGGGTTTCACGTTTGGACTGACCCTGACCAACTTCTGGGGGGCAACATCCTCGATGCACTTCCGGGTGAAACTTGTGACTCTATCCATGAACTTGGAGATATCCTCATCATGGAAGACATTCCAGTCAACGTCATCAAAGCAGTCCGGTGGCCTGGAGACTGATTGGTCAGACCAACAGTGGACAGTTTTAACTATGGCTGCCTCTTGTTTCAGCTTCTGCCTGTACTCTGGCACCAACAAGATGGAGGAGTGATCGATTTTCCAAATGGAGTGCTTTGTAAGCATTGTGGGAGGGAGAGTAGCAGTGATCGAGTATGCAGTGGTCGAGTGTGCAAGTTACTTGGCTTTAGAGGTCTTTAACCATTTTCAGATGCTATTCAGTTTGTCCCTCTAAAAATCTGATCACCATGATCTGACTAATACAGTATAATGTATCACTACAATTACCTGACAAGTTAAAATGCCAAATCAGCAGTTGGTTATTACAAGAGCAGAAATGAATTGTTCACAACTTCTCACCTTACAGATAATGTAATTTCTGCATCCACCAATGGAAAGGTGTTGTTAACTTGCATTTTCACAAAGTCTTTCTCGGAGATTCACAAAGCACTTCGCATTCCATGAATTACATTGAAGTATAGCCATTGTAGTTTAGGTGTAATAATCTGAAGTTAGCTCAGTTTCATGATTTGCCAAGGCATGTCTCTCACAATGCTTTGAGAATGAATGATCCAGAGAAGCTTGATCTGCATTACTAGAAGGATCCCGACAAAGGGGGGAAATGGTATCAGGCATGGTGACAAGGAAAAAAGCAAGTCATATTAAAGGCTACAGGGTGCCAGCAGTGTGTTAAGCACATTGGGGTAGGCTGCCAAGTTTGGAAAGATGGCAAATGACAATTTATTTCAACTATTGAATAGCAGTCTCATTGCCTCCATCTGGGGCTTTTGGAGTCTGAAGGGAGAGTGAAAAAATGTAGCAAACAGGTCTCAGAAAATCTTCCAGAAATGGTGGGCTAAGAATTCTATTGTATTGTGCAAACTTACGTCCTCTATGCAAAACAAATAGCTTTAAAATTCTCTAATATAATGAATGGTTCAAAAAGAAACATAATTTTCCTTTCAAGCCCATTATTTTTCTAAATGCAAGTACATAGAAGTGCCCGGACAAAATTGCTATTTGAAGTTTTTTTTGAACAAACAAACATAAGTGGCCTGCACTGCTCTCAAAATCAAAGTCACTCTGCCTCTCAGAAACCTTGCCTCAGGATCTGTGCTGGCTGCCTCTGCAGGGATATGTCACCTATGGCATTTTTGCTGCTTACTGCTGTGTGACAGGAATCAGGAAAACCTCTGCTGGCAAAATTGGGAATCAATTTTTGATAATGCAGTGTTTGCATTCACACCTGGAAGGGGCATTTGGCTCAACTGCAGAGCTCCCAAAAATATGACTATTCACAGAGAGTCACAAAATGCTTACAGAATGGAAGGTGATACTCTGCAGCAGCTCTTTGCAAAAACAACTGACTTAGTTCCACTTCTCCCTGTAGCCCTGCAAAGTCTTTCCATTCAGATGCTTATCCAGAACCCCTTTGAACATTCCAGTTAAATCTGACTCCATTACAACCCCAGACTGAGCATTTAAAAAGTTGAAAGTACACATATGTCACCATATACTACCCTGACATTAATTTTCTTCTGGGCATTCACAGTAATTTCAAAGAAACCTGATAGAATCAATTAAAACATTACGCATAAACAAAAGTAGACAAGCAATCACTGTGCAAAGGACAGCAAACCATGCAAATACAAAGTAAACCAAAATAAACAAAAAATAAATAATCTTGAGAACATGATTTGTAGAGTCCTTGAAAGTGAGTCCATAGGTTATGGAATCAGTTCAATGTTGGGGTGAGTGTAGTTATCCATGCTGGTTCAGGAACCTGATGGTTGAAGGGTAACAACTGTTCCTGAACCTGGTGTTGTGGGACCTGAGCTCTGGTATCTCCTTCCTGTTGGCAGCAGCAAGAAGTGAGTATGGCCTGTATGGTGAGGTCCTTGATGATGGATGCTGCTTTCCTGCAAAAGTGCTCCTTGTAGGTGTGCTCAGTGGTGGGGAGGTTTTACCTGTGTTGGACTGGGCTGTATCCGTTACTTTCTGTAGATTTTTCCATCCATGAGCATTGGCATTTCCATATCAGGCTGTGATGTAGCCAGTCAATAGACAATAGGTGCAGGAGTAGGCCATTTGGCCCTTTGAGCCAGCACCGCCATTCACTGTGATCATGGCTGATCATCCATGATCAGTATCCAGTTCCTGCCTTATCCCCATAACCTTTGATTCCGCTATCTTTAAGAGTTCTATCCATCTCTTCCTTGAAAGTATCCAGAGACTTTGCCTCCACTGCCTTCTGGGGCAGAGCATTCCACATATCCACCACTCTCTGGGTGAAAAAGTTTTTCCTCAACTCCGCTCTAAATGGCCTATCCCTTATTCTTAAACTCTGGCCTCTGGTTCTGGACTCACCCATCAGTGGGAACATGCTTCCTGCCTCCAGCGTGTCCAATCCCTTAATAATCTTACATGTTTCAATAAGATCCCATCTCAGCCTTCTAAATTCCAGAGTATACAAGCCCAGTCGCTCCAATCTTTCGACATATGACAGTCCCACCATCCCGGGAATTAACCTTGTGAATCTACGCTGCACTCCCTCAATAGCAAGAATGTCCTTCCTCAAATTTGGAGACCAAAACTGCACACAGTACTCCAGGTGTGGTCTCACCAGGGCCCTGTACAGCTGCAGAAGGACCTCTTTGCTCTTATACTCAATTCCCCTTGTTATGAAGGCCAGCATGCCATTAGCTTTCTCCACCTGCTGTACTTGCATGCTTGCTTTCAGTGACTGATGTACAAGAACACCTAGATCTTGTTGTACTTCCCATTTTCCTAACTTGGCTCCATTCAGATAATAATCTGCCATCCTGTTCTTACCACCAAAGTGGATAACCTCACATTTATCCACATTAAACTGCATCTGCCATGCATCTGCCCACTCACCCAGCCTGTCCAAGTCACCCTGCATTCTCATAACATCCTCCTCACATTTCACACTACCACCCAGCTTTGTGTCATCGGCAAATTTGCTAATGTTACTTTTAATTCCCTCATATACTCAGTCAGTATAATCTCAACTGTGCATCTGTGGAAGTAGTCAAACTTTAGTTCATGAGGGTTTCGTTAGATGACATGCTGAACCTTTGGAAAATCTAAGAATGTAAGAGGCACTACCTTGCCGCCTTTGTAATGGCATTTACATGCAGGACTAGCGATAAACTGCTGATTGTGAAAGTGGTGGCCGAGCAGCAAATGCAACACTACGATTTAAGAAAGTAGTGGGAGAGAAGGAAGGGAACCACATTTGTTAGTCTAGCATTAGGAGTGGGGAAATGAGTTTATAATGAAGATGATAAAACCAGAACACCTATATAAAAATAATCATTTAAAAAGAATAATAATGGATTTAAGAAAAATAAACCATCTTTGGCTAATCTTGGAGTTCTTTGAAGATGTAATTGGTGAAATGGATAAAGGGGTACCAGTGAATATTGTGTATTTTGATTGTAATGAAGTTCCATTGAGAGTTTAGTTAACAATATTGGAGCATATTGTGAGTAATCTTCTGATTGGGGCTAAGCATTGACTAACAGACAGAAAGATAGAAAAGAAAATAAACAGATCTTTCTCAAATTTCCCACAAGGGTACCACATGTGTCAATGCTTGTGTCCCAGCTATGACAAATGTCCAGGGTTTGGCAAAGACACCTAATCTCACCTTTCCAAGTTTGGCAAAGATAAAATTCATGGTGCAGAGGAGGATGTAAAGAGGGTTTGAGGGGAGTTAGTCAAATGTGAGGAAATAGAGTGAGAATATGGCAGTGGAATATAATGTGGAAAAGTGTGAAGTTCTCCACTTTGCTGCACAAAACAAATGCCCAGTATTATTTAAATTGTGACAGATTAGAAAGTGAAGACATTCAAAGGAGCCTGGATGTCCTTGTATATGAGCCATTGAATGCGGGTGCAACAAGCAGTTAGAAAGGCAATTGAAAGGCAATTACCTTGGCCTTTATTGTGGGAGGAATTTGAATAGAGGAATAAAAGATATCACACTGCAATTACGTACAACCTTGGTGAGATGACTCCTGGAGTATTGTGTAAATTTTTCTTTCTCATTGCCTAAAAATAATGCACTTACCTTTGAAGTAATGTAATAAGAATAATTACCAGACTGATCTTTGATTTATAGGTTTTCCGTATGGAAAAAAAATTGAATGACCTGGTTTAGAGAAATGAAAGCTAATCTCATTAAAATTTAAGAATGTCTTACAAAGCTAACAGGGTACGTGCAAGGAGGATGCTTCTCCTGACTGAGGAGCCTAATGGTTATGGTCTCAGAAAAAGAGGTGAAAGTTTCACTCAGATAATAGTGAATCTAGATTTCTCTCTCCTGGGGGTCTTATAGATTCTTAGTCATTAAGCCAATTTAAAACTGAGTTTATTAAGTTTCTGTGTGGAAGAAAGATCAGTAGAAGATCAGGCATGATTTTGATGAAAAGCAGAGTAGGTTTGAATAGCCAAATGATCTACTCCTGATTCTTATGTTCTTATGCAACTTAGCACTAAAATGCATGATTAGTTTTAGTTCTTTTACTGACCACTTTCATTCTATATCCCCCAGTTTTGGTTCCCTTCCCTTCTCTCCATCCACTCCCCCTCTCCATCCCAGACCAGCCAAAGGGAAAAATGTCATCATGCCTATACATTTCATGACTTTCACAGCTTCTGTGTTCTAAGGAAAACTATCTCAAGCTAGCTTTCCCAGTCTTCCCTGTAATCATGTTAGTAAAATACTCCTGTACAACTTTTGAAGGCTTTTCACTCGTGTAGTATTCAATATTTAATACATTTCTACAGTTGTGTTCTAACCAGTATGTTATTGCTAGCCTTTTGTTGTCCACACCTCTATTTGTTTTTTCCATTATTCAAGAAGGGAAATATGGATAACTCTGGAAACTATAGACTGATGAATCTCACATTAGTAGTAAGGAAGTTATTGGGTTATGTTATATTTTATTTTTTCAAATCATAAAACTAATTGAATGCAAAAACACAGAGTTGGGAATAAATCTTGTAATTTATTTTTACTTTAGTAAGATGCACACGTATGATGTGGTGACGTGATGACATATGCCATTCACATATTTTTACAAATAACCCATAATGAATTGTTTAAACAAACAAGAATGCTTAATCAAACAATATATTTACAACATTACTCAAATATTACTGAAATATTAAAAAGACAACAGAGAGGATCCTGAGGGATGAGATCGGAAAACCTTGGCTTTCTCTGGGTCAAGTATTTTCTTAGTAACTTAACTGAGTCTTCTAAGGAGATGATGAGGGTGATTGATGAAGAAAGAGCTGTGATTGCTGTCTACATTGATATTAGTAAGATGCTGACAAAGCCCCTCATGGGAGACTTACCTAGAAGATTAAGGTGCATGGGATTCATGGCTCTGTTAGGATTCAGAAATAGCTTGCCCATAGAAAACAGAGAGCAGTGATGATGGGACTTATTCAGGCTGGCGGTCTGTGACTGGTAGTGGTCCACAGAATCTGTACTGTGACGTTTGCTGTTTTGTGGTATATATTTAAATAACCCAGGTGTAGGTAGGTGGGCAAGTAAGTTTGCAAAAGATGACAAGATTGGCCATGTTATGGATAGCATAGACAAATGGCAAGGGACAAAGATGGATATGGATCAGTTGCAGATATTGGCAGAGAAATGACAGATGAAGTTCAACCTGATCAAGTGAGAAGTGTTGCCTTTTGGGAAATCAAATGCAAACTCCTAACAATGTTAATGAGCAGCTGGTTCTTTGGGTCCAAGTTCATAGCTCCCTGAAAGTGACTACACAGATTGACAGGATGATAAAGAAGACATTTGGCATACTTGTTTTGATTAGTTGAGGAAATGAATTTAAGGTTCAGGAAGTTATGCTGCAGCTTTAAAAATTCTAGTTAGGCTACATGCATTCTGTTCTGGTTGTATCATAATTGGAAAGATATGGAGGCTTTGGAGGGGGTGCAGAGTGGTTTACAAGGATGCTGTCTGGATCATAAGGCATGTGCTATAAGGAGAAGGTGGGTAAACTTGGGTTATTTTCTCTGGAGTGGCAGAAGGTGACAAGGAATCTAATGGAGATTTATATGATTATGAGAGGCACAGATAGACTAGACATACAGTACCTTTTTCCCAGGGTTGAAATATCTACCACCAGGGTTATTATTTAAGGTGATAGGAGGTGGGCAGGTTTTTTTGCACATAGGTTTGCAGGAACATAGGTTGCGCTGACTGGTATGATAGTGGAAGCAAGTAGGTTAGAAGTTCCAAAGTAGACACATGAATGTGCTTGAAATAAAAGGATTTAGATGTCATGTAGACAAAAGGGAATAGATTAGAGGGGATTTGATTACTAATTTTGTTAGCTTAGCACAAATTTGTTGTCAGAGGTGCCTGCTTCCTGTGTTGTATTGTTCTATGTTCTACCTTCTATTTACAAAGCCAAGGATTCTGAATATTTTTTAACTACCTACTCCATCTTTCCTATCAATTTCTATCGAGCGTACATATAAACTCTCAAGATCTCTCTTGTACAACTGCTAGAATTTTGCTATGTCGTTTATATTGCCCTCATTTTACTTTTCCTATTAAAATGTAACACTTCACATTTCTCAGCATTGAAGTTCATCTGCCACCTGTCTGCCATATCACAAGCTTTGAAGTCTTTTACTCACAGTTCACTGTGCTGCCAAATTGGGTGTCATCTGCAGATTTGGAAATTGAGCCCTGTCCAATTCCAAGGCATAGACAGACTTTAAGAAAAAATGAAGTACACAAAGCTCTGGGGAAATTCATTGTAAACTTCTACTGCAATCTAGTAAGCAATCTTTCACTACTACACTCGGTTTCTTGTTACTTCAGCAATTTTCTATTCCATGCTGGTCAGTCCATTTTCACTCCAGAGGCTTCAGTTTTGGTGACGTCTAGTATGTGGCACCACATCAAATCCCTTTTAAAAATCCATGTAACTTTTTAGTTCATTAGTGCTCTCATAATATTATCAAGCAATGATATAAAGTTAGTTAGGCAAGATTTAAACTTTACTCAATCCACAATTGTGCAGGTGACTGCTAATGCTGCCCCTGAAGTTAGCTCCTGGAACCTATCATTGCTAAACTATATGTGTGTGTTGCTCTGAACTATAGTTATAGTCACGTGAGCCCTGAGAGGAAAGGAGAAGTCATTGCTGGAAGGGTTTCATAGATGAGCCAATATCTGCGGAGAAAACAATGTATCGTCTACTAAAATTAGGAAAAGATTGAAAACAAGTTGCAGCCAATGTCGGGATTGTTGCTGGGAACAGAAGGGAAGAACTGTGATGAGGTACACAACAGGAGATATGTAAGGGCAATGTAGGCAGAGCAGGGGGAGAGGGTAAATGTTGAGGAACAGTGTTTAAAGAAGATGTAAATAAGAAGCGAGGACTGAATCTCTGATACCAGAAGAGTAAAGAAGGACCCAGAAGAGTAAAGGAGGACAAATTGAATGCTGGAATAGCTAGTTAACTGAAATTGTTGAATTCAGTGTTAAATCCTGAGGATTGCGAAGTACTGAATCAGAAGATGAAATATTCTTCCTCGCACTTCGATTGAGCTTTATTGCGTGGTGTAGGAGGTTAATGACAGATAATTCAGAGTCTGAGTAGCTTGGAAAATTATTGTCAAAAGTGACTGGATTTCAGGACCTCTCTTGCAGACCGAATGGAAATGTACTACAAGAGTCTGACTGGTTATGTGCCATTTGTGATATAGCTGCAGAGACTGTATTAAAGTTTCAAGTTCAAGTTTATTGTCATCAGGGTGTCCATATTTACAACCAAACAAAATAACTTTCCTCCTGATCACAGTGTACCCACAAAACATATATCACACACAGCGCATAACACAATTTTTTCCACAAATAAATGAATAAAGTACAATTCAAAGTGTATGTAGAGGACAGCACAGGAAACAGTAAACAGCTTCTGTCCTAGTAATGAGACTTTACTGGTGGCAGGGTGAAGGGTGAGTCTCACAGCCTGAAGGATGAATCTATTACCCAGTCTGGCAATCCTAGTCCTGATGCAGAGGGACAAAGGGATTGTGGGATGGGTAGTAAAGATCTTCAAAAATGCTTTGGGCTTTTAGTCTGTAACACTGCCTGGAAGTGTCACAAATAGTGGAGAGGGCGACCCAGATGATCTTCTCAGAGGTTTTTACTATCCTCTGTAGGGTACTGCAGTCTGATGCCTTGCAGCTTTGAAACCACACGACGACAAAGCCAAACAGGACAGTCTTGTTGGTGCTCTTGTATTAAGTTGTTGGAATGAGGACAGGGAGCCTTGCACACCTCCATCTCCTCAGCTGTGCCTTCTTGACTAATGAGGAGATGTTGTGAGTTCAGGTGAGATCGTCCATTATGTTGCACACTACACGTGCCCTTCACCCTCTCCATGCCATTGATGTGTAATGGTAGAGTGATTGACTTGTGCCTTCCTGAAGTCCTCAATCAGCTCTTTTGTCTTGTCCACGTTGAGAGTCAAATTGTTGTTCTCACACCATTTGACAAGCCTCTCTACCTCCTGTCTGTATGTCGGCTCATCATTGTTACTGATGAGGCAATCCAACGTCGTATCATCAGTAAATCTGATGGTACTGTTTGAGCTAGATCTGGCAGTGCAGTCACGAGTCAGCAGTGTGGACAGCAGCGGGCTGAATACACAGCCCCAGAGAGCACTGGTGATCAGCGTGATGGAGCTTCAGATGTTGCTGCCGACTCCGACTGATTTGGGTCCTTCCATCAAGAAGTCCAAGATCCAGTTACAGAGAGTCCCATCGAGGACAGTTTACCCACCAGTCTCTGAGAGATGATCATGTTAAACGCTAAGCTGAAGTTAATGAACAACATTCTAGTGTATGAGGCATTGTTTTCTAGGTGGGACGGTACGGAGTAGAGGGCTGAGGCTATGGCATGATCAGTTGACCATTCATTGTACCACTGTGACAAGCATTTATTTATTTTACTTAAACCTTTCCCAGATTTGATTAAAAAATTATCATTTTTTAAACTTTAACTCTGCTTCTCATATTCCCAATGCTGCCTGACCTGCTGACTGTTTCCTCTATTTTCTGCTATTATTTCTGATTTCTAGCGTCTACTTTTGGAGCACTGTGAGGATCCCTCACATCAGCTGTTCCTGAAACAGACTACCATTAGATGAGAGAATTTGTTCATACTATTTTCAAACAGATATTAATGATTTTACTGTACTTTTAAGATAATTTAAATACAGCACTTGAGAGATCCCAAAATCATTTTAACTTTGTTGTAATGGTGCAGATGAATTGCTAGGCATATATGAACTCTTAAATCATATGAATATTACATAGTATAATTAATACATCACAGACCAAAGCCCTGGGGAGGATAGTTTAGTAAATGAAACATAGAATTTTTTAAAACATTGGAGTTAGAGTTGACCAAAATGTGAAATGTAATATCAATTTTTGAAGAAATGATAATTAAATTTCACCATCTATCTTTATATAAAAGACATAGAAATATCCAAGAAATTTCTAGTTAGATAAAATGAAAGAAAATTCTTCATTTAGAATGTATCTTTCAGGAAGTCAGAATCTTCCAAACTGATTAAAACTCAATGAAATATTCTTTGAAGTTAGTTACTGTTATAAAATAGAAATTGTAGCTGTAAATTTGTGGACAGAAATATACGATAAACATCAATGTGAAAATAGCCACATAATCTGCTTTTTAGTGATTTTGCTTGAGGGATAAACAAAATTCATCTGCTTTCTTCAAAGTGAAATGGGATATTTTTTTCATTCACTTAACAAACTGTGTTTAATTCTTTTTACCATCACATGATACCTCCGATAGGCAAGTTGTGCCCCATTGCAGTAGTAATTTTCTAATCTAGATTGTACAATAACTGGATATTGTCTAATGTTTTTCTTCTCCTTTCTGCTTTCAATTATTTGATTTATTTTTCCCTTATTGATGTTTAAGGTCAAATTATAAACAAGTTAATTCAAGCCATTGCTCCATCAACATCCCAAATCAACTGTAATGAAATAAGCTTTCAAATAATTGTAAATTGGAAACTGTTCTTTAAATTAAACTCCATGATAATCATGTGCTGCATTTTAATTTAGCGAAACTGCGTCTCAGGGTATTAGAACATTTTCTCACGTTGAGTTACAGATGAGAGTATTACGTTACTGATAATACATCATGTTCTGCATGATTGATCCAACAAAAGAGATTGATTTGTTACCCAATACAAATCTGAAAATCTGAATTCAGTATTAAAGGCATTAAACTTATTCTCTCTGTAAATCCTTTCATTGTATGATATTTTACAATGCAACAAATTTAATAACATTTTGATTTTTTTTCAAGTGCAACCAAAGCTGAGTCATATGTACAAGTGAAAGTTGTAAGCCAAATTTGAGCCATTGAATGATAAGATGAGATGACCTCATTCAATAACAGCTAGGTTAATAGGAGAGGTGCTTTCAGGTGTATTTATACTGGATTGGAGAAGACCAGATTTTATTTCAGGATTCGTGAAATGTGTCCAGGAAAGTTTCTTGGATTAAAATACAAAGGGTCTCCTTCAGCAGGGTTCAATACAGGTCCTTCTCTTAGAGAAAGAAGCAAGGCAAGTCACTGAAGTAGCAATCAGAGGGAACCTTAATTCTATTAGTGTTTGGACAGTGATAGAAAAGGATAGGACATGTCCACAAGTTAAGGCACCAAACAGGTACAGTGCTAATTTTGGGGGAATAAGGCAAGATTTAGCAGAGGTCAATAGGGTGAGCTTGTTTCAAGGGAAAGGAACGGACAGGAAATGAGAGGCTTTTAACAGGGTAATATCAAGAGAATAGAAGCAGCATGTTCCTGTTATGATGAAGGGTAAATCTGGCAAGTTTAAGGAAAGGTAACTGATAAGATACATTAAGGCTCTGGTCAAGACAAGGAGGGAAGCATGCAGTGTGATTAGGAGGATAGGGATGAATGTATTCCTTGATGACTATAAAAATAATAAAGAATACTCCTAAGGAACACCAAGAGGGCAAAGAGGTAGCATGGAATGGATCTGGCAGGTGAGGTTAAGGAAAATCCCAAGCAGTTCTGTGGCTATATTAAGGATTAGAGGATGGCTAGAGAGAGAGTAGGTCACCTTAGAGATCCGCAGGGCTGCCTATGTCTTGAGTTGTAGGAGATGGTTGAATTTTTTGTGAATATTTCTCCTGCATTTACTAAGAAGGAAATCATCGTAGCTCCAGAGATAAGAGAAAAAGGTGGAGCTGTTTTGGAGAATATTCATGTTACCAGGGAGGAGGTGGTTGCAGCCTTAGTGTATTAAGGTGGACAAATCCCCAGGATGTGACCAAGTGTATCCTCAGAATTTATGGGAGCTAGAGAGAAAATTAGGGAGGCCCTTGCAGAGATATTTGCTTCATATTTAGCCAATGGTGAAGTTCCCAAAGACTGGAAGGTGTCTAATGTTTGTTTCTGTTGTTTAAGAATGGTAGCATGGGAATAAGCCAGGGAATTACTGGCCAGTCAGCCTGATATCATTGGTGGGGAAGATACTGCAGTGAATTCTGAGGGTCAGCACCTAGCAATATTTGCAAAGACAATGTCTGAATAGGAGAAATCATTGTGGCTTTGTACCTGGGAAGTTATGCTTGACAAACCTTTCAGAATTTTTTGAAAACACAGATGAAAATAAGGCAGTAGATGTTGTCTATTTGGACTTTAGCAAGGCTTTTGATAAGGTCCTGCATGGTAGGCTAGTCTGGAAGTTAGGTCCCGTGGAATCCAGGGAGAGCTAATTAGGCAGATTCAAAATTGGCTTAGAGGTAGGAAGCAGAGGATGGTGGTTGAAGGTTGTTTCTCAGAATGGAGTTTGATAATTAGTGATGTGCTGCAGGCGTCAGTGTCGGGATTCATGTTAATTGTTATTTATATAAATGATTTGGACGTAAATGCACAAGTCTTGATTAGAAGCAGTTATTGACAGTGAATCTGGTTATTGCAGATTACAGGAGGATCTTGGTCAGTTAGGGAAGTGGATTGAGGAGTGAAAAATAGATTTCAATGCAGATAAATGTGAAGTGATGCATTTTGGAAAATCAAACTAGAACTTAGATTATGAATGGTTAGGCACTGGGGAGTCTAATGGAACAGAGGGACTTTGGAATACAAGCACATTGTTCATTGAAAGCAGCATCACAGGTAGACAGTGTGGTGTGAAAGTCATTCAGCATGCTGGCTTTCAGCTAGTCTATTGAGTATAGGAGAAGAGACATTAACTTGAAGTTGTATAAGTCATTAGTGAGGCTACACTTGGAATACTGTGTACAGTTTTGGTCACCCTCTTATTGTAAATATATGGTTAAATTGGAAAGAGCACAGGAAAGATTTGTGTGGATGTTGCCTGAAGTAGAGGACCTGAGTTGTAGGGAGAGGTTGGACAGGGTAAGTCTTTATTCTTTGAAACGTTGGAAAATAAGAGGTAACCTTACAGAAGTTTATTAAATCATGAGGGGCATAGATAAGGTGAATATTAGTAGATTTTTCCCAAGGATAGTGTAATCCAAAACTTGGAGGCATGAATTTAGGGTGAGGGGTGAAAAATTTAAAAGGACCTTGAGGAAATCTTTTTCATGCATAGTGTGGTGTGTATATGGAGTGAGCTGCCAAACTTGCTGGTATAATAGCGTCATTTAAGAATCACTTGGATAGGTACATGCAGTAGCTGAACTTAGAGGAATACGGCAGAATGTGGATGATTGGGACGAGAAGGGTGGGCAGCATGATCAACATACAGGAGGGGGCTGTATCTGTGCTGCATTGCTCTATGATGCTATTGCTTCAATGATTAATTTCTTCAAGAAAAACCCTCTTCATCCTTTTATCCATCCAGGTTATTTGGAATGTTTGCACAGGCACCGTAGTTTGTACACTATTTAATGTAGGCTTCTTACTTTACAGATAAATGGTAGTTCAGCAAAGACATAATTCATATGATAATATTTATATAGCAACTTATCCCAAAGTCTCTTAAATGAGCAAGAGTAGAGATAATGGGGCTAAATTTCAGATCTTACTGTCTTAATAGCAGAAGACCATAATACTATTAGACATAAGAGCAGAACTAGCCATTCAGCACATCAGGTCTGCTTCACCATTCCATCATGCCTGATTTATTATCCCTTTTTTAACCTATTCTTCTGCCTTCTCCATGTAACCTTTGATGACCTGACTAATCAAGAAATTATCAACCTTTGTTTTAAGCATGCTCAATGACTTGGCTTCCGTAGCCACCTGTGGCAATGAGTTACACAGGTTTACCAGTTCTGGCTGAAGAAATTCCTCCTCATCTCTGTTATAAGGAGGCATTCTTCTATTCTGAAACAGTGCCTTCTGATCCCAGACCCTCCGCTATTGGAAACATTGTCCCCACATCCATTCTGCTGAGGCCGTTCCAAATCTGAGAGGTTTCAATGCTTCCTTAACACTACTGCTGCTCCACTTACCTCTGTATCAACTGCAAGCTTGGCTACCAAGTCATCAATTCCATTATCCAAGTCATTGACATATAATGTGAAAAGAAATGGTCCCAACATCGACACCTACAGAGCACCACTAGTGACCAGCAGCCAATCAGAAATGGCCCCATTTATTCTCACTCCTTGCTTCCTGACAGTCAGCTAACCTTCTATTCATACCAGTATCATTCCTGTAATACCAGGGTCTCTAATATTGTTCACCAGCCTCATGTGCAGCACTTCATCAAAAACCTTTTGATGTCCAAGGAAATGACATCTACTGGCTCTCCTGTGTCTACCCTGCTTATTACTTGCTCAAAAAATTTCAAAAGATTTGTCAGGCAAGATTTCTCCTCAAGGAACCCATCTTAACTTTGGCTTATTTTATCATATTCTTCCAAATATCCTGAAACCTCATCCTTAATAATGGACTCAAACGTATTCTCTACCACTGATGTCAGGCTAACCGGCCTATAACTTCCTTTGTTCCGCCTCTCCTTGTTTAAATAGTGGAGTAATATTTGTAATTCTCCAGTCTACCTAACCATTCCAGAATCTCGTGATTCTTGAAAGATCATTGTTCGTGCCTTCAGAAACTCTTGAGCAACCTCTTTCATAACAATGGGGCGAAGTCCATCTGGTCCAGGTAATTTATCTAATTTCAGACCTTTCAGTTTCTCAAGCACAGTCTCTTTAGCAATAGCAACTACACTCACTTTTGCTCCCTGACTCTTGAATTTCTGGCATTCTGCTGGTGTCTCCCACAGTGAAGACTGACACCAAAATACCTAGTAAGTTGTCTACCATTTATATGTTCCCCATTACTACCCCTCCAGCATTATTTTCCAGCAGTCTGATATCCCCTCTCACCTTTCTTTTACTCTTTATATATCTGAAAAAAACCTTTTGAATCCTCTTTTATATTATTTACTATCTTACCTTCATACTTAATCTTTTCACTCCTTATTGCTTTCATTGCTTCTTTTTGTTGGATTTTAAAAGTTTTCCAATCCTCTAACTTCCCATTAATTTTTGCTATATCATATGCCCTCTCTTTTGCCCTTCTCAGCCACGATTGCCTTATTCTCCCTTTAGAATGCTTCTTGATCTTTGGGATGTATCTTTCCTGAACCCTGCAAATTGTTCCCAGAACTTCCAGCCATTGCTGGTCTGCTGTCATCCTTGATAGTCTCCCTTTTAATGAATTTAGCCAACTAAGTTTAGCCAACCCCTTCCTCATGCATCTGCAATTTCTTTTACTCCACTGTAATACTGATACATCTGATTTTAGCTTCTCCCTCTTAAACCACAGCATGATTTCTGTCCTATTATAATCATGGTCTCCTAAGTGTTCCTTTACTTTAAGCCCACTAATCAAATCTGGTTCATTATACAACACAAAATCCAGAATTGTCTTTTCCTTGGTGGGCTCAACACATGCTCTAAAAAGCCATCTCAAAAGCATTCTGCAAATTTTCTCTCTTGGGATCCATAACCAACCTGATTTTTCCTTTCTACATGCATATTGAAATCCCCATGATGTTAGTAGCATTGTCCTTTTTACATATCTTTTCTGTCTCCTATTGTAATATGTACCCCACATCCTGGCTACAGTTTGGAGGCTTGTAATCAACTCCATCAGGGGCTTTTTACCCATTTAGACTTTTAAATCTATCAACAATGATTATAGAACTTCGAATCATATGTCACTTTTTCTAAGGATTTGATTTCATTTTTTATCAGAGTCATCCCACCCCTTCTGCCTACCTGCCAGAGCTTTCAATGCAAGGTGTATCCCTGGATGTTAAACTCCCATGTATGATCTTCTTTTAGCCATGACTCGGTGATGCTCACAATGTCATATCATAGTCATAGTCATACTTTATTGATCCCGGGGGAAATTGGTTTTTGTTACGGTTGCACCATAAATAATAAATAGTAATAAAACCATAAATAATTAAATAGTAATATGTAAATTATGCCAGAAAATAAGTCCAGGACCAGCCTATTGGCTCAGGGTGTCTGACCCTCCAAGGGAGGAGTTGTAAGGTTTGATGGCCACAGGCAGGAATGACTTCCTATGATGCTCTGTGCTGCATCTCGGTGGAATGAGTCTCTGGCTGAATGTACTCCTGTGCCCAACCAGTACATTATGTAGTGAATGGGAGACATTGTCCAAGATGGAATGCAACTTGGACAGCATCCATCTTGGACAATCTGTCAATCTCGAACTACATTGCAAGCTCATCTACCATATTCCATCTACTGTGTGCATTAAAATGCAACACCTTCAGAGCTGTATTCATTACCCTTTTTTTGATCTTGTCCCCGTATTGCATTTCAACTCATTCCACTGACTGCAATTTTGTCCTATCTTCTGTCTGCCCTACTTCACAGTCTCACTACAGAGTACCATACAAGTGTGATTATGGAAAGGTGATTGTGTACAATCGTGAAATATACTTAATATGCCTACAAGGTAGAGGGTGGCAACCTTTTGTGTTCAGTTTAAATTCCTTATGTGTTGGTAGGAAAGATGTATACACATGGACATGTGGGAACATTACCTGGGAGCCAGCACACCAATCAGGTGTCTCTTTCACATCCACGAAGTTTCCTGTCTGCTCCTCTAACTATGGACAATCCCTATCACTGCTGTATTTCTTTTCTCCCTCCTTCCCTTCTGAGCCACAGGGCCAGACTCAGTGCCAGAGACCCAGTCACTGCAGCTTCCTCTGGAAGGTCATCCACCCCCAACCCCCCAACAGTATCCAAATGGTATATATATCATTGAGCAGAATGGCCTCAGGGGTACTCTGTACTGGCTGTCAATCTCCTTTCCTGCTTCTGACAGTCACCCACCTCCCCGTCTCCTGCAACAAATCCAATGATGCTGGAATAATTAATATTCAAATTTGGGTTGATCAACCGGAGGCACGTCAGTATCTCTGAAAACCATAAAGCCCTCCCCAACAACTCCAACACTTTTTTTTCTCTCGCAAAAGGGAAGAAGAGTGCACAGACATCACTCATACAAAAAAAAAATCTATAAGGTTAATTGTTTTTTGATACCCTTTCCATTGAGGCTATTTTCCACTGTTTCATAGGGCAGTGTATTGGCTAAAAATTAGCATCATCCTCTTTTACTCATGAGTATTTTTGTAAATCCTCAAAGCCTTTCTTGTTTAAGAAACTCACATTCCTTTGACCTTATTGCCAATAAATTGCTGACCATCTAACTTCCCTTCCTAGGCCTTACTTTAATCTTCGCTATTATTGGTTTTCTCTCCACATGCCACCCCACACTCCTGCAAACCTGTTGGTACAACCCTTAAAAAGAATAATACCTTCATATTTCTGTCTCTGCGAGCCACTGCCCACTTCAGAAACAGTTATGGGAAAGCTGGGAGTAACGTTGTGAGGTCACGACTTTGTCTAGAGGCTTGGAGAGGAAAGCATGATAGATATGGACATTCCTGACCTCTGATGCTGACTGTGTGGAGTTTGTTGGTTCTCTCCGGAACTGCAAGAGTTCCCATGAGTACTCCAGTTTCCTCCCACAATGCGAAGATGTCTGTGATGGTATGTTAACTGGCAAATGTTATTACTTAGTGGGCTGAAGGACCTGTTTCCATTCTACTGCATATTGTAAATCTATCAATGGGATCGGATCCTCTACAATGAGTACAGGCATATTGTGATTCACAAAAGATTTTTCTATTGTACCTGCAATGTCCAGAGCCTAGAAAGGCAATGTTGGCAGGTGTACGTACATACATCCCCCTGAAATTTCCACTCATAGTGTTATAGTGTAGGCCTGGGAAATGTATTGCAGTTTGTTCATTATCACCATGACTAAATCATGGAGTTTGCTCCGTGTCAATACCACAGGACTGCCTTTACAAGTGTGACTGCAACTTTCCAAGGAAAGTGTCCTACTTTAACTCTATCATATTTTTAGCAATTAAAGAATCTGCCTCTTACTGATTTACAGGTATGTCTTCACTAAACAGATCCTGGCGTCTATGCCAGGTGGAATTGCTAGATCCTATTGAAATGTTTAGTAATACTTTTTTTTAAGACACAGGCAATTTTGCGGCACTGGCTTGCAATCACCCCTTAACACATTGCTTGCTAGAATTGGGATTAGGATGCCTCTGATTGCCAGTTTATTATCACAGCTGAACAGACATTATATGGTATTAAACTGCAGGCAAAAGATCCCTTTGGAAAGAAACTCCTCCACTCGGAAGATTCACCAGACTGGTAAATGCACATCTCTCTATGGTTGAAGGAGTGCTTAAGTTGGTCAGATGTGGGAGCCTTATGTTTCACAACATTTCTCCTTTGCCAGTCAATCCTCTTGGACGAATCCCACTGAGAACGATGGTGTCAGGAATAGAACAAGGACAAGAAAATTACAAAGACAAACTTGCACAAACACAGACCAGAAATATGTTTAAATAATTACATTACCAAACATGCGACATACAAGAAAAAGGTATTTAACCAACCCCTGCCTGAGCTGTCTGCCTTTGGCATACCTGGATGCCAAAATCCATGAATGCAAATTAGTCCTGACATGCTGAAAACAAAAAATAGTCCTTAGGCCTTCAGCCACTTTCACAGGCCAGTGATGTTCCACCTGCTTTGTATGTTAGTTTTACTGGGGTCAGACCCTATGGGACAGTTCAATAGAGTAGAAAATCAGAGGCCATTGAACAAAACTGTTTTTGGTCGAATCCACCTCAGACCATCTGTCGAGCACTTCACAGGAAAAAAACAGCTTTTCTTTCCTTTCAATTGTAATAATAAAATCGCAAAACCCTTATAAGATTGACCTCTGTTATATGAAATAAATGCACAAAGTAAGGAAATCTGCAGCAATTAGCTCTACTTCTGGAATATCGTTCCACTGAATTTAATTTCAGAAGTGCAATCCAACACACAATGTTGCACATACAGAGGATAACATTTTCTATGCTGGTGCTGTGCGTTATTTGTGATCTCAGCTGTAAAACATTTACCATGATACAAAATAGCATTATGAATGAATTCATTAAGCAATAGTGGCTTGTAGTTCACACGTTAAATCTGTGCTGGAATATCCACAGGATGAGAAAGCAACTAATACTTCTTTTTTTCAGACAGATTATTTCTCAAGGCATGAACAAAGCCAACTATTTACAATTTATTTTTCACATCATTATGAAGTATGAGTAAGTGCCACAAGGAAGCTAGGCTGGGAATAACTTGGGGCAGGAACAAAACGAATGAGAAGTCAGTGAGAACCTGAGCTAGACATGGGGCAGGTCCACATGTTCTGAAGTGCCAAGATAAGAGAGAGAGAGAGAGAGAGAGAAAAGAAAATGGCCTGGAGGCACAAGGATAGTTCTCTGACGACACCAGGAAAACACAATCTGAGTGGAATCTAAAATAACAAAAAAAAACTCCAAGACATGCCTGCCTACTTTTCTTAACATATAGGCTCTGACAAGAGGTAAGCCAGAGCTAGTACATCACATGCTTCTATCTCCATCATTTGGTTGTTGTGCGTGCTCATAAAATGCTGCCAAGCCCAAAACAGTATAAAAAACAGATATTATACATATGAAAAATACAGTGTACAGTACCAGGCTGCTCCACAACTCTGTATGTTATTTTTCTGAAGCTCACACTGTACCCACACTCCATAAATATATCAGTGTGTATAAATGTGTGTGTATTTGTGAGAGAGAGCGAGAGAGAGAGAGAGAGAGAAAGGGTGTGTTACACGTTTCCAAAGCTGAAATTGTGCAATTTTGTTATGTTTAATTACTTACTAATTTCAGTGTTACACAATTTAATATTAATTTTACTATATAGCAATTTATGGTAGCTTTAACTTAATTTACCTCCTTAAATACAAGATAGCAGAAATTATAACAAGTGATACTTGTCTAACTTGTGAGAAGTTTGTACCTATTCGAGAGAGCTAAGTCTGCTAGTTCAGTGCTGTGGCAATAGATTGATATCTTTCAGATGAGGCATTAATCTGAGGTGCCAGTTTTTGCCTCAAATTAATTAAAGCATCTTAATCCTTTTTTTTTCCCCAAGGCAGAACAGAATTGCTACTTTGGGGATTCAGGCTAAAACTTATTCTCAAGTCCCTCAGCACCACTAAAACATTTTATCTAGTCATTATTCCCCTATTTCTCATTTGAGTTTATTTATTGAAAAATGACCTCTGAATATTTTTACTTTTGAACAGTCACTGTAGATCAAAAGCTTTGGACGTCTTGAAAGAATGTAAAATGTGGTATATAAATATATCTGAGTTGTGGCAGGAATAATCCTAAAACTTTCCATCTAATTATAGTCTTTCAAGAATGGGAATGGAATATTTCCACTCCATTTTTATTTATGGACTGCAGACATTCCATTTATTTTTATATTTTTAGTTATGTCCTTCAATGTTTGAATCAAAATCATTATACCCACTGAAATCATATTGCACCCTAAGATTCTCAGGGAAGTTTTTAAAAATGTATTTATTCATTTATGGGATATGGGCAATGCCAGCTCAGCCAACATTTATTGCCCATCCCTAGTTGCCCTTGAGAAGGTGGTGACAAGCTGCCTTCTTGAACTGCTATAGTCCTTGAGATGTAGGTACACCCACAATGCTGTTAGGGAGGGAATTCCATGATTTTGACCCAACGACAATGAAGGAACAGCGTTATGTTTCCACCTGAGGATGGTGAGTGACTTGGAGGGGGATTTCCAAGTGGTGGTGCTCAGGTATCTGCTGTTCTTGTCCTTCTAGATGGTAATGGTCATGGGTCTGGAAGGTGCTGCCGTAGGAACTTTGGTGTTTTGTTGCAGTGCATCGTATAGATAGTACGCACTGCAAAGTAAGGTAGGACATTGTGGATACGCTAATCATAATCTTTTAAGCATACAATAGGCTTGTCATCAAGAAAGAATTGCCTGAATAGAAGAGACTATAGGTGTGTGGATTTTTAAAAAGGCTAAGGAGTAGAAAACAGTAGTAATGAAAATTTGCTTTTCAGACTGAAAAAGTGTAGTGGAGTCCCCTCAGGGTCATTACTGAGACCTCACTCATTATAAATGCATTAGTGATTTGCTCTTTAGTGTGCATACTAAAGTTTGAAATTCGTAGATACTGCAAAACCTGGAGATGTGAAGAAGATGGTAATAGAGTTCAGGGAGATATAGGTAGGTCGGTGGGATGAACAGAAATGGTGGCACATTTAATGCTGGGAAATATGAGTTACTGTATTTTTGAAGGAGGAAAGAGAAGAGCCGAGATAAACTGAAGGATAATATTCTGCAAGACACAAAAACCAAGATATCCAGGGCATGGTCCATTGAAAATAGAGAAAGTGGCTCCAAGCAGGTGGAATACCCTGGGTTTTATAAATAGAGGAACAGCTTACAATCGCAACGAATGACAGAAAACATTTTAGGATCACTTGCTTTGGCAATGAAGTGGTGATTGTATCCTGATTAATGTACCATGCCTCATTGAAGATATAAGGGCTTGTGCACTGGACATTTCCCAATGTAATTCCAGAATGAGTGACTTTAATTATGTGGGCACACCAGAGAAGTTGAGGCTGTTCTCCGTGGAACTGAGGAAAGTAAGTTTTGTTAAAGATATTTAAAATAGTTAAGTAAATGGAGACATAGAGAGCTATAGGGTCATACAGGTTGGAAATGGGCCCTTCTGCCTAACTCATCCATGCAGACCGTGTTACCCAGTAGCCTAATCCCATCTGCCCATATTTGGCCCATAGCATTCTAAACTTCTCCTATCCATGTAATTATCTAGATGGCTTTTAAATGTTGCTAATGCGACTGCCTCAAGGAGAAGATCTTTTATTTTAAATGTGGTGAGTGTTTGCAGTCTGGAAAGCACTGCTAGGTAGTGCAGTAAGGTAGATTCATTGGAAAATTCAAAAGGGAGATAGATGAGGACATGAAAAGAAAGGATTTGCAGGGTTAGAGGGAGATTACAGGAAAATTGGGCTAGCTGGACCGCTCTCGAATGGAGCTGGTGCAAACACAACGAACTGAGCCAACTTCTTCCATGCTGTCAGCATTCTATGATAATATTGGACAAAACGAGCCAAGAGAACCAATCAAGCTTCACTCAGCATTCTGTAACTTTCTGCCAAAGTCACTGTGATGGAGCTAAACATCCATTTTTGTTAAATGTCTTTACGTTAGCAAGTCAGTAACGAGTACTGATAGGAGCAGAAGGCTGCAAATGGTTATTAATGAGTTTGATAAGTAGCCAAGTCTGTGCAATTGAAATTTGGTGATGGAAGTTGCAAGCTCATTCGTTTTGGTAACTGCAGGCAATTGCTGGAATGGTGTTAGTGTGTGGTTTTATAAGCAGCTGTTGTTCCCCTTAAAACACGGAAGATTAGAAGAAGGGATGTCAGTGAAGTATGAGCATTTTGAAAACGCAATAAAGAATAAACCTTAATTGTGATGCAGATCAATAGCAGATTAATGATTCAGCAGGGGCTAAGGGCCTGTTTCTGTGTTGTAGTCCTCTATGACATTATGACTAAACTATTTCCAGAGGCAGAAATCTCAGTCAGCAATGAGTCAAATTTTAGGGTGAAGGACAATGTTGAGATGAGGAAGTAATTAGATGTCTTACGCACCAAATTCAGGCAATCTGATGTTTGTTGCCCTAAAGAATGGCTAAATAATATTAAGTAGCAACAGTTTAAAGAGAATTGGACAAATGACTGGGGTGATAGTGATTCTTTTTTAAATCTCTGTTTCAAAGAGCTGGAACAGGATTGATGGGCTGACTGGATTCCCCTTGTGCACAATCTCCCATTTTATTCATGTGAGAGTGAAGAGCTATACATCCACTTTTGTTACTGGCATTAAGTTAGGCAGAAAGTAAGCGGTATTGACAGATGCAGAATGCTCCAAAGGGTCATTAGTGAGCCAAGTGAGTGGCCAAGGCTAAGGTAAATAGAATTCAGTATTGGAAAATGCAAGCACATTCATCTTGGACTGAAGAGGAATCACTCAGAACATGTTCTGAACAATGAAATATAAAAGAAGAGATAGATCATTGGAGCCTACATGCTGAAATACCCAAAAATATTAGGATAGTTTCAAACCTTAAGTAAAAATGCTTTTGGTTATTTTCATCTCTAGTGAATTAGAAGAAGAAAAAAAATTATACAAGTTTTGTTTTAGTCTCGTTGAGCCAGGTATGGTTTATTGTGTTCTCTACAATGTATCTCCAAAATATTCAGCAGAATGCACTGGATATGAAAGGATTAAATAACAAAAGCAGGTTGTATTAAATCTTGAATTCCTTTATTCTTTAACAGAAGATTGAGGTGTGATCATAAAGGGGCAATAATGTTAAGAGTAATGGAACAAAGATGTGTATATGCAGTTAAAATAAGCCTTGGCTTAATTGAAGGATGGAATTGTTTGTCATGAGGAAATAAATGAGCTGCTTTTGTTGTAATGTTCCTTGAACATTTAATAAAAGAAAATTAAAGCTAAATATAGTGAATTTACTTCTAAAATTAAAATTACTTGAATATTATATGGAGAATTATATGTAACTTCCACAGACATTTTTTTAATTTGCTAAAAAATAGAGAAGGGAGGGTCAAATGGTTTTGTTTCTGTTTTAAAGTGCACTTGACTGTCATTTCTTCGTTTAACTTTACTATATATATACAAAAGACAAACAAGGCAATTACTTCACTGTAATTGTGAAACTAACTCCATGATTATACTGTACAATAAACAGAAAGTGGCAGGTAATTTACTGAAATTTGTCTAGAAATTAGAACAGAATGCACCGCGTTTTTGCATGATACATTACCCAATCTTCACAAAAGGTAAAATATAACTGAAAATCGGGGTCTTACAGAGCAGCTTGCAAAGTCGACATCGATGACGGCCCATTCACCATTGAGGAACTGAAGAAGACCAAATATGCACTCAAACAGGGCAGGAGCGCTGGACCAGATGGGATACCACCAGATGTCCTGAAGAACTGCGACCTGGACGACATCTTGCTGGACATATGTAATACGGCACTGATGAAAGGCAACAAACCAGAACAGTGGTCACTCTCAAACATTATCCCAGTCCCCAAGTCTGGATCCCTCAGGAAGTCGGATAACTACTGCGGTATCAGCTTGACCTGCATCTTAGCAAAGCTATACAATCGGATGATCTTGAACAGGATTTGCACCGCCATTGACCCTAAGCTAAGATTCAATCAGAATGGTTTTCGGCAGAAGCGCACAACAGTAAGCAAGTACTTACTCTCTGTAGAATCACTGAGGAAGCCAAGAAGAACAACCTAACAACCAAGCTTACTTACATCAATTTTTGCGAAGCTTTTGACTCCAGTCACCGAGGTAAAATGCTGAAGATCCTGAAAGCTTACGGAGTGCTAGACTTTCTACTGAGAGCAATAGAGTCCAGCTATACCAAAACCATGGCAAAAGTTGTATCACCAAACAGAGAAACAGCAGTGTTCGAGCTCCTAGCTGGTGTGCTGCAAGAAGACACTTTGGCACCCTACATCTTTGTAATCGTCCTTGATTACGTTCTGAGTCAAGCTACCAAAGACCATGACAAACTTAGTTTTACCATAAAACCAGGCGAACCAGAAGGGTCAGACCAGTTACACTCACAGATCTCGACTTTGCTGATGATATAGTCCTGCTCTCTGACCAGATGGAGGAAGCACAGCAGCTACTGACAAAAGTGGAAATTGAGAGCAATAAAGTTGGACTTCACCTAAACGCTAAAAAGACAGAGTACGTGGCGTTTAACTGCGACGAAGGTACTCTCAAGACCGTAGAGAATGATACCATTAAGAAAGTCTTTGACTACAAGTACCTCGGGTCAAGAATGATGAGTTCGGAGAAGGACATAAAGATACGGAAGGCGTTGGCGTGGAGGGCTATGAACGACATGAAGGAAATCTGGAAGTCGAACCTGACCAGAGTGCTTAAAAAGAGGATCTTCATAGCAGTTATAGAGTCCATTCTCACATATGGATGCGAGATGTGGACACTCACCAAGACTATGCGAAAGTCTCTAGATGGTTGCTATGCACAAATGCTCCGGATGGCTCTTGACGTGAGTTGGCAACAGCACATGACGAACGTTGAGCTCTGTGACAACCTACCGATGCTCACCACTAAAATCCAGGTGAGAAGACTGCAACTAGCGGGGCACTGTCTTCGCCACCACAAGCTACCTGCCAGCCTAGTCATCATATGTGAGCCCAAGCATGGGGGGATGAACCTTGGGCGCCCTCCCAAGACTATGGTCAACACGCTCCTAGAAGACAACGGCGTGGCTAATGTAGATGAACTGAACACACTGATGAGGGAGAGGGAGAAATGAAGAGTCTGTCATCGTGCCCGACGCTGGCCCCCTAGGCCTGAGTCGACGTAGTAGTAGTAGTAGTTGCAAAATCATTTATTTCCATTTTGGGTTCCCTCACGCACTTGCTCTGTGTTTGTATCGAAGATGATGGCAATGACCTCCCAAGACACACAGCTAATTCCTAGAACGTTGCTTTCTTGAAATTAGGTTGTCACATGCTATCCGTTGGTCAGTCCTGCATAAGAAGCATTCCAACGTGCTCCTTCTGTGTAATTTAAGGGGCACAGTTCAGATTCAGATAGATCCCCTTTTAGTTATTTACATTTCTCTGGGACCAGCATTGTCAGTCCCCTTTCCAGTTAATCCAATTTCTTCCCGCCACTTGTTGCTGGAACCACTTCTCTGTATTATCAATGGAAGTAGCAGGCCCCACTGCCCTCATCACAACCATTATCAATTGCCAGCATTTGACGTTCACCCCAAGCCCTTCTATCTCCAAACTTTTGCCTCCAGTGCAGTCGCCCAACCCCTACTCCAGCCCATTAATCCTGAAATGGTGCCAAACTTTCCTGTGGTTTCTTTTGCGTGCTTTGTTTTATGATATAAAACAAAGAAAAGACTTTTCTTGTTAAAGGCATATTCTGTATATAATGAGCAATACTTTGGCCATGTTAAATTTTGAAGCAGTGGCCGTTTCATACTGCTTCTGCAGGAGCTAAGGAAATTGAAGTTAACTGTGCATATTGAGTTAGATGTAACTCTGTCTGACTGAATCATAGGAAATGCTTAATAGGCACAACAAGCGTGTTCAGGATATTGCTAAAATTTCATGGAAGAGCAATTCGACCTTATTTCAGGTCAGATAATGAAAAGTGCCTTGTTGTCTGGTAATCAACTCCTTTGCCAAAAGGAGGGTGTGATTAAAAGTAGAAATGGGGAGAGCCTTGGTAATTGACATTTGGATTTATCTGCACCACTTACGTTGACATATTGTCTCATTTGTTTGACTTCTTTATCTGTACGAGTTTTCGTGTCAGGAAGCATGTCACTGCAGAAAAATGATGCCAATATAGCGGTAAAATTCCTTCTCCTGCTTTTTAAAGACTTCAGAACATGATTGTGTGTCATCTTGATGCTGTTTTTAAAGCCCCACAGAGATTACAATCTTGTATTTTGAGGTCCCCAAAGCAGCAGTACAGTATTGAGTTTGCCATTGTAACACTGTGCTGTGTCAACCTCATCATGCATTGATGGCTTGATCAATTGCAACATCTTGCAGCTGTTGTCACCTTCTTATACTCAACAGGCAGCACTTGGCCCATAAACAGCAACTGCGGAAAGAGCTGTTGCTTCATGAACGGATGCTATAACAATCGGAGAAGGGAGAATGACGCTTCCTGAGGATCTAAACCGGCCTTTATGGTTACAAAGCTATTTCAATAGTCCAGCCAGGTACTCCACGCTAGAATTTTGTATCATGGATCATATGAGAATTAAGTCTTGAATGATAAGTTTTTATGTCACTTGCCACATGGCCCCCATGACAGCCTGTGATCCCTCCGAAGCCTATGGTCCATATCCATGCCATGAAATGTACAGACAAATCCCCACAAGGAGAGAAGAACAACAAGTCTCCTTTGAGTCCAGAAAGTTAATGTAAAATACAAGAAAGGCTTAGACGCAAGTGTGAGGAGGGTGCAGGTTATTCAGTGAGGCTGTAAAGGATTCTGGAACAGTCTGACAAAGAACACAAGAGCTAAATGAAAAAGGTAGAAATTTTCAGCAGGTCAAGCAGCATCTGTGTAGTCGGAGAGAATGGAGTTAACATTACAGGTAGTTGACCTTGTTTCAGAACTGACCAGTTCCAAAACAAACTAGGAAAGCCAATTATCTAAAATTGTTGAATAGTTGGAAGATGAGATGCTGTTCCTCAAGCTTACAACTGGGTTAGTTAGAATGCTGTAAGAGACTAAGGACATAAAAGTGTGAATGGGAGAAGGATGAAGAGTTAAAGGAGAAGACATCTGGAAGCTTACGGTCACCTGTGTGAATTCAGTTCAGATATTCTACAAAATAGTAACCGGGAGAGTTTTTGGTTTCTCTAATACATTGGACAGCACATAATGAGCATTTCTACCAACATTTTGTGTTTTACAGTTCTGTCCATTCATTGCTTTTCCTTCCTCTGTCCTCATTCATCTCCTCTTATTTACAACTTCTTCAGACACTTTAACAGAAGTTAAGAAGCCTAGACCACCTTTTTCCACTCTGCACCACCACCACTTGTGTCATTGAATTATGGACACACTGTTTGTTCCCTTCACCCCTCTCCTTCTCTGTAACTTAAAGTGTGTTTGATTTCTATTCTTTCTGGGTTCTGACAGAAGGACATAAACCTGAAGCTTTTGCTCTTTCTCTTCAAGGTTAAAAGTACAAAGTACATTTATTATCAAAGTATGTATACAGCATCCCACCTTGAAATTCGTCTTCCTGCAGGCAGCCACAAAGCAGACAAACATAATAAAATCTGTTCGGGAAAATCCCCATACAACAAGACTATCAAACACCCAACGTGTGAAAAAAGAACAAATCATGCAACAATAAAGGTAAACAAATGACATTCACTGCAGAGTCCCTGAAAGTGAGTCTCTAGCGCTGTGCGATGGTAGGCCTCAGCGTGGTGCCGATGGTAGGCCTCAGCGTGGTGCCGATGGTAGGCCTCAGCGCGGTGCCGATGGTAGGCCTTAGTGTTGAGTTGATTGCAGCAAGCCACAGCTGCAGAGTCTATTCAGCGCTGAAGCATCCTGATCAATTTACCTTAGGAGTAAAAAGAAGTAAACAAAAAACACAAGAGGCATAAACTGCAGAGACCCCGAAGTGAGACAGAACTGTGGAGTGCATTCAGTGCTGAGGCAAGCCTGTCCAAAAGCCCAATGATTGCCAGCAACAGCCACTTCTGGACCCTGTTGTGTGGGATCCAAGCCTCTTGCACCTTCCACCCGCCAGCAGTGGTGAGAGACACCAGTCAAAGGCAGGAAGAATGGAGCTGAACACTTGTTTGTTTTCTGCTCTAATCCCCAATGATTATAAATTTGCTCGACACTTTACACACAATCTCATCCACACTGAATCCTCCAAAAGATCACAGAAGCATCAGATCATTCAGTCGGCCCAAAAATATATTATAAAAGGGGAAATTACAGGCTGCAATTGATCACAGTTCAGAAGAAGAAGACAAAGTATATTTAGAAGAAGGATTTTATAAGCTGTCAGCAAAATGTCTCCATTGGTCACTAGTGCTATCTTTCCACATATGCTCCCTGATCTGCTGATTATTTCCAGTATTTTCTGTTTTTATTATAGGCTTTCAGGCTTTTCAGTATTTTTTTTGTGTTCCAAAATTAGTTTGACTGTTGGCTCTCTAAATAACATACTCTCAGGAGAAACCAGGTTTATAACATTTGTTTTTTCAATGAGCAAGCTAACATTTTTCAGACCAATAATGCTAAGTGCAAATATTTTGTGTCGCATTCTTGTTGACATAATTTCTGAAGAGTTTTTACACCAGAATAATGCATTTACTAACCAAACTTGAGGAGCAGAGTCTCCATGATTTAATCTTTGATTTGGTTGCTTGCTTATTGCTAAGTATGCTAAATCACTACATAATTGCCCCAGTGTTTAACCCTATTTTAAGCTCCTGGGTCAGAAACATTTTGGATATAAACAATGGGCAATTGTCAAACCCTCTGAAGCCAGAGATTCCCCAGAGTAGAGAAAAAGCAAAAGTCAATCTTCTTTGTCACCTGAAGGACTTCATCAGATGAAAGCTGAACATTGTCTCACTAATTATTTTTTTTACAGCTTGTAATAAAATGAAGTCTCTTTTTCACTGCCAAAGCATTTTCAAAGGCACTTTTTTAATAACTCAAGAACTTTTGCCTCGATTAGTCGAACGGTGATCAGCCACTGTGTAAAATATTAACTGTAACAATTTTGTTCATTTAAGGTGTGTTCATTAAACCATTACATAATTATGTTGGGTTTATGGAATTCCTGCAGAGAGATATCTATTAATGTGGTATGGGTAATAAAATAGACAGCAGTCACACCTGCACAGTAAATGGCATCATGTGGGAAGTAATACAAAACTTAATGATCTGTCATTCAGGCTCAGCTCTAACCTTGGAACGTGTATTTTTCCCTTTATGCCATATTAGTAACCAAGCTGAATTAACATAAAAATAAAAAAAAATTGGGATTAGTTGGTGTAATGAAGAGAGGAATATATAACCTTATGATATCTAAAGCTCCTTTATATGGAAGATGGAATACATCTTTTGAAGATAATTAATATTTCTTACTCCAACAAAAGCCCTGGTAGCTTTTCATTTCATAGGCATCTTATAGCATATCAAACTGAAAATTCAGAAATCTGATTTATTTTCACACTAAGTAGAGTTAAGCTGCCCTATCCCTTTGTGACAACCTTTTGTCAATGTTCAGTCAATTTTATAAATTGAGTATCACCCAACTCATGATTTTGTGTACACAGGTTGATTTAGAATTGAAATAATCAGGGGAAAACTGCAGCAATGAGTTGAAAGCTGTCTTGTCTGTACAATTCCTGTTTATATAAGTAGCTAAGACTTTAAAAATGTAATTAATAGTAATACCATCTTGTGGAAGTAGTTACAAACATTTCAAAGCTGAAAATGTAAATTTGCTCCAGACTTAATTACGCTTTAACACCTTGCCCTTAGTTATTTTTTGTTCATTTAGAGATGCAACACAGAGTAGGCCCTTATGGGCCTTTGAGCCGCACTATCCTGCAACCCTGATTTAACCCTGACCAAATCACAGCACAATCTACAATGACAAATTAACCTACCCGGTACATCTTTGGACGGCGGGAGGAAACCAGAGCACCACACATTCCATGGCGAAAACGTACAGACTCATTACAGATGACATTGGAATTGAACTCTGAAGTCCAAAACACTGAGCTGTAACAGTTTTGCCCTAACCACTACGCTACTGTGGCATCCATGGCAAAAGCTCTTTCTTGAAGCTCTTCTCTCACCAAATAATTATATTCACTAAAATCTTATTTTGCACCTACCAAAAATACAGTGGTAAAGACTTGGGACTGATCTTGTGTCATAGCTTTTTAATCCTTTCAAAGGTGTAGATTCACTTAATTCTGCCTTAAGTAAGCTCTTTTCATATCAAAGAGGTTCCGAGTTACCTAAACATGAATTATTAAACATTCTGGTTGGTTGGGAAACATATGATGCCCAGTCATATTAGCTCTCTCTGCTTGTCTAGGGGCAGATTCATTCTCAGTTATTATCTCTGACCCTACAGAAGAAAGGATAAAGGTTTGCATCTCTTTAGTCCACCGTAGAACAATATGTCATGGCATGTCATATTGGTTGTCCTAGTACTGGCACAGGAGAAGTATCAAATACCTAACTATTTTATGTGCATATAGGTGATGTATGGTGGCCATTGTTTTTTTTCATGAACTAAACATAAACATAAAAATCTTATCTCTTAAATTTTGGCTGGTTGAGATCATGTTAGAGGTGAAATTGAATAATCTGGAACAGGAAACAGACTTCTCTTGACTCCAACTACATCCAGTTTGATGAGAGCAATCAAATGGAATTGATAGCCAATTTACTTATAGGAAATTGAAAAGTCTTCGAAATACTGTTTGATTATTACGTAGCACATCCTTGTTTTAGCCTCATTAGTCAAGAAATGTTATTGCTGAGCACTATCATCTGTACTTTGTAGTAGTATTCTATCAGTAAACAATGCACCTTTTGCAATGTTTAATGCATCTTTCTCAAAAGCTGTGATTTCACTTCTGGATGCCACCTACATTTGATTGGTTGGTACACAGGGACATGTCGATATGTAATGTAAAGCCTAAATGCATACAGCTCATGAACCCTTGAGTGATCTGTAACAGGTATGGGCCACTCACCCAGAAATATGCCTTCACAAGGACAATGAGGCCTGCTTCTGCAAAGCTTAAAAGGAACTAGGCTGCCCTTATTGAACCCATGGATTTTTCTGGTGGTCACCAACTACAAGGAGGAATCCTTCAAGTTAAAAATGCTTGCAGCCCCACATGCCCCAAATCAGCCAATTCCGATTCCCAAAATACAACCCCCATCCCCGGCCCTCATCACAGTTCAAATTATGGATTTAGTCCTTCTACACAACAACCATTCACAGTGTAGGTCCCTCTCAATGGCATAACCTGACGTGAAATGTCAAAACACATACACCCCACCACCATGTCCATTACCACACATGCATTTAACATTCAATCTGCATATGCATCAGTTGGATATTGTAGCCTGCAAATTTTCAGCATCTCCTCCTTTGATAAGTTTCCTCTCTCTACAATCTGTCTCCTTATTCTGCACTTTGACACCCTCTCTCTGTTTTACCTATTTGTTCTCATAGATTTCTAAAGCAGGCTTCACTTCTTCAGCAGCAACTGTTTCATTGCTTAGCTTGCTTTAAAGTGATTTAGCTCACTAGGCCAAATAAACTCCTTTCGACAACTCAAGAATTTCACGGCAGGGCAGTTGATCTGAAATATCAGTATTAGTCTCTTGAAAGAAATGAATAAAAGTCCTGAAGAAGGATCTCAGCCCAAAATGTCAACTGTTAATTCATTTCCATAGATGTTGCTGAGTTCCTCCAGCATTTTGTGTGTGTTGCTAAGGAATGAAAGCATTAGTACTGAAGTGGAAACCCAGCTTAATGGAAGAAAATTCTTTTGCAGCACTTTCTGCTGCTAGAAAGTTAAATATCAGTTTTGTAGCCTGGAAAAAATGCACACACAGGACAACAAATATGTTATCAGGCCTTTAAGTCCTTTACCTGTTTTAAATGTTTTAATGCAGAAAGAAGGTATCAAAATAAAAACAACAAAATGAATTTTAAAAAACAGTTCTTGCTGTTATAATCTCAGCTTAATTTCAGTCCATACACTCGTGTATCAACGAGTTACCTATGCAGTATGAAAATAAATAAAACAAAGTATACAAAACCAATATGGTAGTGGCATTTCTAAAAAAGCAGTACAAATAACATTAAAATTCCACCAACCCTGTACCTTTTACATAATGTCTAAAATATGAATAAATACATCTCATCTTAACTAAGAGGTATACTCACTTTGGCACACACGTGCTTCACTTCCAAGCACGTATAGGCTAGACCCTGAAACCCTGTGAACAGAGATTAATACAAACGTTTGTACATTCACATTACTTTGTTACATTCACATTCTGTTATGAAACGATAAAGTAAGACAAAAATAAACTTTCACAAAAATTTTTACAATATATTGCCTTGTAGTTAAATTACTAGAAAGACTAACTTACTAGGCTGACAAGGAACTTTGCACAGCCATGTTATCCAGCGCCAATACTTTACTCACGAAAATCTTTCCTCACCACACATCCAGTACTAGGTGTTCATTTTAGAACATTGTAACTCTTCTTTCTACTCTGCACATGCATAATGACATCACTGTTTTCTCTTAAAGGCACAGGCAGCCATTTTAGTGTTACTAGGGTGAACACATTAGTGCACTTTAACAATAACAAATACTATTCAACAGTCACCTGGTTACATCAGATTCCTTTAAACCTCAAGCCCTAAACTAATAAACTGAATTATAAACCTGCTTCTTGATTATAACCATATGACATTCAGGATGGTTGACTCACGAAAGTCAGAAAACAGTTATGTACACTTTTGTATAGTTAATGCTAAATATAACTTAAATACAACTTTCAATATATGTGGCCACCCTATGCACCAACCCCTGTCTTTAAGGAGTATTGGACTGAGAACAGCTGCTCCAAGGTGCTAGATTATTCGTGAGACAAGGATTGTAACATAATCTTCAAAGGTGCAAGCAATAATCAGACAAGAAAAGTATCACCAAAGAGTTTAAACTAAAACTTCAAAGTAAAATGAAGGCTCTAATGCACATTTTGGTGGTGATTTCACCACTTTGCATTCATTTTTCTGTGTGACTGTTACTTATACGACCATTACAATTTTGGTTCACTGGTATGGGAGCCAAAAGCATAGAGCTCACAATTTGACTTCAGTTCATGCACATCTGATGCTGCACTGAAACATAGAAACATAGAAAACCTACAGCACAATACAGGCCCTTCGGTAGTTCTAAGGTAAGGCCGAAAATGTCCTTACCTTAGAACTACCTAGGTTTACCCATAGCCCTCTATTTTACTAAGCCCCATATATCCATCCAGGAGTCTCTTAAAAGACCCTATTGTTTCCGCCTCCACCACCACCACCAGCAGCCCATTCCACTCACTCGCCACTCTCTGCTTAAAAAACTTATCCCTGACCTTTCCTCTGTACCTATTTCCAAGCACCTCAAAACTGTGCCCTCTTGTGCTAGCCATTTCAGCCCTGGGAAAAGCCTCTGACTATCCACACGATTAATGCCACTCATTATTTTGTACACCTCTATCAGGTTACCTCTCATCCTTCATCGCTCCAAGGAGAAAAGGCCGAGTTCACTCAACCTATTCTCATAAGGCATGCTCCCAAACCAGGCAACATCCTCTACAACCTTTCTATGGCTTCCACGTCCTTCCTGTAATGAGGCGACCAGAATTGAGCACAATACTCCAAGTGGGGTCTGACCAGGGCCCTATATAGCTGCAACATTACCTCTCGGCTCTTAAGCTCAATCCCACAACTGAGGAAGGCCAATGCACTGTATGCCTTCTTAATCACAGAGCCAGACTGTGTAGCAGCTTTGAGTGTCCTATGGAATCGGACCCCAAGATCCCTCAAGACTTCCCCCAAGAGGTCAAATCTGTTTATGGACTCAGACCCCAAGATCCCTCAAGACTTCCCCCAAGAGGTCAAATCTGTTTATGTGATCTCAGTCAGAAATGCCAGGTCCAATTTTATATTGGGTGCATTTTCACCTGTAGATGATTACCAGCAAAATCTTCTCCAGATAAATCTGACACCTACATAAATAATATCCTTAAATTTACGCTGGTCAATCCAATTTCTAGGGTCAAATACTGTGTTCCCACAGACATGCAGGTATAAAGCTGTGTCCTTCATCCCTGTCCCTTTGAAATACATAGCTAGAAATAGCCTAAAGCAGCGAGGTACAAGAATACACAGTTGGATTTCCCTACACAGTAATGTTTCAAGATTGTGATGTTGGCAGGTGTTTTCTTATTCATTTTAACCTGAGGTACTTTTCACATGTGAATGTGTTCTTATTTGAAAATACAATAATATAATCTATTAACGATCATATCCCTTCTTTAAAGTGCTGGTAAATTTTTGAAAATTATTCTTTTATTCACATAGATTTATTTTAATTATATCAAATAAAAATTATGTTGATAATGTTTAACACACATGTAAATTTATGTTTCTTAGATTAATGGCTCATCCAAACAGAAACAGATTTTAAACGCAGACAACAAATCAGAACTAAGGCAAGAACATTTCAACTGGATCCCATAACTGCAGTAAAGATATCCAAATATAATTCAGCTTGCAGCTTATTTCATTTTCCTACTTATCTCAGATCCAATGTCAAAGAAATACAATTTATCATATTTTCCTGTAGTTTTTGGGTTAGTTCCACTGCTTAAGCCTTTTAGTGTATACAAGTTTTTATTTCAATCATGAGCAATTTAATGTTAGGAGGGGAATAAATCTTTATAAGGATTTGACATTCTTGTAAGAATCTGATTCATTCACACAAATGAATGCGAACATCCTAGTATCTGCCACTTCAGCACAAAGCCATAATGAATCTGCTCAGAATCTATTCAGACCTCATTATTTGTTAAAAATTCTTTGCTGCATTTTTCATCAAAGTGCATTTTTATATTGACCCACTGGGAGCCCTTTGAATCAGGTTTGAGAGTCTGAACCAGGCAGCATGTCATAGCTGTCCAAGCCACAAATCAATGGCCAATAAATGTCGCCTGATTAAAAGAAGAGATGGAGACAAACTCAAGGATCTCATCAATGTCTTTCACTGACACCATTTGTTTTGTGTTCACTGCATACATGCAGTTAGTTTGGTGTTTAAATTTAATAATTCATGCTTTTTACTTGGTGCTGTTAGAAATGCTTTGTGACATTAGGTTGCAATTAATAGGGTATTATAAACTGATGTGTTGCTTAGAAATTTTCATTCCAGTTGAGTGCATCCAAACATTTTGAAGTGAGAGGGTGCACTGATATCAGAGAATAGCTGACAACCAGATTGTTTGCTAAGACTGAGCTTTGTAGATGGCTTTTAGAGGTTTAAAATAATCTTAGTGTTTATTTTATGTCATAAAATAATTCTAGGCTAACCTTTGAGTGCTGAAAGGCTTTTTAAGCCTTTAAAACCCAAGACATCATCTTCTGTCATATGTCAGCAAAGTTTCTGTAAACTTCTTAAACTGAGCATTGCAGAATGGAATTAAAGATGAGGGAGGGATAAGGACTAAATTTGTTACTAAATTTGCAGCTTCTGCAATGGGAAATGGAAATGTCACACTTATGTAGCAAAAACTATCAATCTATAATGGGGAAGAACAATAGGTGAGGCATTACGAAGACAGATTTCTGACCACTGAATTCAATTTCATCTTTATTAAGAACGCTGGCTCAAGGAGGGCATGGCACCATAGTTACACACCCAAAATGCCGGAGGAACTTAGCAGGCCAGGCAGCATCTACGGAAAAGAGTAAACAGCATCTGCAGAGTTTTTCTTCTTTGTGATGGTATCATAGTTGTTGGCTTAATCAGCCGTTGTAGGCAGGAGATTCATCATGACCAAGCTCAATATTGTCCTTACTTACACTTACGACACAGAATCAGGAATAGCATGGTCTTTCCATCTGTGGGGATTAAGTTTATTTGTAGTGCAAATAGTGGTTTTCTGCCAAGATCAGATAACTTGCCATTGACGGCAACATAACCTTATCATTTATTATCCTCTTGCTTCAATACAGTTCCAAATAGTACATTTGGCAACTGAGGTTTGGGTTAACGAATGCAGGATACTCTAGTAATATCAATTGCATTTCTCAGGTTAGAGGAGCAGAACTCAGCAAAACACAAAACTGATTTACTATGTTTAAAAAATGTCAAACAACAGCAGTTTTTCAATGACACATTATCAAGAACATAAAGCTAAAGTGCTTGTCTAATGCTTCATGGCTCTGAAATGACTGGTGTGCATAATATAACCCAATTTATTTTAATTTTCAGGATTAGTGAAATCTCCTGATGCAAGTTCAGAAATTTTTTTGTCAGGTGCTGTATTACTGTCCTTTCTCTTGTCATATAAAATAGAAAAAACTTTACATCCAAGAGAATCTAAGAGAATCGTATTATAGCTGTATGACACCCTCCAACCTAACTTTAGTCTGGAGATAGTTTGCTCTCAGTAACAAAACAACTCTGTCATTCACCTCAAGGGTTTGCTATCTCCTCATGGCACACAGTCCCTGGGCATCGATTATCTCGTGATATGTGTGATGCTGGGTATATAAGACATGGATAAGTAAGGACGATTAGAGTTCATGGGTGGATTTTTTTTTATTCTTTGACATATTTTCAGCCTGGAAGATGGATGATTAGCTGAACAGAGTGTCAACTTTACAGGGATGCTGATTTATGAAATGTAATCTGCAACTTCTCAGGGTCTGCCGAGAATTTGTCTGATCACCCAGCCTGATCTATTTTGCTGAGTGGCAAGCAGATTAGGTGATGCCACACTTCAGTATAGTTCAATAAGCAGTTCCCATTCTCTCTGGTTCTGTGCTAATATCTCAATATACATCATTGTCACAGCAGTAGATCTGATTAGTTTCCTAAGCCGTGGCTATTTTTTCACTTTGACAGTATGGCTACCAGCAAAGTTATTGTTTCAAAAAAAATATATATAACCAGAACACTTAATGCTTTGTCAGGAATGAGGTGCTATCTGTTTGTGGTGAAAAAGAAAAGACTGTGAATCACAAGAAGGCATTGAAAAGTCACTTGCAAGTTACATCACTCCTGTTGATAGCAGAGAGTTGCATAGACTACGCTCTTCGTCAGACCTTCAGCTTCTTGGAGATGCTTCTTTATAACAGCTTTTTCACATTTTTCCTCACAGTGGAAAAGTATTACAAAAATTTGGGTTTGATTAGCCTGAAAATCTATGAGAAACACGGAAAAAATTCTTAAAATCAGCAGTTGATAGGAGAATGCTAATTCAGAGGTGCAGCTGTGACAATTTGTTTCTTATTACTCTGTCTGTACATGGAGTTCCAGTGTATGATTATGTTCTTTATTACTGGAAGAACTTTATCCATTATATAATTAAGTGTGTAAGCAATAAGGAGGTCAGAGTGTGGATGTCTGCAAGCTTCATTTTACTTCAGTCATGCAGAAATCTTATTTAAGTTTATTTTGTGTCCAGAAGTCAGTCTGTTTAAGTATAATTCTGGCTTGGAAGTTTGTAAGTGCAAGTGATTCCACAATTTAATTGCAATAAAGAATATTGTTTCATTAACCTCTTCTCTAATTATTTTACTTAAGGAAAAGATTTTTTTCTCCTCCATTACTTGACGTGATGTTGTGTCTTTGATCAGGTGCTCCACTTGTTCCTTCCTCCCCCCTCCCTCCACTGTTCTCACCACTGATTGCTTTTTCAACCTCCAGTCCTCCTACTATTCGATCAACATTCAATCCTTTGACCCATTTCCATAATATTTTCCATTTTCTTCATGTTTCTGATTGCCCTCCCTTATGAACTTGGTTCCCGGTTCTCCACTCTGCCTTCCAGGGTTCCTTCAATACTCCAATCCATAGCCTATCTGATTTGCTCTTCAAGTTCTTTGATGGCCCACTTAGTGGGGAAAGGGTATTGCTGCAAGGGAGCCTTTCTCCCATACTTGATAACTTGGGCCACATGTACAATAGTTTATTACTGCCAGGAATTATTGCAAAACATTAATGCAGGTCTCCCATGCAACATTAGTTTAAGATGCCTTTTCATTTACTTATCTTTTAGATAGTCTTCATTAGATAACATTGCAAATTTTCTTTATTATGCCTAGAAATACATCTTTGGTGGGTAACAGTAAATGCAAAATATTGCTGTGGCTGCAATGCTCAGTTAGATGAAAGTCAGTAGAATAGAATTTCAGGTGCTAAGTAAGAGCTGCTATTGCACAGAATGTTGAGTAATAACAGTGGAGCAAACCTTGAAGTATGAGTCATTCATGTTAATTCTTTCCTCTATCACTTGACCTGATGTTATGTCTTTGATCAAGTGCTTCACTTGTTCTATCTTCATCCCCTCCCTCCACTCTTCTCACCACCCATTGCTTTTTCAGTCTCCACTCCTCCGAGGTGACTTGTCTTTTTGCAGAGCTTTCCGCTTTCTGTTCACCGGTTCAAATGCAAAGTGGATTCCATACAGCAATTTATTTTTGTTAGGTCACAATCCGGCCTGTAAAAATAAAGCTCTGCTTGTAAGCTCTCTACCTCAGCTTGAACAGCAAGTTATGTTTTATTATCTGTGTAACTTCTTTGTGACCAAACGTGTGCTTGATACAAAGTGAAAGAATGATGCTGAATCCGAAACACACAGCAAGAATCTGGGATTCTTTGCAGAAACCCATAAAGAAACAAACAATCCAATTGAGTACTGGTTGTTTATTCTGCTGCACTTCACAGTAAAGCAAAAAAAAAATGAGTTAAGCTTCTTCTGTAGAGCTTTCTTGATCTTAAATCTGCCAAAGAGGAAGTTATCATGCAGAGGGAAAATGTGTCCTTTTCAGAAGTAAGAGGAAATCACTGAGGCAGAATTAACACATACTGTCTTTTGTGAAGTGTCCTGCACTGATTTAAGAGTGACATTTGCAATGGTTTGGAAAGAATTCTGCCTGTGCTGACCTCTGGGCCAGAGAATGCTAAGTGGTGCTACATAAGAGTACCTTGCTAAAAATGGTCATGGATGCAAATCCTAATGAAAACTTTCTTTCAGTTCCAGAGGTACTTTAAGAATCTATTGCAACACTCTGTCACATATTTTGAGATACGTTCTTCTGTTTGAGGAGATTTATCCCGGTAAAGTGAATGGTATATAACCTGTAGGTGTATTTTATGTCTGAAGCAGAGCTTGTACTTTAACTTTTTAAGCTGCCTTTTTTGAGATCTCCATGCAGTGCCATAGCTGTGTTGCCTCTCTGGTACTCCCATATTTTATCCAAAACACACAAAAAATTGACTGCCTGGCTCATAAACAATTGACTGCCTTATCCTGAATTCAGAATTCAAACACACTTTATTAGTCTGTTTAGTCCTACAGAGCTGAAGGATTATTTAAGAGGGGTATGATGTATTTCCTTTAGTAGCAATAGAGGATCATAAGTGAATGGGGTAATCACATGGTATTAGCTTCAATCATTACCTTAGCAGCAATGTAGAATTGTGATTGATTCAAAATTCCCTTTAGTTAAATAATATACCATTAAAGCATTTATTTTTGTGACATGTAATAATATAGAAAAATCGATCTTTTGTTTGGAATTACATTCATCATGATTTCTCAGTATTAAAATACAAACTCATTCAATATATAAAAGGGATTTATTATGCATAGTTAAGTATTAGAAATAAAATAAATATTATTTTTAAAAATAATTAATGAAATGTTTTTTTATTTACACTTTTGATTTGAGTATCTTATTAAGCAGTTTTGCAAGTGTTATGGCCGCAAATAGATTTGAGCTTATTAAAGGCATGAAATTAGTGCAGATAAAAATCTTTTTATTCAGTGTTGAAGCTTTAAGATCTAGTTCTGTAAAATGATCCCAGTGCTACCAGTTTTAATCTTCTGTTGCATGAGACTGATTATTAATTAATTGTACATCATTTGCTTTCAGCATTCAAAGCATAACATTATCTGATATAGACCATTACAGTTGTTTAGTACAATCTGTTACGTGTAACAACATTTACGAATAAATATAGCAGAAATTCTGTTGGCTGTTATTACAACCAAAACAATGGATGTGCCTTATTTGCATAAAGCATCAATAGTGCAGATCTAATATGTGTAGGAACAATCTTAACTTAATGGTAACACAATTGTATTGAACTCTGTGAGCTTAAATGCTGCTTTGGGACTTGCAATTACCTTATCTAGATTATTACTTTATTGCAATGAGAATGATGCATTGTCAAAAGTGGTGTGAGTCAGATGAGATATTAAACCAAGGTCCACTTGTTTAGGTTGAGATAACGGTGTTATATGAAGAAAAACAAATAATTTATTCTTGTGTATACCAATATGTATCAATTAATAATGATTTTAAAAGGAGTATATTTGTTCATTTATTCACTGTGTGTGCAAACTGGCTGCAAAGTGTGTCTTTAAAACAATGACAACTATTCCTCAAAATCTCTTAAGCAATCTTAGTCGGTTTAAGTCATTCTAAATGTGTGAAAGAGGCCTTATAATTATCACTTCTTAACTTTAACATCAATGGGGAAAATATATGGCTTCTACATTTCAGTAGTACTAATTTGTGTGTGTCATGTTAATAATTTAGGCAGGTACATTATATTCATCTCTTTTTTCCCTGAAAATGAAATGGGATGTAGGCTTTATTCTCTAAATGTTTCTGGAATTTAGCCTAAAGTTCAGTCTAGATAAATGAATGTTTGATTCGCACATACCTCTAATCAAAAGAATGCCACTGTATTATACAATTCATTTGCAGTGCCATTGTGTAGAATTTCTGATTCATGCATGACATTTAAATAAGGATTTTGATCCATGCGTAAAGTGTTTTGCAATTATCATTTGCATGTTCAGCATATTAAATAGAGTCCTTCCTCTGCCAATTTTTACTAGATGATAGAAGCATACTTTAAGACCCTAATCAGCTGGTGCAAATTGTGATTTGATTGGGTGTTTGTGTTTGGATTTAATTTCTAAATAATGATTAGATGGGTAGTGGCACAAAGATTTTCCTGTGGGCTATTTTTGTCTTGAGTTCAAAAAGCTCCTGATTGAAGCGTGACATTCTGTAGTAATCCAGCATTAGTGTTTCAGCCACGGTAATAGCATCTTTATATAGAGTTCAGTGGCAAAGAATACAAGCTGTACACATAACTTAAATAATAACTTTGACATATGTAAGATACTCACATCATTTATTCTTTGACAAGATCTAAAGCTTAATTAAACCGAATAGTTTATACTGTTCACGTTGGACAGTTATGTTTTTCACTCAAGCCTATAAATCAAAAATGCTTTGATTTATTTTGAATGATGTTCAACCATAACACCAAAGATTACAGAACATGTGTTTTATGCCAAGTGTTTTGGAATATTAAAAATAAACTATAATAAAGTCTTGGTAAGATGATAGTTGGATTGCAGTGTATAGGTTTTTTACTCATCCCTCTCGATACGGAATAGGTTTACAAGATAGTGTCTGACATAAGGAAATATGGGCATATGGTTATAATGGGGTATGTGGTCTTTAGAATAAGGAGATGACGAGGTGCTTTAGTTGAAGTGTTTTGTTAAATTGTGAAGGAGTTGAACAGAATTGACAGGACGAAAGCTGCCGATGTAAGATACAGATACAGATAAAAGATCTAATGCAGAGTATCAATCCGAATCATCAACTCTTCCTTTCCTCCCATGGATGCTGCTGAACCCCATGTAGAAACATATACATTTATGAATGGGATAGATAAGGTAGAAGTAGAAAAGTTGTTTTCATTGGAATATGAGACTAGAATGAGGGGACATAGCCTGACACTTCAGGGGAATAGATTTAGGACGGAGATGAGGAGGAACTGCTTTTCTCATGGAATAGTGAATCTGTGGGATTCTCTGCCCAGTGGAGCAGTAGAGGATGCATCAGTAAATATACTTAGGACACGGCTCAACAAATTTTTGCATAGCAGGGGAATTAAGAGCTATGCAGAAGGGGCTGGAGCTACATCCATGTTCAGATCAGCCGTGATCTTCTTGAACAGCAAAGCAGGCTCAATGGGCCAGATTAGATTAGATTCAACTTTATTGTCATTGTGCCGAGTACAGATACAAAGCAAATGAAATGCAGTTAGCATCTCACCTGAAATGCAAATAGTGTTATTTACAAAATAACTGTGAATAAAAAGTAAGTGCTACAGCACACAAATATAAAAGTACTGAGACAGTACAATATGGGTGCAATACTGCTTAGTGCTGTGATGTGAGGTTCAACAGGGTCACAGCCTCAGGGAAGAAGCTCTTCCTGTGCCTGCTAGTGCAGGAGCGGAGGCTCCTGTAGCGCCTACCAGATGGGAGGAGAGTAAAAAGTCCATGGTTAGGATGAGGTGCATCCTTGATGATGCTTTTTGCCCTACGCAGCATTTGTGGTAGATGTTCCCAGTAGTGGGCAATTGGGTGCCGATAATCCGCTGGGCAGTTTTCATCACCCGCTGGAGTGCTTTGCGGTCCGATACGGGACAATTGCCATACCACACAGAGATGCAGTTGGTGAGTATGCTCTCAATGGTACAGGGGTCAAAGTCCGTCAGTATCCTGGGACAGAGGTGAGCTTTCTTGATGCTCCGCAGGAAATAAAGCCACTTTGCGCCATCCTGAACTCAGGATGGAGGAGTTCAGGGACCAGGTGAGATCCTTGGAAATGTGGACACCAAGGAACTTGAAGCTTGATCACTACAGCTTCGTTGATGTAGATAGGGGCGTGAGTGTGGTTCCTAGCATGCCTGAAATCCACAATGATCTCCTTGGTCTTCTGGGTGTTAGGGGCCAGGTTGTTGTTGGCATACCACGTGGCCAGGTGTTGGACCTTGGCCCTGTAGGCCGTCTCGTCATCCCCTCTGATCAGGCCAACCACTGTGGTGTCATCTGCAAACTTGATTATGGAGTTAGATCCATGTACAGGAACGCAGTCAAAGTTGAAAAGGGAGTACAGAAGAGGGCTCAGCACACAGCCTTGAGGCACGCCGGTGTTCAGGGTGAGAGTGGAGGAGGAGAGGTTGTCTAACTTAACTGATTGGGGTCTGTTAGTCAGAAAGTCCAAGGCCTAATTGCAGAGGGATGAGCTGATACCAAGCTGGCGAAGTTTGGCAATCAGCTTGGAGGGGATCACAGTACTGAATGCCCAACGAAAGTCAATGAACAGCATTCTGATGTAAGAGTTGGGGCTGTCCAGATGGGTCAGGGCAGAGTGAAATGCCATAGAGATGGCGTCCTCTGTTGACCTGTTGGTGCGATAGGCAAATTGATGGGAGTCCAGGGTAGAGGGCAGACAGGATTTCAGATGTGATAGATCCAATCTCTCAAAGCACTTTGCAATGATGGGGGTGAGTGCAACTGGGTGGAAGTCATTCAGGCCCGTGGCAGTGGAGTGCTTCGACATTGGCACGATGGTGGCGATCTTGAAGCCACCATGAAATAGCCAACTCATGCTCTTATTCTTATCTCCTTAAGTTCCCCCAGCAGATTTTTTTGGCTGTTGCACAGGACATGCAAGTTGTTGGACTAGATGTGTAAAAATGAAAAGACCAGCAACTCCTGACAGACAATGGTAGGAAAATTTGCAATGAAAAGTAAGGAAATAGCAAAAATATTCAGCAAATACTTTGACATCCTCATGGAAGAAGAATAGAAGAAAACTGCCAGAAAGGCAAGGAAGTGGAGTTAAAGAGAGAATTAGGAATTATTAGCAATGACTTACATAAGAGAAATGATTGAAATTGACAATTGTTGATCAAGGGAATGGCGGCGTAAGGAAAAGGTCTCTCGACAAAAAAGAAGGTAAACTGCCCCATAATCGAATTTAGACAAGTACTTAATATTGCATAACTATATTAATAAAAGGGGTAAGGATGATGTCTAAGAACAAGATTAAAAAGTCCGCTCCGAAGGCTGATAAACATAAAGAGACGCAGCAAGGCGACGGGCCTAGCTCCCCCACGGCAAGCCAGGACGGAGATAATAAAGGGGAATCGGTGACTCTGTCCTTGATTCTCGGAGAGATTCGCGAGTTCCGACAAGATAACAGCAAACAGCTGGAAGATATTAAAGGAGAAATAGTAAAAACTAACTCGCGGATAGATGAAGCCGAAGCGAGGATTGTTGGAATTGAAGAGAAGCTACAAAACGCAGAGGAGGTGATAGCAGAAATGCTGAAGCTGCAAGACCAGCTCCAGTGGAAACTAATAGATCAAGAAGGCCGCTCGAGAAGGGAAAATGTGAGGATTTACGGAGTTCCCGAAGGAACTGAAGGTAAACCCGGATTGATGATTCCCTTCGTGGAGAAGCTACTTAGAGAGAACCTTGATATACCGGCCGCAAAAGACCTACAGATAGAAAGAGCTCACCGCGCGTTGGCACCAGAGCCTCCAGCAGGCGCCCAGCCCAGATCGATTCTGGTCAGATTTCTCAGTTACAGAACGAAGGAAGAGGTGCTTAAAAGGGCATGGCAAAAGAAAGGTTTCATGTGGAACAACTGTAAAATCAGTTTAGACCACGACTACGCACCGGGGATTCTTGCCAGACGGAAGGAATATACGGAAACATGGAGAGTCCTGAAGGAAAACAACATCAGATTCCAGACCCTGTATCCAGCTCGGCTGAGAGTCTTTTACGACGAAGGGACAAAAACTTATGCTACGGTGGAGGAGGCAACATTGAACCTGGCGGACCGGGGACTACCTATTAAAGTTATCACCCAACCGGAGTCGCTACTGGAGAGGATTCGGCAGAAGTCGTGGCAGTTAGTAGGGCGAGGACGCTCCACACAAACCAGAGTGTCAAACTACAAGGAAAAGCTGCAAATATTCAGACGCGAATGTACAGAGAACACAGATTAATTAAGAGAAATGACTGAAAAGAGTAAATCGGACTTAAAGGTAAAATGAAAACTGGTAACTGAAAATAAACTAGACGGAATAACTTGAATGATAGCAATATGGTCGAGACATAAATAGGAAAAAATTCTCTATGATTATTCAAACTGCTGAGGGCCCTCTAACACAGGGTGAAGATAGAGGTTATCCCTCTGAACTGAGGCGGGTCGGTGCTCAGACCTCACTGTGGGAAGTCGGGAAAAATTTTCAAATGTTGCACGTTCAAAAATGTCTAGGGTGTGGTTATATGTCTTGGTTTACTGTTGAGAAGGGATTGCTTACTGTTTGGTTAGAAAAGGAGAGTTTTTTTTCTACTAGAGAAAAATGCAAACTGAATTGGTAAAAATAATTTCCTATAATGTTAATGGGGTTTTGAATCCAATTAAAAGAAATAAGATTATGTCTAAATTGAAAAAAGAGAGGGCACAAATAGCTTTCATCCAGGAAACACATATGAGCCAATCTGAACATGGAAAATTAAAAAGAATGGGCTTTAAGCATGTATTTTATTCATCATATAAATTGAGTCACAAAAGAGGGGTAGCTACTTTAATATCAAGTAATCTTAATTATGAACATATTTCAGAGACTAGAGACAAAGAAGGATGGTTCGTAAAAATCACAGGAAGAATAGAAGGTACAGAAATAACATTGCTGAATGTTTATGCTCCTCCAGGTTGTGAATGGTCATTTTATAGACACATTTTTGACCTAATGGTCAGTTCTCAAGGAGTAGTAATTTGTGGAAGGGATTTTAATATTAGATTAAATCCTATATTAGATTCTTCAAGAATAGTTACTCAGAATAAACCTCTGACTCGGAAAGTGAATTCATTGATGGAGGAGTTGGGAATTATAGATGTCTGGAGGGAATTACACCCTACTAGTAAAGATTATACATATTACTCTTTCCCTCATTCAGCCTACTCAAGGATAGACTATTTCTTTATCTTTAATACAGATAGACTCAGGATAAAAAACTGTAATATTGCAACAATTGATCTGTCGGATCATAGCCCAGTCTCTATGTCTCTAATCCTGGAAAGGAAAATGAGGAAAACACTATGGAGGCTAAACTCACATATACTCAATAACCTGAAAGTAATGGAGAGATTAAGGGGAGAAATCAAAGAATATCTAGACCTTAATGACACGGGAGAAACATCACCAGTGATCTTATGGGATACATTGAAAGCTGTACTGAGAGGGAAAATTATTTCCATTACCACTCACATGAAAAAAATCAATGCACAAAAATTAGCAGACCTTCAAGGAAAATTAAAACAACTTCAAGTTGTAGATAGCAACAAAAGTAATTCAAATCGAAAACAGGAAATTAGGAAATTGCAAAGTGAAATTGACGATATTTATACGTTGGAAACTCAAAGAAATTTTCTTTACCTGAGACAAAAGAATTATGAAGTAGGAGGTAAATCAGCTAGATTATTAGCATATAAATTACGAAAACAACAAGCAGACAATACAATTCATAAAATAAAGAATCCAAAGACAAAGCTTGTGGAGAGTACAATAGGGAAAATTCAAGAGAGTTTTGAAACATATTATCGAGAGCTGTACTCCCAACTCCGGGCCCCCAATGAGCCCTATATAGACAGTGTATTGAATTTTTTAGATCTACCTAAACTTACAGATTTACAAAATGAAAGTTTATTAGAACCAGTAACTGTCAAAGAACTGAACGTGGCCATCTCTAGGTTAAAGGCCGGAAAGTCCCCGGGTTCTGATGGGTTTACCTCAGAGTGGTACAAGTCCCTGAAGACACAGTTAGCCCCATTACTACTTAACACCTTTAATTGGATCTTGCAGAGAGGAGAAACTCCACCTTCCTGGAGAGAAGCGATTATTTCAGTTATTCCTAAAGAGGGTAAAGATAAACTAGAATGTGGCAATTATCAGCCAATTAGTGTTCTTAACTTAGATTACAAACTATTTACATCTATATTAGCGCGCAGATTGGAAAAGCTTTTACCTGTCCTAATCCACTTAGACCAGACTGGATTTATTCAACAAAGACAAACACAGGACAACATAAGGAGAACTCTGCACATATTAGAACAGGTTAATAAGAATGAGACAGAGACAATGGTAGTAGGATTGGACGCTGAGAAAGCTTTTGATTCGGTTAGTTGGGCATTCCTATACAGAGTGTTAGGAAGATTCGGCTTTCAAGAAAAGTTTATTAAAGTAATTCAGACTCTATATGACAGCCCTACAGCCCGAATTAAGATAAATGGGGACCTCTCTGACTCCTTCATCTTAGAGAGAGGCACTAGACAGGGATGCCCAATTTCTCCTCTCCTTTTTGCGCTATATATTGAACCGCTTGCCCAACTAATAAGACAGAGCGAAATCGTAAAAGGTACCAAGGTGGCAGGGATTGAACAGAAAGTGACGTTATTCGCAGATGATGTTTTGGTCTATCTGAGTGAACCAGAAAAATCATTTATAGGATTGTTTACACTGTTGGATGACTTTGGGAAAATATCAGGTTATAAAATAAATGTAAAGAAAACGCAGGTTATGTCCCTGAATTATACACCATCCAAAAAATTGCAGGATACATATGATCTTAAGTGGGAAGCTAAATCATTAAAATATTTAGGAATAACCCTGCCGAAGGATCTTTCAACACTGTCACAGGTAAATTATGGGCCATTAATCTCAGAGATAAAAGCAGATATGCATAGATGGAATCTTATCCCCTTTTTAAGTTTAAATTCAAGGATAAATACTATAAAAATGAATATTCTTCCTCGGTTATTGTATCTTTTCCGTACTTTACCGGTGGAGGTGGATGATAATCAATTCAGGGAATGGGACAAATGGATTTCCCGCTTCATTTGGCAAGGAAAGAAACCTAGAATTCGATATAACACCTTACAGTTAGGGAAGGAAGGAGGAGGTATGGTTCTTCCTTGCCTGAGAAATTATTTTTATGCCTCACAGATAACCCCTCTGTTATATTGGTGTAATAGGGAATATAAGGCTAGATGGAAGGAAATAGAATTTGGATTAGTTGACAGTTTTCCTCTTCAGGCCTCAATAGCTGACAAAGGATTGATGGCCCAGTTGGAAAAATTTAAAAACGCTTGGATAAATCTTACATTAAAAGTATGGCAGAAGGTGGTTAATTCATGTGGAATTAATAACATGTTAAAACTCTTTAGATGGTGTGCATATGATACCGAATTCCTTCCCAACAGAGGAGATAAAAGATTTGAGCTATGGATAAAGAAAGGTCTTACAACCTACCTCTCATTTATAGATAAAAGAGTATTACAAAGTTTCCAAATCCTGCAGGACAAACATGGCCTAGAACATAATGACTTTTTTAGGTACCTTCAAGTACGAAACTATGTTAACCAGAGTTGTAGATATACGGACCTATCAACAGTAGAATTAGAATTTTTCAAGATTCTGAATTCGGCTTGCAGTTCAATACCTAGTAAATCAGTTTCTCGATTATATAATACACTCTCCCATGCTAAAAATGTAAATACACTGTATATTAAAGAGAAGTGGGAGAAAGAAGCGGGGTTGGTACTTTCAGAGGAGGCTTGGGAGAAAATCTGCAGCTTTCAATGGTCCCCGACTAATTCTTTGACTTGGAGAAAACATTGTTGGAAAAACATTATAAGATACTTCAAGAGCCCATATCAGGAACAATATAAAGATACAAATGTGATGTGTTGGAGAAGGTGCGGCTCCAAGGAGGCAAATCATTTTCATATTTTTTGGGATTGCCCTAAATTAAGTCTATTTTGGGAAGGTATTCATAGAACATTAGTTAAGGTACTTAGGTCCCAGATACCTCTGAACTTTGAGACGCTCTATTTGGGGCATGTATTGTTTTTTGAACAGAAGGAAGATATAAAGTTGCTGCAGGCCCTCTTAGCGGCAAGTAAGAAATCAATCACTAGAAAATGGCTAAATCCAATACCACCTACATTAGAAGATTGGTACGAAATTGTCTTGGAAATATTTAAAATGGAAAAGTTGACGTACTCCCTGAGAACTCAAAAAGAAAAATTTTATCAAATCTGGAATAAATGGATTGAATATATAACCCCAATGCGAGCAGACTTTAGATGACTCTCCTAATGATTTATACTGCTCTTCTCATCAACACAGTAATATTGCTAACGTAAGCACCCCTAGTCTAAATGTTTGTTTTTTTTTTGTTTTCTTTTGGAAAATAGAGAATTAACACAAGTAAAGGGAAAGATTTGGGAAAGGGATAAAAAAATGAAAAAATTAAGTAAATAAGTACATAGGGATTGGATAATTATGTCTGCGGGCAGGAGCAAGCATGAACAAATTAGGATATAAACACCTACAATGGTTGATACATAGGCTTATATACAACATTTTGGACCAGTGGAAATGGTCCAGAAGGGTTATATGGAAACTATTATTACCACTTTTCTTAACAACTAATTCCATTACTTAGCCTAATAGGTTAGATTTACCACAGTACATAATTATCTATTTAAATGTTTATTTTCCTTTTATATCATCTCAATGTGTACTTAAGAATGTATAAATAATTGTAGTTTTATACATATAAAAAAATGGAAAAGGTTATATGTGTGAAAAAAGTACATGATATTTGTGAATTCCTTATCCAAATAAAAATAAAATTAAAAAAAAAGAAATTGACAATTGTTAATCTTACGGAATGGATGATCTACCAGTCACAAATTTGAAAACTGGGGCAATCGAAATGGCAAGTATATTGATTATCGCTATTCACATTTTGGAAGATTATAAATTGGAGAGTAAAAAAATACATTCCACAATTGGTGGGAAATACTGATCTATTAGTTTGGCACCAGTAGTAGGGAATATGCTGGAATCTATATTTAAGAATTTAATGACAGAACACCAAGAAAAGGATATTAAGATTGAGTAGAGCCAGTGTAGATTTAAAAGAGGGAAATCCTCATTAGCCAATCAAATGGAACTTTTTGATGATATAACTCAAAGAAGGGGGAAAAGGGGAACTAGTGGATATGGTGTATTTAAATTTTCAGAAGCCGTTGATAAAATCTCACACAAAAGATTTGTTACAGAATTGGAGAGGTATGCTGCCAAAGATGAGAAATGGAAAGTGAAGGATTGGAGTAAATCTTCTCTTTCTATTTAGCAGGCTGTGGCTAGTGGTGTGTTTCAGGGATTAGTGCTATAGCTATAACTTTTCAAAATCTATATCAAATATTTGGCTAAGGGACCAAATGCCATATTTGCAAATTTACTCATGGTGCAAGACTTGGTAGGATTGAGAGGCAAATGTAAAGACATTTCGAGGGAATATGGATGAGCAAAATGAGTGACTGAGAACAGGGAAGGTGAAATATAATGTGGAATAAAGTAAGATCAACCATTTTGAAGCATATCACAGAAAAGCAGATTTTTCTTTTAAATGTGGGTCTTGAAATGCCACTGTTCAAGGATGATGTAGGTGTCATTGTACTAAGATCATTGAAAGCCAGTATGCAAGTGGTAAGTTGAGCTTTATTATGAGAGAATTTAAGTATAGGAGTAAAGATGTTTTTCTGAAGTTATTTGAAGCTTTGGTAAGACAGCATTTGGATTAATGCCTACAGGTTTGGTCTCCTTGTTTAAAAATGGATATCCCAATACAGAGGAAATGCAACAAAGATTTACCAGATCATTTGTAGTTCGAGAAGCAATTGAGTGGACAATTCTTGTAGTGTCTAGAGTTTACAAAAATAATAATATTCACATTGTAGTTTACAAAATTCTCACCAGTCTCATCAAGGTGGACGAAGGGAAGATGCTCTCAAACTGAGGAATCATACTCTTAAAAGTAGAACACTTAAATCTTGAAATGTATTCACTCAGAGGGTGGTGAACCTTTGGCATTAACTACCCAGGAAGGCAGTGGGATTTAAGCCATTAAGTTGATTCCAGATGTAAGTTAATAGATCATTGGATATTAGGGGAATTAAGGCATGCAAAATAGTGCAAGACAATAGAACTGAAGGAGAAGATTGGCCATGATCTTGATGATGATTTACTTGTAATACTGTGAAACGCTATACAAAATTCAATTTGATTGTCACATAGACAAAGGGAAGTTCAGAGGCTGGTGTTTCTCTACACATAATGGAACTTTCCCCTGCAGGATATTACCCTAAAGTTGATTTGATGAAAAGGCTTGGATCGCCGTAAGGTGGAGCAGGTCACAGTTAGAGTAATTGAGCCATCTAGTGCTAGCAGGTGATTGGTGGAAGAGGTTCCAATCTTTGATCAAGTGTTACGTGGAGTCCAATCCTTTATCAAAGTGGAATCTGTTTGGGAGAGGTTTTCTGATGTGGGTGTCTATGGTTTTATGAAGGTTTGCAGAGGACAATAAAGTACTTTACACTCCCTAGACTTCAGGCTCCATCAGCTTTGCAAATTCTCTTTGGCTTGAGCCAGATTTTCCTTCTTTCAAGAAAAGTTAGAGATCAGCTTTGTTTGTCACATGTACATTGAAATGCATCATTTGCATCAAATCAAATCAACAAGTATTGTGCTGGGCAACACAAGTGTTTTCATGCTTCCAGCAGCAACGTTCTTTTAGCAGCCAGGTTTCTCAAGCTTTGGGAAATGCATCCAGCAGGACAAGCCTTAGGCTGTCGGCTTTACTATGAGCATGTCTGTCTTTTGGAAGAGCTTATTTACCTGATCCCTGGCAATTTCCTAGTAAATCCAGAAGTGGATTGGTTGAGGTCAAGTTTAACTTGTTTAATGATATTTAAGGTGCTGCCTGGCTCACAACAGTTTATCCAGCAGCTCGCATTTTGCATAAGAAGTTTAAATGTTTGCAGTCTTATCTGATTCCAATATGGCTGCTTCTTGCTGGTTAAAATACAAAGCAAGGAATAAAGACTGGCCTTTGAATGCCTGCAAATGACTACTACCACTACCCTTTCACAAAGTATATCAGCATAACTGGGTAGGCAGAATATGCTATCATGATATTGGCCTCTATATTCCTAGTTAAGAACAGGCAAAATACTGTATATTCTGAGTAATATATTAAAGCTTACATTAACTGCTGAAATTATATTCCAGCATGAACTGCAGTTACTTTTCATATAATTAATAAATATTTCGTAATGCTGTAGTAAGTCTCCCAAGTTCTATTTTTATTCCATAGATATTGCATGCATTATGCAAGTCTAACAGGCCTTATACATGTAGAGTTCAATATTAATGTTTTTTTAACATTAGATTGAATTTTTCACAGACTAATTGGTCCCACTATATAAGCCTGCATTTTAACTGTAAGATCCATTTCTCCTTAGAAATGTAGCTAATATTGAAATATAATTGGCTTCCTAATGAAGATACACACTCAGACTGTTTTAGATAGAAACACAGGCTAAAGTGTTCCAATTGTTTCATGATGTGTAAATTGGTTCCTTATTATTATTTGATATTTTCCATAATCTGAAAATTATTTTGCTGAAGCTGGTATAGATATTATAAGATTAAATTGAAATAAAATTGCATTTTACTCTTTTACTTATGGATGGTTAATACATAAAGCATATTCAGATATTAAGCTCACTTAGTTTGGGTTTATAACTATAAAAGACTTATGCATTATCCTTTACACCATTCTCAATTTTATGTGTATTGCTTTATCTTCCAGTGTGTAAGTGACCAACACTTGCTTGTTGCTGGACTAACTTTTGCCGTGGTAGCATAGGAGTTAGTGCGATTCTATTACAGCTTGTGGCATTCCAGAGATCAGAGTTCAATTCTGGCAAGGCCCGTAAGGAGTTTGTATATCTTTCCCGTGACCACTTTGGTTTCCTTTGGGTGCTCCAGTTTCCTCCTACATCCAAATGTACTGGTTAGTAAGTCAATTGTTCATTGTAAATTGTCCTGTTATTAGGCCAGGGTTAAATAGGTGGGTTACTGGACAGTGCTGCTCATTGGCCAGAAAGGCCTATTCCATGCTGTATCTCTATATAAATAAATAAATGGATAAAAAATATCTATTGTACCTCTATCAAAATAGTTCCCTTCACTGCTAGTAAAAAAGAGTAAAATGATTAATAAAAGAATGAAGAGGGAGGTTAAGAAGATTATTTTTACATTCAGTATTTTTAGAGCATGAAATGGTTTGCCACAGAGAACAGTTGAGACAAAGAGCCTCAGTTGGTAGCGTGAAGCATCCTGTACAGGAGCATCAGCTCATTGTGCTCTGACACTGGAATTCAATCCATTGACTTCAATGGAATGTCTTTCAAAAGCAGAGTACAATGTGCATTGAAGTCACTGGAATGACTTTCGAAGTCAGCCTGCAATGCAGTACTGTTTCAAAATGGTATGTTTAGCACAACCAACCAGGAATGAATTTCTAGGCTTTATTCTTTCAATGGGAAAGAACTGGAGAAATATTTGAAGAAAAGAAAAATACAAAACTATGGAATGAAAGAATTAGTTTTGAAATCCTAAAGCAAAAAGACATTGCACTGAATAGCTTTTTTTTACTTCACTGTATCCTTCCTAGGTTTCGACTTGTCGTGCATACCCATTGATACAGTGAAAATTGAAATTCTATTTATACATGAAGGACTTCACAGTCAATATCAAAATCAACTTTCAGTGGTACTTGTCCAATGAAAGGCACTAAAGGCTAAACAGGAAGTGAAATTCTGTACCTTTATGTTTCCTGTTCAAGAATTTATAGATATATTCATTGATACAGCTGTCTGTTCCCTCCCCTCTTTATAAATGATGTTGTAGTTTGCTGACAACTGACTGCTCTGACAGAGGAACTGTTATCTGCTTGGAAATGTCCATGCAATTATGTACTGAGGAGTTACAAGAGTACTTTTTCCCTGTTTTATATCAATCATATCCTTTAAATGAAAGATTACGCTATCAAATTGAGCCAAGGCCTAAGAATGTTAAAAATTACTTCAGGCCATCTAAATCTTCAGTATTCTTTCAGTGAAATACCCTTGTGCTTTATATCCTTGGAGTATTTTGTTTTCTAAAAGAGCAATGTTCTCAAATGCTGCTTGCCACATTGAATTAATTTTTTGATTCATCTTATCTAAGTTATTTGACATTTAATATGCCTTGATTACACTTTCCTTTCTGCCCTGATCACTGAACATAAATTTCTCATGTTTTCTTCTAGCTAATTATTTTTTTAAAAAAGCACTTGGAACCATCTTGCTGTTTTTCTTTCAGCCCAGTTGTATCGCCTATTTCCCTCTCTTCAAGACTGGTGAATTATGTTGTACGGACAATGAAGATTAGAGCACAGACACCAGCAGAATCAGAAATTGTAAGGTTGACTAGATGACCTACAATGTAGCAAGCAGTGCAGGTTCTTGTGTAAGAAAAGAGGTGCTGTTACTAAATCAAAAGTAGTTACTAAATCAATAGCAGTTATCAACTGGCAGGTGGCCACCAGTTCTCAGTAATAATTACCTAAGGTTATTTGGACTACAGGTTTCAATGGACCACTCAAACACTTTGAAATCTAAATCTAGATCATTCCCACCGAGAAAAAAAACTGGACAATCTTTGAATCTGGATTATCTTCCAAAGCTATCAGTGAATCTCTTTTATTTTCCTCCATTTTCTTCTCCTTGTATGAAAGCTACCTCACTTCAGGTTCCCTAGAAAGGAAAGATGTAGTACACTAGAAAGGATTCTGTTGTTTCACTCTTGTTAAGAGCAAATAATTATCACTTTGAAACATTCTGTGCTCATTCCAAGCCTGCATATAGCCCTGGCATTGTTATTCTATGAATAATATTACGTTTTCAAGGAGAATATATTTCAACCATGCTTTCAAAGTATTATTGTGTTATTAGTGACAGAATCAAATCCTAGAGTTATATATTCATTTTCTAGACAACCAGTCCAAGATTTGAAATAGTAATAATTATTTGCTGAAATTTTATACAGAATCAGCTTATTTTGCATATTTGCTTTACATTTATTTATTTATTGAGTGCAATTTAAGGAAGTATTATCAAATCATACAGAGCAGGAACAGGCCCTTCATCTCACATATTCATGTTCAGCATTAAGTATACATTCATTCTGATCACATTTACCAGCTCTTAATCTGTCACCTTCTACGCCTCAGCTCTTCACAGGTTTGTATTTAATGCCTGCTGCCAGAATAACCACTGATTTCAAACATTCAAATCAAATCAAATCAAGTTTAATTGTCATTCAAACTATAGATGGATACATCCAAATTAGACCGCGTTCCACGGGGGCCAAGGTGCAAAAACATACCTGCGCATTCAAAATAATGAGAAAGGAAAAAGAGAACATAGTTATGTAAGAAAATAAATAAATTTTAGACCTGAGTTCCAACTCCTGTAAATTAATGGTTCTCGGCAATCTGATCCGTGATTCCACCAATCTGCCATTGAAGGGCAGCACTGATGGGTGAGGCCACCCCCAACAGAGCCCGGGCGCCATGCTATAATGCAAACCTGAGGACTCAGGCCTAGTACTAGTTACAACTGTGGCAACACTGCCTCCTCACCACCTGACGCCCCCCCACCAAACAAGGGAAGTTGGGCTGCTGCAATCAATGTCCAACATGGTCTTGTGATGGCAAAAGAAAACATCAAGACAGTCCCTCATGGTCTCACTGCATGCCACCTTCTTGCCAACTCAATGGTATCAACTCTGGCACCTCTGAGTAGCATGCAGTAGCACAGTCTCCACCCAGGTCAGTTCTCCCAAACCCAATCCGGCTCCTCCTGCAGCCTGTCAGGCAGATTCAAATCTAACAAACTACAATCTAGAAAGCAAACTCACTTATACATCAATAGCCCCAATGAAGTCTGAAACACACCAAATCAGGGAGTATGATGAGGTTAATGGACTATTATTCCAGAGATAATGGAAACAGAAGTTCAAATCTCAGCACGGTAGCATGGATTTTAAATTACCTGAAATTCTATTGATTTTTTTTTTAACAAAGATGGCTGCAATTTGACTGAACTGTTGTAAAAACCTATCTGGTTCACTGATGTCATTTAAGGAAGAAATGTGATTCCCTGCTAAGTCTGCTCTATATATGATTTCAGACCTACTGATATAGTTTACTCTTAAATGACTTAACAAATTACTTCAATTCAAGGGCAGTTAACGATGAACAAGGAATGGTGAATTCATACAGGACCATATCCTGAATACCAAAATAAATGAATCTGCCAAAATTTTTTAAGTGTTGCACTCTAAATTAGTTCTTACATAAAGTGAGCCATCATCTGGTTTATATCAGGGCCAATCTGATGAGCTTACACTGAATATTCTTGGGGAATGCACTGCTGAATTAATATTCCAGTTGCTTACAATTTAAATGCATTTGCTGAAGATGAAAAAAGACTTGCTTGACCTGCTGAGTCCAGATTATAGTATTAATATAGACAAGGAATTATAAACCTTTTAGTATCTACAGTGTATAAACCGTGCATAAACTAGATTGCATTAATTCCCATTTAAGTTTCCCTTTGCCATTCTAACCAAGAAGGTGAAAGGAATAAGACGGTGCACATAACCATAGCTTTTTATTTTTATACTTAGGAACTTGCAAACACGACTTAGATTAGTCCTGCCTTCATTTTTTTTCTTAATTCATTCAGAATGAAGGCAGGACTAATCTAGCAATTTAAAAAATCTTGCCCCCTTTTTACAGAGTGGTTTGGACTTAAGGTAGGTGAGTTTGCCATGACATATGCAAGGCCTCTGTGCAAGTGCAGAAATGCTGCTGTGAGAGGCCAAGGGTCTGAGAGACCTACTTCTTTTGAATAGAAAAAGGGTACCTCAACACTGCAAAAAGCCTGGAAGAATTAATAAATCAACATAATTTGGCTGGGATTGCATTTAAAAAAAAAGGTCATACCTGTTAGTTGCTCCTCGATTTGAGTTAAACATTGCCACAACTTCTCTCTCCCAGCATTCTCCAGCTGCTTTCACTTTGTTTCACTTCTGTACAGGTGTCCCCCGCTTTTCGAACGTTCACTTTACGAAACCTCACTGTTATGAAAGACCTACATTAGTACCCTGTTTTCGCTAACAGGAGGTGTTTTCACTGTTACGAAAAAAGGCAGCACGCGATAAAAGGCAGCGCACGCCCTGAGCAGCCGCTCTCCCCCGGATTCGGAATGGCATTCTCGCTGGCATTGCTTTAACACGTGCCTGTGAGCAGCCATTAGGAAGATGAGTTCTATGGTATTGGAAAAGCCTGGAAGAGCTCGTAAGGGTGTTACACAGTGTAAAACTAGACATAATTAAGCATTTTGATCGTGGTGAACGAAGTAAGGACAAAGTGAGTTTGGCTTGTGGAAGCTGATGAAGATGATGTTGAAGAGGTTTTGGCATCCCATGACCAAGAACTGATAGATAAAGAGCTGATACAATTAGAAGAGGAAAGGATAACAATCGAAACCGAACGAGTAATGATAAAGTACGACTTTAATTTTGAAAGGGTACATCGGTTTAGGGGATATTTGCAGGATGGTTTGAGTGCTTACAAAGAACAGTATGATAGAAAAATGCATAGGGCTCAGCAGTCAAGCAAGCCTTCCAGCTCAGCCACAGCAGACGATGAAACTCGACCTTCGACATCAAGGCGGGCAGTCATAGGAGAAGATGAGCTGCCTGCTCTAATGGAAGCAGACAACGAGATGACACCCCAGTGTCCCACCACCCCAACACCCAGGCTGCGGACAGATATCGATTCGTGGAAAATGCAGCTGTAGTCGGGAGGCACACAGCACATCTTTAAGAAAAAAGCCGAAATAAACATGCTAATTAATTAGGTGCCACCCGACACGTAACTGTTGGCCCAGATCAGAGGCGATGCAATCGGCAATTGGCACTCATCTGGGCCGACAGTTACGTACTGGGCGGCACCTAATTAATTAGCATGTTTATTTCGGCTTTTTTCTTAAAGATGTGCTGTGTGCCTCCCGGCTACCGCTGCATGCTTCGCGGATCAGTATTGGTTTGCTGCCTGGAGGGTGGGGGCCACTGCACCACCCAAACTCCGACGACTCAGTCTAACACACCATCATCAGTGTGCTCGGCACTTTCCCAATTCTGGTAAGTGATACTACACTGTACATACATTATTTCTACTTTATATCGGCTGTGTATTTTTACGTGTTATTTGGTATGATTTGGCAGCTTCATAGTTACCGGAGAACGCTTGCGCCGTGCTTTTGCCAAGAGCGCTTGCGTGAGATTTTCGCTACGGAGAACAGTGCAGGCAATGATTGTGGAAAAGTATTTCGACTTTATATAGGCTGTGTATTTACCATATCATTCCTGCTTTTACTATATGCTACTGTTATTTTAGGTTTTATGTGTTATTTGGCATGATTTGGTAGGTTACTTTTGGGTCTGCGAACACTCACAAAATTTTCCCATATAAATAAATGGTAATTGATTCTTTGCTTTACGACATTACGGCTTACAAACCGTTTCATAGGGACGCTCTACCTTCGGATGGTGGGGGAAACCTGTATTCTGAAGAGCAATTAAAATGATGTTAATGGCTTACCATATCACATGCATATTATAAAATAACATTGTGCACTTTACATTGTTCAACAAAAGAAAACAGTAGCTGGAAATGTGAAACAGAGCACGCAGGGAACAGGCCATATCTGTGGGTAGAGAATCAGAGCTAATGTTTCAAATGTTATCTATATTTCCCTTCTCACAACTGTGGCCAGACCTACTGAGTATTTCTAATCATTCCGTACTGAGTATTTTTAGCATTCACCTATCTCACTGGAATGAGCAAGGTTTCCCTTTAATTTGCTAACTCACCTCTGCCCATAACTCCAAGTATATAATGAGATTATAATATCTGCCTTGTCCACTACTTGTAACCCCACTTGATTATCTCATGGTTGCTGGTTCAAAATCTGCTATCTCTTATTGAACAGCACAGGGGATATGATTTCACAGTACTGGTTGCAGCATTTCTAGAGTTTGCAAAGTCATCTACATTTCAGGGGCAACTAGGGATGAGCTGCATGTGTGGCTAGCTCCCACACCTTAAGAAAGTTTTCCAGAAATCACTATCTGCTTCTTCTTGCACTATCAGAAGGATGTTGAGACTTTGGAGAGGGTGTGGAAGAGATTTGCCAGGATGCTGCCTGGCTTAGAGGGCATGTGCTATCTCAAAAGTTTGAATAAACTTCAGATGTTTTCTCTGGAACGCTGGAGGCTGAGGGGAGATCTGATGGAGGTTTACAAGATTATGAGAGGCATAGATAGAATGGACAGAGAGTACCTGCTTCCCAGGGCTGAAATGTCTAATACTGCAGGGCAAGCATTGAAGGTGAGAGACGGAAGGTTAAAAGGGGATGTGGGAGTAAGTTTTTTCTCAGAGAGTGGTGGATGCCTGGAATGCACTAACTGGTATATTGGTGAGGCAAATGCAGTAGATGCTTTTAAAGGACATTTGGATGGGCGCATGGAGGTGAGGAAGATGGAGGGATATGGACATGATGTAGGTCAAGGGTTTAGTTTTTGTGTGGTTTTTGATTTGCTTTTTAGCTGGTCTGGCAAAGTACTGTGGGCCAAGTGGTCTGCTCTGCTGCTATGCTGTACATTCTATTTACATCATGTCTAGCTGCCTCACATATCTGCACAATACTTTGCTGGAGCCAAAATTAACTTGATTTCCATCTTTCCACCGACGACATGTTGGATAACACAAGGAAGAAGATCAGAACTGGAGAACTGTGCTCCCTCATTTTCTTGTTGGCAGAGGCACCAAAGATACCGAGAAGAGCCCGTACTGATGACATAATGAACAGAAAGCATTAAAGGATATGTTGCTCATATTCCCTAGTCACTTTTCTTCACTTTTCTCTTTTCCCAAGTAAGACTGTAAATCAGTAATGCAACAATCTCATACTACCTTTACGGTCAGTCATCTTCATTCACAGGCTTCGGAACCTAACTGATCTTCTCATGAATCAGAACCTGCCGCCTAAGGAAATCATTTTTCTCCATGAACTGGAAGATCCTAGTGAATTCTATAACAATGATTGGTAACCAGGGTGACACATTCAATGTACCAGGTTCAACTCTGTTAGAGCAGGCACATGCTTCATGGGACAGGAAAAATATCAATGCACCTGAAAATACTTAAGGCATTGGGCAACCTGCAAAGGTGCTATCATCCATGTGTGGCAATGGTCTGACAGTGTAGATACATCCACCTCCAGCTGAACAGCATTATGGGTGCATTTCCAGCATTAATCTGTGGCATTTGGTCACTTGAGTGCAGAATGAATCTGTAGGAGTAGGGTTGTGGGCAAGACAACAGCCAAAAGGTTGCTAGACTGCCGCATAAAGACCCTTTATTTTGCCTTCCCTGTTACCATTAACTTTCTAATCCACCACATCATACTCTTCCTATCATCTCTTCTGATTCCCACCTATGTTTAGGACAGCTACAAACAAATCATTCATCAATTTGGTCAAAACGGGAAGTCAGCATACCAGAGATGCTATCCACCTTGCTCATCACCATTCTGACTCTAAATTGTAATCTTACATCTGCTGCAAACTTTTATGGCCACAGATGGCTGCTCAGATCATAATTATATAAAAGCACATATTCTAATTCAACTTTAAGATGAAAGATAATTCAGAATTGTCATAACGTACTCAGTTCTAGTAATATGCAAGGCGTATTTAGAATCAAAACATTTATATTTCATGTCTAATGACATTGCTGGGATCCTGTGAAATGCGCTGGGCACTGGAAGAACTTGTGTCACATGACTACATTACCTGCCTCTAGTCTGTCCTTTAGCTGTTATCCATGAATGAGTGAAGTCAGGATCTCCAGAGATGAAGTGTAAAGAGGTGACTATTAATAATATGTGCCCTCAGTAACATATAATTGAATTAAGCCTTATATTACAGATGATACAGTGGTAATTAATGTTTCTTTAAACTTTTCTCTGGAGGTTAATTGAGATCTTCATTTAATAAGTTCATAAAGTGACACTGATACCAATTAGCATTCTTTGCAATTACATTTAAGCAAATAAATACTGCAGACACTTTGGGCAGAGCCATCTATGAGATAGCACATTTTGTAATTTGACAAATTGTGTTTCATTAAGTAAATTCAGGAATAGTCCATATTGGAATTCACAGGGAGAAGGTGCTTAAGTTCATAGAGCTTCTCTAGAACTAGATGTTTGAAGGAAAATAGTCATGAGGTTTTCTAGTGTATTTATACTAATGTATGTGTGTAATTTTCTATGCAAAAGGATTGGATGTGCTTGTATGCCTATGTTTCTGTTTCTTTTTAGTGAAACAGAGTTGTAGCTTCTCAACTGTAGAGATGACAGTTGGGAAATTGCTAAGTAAAAGAAAGGCATCTGACTGGATGGCAAAGTGGTGCAGTGTGTTGCTGCCCTGAAATGATAAAATACTGGATTCAGACATGATTGCTGTTCTATTTTTGTTATGACAACACATTGATGAAAGTTTCCAGTGCAGACTGACTGGAATTGGAACTCTATTTTTCTTCTCAGTGGTAACTTGGTTACCAAGGTCAGATCTAGTATTTGACCACACATGTAGTAAATTCAGTTCTATTTAAAATGTTCAGTTTTTCACCTGCCAGACTGGGGCAGAATAAACAGCTATAATGTTATACCAACCTGTGTGCTGTTCATCCAAAATGAATACCATCACAGGAGACTCAGAGGTGCTCCACCCGCAGTGTTTTACTTGGCATATGAGTTGCACATTATCAGCCCTCCACAGTAAGATGGTTTGCATTTGATTGATGTGATTTGAAACCAGTATTTTGTGAATAATCCAATGTTTAAAATGATTTCACGTGTGTGTGTGTGTATGTGTGTGTGTGTGTGTGTGTGTGTGTGTGCGCGTGTGTGTGTGTGTAAGTAGTGTTATTTTGAGAACTTTTGATGAATAATTATCAGTGACCCAAAACTAAGATATCATAATGATTCATCAGGAAATGTACAAGCAAAGAAAGTTTGAAGCAAAAGTTTGGTCCAGTCCCTACACCCATTCAAGTATTTCTGGAGAACTATTGCTATGTGATTTGGTCTGCTTTCTTTCTGAACCCATTAAAAAGAGAGAAACATCTTCAGAAAGTACATTATGTCCTAAAACTGGATCACAGTGAGCACCTCACTCTGCTGATTATATTAATGTTTCCTTTTACCAGCCTTTCGCTGGTAACATCAGAAAATTTAGATTAACTAGTGATTGTGGGAAGGAAAATTTTAATCCCTGCAGGATTCAGAGCTGTGCACTTGTGGATGATGCAGCTCTTATTTCCACTTCAATCTGGGATATTTTACATTGTTCAAAACTAGAAAACTGCTGTTGTGCCTTGAAAAGCTTTTGATTTTTTTTACATATACTTTTGCTAGGCTGTGTTTGCACATCTTTTTACAATGAATTCTGAGGCTTACCACAAGAATGTTTCCTGCTTAAAAGGATCTGGATACAAATAACACTCCACTTCAACTTATTGGTGCAACATTTGAGAATTAAAACTGTGCTATTACAGTATAATCTGAATTCATCCATTATTGTTGGACTTAATTCTTATGTAATCTGAAGAAAAGCTTTTAAAACAATACCACACAGCAGCAACTTTGACAGATACTGATAGTCAGAAGCTGATATTCACCTCTAGAATGTGTGCATTTGTGATAGTTACTCCCTGCTGAAATGCCAAAGGACAAAGAGGTTAGTAAACAAGCTGTACATCTATAAATATAAACTAGTCTGAGGCGAGACACTAGTTTGATAACTTCAGAAAGAGTTAAGAGGTTACCTAGTCATCTGAGTTTATGAAAAGAAAATGTAAGTTTAGAAATTGCCATGCACAGTAGTCTTCAGCTGTTTCTACAACCGAGGTTCAAAATATTAAAACACACTGCAGTCAACTTGCTTGAAAAGGCTCACTTTTGGTGTCAGAGAAGAATGGTTTTGTAAGCCATTATAGATCTGAATCCTTCTCACAAAGTCATTCGCTTAAAATGTGAACTATCTTGTCCTGTCTCATGGTTGATTTTTTTTCAAATATTTTCATCATGCTGATATTAAGAATGCCATGTCCATTTCGTCTGATATTTTGGTCTTGGTTACCAGACATCCCACCCTGCAAAAGCTGATTTCAGGGAGGTAGCACCGTAAATTTGCGGTAGACTCCCGGGAGGGGTGGGATGTCTGCAATAGAGTAGCTCCTTAGCAGCCAGCCAGCTAGTTTAAATAACGTTAGCTATGTTGATGAACGAATGACACCTGTTAAACTCACCTCAACATGTCTTTTACAGTCTTAACCCACCATGGGCAATAGAAAAGTCACTGTTGCAAACAGTGCAGTGAGCAACACTGTCATTATTTTTGACCCCTATTAAGCAGGGGTACACTTTAGTGTAGTCTGGGGTGACGTACGTTTTATATTTTCTTTTTTTTTGGGAATACTCTGCCATGGCACGCGCTCACGCTCTCTCTCTCTCTCTCTCTCTCTCTTGCGCGCGCTCTCGCTTGCTTTCTCTCTCTCTCTTGCTTGCTTTCTCACGCTCTCACTTGCTTTCTCTCTCTCTCTTGCTTGCTTTTCTCTCACGCTCTCGCTCGCTTGCTTTCTCTCTCGCGCTCTCGCTTGCTTGCTCTTGCACTCTCTCGCTCTCTTGCTTGCTTTCTCTCGCTTACTCTCAAAAAAATTGATTTCTGTGATATTGTATATAATTTGCGGGCATCAGGGAGCCACTATTCATATGCGGGAGACTCCCGGAACTTCCTGGAGAGGTGGGATGTCTGGGTTACTGCAAGAATAAGTCATCCTATTGGAACCTAAGGAAAGTCCTCATGAAGAGTCTCGGTCCAAAAGAATCTGCCTAACGTGCTGAGTTCCTCCAGCATTTTGAATGGGTTATTCTATCATTCTACTGAAGTTCTGTGTTGAATATCATATTATAGTTGGGATGAGAGGCACAACAGGTGTATACAAAAGCAAACAAGATGAGTATGAATTTAACATTTTCTCCAAAAAAAAAGGAATGTAGGTCCAGAATGTTGAATGGGTGGCATATCTGCGAACATAAATTTCTTCTTTTTCAGTAAGCAGATGTTAGAACTGGTCTAAAATGCTTATGCAATGAGAAAATAATTTGTTTTGAAGGAACACTTTTGAAGAGCTTTTAAAGTATGTATTTTTATCAATTTATCCATTTGCTGAAAAATTATTCTGAGCTGGTCTTCCAACTAACATTTTCATGCCTGAAGAACAAATCCAATCAAATGTAGCCATGCATGTAGTTGATGGAGGTAAAAAAAAACTTCTGGCAAAATATCACAATAACCAATGTTGGAAATTACAGTTGTAGCTTTGAATAACTGCTCACTCGCTGGTTAAGTTCTAATCACAGATATGCAAAATTTTGCCTTTGAGACACATACCTGTGCAAAATTCAAACAGCAATCGTTCTTCAGCCACCTTTAGTTCAAGCATTTTGAATAGGCCAATGACTTTCTACATTTTATATACACATGTTTTTCACTATAATGGTTTGACACAGCACATCTTCTCAGATAATTGTCATTGGTTACGGCTTCAGCAGAAAAAGAAAAATCATGTGAAATATTTCTCTATTGCTATGTACTATTTTTATGTGAATGTGACCTCTTCAGGTGGCTCTTTCAGCAGATATTTGTTTCTTTTCTCATCTAATTCCTATCCTCGAGATAAAAATAATAAATAATTAAATTATCTGTTTTAGCATACTAAATAGGACAATTTAATGGAAGAGCGAAAATTCTATCATTGCTTAGTGCTCCATTCAGCCGTGCAGCACAAGGAACTGTTCTCTGGGTCATTAGGTCCATTTGTTAGTGGGCAGTATGATATGCTGTCTGAATACCAGGTTGTGACCCAGTGGAATATTGGGACCAAATGGAGTGACTTTTGACTTAGTGAATATGTATTCCCACCTCTAAGCCAGAACCATTGAATATGGCTCCATTCCAAGCAAGTCTAGCAATAAGAGACATCTGCACTAGCTCTAATTACTGGGGTGTCCTTAAATAAAATTACGGATGGTAATTCTACCTCACCGTCAGTTTACCTTTAGCTATCAAAATACCTTGGGACTCCACCTCAGAATGAATGTTACCCAGACTTTGTCTGAGTGCGAGCTGCTGTTTAGTCTTGTTGCATTTGTCTCTGCTCATATTATATGATACTGTAATTAAACTGTGTGTAATTTTCATAGGTTTTAAAGCTCAAAATAAAATTTCAAATGCTGGAAATCACAAATAAAAACAGAGAATGCTGGATTTTCTGCTGCAGGTTAGGCAGCAGCTGTGAGTCTTTGACCCAAGACTCTGTTTCTCTTTCAACAATTGCTGCCTGACCTACTAAATGTTACCAGCATTTTACTGAATATTTTGAAGTGTGCAGATATTGTAATCCTTTCAAAGACTAAGTTCCTTTAAGAGATTCTATTATTTCACTGTTATTCAATTTGTTCTCATGGTCGGTTAGTGACAGAAAACAAAAACCCTTTGCATATAGAAACACATTTTGAAAGAAGTTACTCAACTGTAAGTGTTGTTTACTTGAAATTTGCAGAGAGAAAATGGTACTATTATTAGGTAATGGAAAATCAAATGGTGAAGAACCAGGAAAAGTCATCATTTACTCAGTTAATTTATGCTGCAGTTTGTGTAATGTAAAATTACTGCCTTGCTATCTACCTAAATAAACACTGAATCTGGAATGTGTATGCTGTTGTGTCATAGCATTTAAGACCATCATTTCATCATGGCTGATCCAATTTTTCTCTCCGTTCCAATCTCCTGCATTCTGCCTGTAACGTTTGATGCCTAGTCTAATCAGGAACCTATCAAGTACCAACTTAAATATGCTCAATGACTTGGCCTCCACAGCTGCTTGTGGCAAAGAATTACACAAATTCCTCTTCTTCTCCATTCTAAAAGGATACCTCTCTATTCTGAAGCTGTTTTCTCTGGTCTTAACCTCTCCCACCATAGGAAACATCCTCTCCACATCCAATCTATCAAGGCCTTTTACCATTTGATAGGTTTCAAAGAGGTTACCCTTCATTCTGCTGAATTCGGGTCAATACAGGTCTAGAGCCATCAAACACTCTTCATCTGACAAGCCATTCCATCCTAGAAATTCCTTTGAACCCTTTCTAATATAAGGATTCCGAACTTGCTCATAATTCTCCAAGTGAGGCCTCCCCATGGCTTTATAACGTTTCAACATTACATCATTGATTTTATATTCTAGTCCTCTTGAAATGAATGCTAACATTGCATTTGCCTTCCTCGCCATAGACTCAACATATAAATTAACCTTTAGGGAGTTTAGTCCTTTTATTTGCACCTCAGTTTTTAGTATTTTCTCTGCATTTAGAAAATTGTCAACCCTTTCATTTCTTCTACCAATGTGCATGGCCATACACTTCCCAAGATTGAATTCCATCTGTCATTCCTTTGCCCATTCTCCTAATCTGTCTAAATCCTACTGTAGCCTTGCGACTTCCTCAAAACCACTTACCCCTCCACCTATCTTCATATTATCTGCAAAATTTGCAACAAAGCCATCAACTCCATCATACAAATCATTGACTTATAATGTAAAAAGAATTGGTCCCAACACAGACCCATGTGGAGCACTGCTCGTCACTGGCAGCCAGCCAGAAAAGGCTCTCTTTATTCCCACTCTTTGTTTCCTGCCAATTCGTTACTGCTTTATCCATGCTAGAATCTTTTCTGTAATACCATGGGTTTGTGGCTGTTAAGCAGCCTCATGTGAGGCATCTTGTCAAAGGCCTTCTGAAAATCCAAGTGCACAACATCAACCAATTCTTCTTTGTCTATCCTGCTTGATATTTCTTCAACGAATTCCAACAGACTAACTGGCCTATAGTTTTATTTTTTTTACCTCTCTCTCTCTTTCCTGAACAGAGGAGTGACATTTTCAATTTTCATTTCTCCGGAACCATTCCCAAATCTAGTGATTCTTGAAAGATGATTACTCATGATTCCATAATTTCTTCAGTCATATCTTTCAGAACTCTGGGGTGTACACGATATGGTCCAGGTGACTTATCTGTCTTCAGACCCAAGAGCCTTCTCCCTAGTTATGGTAACTTCACCACTTCATGCCCCCCTGACTCCTGGAACTTCCACCATACTGCTAGTGTCTTCCACAGTGAAGGCTGATGAAAAATACTTACTCAGTTCATCTGCCATTTTATTGTTCCCTATTACTACCTCTCTATCATCGTTTTTCAGTAATCCGATGTCCATTCTTGTCTCTCTTTTACACTTTATGTACCTGAAGAAACTTTTGGTAACCTCTTTAATAATAATGGATAGCTTACTTTTGTATTCCATCTTTACCTTCTTAATTACCTTTTTAGTTGCCTTCTGTTGGTTTTTAAATACTTCCCAATCCTCGAACATCTCACATCTCCGCCCTCTCTTTGGTTTTTATGTTGACTTTGACTTCTCTTGTTAGCCACAGTTGTGTTATCTTTCCTTTAGAATACTTCTTTCCTTTTTAGGATGTATGTAACCTGCGCATTCTGAATTGCTTATGGAAATTCCAGCCATTGCTGCTTTGCCGTCATCCCTGCTTGTGTTCTTTTCCCAGCAATTCTGGCCAACGTCTTCTCTGTAATTCCCTTTACTCTGCTGCAATACTGATACATCTGACTTTAGCTTCTCCTTCTCAAATTTCAGGATGAATTCGATCATATTATGATCACTTCTCCCTAAACACTCTATTACCTTAAGCTCTGTAATCAATTCTAGTTCATTGCACGACACTCAGTCCCGAATAGTTGATCCTCTAGTGGGCTCAACCACGAGCTTCTTTAAAAAGCCATCTTGTAGACATTCTGGTAATTCCCCTCCCATAATCCAGCAGCAACCTGATTTTCCAAATCTACCTGCATATTGAAGATCCCCATGACTATTGTAACATTGCCCTATTAGCATGCATTTTCTTTCTCCCATTGTAATTTGTAGGCAACATCCTTACCACTGTTTGGGGGTCTGTATGCAACTCCTGTCAGGGTCTTTTTACCCTTGCAATTCCTTAGCTCTAACCTCAATGATTCAACACCTTCTGACCCAATGCCACCTATTTCTAATGATTTGATTACATATTTTTACCAACAGAGCAACGCCGCACCCTCTGCCTTCCTGCATATCCTTTCAATACCATGTGCATCTTTGGTCATTAAGACCCAACTATAATCTTTCAGCCATGATTCAGTGAAGCCTACAACATCATACCTGCCAATCTGCAACTGGGCTGCTAGTTTGTCTACCTTATTCTGTATACTGAACAAATACAGTAGTGTACACCTTCAGTAGTGTATTCACCCTTTTTGATTTTGTCTGCCTTTTATGTTGCAACTTATCCTGTTGACTGCAATTTTGCCCTATCAACAGTTTCTCTTCACTATACATTGCCTCTGTAAAGCAGCTACCTCATTTTTAGCATGATTATCTGCCTCTCCTAAAATACTTCTTACATTGATACTAGTTGCACTATGCTTAACCTTTTGATTCCTAGCTTTGTCTGAGCTCTTGCCAACATCTGCCTCCACAACCTGTCCACTAACTGTTCTGACACTCTGGTTCCCATCCCCCTGCAACTCTAGTTCAAACCCCAATGTGCAACATTAACAAACATTAACAAAAAGTATCTGCAAGGATACTTGTTCCCCCCTTCAGTTCAGGTGCTAAACCATCCCTTCTATACAGGTCCCACCTTCCCTGGAAGAGAGCCCAAAGATCCAAAAGTCATATGCTCTCCCTCCTGCACCAGCTCCTTAGCCACATATTAAATTGTATAATATTCCTAGTTCTGGCCCCACTAGCACGTGGCACAGGTAGCAATCCTCAAATCACAGCCCTGGAGATCCTGCCCTTTAACTTAGCAGCTAACTTACTGAAGTCTCCGTGCAGAACCTCGTCACTCATCCTACCCATGCCATTGGTACCTACCTGGACCATGGCTTCTGACTGTTCACCCTCCCACTTAAGAATGCTGAGGACTCGATCCAAGATATCCCAGATCCTGACACCCGGTAGGCAACATACCATCCGGGAATCTCATTCTTGCCACAGCACCTCTAACTAATGAATCTAACTAACTTCCCCTAACTAATGAATCTTCTAAACCACAGCATGCCTCTTCTCCCCCTTTCCCTTCTGAGTCACAGAGGCAGACTCAGTGCCACCATGACTTTTCTCTGGCAGTTCATCACCCCAACAGTATCCAAAGTGAGGTATCTTTTGTTGAGGAGGATTTGCTAGGTAGCTTAGATTAGACAGTTCTGTGTATGGCAAATTAAAGTCAGTGAACACATCATGCTTCTTAGCACAAAAAGCTATTTGTTTCATAAATTGGACTTCCCACAGTTATTTTTTCAATATCATCATTTTACCTTGAAAATATTTTCCTTTCAATTAATTCATGGTTGGCAGTTGTGATCATTGTCAAGGAAATAACGTTCATCAATCATCAAGGTTTTCTCTGCTTTGTTGCCATATTACTTTGACTTGACAAGCTCAGACATTGATCTGGAGGACTTTGAATAAAGAGAATACCAAGAATCAGCCACCAATCTATTGTGCAAAAATACTGAAGAGGTACTTTGGCTGAAGCACGTGCATTTTTAACAGGTACAAATTGGAGTGAATATCCAGCAGGTTTAATGCTGAAATGAGGACAGGAAGCTAATTAAAACACAAGGTCAGAGCCAAGTACCTTAATTAGCATTAGCCCTCTACTCTGGCGTCAAACCTGAAATGGTTCTGTATAACCTTTAACTATTTCTTGACTGATAAGATGCTCCGAGGTCAAAAAGCCTATCATTCTATATTCATCACATCTACAGATGCTATTTTTATTGCAAATATTATAATGCAGAATTGGAATATAGCAATTACATAAGTTTATTTGCTGTATTGTGCTTGTAGAAGTATACTTCCGCCTGTCTTTAGTTAGTCTTCAGTACTTTACCTAAGAAGTCTGATGTGAATGTGTCAAATATTAGTTGAATATTTCACTACTGGGATGTTGCAGCACAAGTTTTTATCAACAAAACTATAGCTTTAATTATTGGGTGAGGTTTCAGTGCGTGATATTACTAAAATCTTTACACCACTGTGACAGACTGGAAAGGATTAAGGTAAATTCAATACATAATTTCTATCCCTTGTCCTCACCCTCTAACTCCATGGCACCAAGCTCAAACCCCTATTCTTCCCACAACTCCCTGATTCACTGAAGCTCTGATGACCCTAACTCTAACTGTCTCAGGACCTGAATCCAGCAATTCCTATGAAACCAAGACAAACTCTATCATGACACCATTCCATTCCTCACCTTCTTACCTGACATCTAACCTACCGGTGCCTCATTTAGCTCCCCCTGCCGAATTAATTGTTTGCCATCTTCTTATCCTGTCCTAACAAACACTGCCACTAAACAGATCACTGATCACACCTGTCTAGCCTCTTCCCACATTATCCTAGCTATCCAGCTGGTGGACAATTCAACAGCAGACCTCTATCAGCCCTTAGACCACCCCCTTCTCTGACCCTTGCTCTCCAAACCTACCTTCTGTTAGACACTATATTTTCATTTGCTAAAATGCACAAACCCTGCTCAGTTGTGTGCATAACCTTCAGCACAACTGAAGTCTGCAGTGGTGGACTCATTTAAAGCAGTCAATGGTACATCACTGCTACAGCCATCTAGTGTACACATTACAGTGCAGTAGAATTCCTATCTCACAGCATCTTACCAACATTTATCAAGGTCTTAAAATCCAGTAGAGTATTTTTGAAGTGCGTCACTATTTTACACAGAAACCCACACAGAGCCAATCTGAATGCAGCTCAAACCCATAAGTGACACTGGGAGATTTAGGGCCTTATATAAAACTGATCATAGCCATCATATGTCAATGTTAACAGTCAGATTAGGCTTAAAATCTCATTTGAAAGAGAGAAGTGCTAAAAATCTCTCATTATCTTACTACTGCACTGTCAAGGTACAGAAGATTTATTTCTGAAGAAGCTTTGTGCAGAGTTATCCAGTGGCTCACTCTGTACATAAAAGAATAGAAGGATACAAATAGCTGTGGTTGTTGGAAGTCAATCATTATGGCCCCAGTTTATTGATAGAATTTTTCAGTGCGGTTTCCTACATCCAAATGCCTTTAAGTGTTTGATCAATAACCTCCCCGGAGAAGTGGGGATGTTCTCTGATGGTTCCACTGTGCTGAATTCAATTTTCAAGGACTCTCAGACAACTAAGCAATCCAATCAATGCGCACCTGGTCAACAATGGTATCGCACAAGTATCATGCAATGATTTCTATCCATTGTTCTCAACCCTTGTTAAATTCTGTAGTGACTATAGGTAGATAGAGGATACTAACTCTGAAAAGCAGAATCTGGCTGGAAATGATTAAAGAAGAAGAAAATTAGCTTTATTTGTCACAATCCACCCTTTGCATTAAATCTGCTGCTCCAAAGAGTGCTATATGTGATCATTCTTACCCTTGGCCATTAGGCTCTATAATGACTCCAACCTATAGCTGGGGAAGTGACGATGCCCTCTTGTTAGAATGTTTGTGGTGACTTATTCTTTATTCTCTCTACTTCTCTTCTAATATTTATATCTGTGCACTTGTAATGCTACTGTGACTCTGTAATTTCCTTTGGGATCAATAAAGTATCTATCTATCTAAATCAAATCAGCGAGGATTATGCAGAGCAGCCTGCAAGTGTTGCCAAGCTTTTGGTGCCAAAATAGCGTACCCACTAGTCGCTAAGCTTAACAGTATGTTTTTTTTTCGGAATGTGGGAGGAAACTGGAGCAACTGGAGGAATCCCACACAGGGATAGCGTGCAAGCTCCCCACTGTCAGTGACAGGAATTGAACTCTGATCTTACGGCTGGTGCTGTAACTGTTGCACTAGCTGCTGTGCCGCACTGTAGTGTTCATCAGGACCCAGTCCCATTGTCGACATGATGTATTATTCTCACTACTGGCAGATGACTCAACGGTAATTCCGATCAACTCCACTAGCTGTTTGCTAATATTTATAGGACATTGAGATGATGCAAATTCTGCCAGGTCAGCAGGCAATCAGGAAGGACTAGTTAGGAAGTATAATTTAAGTAGTACCGCAATGAAATTAGATCACTAAAGCTTCAGCTAGAAGATAGATGGCTTAGACTTTTTAGCAATTTCCAGCAGTTAGTGAGGTTTGCACATAATAATGTCTTGCCATTTTATGACACCACATCCCAAATAGAAATGAAAGTTATAAAGCATGAACTTTTAATCAATACTTTACAGTCCATTCATTCATAATTATAGGCAGCTACCATTTTCACATGATAGTCTATGTATTTTTTTACATTTAAAAATACAAAACACTTTGGAGGAGAGTAAGATGAATATATTAGATTCCAAGAGCACCTTGTACTGTTCTTGGGACACTCTAACACACCACATATACACAAAGATACATTGTTGTTTTATGGGTTAATGCAGCCTTTCTCAACTATTTTGCCCTGGAGGAACCCTTGAAATTACTTTCAGATCTCAGAGAACCCCTGCATAAAAATTATTATACCTACAGTTCATGGTGTGTTAGCATGATCAGTAAGTTGTAGATATAATAATCCAAAAATAATTTTCAAAGCTCTTTTGAGAAGAGAATGAGTTTTTAGCCAACCTTTCTTGAAAAAAACAGGAAGTTAAGATTGCCCTTACCTTTCTTGAAATTAATGACCTTCTTTCCCCTTCATAAATTTTAAAAACTCATAGGCAAACATAATAAATTTCGATTTTCGCTAAGACCTGAGACTGTCTAGTATCCTTCGTCACTCAAGCCCAAGCAGCAGTGGGAACATTTCAAGATTTCCTTTTGCAACATGATTTTTCCAAAGATTCAGTTTCCTTTTAAATCCAAGAATCTTGTCACTTGAAGTCGAAATATTTTCTCCAGATTCTTGCAGAGATTTGTTCAACTGGTTCATATGATGAAAAATGTCCGCTAAGTAGGCTAGTTTCTGCCACCATTCTTCATCTTCAAAGCACTCAGCAAAATCTGGCCTACTATTTTCTTGAAAGTACCTCTGCAGTTCAGCTTTTAGCTCAAACACCCTTTGGAGAACTCTTACACTGCTAAGCCACTGGATGTCTGTATGTACAGAGCCTATAAAAAGTATCCACTCCTCTTGGAAGTTTTCATGTTTTACAACATTGAATTACAATGGATTTAATTTGGCTTTTTCAACATTGATCAACAGAAAAAGATTCTTTTGTGTCAAAGTGATCTAAATTAATTACAAGTATACAACACAAACTGATTGATTGCATAAGTATTCACCCCCTTAGAAACATAGAAAACCGACAGCACAGTACAGACCCTTCAGCCCACAATGCTGTGCTGAATATATACTTACATTAGAAGTTACCTAGAATTACCCATAGCCCTCTATTTTTCTAAATGCCATGTACCTATCCAAGAGTCTCTTAAAAGACCCTATCATATCTGCCTCCACCACTGTCACTGGAAGCCCATTCCACGCTCTCACCACTCACTGCGTAAAAAAACTTACCCCTGACATCTCTTCTGTACCTACTTCCAAGCACCTTAAAACTGGGCCCTTCATGTCAGTATTTAGTAGATGCATCTTTGGCAGCAATTACCGCCCTGAGTCTGTGAGGATAGGTCCCTATCAGCTTTGCACATCTGGACACTTGCATTTTTTTTCCCATTCTTCTTTACAAAACTGCTCAAGCTCTGTCAGACTGCATGGGGATCATTTTCCCTCAGGTTTTCTCTGTATTTTGCTGCATTCATTTTACCCTTTACCTTCACAAGCTTTCCGGGGCCTACTGCAGTAATGCATCCCCACAGCACGATGCAGCCACCACCATGCTTCATGATAGGGATGGTGTGTTTTTGATGATGTGTGGTGCTTGTCCCTATGCCAAACATAGCATTTAGCCTGACGACCAAAAAACTCAATTTTGGTTCATCGGACAGTAGAATCTTCTTCAAGCTGACTACAGAATCTGCCACATGCCTTCAGGCTAACTCTAGCTGAGATGTCATTTGAGTTTTTTTCAACAGTGACTTCTCTTTGCCACTGTCCCATAAAGCTGTGCCTAGTGAAGCACCAGTTGTTCTGTGCAGAGTCTCTCCCATCTCAGCCAGTGAAGCTTGTAAGTCCTCCAGAATTGTCATACGTTTCCTGGTGGCCTCCTTCACCTGTCCCCCTTCTTGCAGTTTTTGAGGATGGTCTTCTCCAGGCAGGTTTGCAGCTGTGCCAGATTCTTTACATTTCTTGATGATTGACATAACTGTACTCCAATAACCTTTTTGTGGAGTTGCTTGGAGTGTTCTTTCGTCTTCATGGTGTAGTTTTTACCAGGAGACTGACTCACGAGCAGTTGGATCTTGCAGATACAGGTGTATTTTTGCTACAATCAATTGAAACACCTTGACTGCCCACAGGTCTCCGAAAGCAGGTCCCCATTTAACTAATTATGTGAGTTCTAAAACTAATTGGTTCCATCAGTGATGATTTTGTGTGTCATATTAAAGGGGATGAATACTTATGCAATCAATTATTTTGTTGTTTATATTTGTAATTAATTAAGACCACTTTGTAGAGATCTGTTTTCACTTTGACACAAGAGAGTCTTTTTCTGTTAATCAGTATCAAAAAAACTAAATTAAATCCACTGAGATTCAATGTTGTAAAACAATAAAACATGAAAACTTCCAAGGGGGTGAATACTTTTTATAGGCACTGTAGCAGGAGATTGGTGTGCTCTTTGTCCTGGTTTCCACACAGTATTTTTAAAACAATCTCGCATGAACTGGTCTTTGTTTAAGAAAGTTATCCAATTTTGTAGCATCATCCAGAACTTTTCTCATTTCTTCTCCAAGAGTGTTTGGTATCAGCGGCTCTCTGTAAGGAAAGCAATTTGTTGTGACAATGTCAGTATTTTCTTTTTTTTATAAGAAAAATGAAGTCTCTCATGGAGTCAACCTTTGATAGGGCACCATCAGTACAGTTCATCCAAGTCAGACCTTTGATTTCCAGACACAAAGACAGATCATCAAATATATCTTGGCCTTTGCTTGTTTTGGGCAGCTCCTTGCAACAGGAAACGTTTTCTTGAATTTCACGAACATTTGCAAATCTTACAAACGCTTCAACATGACATTTATGGGTGAAATCTGTTGACTCATCAACCTGGATAGAGATGCTATTGTTTTAAGTTTATCGCACAAAACCTCTTCTGTGTCATGTGACATGTCATCAATACATCAATTTATCATACTGTTTGAGAGTGAGACCTTTTTAATTTCTCGTAATGTATCTTGTCCGAACATAGAGGTTAATTAAAATATAAGAAAGAATGGCATAATAAATAACTAAACAAGAAAACCACAAAGAATATGAAAACTTCACAATACAATTCAATTCTAACCTACACAATTCACCTTTTTGCAACGTTGACAACAACAGCAAAGCAGCAGGCCAGCAGCTGAGTGGTGGCATGAAAAAATTCCTTCTTTAGAATGAAAATTTCCCTCCAATTTTCTACTACACTGTTCATTTGTTCAGTCCCATAAGTCAGTCGGCTGCACATAAGGAGAAGTTGGGGGAGGTAATTTGGGAGGGAGAGGCTGACGTCACAGCTCAAGTTGTGTGAGTCCATTCAAGGCACTTTACGCAACTCGTCAGCCTACCGTCTTCCCCTCCATGCAATGGAGCGATCACCAATTATCAACAGCCTCCCCTATTCCACCACTAGGAAGGATAGATAAGCAGTTAGCAGTATGGAAAAAGACTGTGGGGTTAGGGTGGGAACTGGAAGTAGCAGAGGGAAAGCTTGGATGGGGGGGAGCAAAGATGGGGTCCTGGGGGATGTAAACTGTCAGCCTGCAGAGACAGAGACAATTTAGACCATAATATATAGGAGTAGAATTTAAACCTGACGAAGGGTCTCGGCCTGAAACGTCGACTGCACTTCTTCCTACAGATGCTGCCTGGCCTGCTGCGTTCACCAGCAACTTTGATGTGTGTTGCTAGGAGTAGAATTAGACCATTTGGCCCATTGAGTCTGCTTTGCCATTTCGTCATGACTGATCCATTTTCCCTCTTAACCCCAATCTCCTGTTTTTACCCAATACCCTTTCATGCCCTGACTAATCAAGAATCTATCAGCCTCTGCCTTAAAAATATACCCAATGACCTGACCTCCACAGCCATGGTGGAAACAAACTCCAGGGATTCACCATTCTCTAGTTAAAGAAATACCTCATCATCTCTGATCTAAAAGGAAAGCTCTCTAGTCTGAGGCTATGTCCCCTGGTCTTAAACTCCACCACCTTAGGAAGCATCCTCTCTACATTCACTCTGTAAAAGCCTTTCAGCATTCAATAGGTTTCAATGAAGTCATCCCTCATTCTTCTGAATTCCAGTCAGTAGATGCCCAGAGCCATCAAGCACTCCTCATATGACAATCCTTTCAATCCCAGAATCATTTTTATAAACCTCCTTTGAAACCTCTCCAATGTCAGCACATCCTTTCTTAGAGGTTTGTTGGGAGATGATGAGGGAAGGGCTTGAGGTGATAATCAGCAAAGCAAAAGAAGATTGAGACAATTTTGGAGATCACTGAAGATGAAAAGATAAAAAGAATGAATATACTTTGAGAGAGTTGGGGATCCTAGTGTACTTCATCAATATGGTACGAGATTACTCAGAAGATGTCTGCCAAATCTTGTATACCATTTGAGTACACACATTCACGTTAAATAATCACTGCCATATTCAGGATTGTTGAAAGCCATTTCCTGTACACAAGTGTAAGGACAATAATATAAATGTTAGTCCTGATCCAATGCAGCACAAAAAAAACTTATATACATAGATTGATTTGATGTCTATAAATTAACAGTGCACATAATGTGACTGACAGGAAATAATAAAACCGTGGTAGAGTTAGTGGGTGGAGGTGTTGATCAGCTTTACTGCTTAGGGAAAGCAGTTGTTTTTGATCCTGATAGGAATGGAACAAACAGTCCATGAGCAGTGTGTGTGGTCTTCTTCCAGCAGCTTTCTATATAGATGTCCCTGATGTTGGGTGGTCTATTTCTAGTGATGCAATGGCAGTGTTGTCTACTCATTGTTGAGCCGTTCTGTCTGCTGCAGTACAGTTTCTGTGCCAATCAGTGATGCGGAGTTGTTAGGATGCCCTCTGTTCTGCATTTGTAGAATGATGTATGGATGTGCAAAGTCCAGCTCTCTTCCAAATACACCAGGTTTGACTGTCATAGAACATTTGACATAGAAGAATACAGCACAGAAGCAGTCCATTCAGCCCAAAATGTTGGGCTAAACTAGCTAAAAATCAAACAAAAGACACCAAAATACTAATCGCTTCCACCTACACCATGTCCATATCCCTCCATCCTCCTTATATCAATGTACCTATTCAAATGTCTGTTAAAAGCCACAAATGCTTTTGCCTCTACCACCATTCCAGCCATCCACGACTATCTGAGTAAAAAACTTACCCCTCACATCCCCCTTGAACCTACCCCCTCTCACCTTCAATGCATGCCCTCTGGTATTAGACATTCCAACCTTGTGAAACAGATACTTTCTGTGTATTCCATCTATGCTTCTCATAATCTTATAAACCTCTGTCAGATCAAACCCACATTCAGCAAAAACACAGAGCTGGAGGTGGAGATAACATGGAGGCAGAAATTCCAGAATTTCAGAAAGGGAAGGAGCAACATTCAGCTTGTGTGCATCTTATTGATAATGCTGTTCTGATAGAAATTTCCTGAAAATGGGGTTTGGATGTGCACAGAGCCAGGCTGCTTATCCTCTTGCAGCTGAGGAATTTGTATGTAGATAGTATAAGCTCTTTATAGTAGATAAGCAAAATCCCAGGTGTTTTCGACAGCACAAGTGGCCAATTTCACCTTTCACTTAGTACTAGAAGTCATAGGTAAAGAGCGAAAGGTGAAATGTTTAAAGGGAACATGAAAGGGAACTTCTTCACTCAGAGGGTGGTGAGATTGTGGAACGAGCTACATTAGAAGTGGTGGGTGCAGGTCCAATTTCAACCTTTAAGAGAATTTTGCATAAGTACATGGACAGAAAGCTATGGTCCAGGTGCTGGTCAGTGGGACTAAGCAGAATAATAGTTCAGCAAGGAGTAGATGGACCAAAGGTATGTTCTGTGCTGTAGTGTTTCATGATTCTAATTACCTTGACTTTGTATGCAACCATATGTTTTGAGGCCAAAGAAACTCTAAGGCAGAGATGGTCAGAAATGAAACTAAAATACGTAAGCCTTGATTAATAAATCTGCTAAACTGTGGAGCAGAATCAGAATCAGGTTTAACATCACTGTCAAATGACATGAAATTTGTTCTTTTACAGAACCAGTACATTGCAATACATAATAATGAAAAGGACTATAAATTACAATAAGATATATAAATAATTGTGCAAAAAGAGAGCAAAAAAAATAGCAAGGTAATATTCATGGGTTCATTATCCATTCACAAATCTAATGGAGGTGAAGAAGCTGTTTCTGAAAAGTTGGGTGTGTGTCTTCAGCTTCTGGAGCAACTCCTTTACGGTAGCCATGAGAATAGAGCATGTCTTGGATGATTGGAGTCCTTAATGATGGATGCTGCCTTTTTGAGCCACACCTTTTGAAGGTGTCCTCAGTCCTGGGGAGGTTAGTGTCACGAGGGACCTAGCTGAAGTTATAGCTTTTTGCAGTATTTTCTGATCTTGTGCAGTAGCTCCTCCACACCAGACAGTGATGTGACGAGTTAGAATGCTCTCTGTGTTACATTTGTAGAAATTTATGAGAGTCTGTGGTGTCACACTAAGTCTCCTCAAACTTCTAATGTAATAGAGCAGCGGTAATGCCTTTGTTGTGATTGCATCAATTTGTCGGGTGCAGGATAGATCTTCAGAAATGTTGACACCCAGGAACTTGAAACTGCTCATCCTTTCCTTTTCTGATCCCTTGATGAGGATTAGTGTGTGTTTCCTTGACTTCCCCTTCCTGAAGTCTACCATCAAATTGACACGGAGTGCAAGATTGTAGTTATGACACCACTCAGCCAGGTGATCTATCTCAGGCCTGTACGCCTCCTTGTCAATGCCTGAAATTCTGCCAACAATAGTTGTGTCATTGGCAAATTTATAAATGGCATTTGAACTGTACAGTCATGGCTGTAGAGAGAGTAGAGCAGTGAGCTAAGCATACAAATTTGAGCTTTGCCGGTGTTGATTGTCAGTGAAGAGATATTATTTCCAAACCCGATTGACTGTGGACTCCCAGTGAGGAAGTCAAGGATCCAGTATTAAAGGGAGGTACAGAGGCCCAGGTTTAGGAACTTTTAGATCAGAACTCACAATATGACTGTATTGTTCACTGAGCTATAATCGCTGTTGATCACTGGAAGCTACAAATTTCATCTCCAACAGGCACCCATTATACCCACTCAGAGCATTAGCTGCACTGTCATTTATTTGCATTCTTTTTATTGCACCATAGATGGTTATTATTAAAATAAAATAGATTTTTAATATACTACCAGTTGGCTTTATTTAGAAACAATCAGAGGCCATTGATCAGGTAAAAAAGTTCTCAGTTACTCCTTTAGGCTTTGATATGTCTCCATGGGGAAAATCAATTAATTTGTCCATCTTATTCAGTGGAAGTGCACCATCTGTTTACTATTCTATTGGAAACATTTCTGGCACAATAATCTGTAAATTGGTCTTCAGGTCATTTATTGTCTTACTGACTCATATGAGAGGGCCAAGGAGAGGCTCGAAAACCACTGCATTGTATTTCCTCAGCAAGGTGAGAGATGACAGAGCTCTGGAATGAAATATATATATATCACTTTGTATCTGTTGACAGTGATAGGTATTTTCAAGAGCAGCATGGCAAAGGTCAGATGTAACCACTTTCTGCATTACCCTTGCGATAGACCTGCCAAGGAAGCTCCGCTTCTTTTTAACAATGAATCAAGGTTTGTACTGGGATGTGCATCTTTTATATAGATCCACAGAGCAAGACTACTGACGTAGCAGTGACACTTAATTAAATTTAAAGTAGTGTTGCTCACCTCTCCCTGAGCTGGATTTGAATCAGGCCCTGACGATGGCAATACTCCAAATACAGTGATTGCATGACCTTTCCCTTGCTGATCCACAGATGACATATAAAGCACATCCTCAGCAGCTACTTGATATTTATTTAAATTGTGTGCATGTGTGTGGTATGCCAAATACTTGGCACTCACTTCTCTCTCCATCAATCAAGTTCCTTTCTGACTCTGCTGTGAATTAATCACATGAAAAAATAAAAATCCAGACTTTTAAGAAAGGGACCTTAATTAAATGGGTGTATAATTTACAATTCTCCATTTATCAATTATGATATGAATTAGTCAAACCTTTTGTTGTCCAGAAGCACAGATTCACAACTGACATCTCTTCTTAGCCTCTCAGTTTCTCTGCTTCTCCAAGGTTTGCAGTTGGTGCTCCATTTCACTTCACCAGCAGCCAAGCAGCACTCAGTGCTTTTCAGAGCTTTTGGAAGCCATGTGAAGCCCCCTCACCAGGTTCATATGGAAACTAGGCTCTTTGCCGGCCTCGCTAACAGCTGTGGGACTCAGTGCTGAGAAGGCCACCCTTCATAAACAATAGACATCGAGAGTCGGTTTTATTTAGTGTTCAGCCAACCAGGAACGTTATGGATGTTCTGATTAAAGAAACCTCGATTTGAGTGAATGCTGTATAGATATTGCCCATAAACAATTGTCGGTCGGCACGAAATAACAAGTCGTACGTCGCATAAAGTTATAAAGGAAGTATATTTATAAAATATCAAATTTATAAATTTACAAACAGTCAGTAGGAAAAAGGAAAGGGAAAAATGAAAGGGCCCATTACAGAAAGCCTAGTCCACATGTGCACGTAAGTTTGGAGCTCAACTTGTAGTTGTTTTTAACTCGTGCTGGACCCACTGTCTGCGTGAAAGAACACACCAAATCCTCAATATTGCTCGTAATCCATTTAGAACAAACAGGCGCTCTCTTAGGAGTATTGGCCCTTCCTCCTTGGAACCATTAATCTGCACAAAGCACCTTGTAGATCAGAAATGGCATCCTCAACCTCCTTCCTGTCCTCTCTGCTGCTCCCACCAAAAACAAAACACCAGCCCTACCAGTGTCCATCACAAATCTCTCTCTGCCCAGCTTTCATTTGAACCTTGTCACAATTCCTCCATCCTGACTGGCCGACACAACATTCCTAAGTTGAACCTCACAGCCCCTTATCTTTGCCCGAAACCCAACCATGCTTCAGCAGGACACACTGCTTCTGCAGAAAGCTACTAAATGAAATACTCTACAGTGTTAGCAGTAAAAATCTTAACCAGGACATTGCACATGCTTCTGTTCAAAGACAGAACGCTAGAAGAATTCAGTGGGTCAAACAATATCTGTAGAGGCAAATGGTGCAAGTTGATGTTTTGGAATGAGATCCTGTGTCAGGACTGCGAGTGAAGAGCCACAAACAAGAGAACATCTGAAGATGCTGGGAATCCAAGCAACACATGCAAAATGCTGGCAGCAGCTATGGAAAAAGTAAACAATCGATCTTTTGGGCTGAGACCCTTCATCAGGACTGAAGAGGACTGGGAGTGAAGAGCAAAGGCTGCCAGGACAAGGGGGAAGGGATAGGTTGGGGGTATTAAGTGATTGGTGGAACCAGCTGGATGATGGGCATTTAGAGGGGGGAAGCAAGAAAATCATATAAACAGGTGAGTGTGTGAGAGAGGAGAACCAAGTGAGTGTGGGTTTCCTGAAACTGGAAAATTCAGTATTTATGCAAATTGGGTTGTAAGCTATCCAAGCTGAATACGAGATGTTGGAAATGAAACCATGGAGAGAGGGTAGAGACTGGAAGTGGAAGGGGAGTGATGGAGGCAAGAGCAAAGGATTGTTAGTGGTTAATGATGATTCCTTGCTGAAGAACCAGGAACAGAGTTAGGAGAAGAGTTCAATCTTGTGTTGGGATCGGAACTCACTGAGGTGCAGGCATAGGGGTACAATAGTGAGGCTCCTGTAAAGGAGTGACCATTCAATGTCAGTGAGGAAGAGGTGGGAGGTGCAGATGGGAGGATGGTGCAGACAACAGGAGTTGGGGCTGGGGTGAGGTGTCAAGTTGAAGAGGGGGAAGGAAGAGGGGCTTAGGAGGGGTACTGAACAGAAGGAGGGTAAGTTCTGTTCGCTGTTCTTTGTGCTGGTCCAATTGTAAATGATTCTGCATGTCTTGTTCTTGGTGGTTGTTCAATGACAGACTTCAGATTAAAAATGTGGTTATCAGCATTCTGCATCCTGAGCTTAGTGTCTGACCAAGTTTTTACTTCCCAGCACTTTATTCTTAATCATTTTTAATCAGCACTATCACTATTTGTCAGTTAGTAAAGAAAGACCATTGTTTGCACTGGTAAATGCCCCTCCCCTCCACTACCCAACTCACTCACACTTTTCTTGTACATGCATGTGGACCCAAGCACACACACACACACGCACACACACACACACGCGCGCACACACGCGCACACACACACGCACGCACATCTGTATTTCCTTTAGAATGATGCAACATGGCAAAACCTGTGATGACTGTGATGCCTGTGGATTCGGCTTTGCCAGGTGACCAAGAGTGCCTTAACATTGAGGCTGCTGGATGGCTGGTTAAATCTTAATATAAAAAATTCATGAATTCTCTCTCATTTAAAATGCTCTCAGGGAGTTCACTGAACTGCTCGAGCACTTCTTAAACTGTGTTCGCAAAGCTGTTCCATAGAGAATGAGAAGCCCAAGGCAGGAAAGATGCTTCCTACTTGGAATCGATTTTACACTATTTGTCTCTACTTCATTCATGATAAAACGTAGCCTGACTCAATGGTTCCACAACTGACTTTATGTTTTTATCTGGACAAATGGTGGAAAGGCATGAAAGCAGTTGGAAGGGCACTTTCACCATTGCATATTTAAACCCTGCCTAAATTCCCGATTTTCTGTTAACTCATTTGAATGTTTATCCATAAGTAAATATTTTAATAAGCCCTGCCAAGATTGAAGATCTGCAATAAAATAAAAATGAGAACCAATTATGGCTTTATTATTACTGTTTAATTAGAATTATTTGCAAATCAAAATTTGACATTTTCCTCTCCTTTTCTTCTGCCCATTTACCACAGTTCTTAAATGTCTCCTGAACCAAATTCAACAATAAGATATAGGCTGTGTAATATTTAAAAAAAGACTAATTTTCAACATCAAGTAACCAATAAAATATAATTATAATCAGTATTTGATGTCTTGACAATTCTTGAATGTCAACAATTCTTGAAAACATGTTAGTCATCTCTCCAGGCATTAGCAACAATGTGTTGAATTGTGAAAACTCATAAAGACTTTTTTAAAGAGATGAATTGTTGTTCGGTGAGGCAGGTATAGGGGGAATGATTTGGTGGAAGTTTGTGGGAGTTTATGGTATAAAACAGGCTGCAAGACATCTGGACTGATAGAAAAGCTGAAACTATATGATCATTTCTAATAATGATTTATCAAGCTGGTCATCTATTGCTGCATGAGTTAGAAAAAAACGATACATGACAATTGAAGTGTAATGCCATGTGCCTTAAAATGCTGCTATATGTGTGGCTATTTTCTTTTTAGTGTCACTTTAAGGATGTGTGGTTGCATTGTCTTCTTCAGCTTAATTAGGCACTGATTTCTCTCAGGACAATAATCAGTCAATTTGTGATTAGAGTGATTTCCATTTCATTGCCTTAACGATATGAAATTTCAGTAAATGATGTTTCATCATCAGAAACTTCCATTTATACAAATTGAATTAATCAAAAAGTTGACAGAGAGTGGCTGAAGAGTGGAGACAAAAATGGCAGATTCTCAGAATTCAGTAAGAGTTGGGGACAGGGATACTTTAAAGCAGTGTACCACAATCTGAGAGCAGTGGAAAGGATGAGAAACTCCAAGATGTACAACTGTCAAGGATGAAATTGCCTGTGTTTTGACAAGCTTTATGAGATAAAAGCACACAGAATCCCAGCAATGTCCAGCTCAGCTTGCCACAGCTGTTCGAGGATGGACTCTGCAGAGAATACCCTTCCTGCTGGATCTCCCATCCCCATTCTCTCTATGGTTCAATACTGTGCCAGAACCTCCTTCCCGTGGCCTTCCTGATAAAAGGGAGAGATACAAACAAGGACTGACCATGCAGTGAAGGCCTAAATTCATTCAGATACAGTGTTGCCTTCTTTGATTGGGATTGGTTTGGTTGAACTGTGTGATTAATAACTTCTGACTTGGCAAAATGCTTCCACTCTGCTCTCTCCCTTTCTCTGTCACTTATCTTTGCATGCTCCCTCCCCAAAGTCCCACTCATTCGCATGCTCCCTCTGCACAGCAATGGCTCTTCTTCGCAATGCCTTTTCCCCTTCATCCCAGCTCTGCCTATTCCTTTTACACTGTCTGAAACCCTTTATTGTTCGTTAGCTCTGTTCAAAACTATTAGCTTTCCATTATTGTTTTACAAAGTAATTAATACTGCAATTAATTCATTTATAATTGCATGATTAATCATGGTTATTTTTAAATCATTTGATAAAACTAATTAATGAAGATATTAGTTTATGTTGTAATCTATAGTATTAATAATGAATACAGCAGCAGATATAACTTATTGTTTGTACATTGATTTAATAAGCTGGTTGAAGCTTATTTCTTCAATCCTATTTTCTTGCTTTGATTTTGGCTTACTGTTTTATTTGATAGTTGCTTTCTGAGTCATAGCTAAACTCTGAAGTATTGCTCAGGGGTTTGAAAGCTCCTCTACTCAGGATAAGCTGTAAAAGGATAGACATCTATGCCTATGGCTCCCGTGGAACACTGAACAAGGAGCTACTGGATCTGGGAGGAAATCTTGGGTCTAAGGTCTGAGTAAATATCATGAGATAAAGGCATTATAAATGGAAGAAGTGAGGATATCGCCAGTAACGAAGAAGCAGATTCAAAACAGCTTTTTATTCCAACAGTTATTTGACTTTGATGCAAAGCCAGTAATCTAATTTGCTGATCAAAGCTATTTTGAGCTCATTATCTGAGTGTGCGAGGAAGGTTGTGGACATGAATCCATTTTGTTTCACTTTCCACACTACTTTTTCACTCTTTTCACATTCTGTATCCATATTCAACTCACTAACATGGGCACAATTCCTTTGTGTCTATTTTTATCTGTAACTTAGACTTACATTGGCTAAAGAAGAAGATAATGTATCTCCCTTTCTTCCCCTCTCCCTCTCTCTCCTCCCCTTGCCTCCCCTCTCCCTCTCTCCTTCCCCCTTTCTCCTTCCTGTCTCCCTCCAGCCACCTCTTCCTTTTACCCTCCCCTTCTCCTCCCCACTCTCTCTTTCCTCTTCCTCCCTCCCCATCTCCCCCATTTCTCCCCTTCACTTTTCATCCCCTCCCCTTCCCCCTCCCCTCCCCTCTTCCCCCTCTTCCGCTCCTCCCTCTTTCCTGCCTCTACCCCTCCCCCACACTCCCCATCTCTCTCCCTCACCCTTCTTCCCCTTCCTCTTCCCCATTTTCCCACTCCCCCTTCCCCCTCCCCTACCCCTCTAACCCCTCTCCCTCTCTACCTGCCTCTACCCTTTCCTCTCCCCTCTCTTTCTCCCTCCTGTCTTCATCCCCTCTCCTTTATTTGGTCCTTTTGTGTTCACCATCCCATCCTTAATAATAGCTAGAAAAGTGTAACTCCTGAATTGCTTGATACCAAATTGGTATGTAATTGTTTCTCGGACTGTTTCGGTACATAATAGAAGTATTCTTACATAATGAAAAGCCAATGTGTTGAGAGATGAAGCTTTTTACTAAGTAAGAAAGGAAACTATGTTCTTGTAAGTGCTGATAGCAAAAGGACCTATGCTGTGCATCCTTCTTTTACCAAGGCATTGTTGATGCTTTTCGATATAGCAACGGGTGCTAATTGAAATATAATCACTATCAAAAGAGGAATAAAATAATAAAATAATTAGTCCACAAATGTGCTTTGAAATCATCGGAAATTAGAGCAACAAGTGCTTGGACAGAACAAATGGTAATGTGAAACTCTAAGTAACGCGCTGTGAGAAACTATATACAGTACACCACACAAATTTTCGTTTACAATTTGAAAATTTACTCTTCACACAAATGTGAAGCAGACCCAGCTGAAATAGATAGAATGGCATTACCTGACTTTCACCCCTAAAGTTCTGGAATGCCACTAGCCCGTTGAAGAACCAAACAAGAAAATGAGGAGCTAATTCCAATTCTAACATTTTGAAGTTAAGTCTGATGTATCATCGATTGTGAGCTGTGTTCTTCATTGCAAAGCCCTGATAGCAGTGGTCACCCCCAATAAATCTTCCTTACTTTGAACTGAGGTGGCTCCCATTAAATTGGAGAGTGGGGGAAGAGGGAGAGGGTGGAAACTGACATGAGAGAAAGTTTTTGAGTTGAGTGGGACAAATGGCAAAAGTGATGAGCAAAAGAAAAATGGCAGTGAGAAGCAAGGAAGATATAGAAAAGCTGTAACCTGAAATAGCAGAATTAATTATTGACTGTTAAATGGATCTGGTAGCTACTGTATAATCTGAAATTATTGAACTCAATTTGTATGTAATGCTGCAGCACATAATTGAAATTTGTCATGTTTTTCCCTCAATTTAAATTGAGCTTCTTCGTAAATTCAGGCACTGAGAAGAGGAAGATTAGGGGGAGAAGACAAGCAACTCAAATCATATGTCTTGCAGTTTACTCACCGTTATCTCCTTGATTATATCATCTTTTCCAGTGTAGAAGAGTCAGCACGGTGTGCAGCAAATAGAGTAAGCTAAACTAAAGGGAGATTAGATTAGATTAGCTTTATTTGTCACATCTACATCGAAACATCTAAACATTCAGTGAAATATGTCATTTATGTCAACAGGGATGTGCTAGGGGCAGACCATAAGCGTCGCATGCTTCTGACACCAACAACTTACTACCTAACCCGTAAGTCTTAGGAAGGTGGGAGGAAACCGGAGCACCGGGACGAACCCATGTAGTCATGGGAAGAATGTACAAACTCCTTACACATAGCAGTGGGAATCGAACCCCAATCACGGTCACTGACTCTGTAAAGTATCACACTAACCGCTGCACTATCATGCCACCTCAAAGTAGAAGAAATTAAGAGGCAGAAGGTCCTGTTGTACCAGCTCTTCCATTTCAGAAAGTCATAGCTGAACTTTGATATCAGTGCCACTTGTCCGTACTTATCTCATATCCCTTTGTACCCTTCATATCCAACAACCTTTCAACCAATATAGTCAAATAATGAAACCAGACAGCTCCTTTTGTTGGTTCATCATATGAGGATAAAACACCAAGGAACAGGAATAGGTGATATGCTTCACCATTGGAACTGGGGATCATGATTGATCTTTTAGCTCCTTATTTGACCCCATTCTCCACTTTTCCTTCAATTCCTCCCATGTCCAAAACTAAAAAAAATCTGTTTTGAATACAACCATTGACTGAGTCTCTATACGTTTATTATTTGCACAACTCCAAAGATTTGATGAACTCAGGATGATGATGTTTCTCATTATTTCAGTGCTAAATGCAATGCTGCTTCCTGTCACCCAGATCATCTAACCTCTACCTGCCCTCCGAAGCACCCCCACTCTCCATTGCACACTTTCGGACTGCCTATATTCCAGTGGTACTCAAGTTTCCAGCTCCTGATCTAAATTCACACTTGGTACACTTCATAGTCACTCCCGTTTGGCTCTCTTGGCCCCATTCCCCCAAAAAAACACTGGTTCCCAGGCACATGCCAGACCCCAGCTTCTGATCTTGGCTTTGCTTCACCTGCATCATAAAGATCGTTTGAGTGCAGGATGAAAAGTTGATGGGAGCACATACACCTACATGAAAATAGCATACCAATAGCATACTATGTTTGGGGAAAATTGAGAAGTGAACCAACATGTCCTCGAGTGCAAAGTCCCTAAAGAAACCAGATCACTAGTTTCTCCTTAGAACTCATAAAAAGAGAAGTAACCAGTATTAAGCAGGTATAATGCCAGAAAAAAATTGAGGAAAGAATAAAAGTACAAATTTACTTTTTGTCTGATGCAAAAGATAATTCTTTGTGAAAAGTTAAACTAAATGGTTTGATTAATCATTGTAATTTCAGACCATTTACATGTAACATTAAATAAAGGGATAGACGTAATAGATGAAACTTGTATATGTTTCATACTTTGAAAATACTTATATTGTTACATATATTAAAATCAAAATGTTTCATTTTGTGTAACAAACTTTGTAAAATACAAGAAAAGACCAGCAATTTGACAGTGTCGTCCAATTTCCTGAAGCAATTTCTTAACAAGAGGAGTTGGATTTCAGCAAAATACCACCCTGGCAACTGAGCACTGCAGTGGTGCTCTAGAATAGAGGCTGCTCATGACTCATGCAATTAAGGATCTGATGTTATGTAGGATAGAAATGTTGAAGTTGAAATCATAAGTCTTTGTTTTGATGTGCGGGATTACTTAAATCTGCGTTACCTATTTTTGGAGTCAATTTAATAAATGCACGAGATTGGAAAGGAGACATGTACTAACTTGATAATATCAGGATTTCAGGAGCATGATGCTGAAATACATCTTAGGATGAGCTGGGACACAACGTCAGTGATGTAACCTAGGGTCAAAAGGTGTTTCGGGTCTTCAACATCAGACAAACTTACCAAGGTGACTTGGCCAGAGTTGGCTTGTGTCCCAACAGCATTAGTCCACGGGTCACACCTCTTCATTCATAGCCATCTGGAGGCTTGCTCTGCACCTCAGTGATGGTCCTGATGGCTTTTCTCTTTGCAGGTCTTATAATGCCAAGGAGAGAGTAGGCTCTGCAAAGTGAGCAAGACCTCTACACCCCACCTCTATAGGCTCACATCATATCCTCTACCCCTGTCTCTGGCACTGCACCTGGTATTTGAACTTCTCACAATCAAACACCTCCTCAATCTGGTCTCTTCAAGGCATATTATGTGTCAACTCATATCCGTTTATTTTATTGGGCAGGAGATCTAGTAATTGTCCTTACGTTTAGCAGGCAGATAGGACTCGTGTTAGTGGCTTACGTGTATAAAGTGATATTACAGAAGATGGCTAATTTAATGGCGTCATATTCTGAACATGGAAAAAAAGAAACACAGTCTCATACCATTGCACTAAAAAACTTGAACAGCCTTTTTGTTGTTCAGTGTTATGTGATTTGATGTAATACATACTGTGCCCGTACAATGTTTTTAAAGAGTGCATTGCCATGGGTGCAGTACACCTTACACCATCATTAGGTTTAATTATTATTTCTGTTTCGAGAAATAATATTAAACTGATTTCAATTTTTTTGCATTTGTAAACTGATATTTTGCTGGCATCATGTCAAAATGGCTTTATCTAAAACTGGAATGCATTATGTCTTTTTCTATAACTGTAAATAATCACAAATTGAAAATTTTAAAATAAAACTTACTTATAAGTCTATAATGAAATTGTTGTCAATAGTTCATTTACGTGAAGGTTGCTACCTTTTAGTGATCATCTGGACAAAACTCCTCTCTCATGATATGGGTTCAGAGACATGGATTTCTGCTTCTCCAAACCTTAATTTGTGTTATTTTCCCAGAAAATGACAGGAAAAAGGATTCAAAAAATGAATTACCTTGTATTTGATAATGTGCACTTGTTGTGTAAAAAGCAGACTTGGATATGAAATAGCTGTTGTACAATGTTTTTATGATCATCAGTTTTGACTGTAGTACAGATAATGTGACAGGTAATGGGTGATTTTATTATCAGCGTATAACGTCCTTTCTAACATAATCTCCTTTGAACTCTCAAGAGTTGCTTAAGCACCGCTTCCGTACAACCAAAAGAATAGGAGCAATTCATCAATTCAGTATAATGTTCTCAGGGTTGTATATGGTGATGTATATGTACTTTGTATTTTATTCTGGGTATTAATATTGCTTATAAATTATTAGATTTGTCTGTCACACAGCAGATGTTGAAGCTTAATTAGTTAAGAGTTGCAGTACTGTAATTATCTACTGTTCTATTCATAAGAATTCTAGATTGTACAGGGAAATAGTATATACTTCTGAAATTGCCCAAAAGGTAATAGCCTTCAGGAAAAATTATGTTAGGTCTTTCAATCGGCTGTAACATTTTATTGCAGTCCTCTATTTTCCACACTTCAGAACCATCAGAACCCATTCCAACAACCATCTGCAGGAATTCTTTCTAGAAGCCGTTAAACCTAATCACCTAAACCACTCTCTGCAGGAAATCTGTCCATTTTATTGCTGCTTAAAAGTAGCTTAAAAGTTATGAACAGTTTCTGAGAGCTATGATAAAAATATTCCATTCCTTCTTGGTGTGTATTTAGTAAAGTGGCTGAGAATGATTTTGTGCATATGGAGGGTTGAGTTATTCGAACTAAGTTCTGAAGTCAGGCTGGTTAAACCCTAACTTGCTTTTCCCAAATGGAAAGCAAATGATTTCATAATGTCACACACTGAAAATGCAGTAATAAACTGACTCCTTTTAACATATATTAAGAATCAGTAGGTTGATCTTTTTTGAGTGTATATAATATTAATTAGGGACAATTATCAAAAATAAAAGAGATATCTAAAATCTGGGTGGATAGGCATCAGGTTTAGTATATTGCCAAGGATATTCTCTTCCTTTCTAGACATTTTACAGACAGGCTGTTAATACTTCAACTATAGACACTTTACAATGCCTCTTGTTTTTTGGTATTCTGACTTAATCTGATTATCAAGATCTGTGTTTGCATTGGAGCAAGCAATCTTATTGATGCATTACTTATAGTTGATAAAAATAATTGAAAGTTTTTTTTCTGAGAAATCTTTCATGCTGCTGCATTTAACAGTGCTGTTTTTAGTTGTGTGGATAATCTCTTGTCTATGCAGTCAGTGGTGCTAAGAATAATAATTAACAGTTAGGATGCAGAGATGTAACTGCAAAGGTAAAGCAGCCATTTAATTTGCTACATTTTCATTGAAGAAAGAGCTGGCCTGAGCATTTTTTCCTGTTGTAGCAGTTTGAGAGATTTTTCTGCTGCAGGTTGGGAGACTCAGAAAGGCATATCTTGATGACTAAGTACAAGAGCTCCTGAATCATAAAGGGCAACTGATAGGTTGGTACAGGAAAGGCCCTGCTCAAAGTCAAAAATATCAGGCATCAAATGTGTGAGCAGATTTCAGGCAGTGAACACTGTTCAACATACCAAATGGATGTATAGGACATGAAAAAGATAGCTGACTAAAAGAAAGTTATGCTGTTTAAAATGGATGTGTCCAATTCTTTATGGCACTGCATTCTGATATATACTGCAAATTCAACTGGAAGTTCAAAGGGGGCAATGGATATTGCCATGGAGATATCGAGAAGTGTTTTTATTTTGCATGGGGTACAGAATTACATGATTGATGCAACAAAATACTCAGAGGCACAACTTAAAATCATGGAAGAAATCTTAGTGGTCCTGCACAGATCTGGGATCAAATGGATCAAATCAATAAAAGGCTGTAAGTTACTGAATATAGGGGGCCCAGAGGCAAAAATTCAAAGTTAATGATGCTTATTGTTATATGTACAGATACAGGTACGTCACAAGTACAATGACAAACCTGCCATAGCATTGTAGGTACATAGCAGCATAAATTAAACATAAATTATACACAACTATTGGAACAACACAATTAGAACAAAAACAAGTCAATCTTAGTGTAATGTGATCATAGCGTTGGTAAACTGCAGTGGTTAGGGGTTTGCTGGTTTGTTCAAGAACAGAATGATTTAAAGAAAGTTACTGTTCTTGAACTGCTATTCACTGAACTAATTAGTCTATTTAATCTATAAAGTTAATATGATCCTATACTTAAATCTATTTGTTCTTTCAATTTGATCATGGACAAGGATAGATCTGGTCCTAGGGTTGAGGTTCTGAACTGGAAGAAGGGCAAATTTGAAGAAATGAGAAAGGATCTAAAAAGTGTGGAGTGGAACAGGTTGTTCTCTGGCAAAGATGTGATTGGTAGGTGGGAAGCCTTCAAAGAGGAAATTTTGAGAGTGCGGAGTTTGTATGTTCCTGTCAGGATTAAAGGCAAATTGAATAGGAATAAGGAACCTTGGTTCTCAAGGGATATTGCAACTCTGATAAAGAAGAAGAGGGAGTTGTATGAAATGTATAGGAAACAGGGGGTAAATCAGGTGCTTGAGGAGTATAAGAAGTGCAAGAAAATACTTAAGAAAGAAATCAGGAGGGCAAAAAGAAGACATGAGGTTGCCTTGGCAGTCAAAGTGAAGGATAATCCAAAGAGCTTTTACAAGTATATTAAGAGCAAAAGGATTGTAAGGGATAAAATTGGTCCTCTTGAAGATCAGAATGGTCGGCTTTGTGCGGAACCAAAGGAAATGGGGGAGATCTTAAATAGGTTTTTTGTGTCTGTATTTACTAAGGAAGCTGGCATGAAATCTATGGAATTGAGGGAATCAAGTAGTGAGACCATGGAAACTGTACAGATTGAAAAGGAGGAGGTGCTTGCTGTCTTGAGGAAAATTAAAGTGGTTAAATCCCCGGGACCTGACAGAGTGTTCCCTTGGACCTTGAAGGAGACTAGTGTTGAAATTGCGGAGGCCCTGGCAGAAATATTTAAAATGTCGCTGTCTACGGGTGAAGTGCCAGAGGATTGGAGAGCGGCTCATGTTGTTCCGTTGTTTAAAAAAGGATCGAAAAGTAATCCGGGAAATTATAGGCCGGTGAGTTTAATGTCAGTAGTAGGTAAGTTATTGGAGGGAGTACTAAGAGACAGAATCTACAAGCATTTGGATAGACAGGGGCTTATTAGGGAGAGTCAACATGGCTTTGTGCGTGGTAGGTCATGTTTGACCAATCTGTTGGAGCTTTTCGAGGAGGTTACCAGTAAAGTGGATGAAGGGAAGGCAGTGGATATTGTCTACATGGACTTCAGTAAGGCCTTTGACAAGGTCCTGCATGGGAGGTTAGTTAGGAAAATTCAGTCGCTAGGTATACATGGAGAGGTGGTAAATTGGATTAGACATTGGCTCGATGGAAGAAGCCAGAGAGTGGTGGTAGAGAATTGCTTCTCTGAGTGGAGGCCTGTGACTAGTGGTGTGCCACAGGGATCAGTGCTGGGTCCATTGTTATTTGTCATCTATATCAATGATCTGGATGATAATGTGGTAAATTGGATCAGCAAGTTTGCTGATGATACAAAGATTGGAGGTGTAGTAGACAGTGAGGAAGGTTTTCAGAGCCTGCAGAGGGACTTGGACCAGCTGGAAAAATGGGCTGAAAAATGGCAGATGGAGGTTAATACTGACAAGTGTGAGGTATTGCACGTTGGAAGGACAAACCAACGTAGAACATGCAGGGTTAATGGTAAGGCACTGAGGAGTGCAGTGGAACAGAGGGATCTGGGAATACAGATACAAAATTTCCTAAAAGTGGCGTCACAGGTAGATAGGGTCGTAAAGGGAGCTTTTGGTACATTGGCCTTTATTAATCAAAGTATTGAATATAAGAGCTGGAATGTTATGATGAGGTTGTATAAGGCATTGGTGAGGCCGAATCTGGAGTATTGTGTTCAGTTTTAGTCACCAAATTGCAGGAAGGATATAAATAAGGTTGAAAGAATGCAGAGAAGGTTTACAAGGATGTTGCCGGGACTTGAGAAACTCAGTTACAGAGAAAGGTTGAATAGGTTAGGACTTTATTCCCTGGACCGTAGAAGAATGAGGGGAGATTTGATAGAGGTATATAAAATTATGATGGGTATAGATAGAGTGAATGCAAGCAGGCTTTTTCCACTGAAGCAAGGGGAGAAAAAAACCAGAGGACATGGGTTAAGGGTGAGGGGGGAAAAGTTTAAAGGGAACATTAGGGGGGGCTTCTTCACACAGAGAGTGGTGGGAGTATAGAATGAGCTACCAGACGAGGTGGTAAATGCGGGTTCTTTTTAACATTTAAGAATAAATTGGACAGATACATGGATGGGAGATGTATGGAGGGATATGGTCCGTGTGCAGGTCAGTGGGACTAGGCAGAAAATGGTTCGGCACAGCCAAGAAGGGCCAAAGGGCCTGTTTCTGTGCTGTAGTTTCTATGATTCTATGTACATTTTGCACCATTATTACATTATAATTTTGTCATTGATATTTTGTTTGTCTTACATATGATTTGAATGGGTGATGCTTGTTTATGTTGGAAATATTTTCTGTTGGTGATTTCATTCCTGTGTATTAGAACTCCGGGGCTTTGCCAGATTGTTCGATGCCTTTTCATTTCCCTTTCATTATCAAAGCAAGAATTATAACTTTCACTATAAACTCATAACAATTTTTTAATTATGTATGAAAGGTCAGGTCACTGAATCCAATCTTTCTAGTCTCCTTGAAAAGAGTAATATTCAAGGTCTAGTAGTCTTTCATTTTAAGTCTAATGAATGTTTAAGGTTGCAATGACTGTTGAAACATGCCATAGAAATGTAGTTGAAGAGAAACTGGATTGCATCATTTGACAAGTGCTCTTGATAAAGAACTGTGTTTACTCCTGGAATGAGGAGAAACACATTAGGCCTCCATGACTTCAGTTCATCATAATGCACAAAAAACATCGCTGATTGCCTAGCAGTGACCTAACTCTTTATAAATTATGTGATACATGTTTAAAAAATTACCTGGTATTTTGCTGTGACTGTTAATTGTAGAGGACTGACTAAGTAAAATGAATTTAAAATGTTTCTGTGGAACATCTATATTGAATTAATTCAAGCATCAGAATCCTGAACAGCATGATTGATGTCCACCATTCAGAAAAGGCAGTCAGGAGAATTTGCCCATCGTTGCTATTGAAAGTTCACTGTATAAATGAACTTTCATTCTTAATAGGGATTCATTGTGGAGTAACATCAAGGAAAATTTTCCACACATTAGATGTCAATTGAAAGATTGAGGTTTAGAAATTCTATTGCATCGTGTATTGATTTCTTTGTGCTCCATGATTGACTTAAGTCAAAAGCCAATTACACTATAGCACCAGCATCATAGGTCACTATTTTCAGTCTGTTATTTCCGTATGTATGGACTGCTTAAAGACAGTAAGGCACAGGACAAACAATGGTCATTGGCTTCAAATTATTTGCACATATATGGGACAAATAAAGAATAGATCATTCATGCAAATGCAACTTCTCACAATATTTTAAAGGCCTGCTTTGAGGTTAGTTAAAGAGTGACTGATTTGCCTGGTCTATTACCTTGATACCCACTTTCTGGAAGGTTTTCCCCTGAACTTCTCTATGTTCACCCTCACCCTCCAATAACTGTTTGCAATCCACCCACAGTCCCAAACTACTCCGAGTTACAGTTCTACCGAAACCTCCCTCAGTTATCTGTCCATTCTGACTCCTTTCCCACAACCTGATTTAATGGGCTGGGTTGATCAGACTCAAACTATTCGAGTGTCCAGGAGATGTGTTAATAAGTGTACAAACACAACCATGTATATTAAGCATACTTTATTATAAAATAGAAAGCACAAATAAACCACACAAAATACTACATAGTAAGTCACAAAGATTTCTATAAATACTGCAGGACTCATGATTTTTAATCTCCAGTTGGTTGTCGCTGTTGTCAGGGGAACTCAGAATTCTGACTCACATGTGAAACCATGCCTGGGTCCAAGACACCAATTGTGATATCCGTTCCAGGCAAAGTCCAAAGAACCCAGGGAAAGGTACCCAAATAAGTACGTGCTGCACATACGTAGGGAGACACACAAAGACAGACAAACTCTTTGATCATTTGTCTCATGCCATTAACTCAGCCTGGTTTCTTTCATTCAAGCAATACATATGTTCATTAACACAGTATTCAGCATACCCTTATAAATCAGTTAGACACTGTAATGGTCACTCCTTATCCACCAGCCCACCAATGTTTTGGACCTTACATTCCCTTAGTTACAAAAGAACATTCATATTACATATAAGTGATAAACTCAAATCCAAAAATAATCCATCAAGCCAATTTGACAGACACTTAAGAAAAATTCCATCAACCTAACTCTCAAAGCGACCAATAGACATTAACAGACATCCTCATGTTAATGATGCCTGAGGCTAAGAAAGAATGCAGTTGCTATCAACAAACATTAGACATTAACAAACCTACAGTGTTTACCTTGTACAGACACTCTACATGCTGTGAGCTCACAAAGAATTAAATTGTCAGTTTGAACTGTTCAGACATCCATCCAATACTTTACAGAATTTAATTCAACACACCTGATGATCTGAGTTTCACAGTGGCTGGGGTAATCGTGGAAAGACTTCAGTATGCATAATATCTTGGACACTGTGCACTTCAGAATATTGCAGGTGGGGTGGTATTTAAGCACATTACATGCTAAGTTAATAAATAAATTGAGTAATCTTGAATCCCCCCACCTTGCACTAGGGTCTACGAAAATGAAGAGACCCTCTCGATTTGAACAAATTATTTTCCAAGAATTAAAACTTCAAGGTATGTTTGAGATATATTGATTGAATGGCAGAGCAGTATAGACCAGTGGAGTGCTGGAGCTGATTTCTGTTTCCATTGTTCTTATGTGGGATCACGTAGTGGCGTAACAATTGGAATTATTGCTCAGCTCCAGTGACCCAGAATCGACCCTGATTCTATGTGTTGTCTACTGGAGTTTAGACATTCTTGATTTGACCGCATGACTTTCCATCCTGAAGGAGGATGTAGGCCTAAAATGTTGGTTGTTTATTCATTTCCATTGATGCTACCTGTCCTACTGACTTACTTACTGACTGCCCTTTCCAGCACTGGCATTCAGGGCAGCAATGAGGTCTTCCGTCCCTGACTGTCCATACTGTCACACACAGATATAGAAGGATTCTTCATTGCTGTTTCTGTAACAATTCATTTTACATTCAGGGTTCTTAGCCCTGAGCTGAACCCCCAAACCTGGAGGATCAGTGCCCTACTGCGTTCCTCCAGCATAGTATGTGTCGCTCTGGATTTCCAGCATCTGTCAGGTCTCTTGTGTTTATGGGTTTCCATCAGATATTTGAGTTTCCTCCCACACCTCAACAATGTGTGGGTTGTTCAGTTATTTAGCTATTACAAACCAACCCTTCTGTATGAGTGAGCTGTAAAAACTGGGTGGAGTTGAAGGGAGAATGTGGAAAGTGAAAAGGAATTACTATTAATCAGTGTTTGATGGTCAGTGTGGAATCAGTGGGCTGAAGAGCATGATTCTGTGTTGTATGCCTCTATGACTAAAAAGAAGACAAGGTTAGTATCACTCTTCCAGAATTAACACAATTTAAAAAAAAAATCCCCTCCTACCTCTGTTTATAACCCAATAGACTACACCTGGAAGAATATGTGAATATTGCATGAGAATCAAGCTTAATTCTGGTATCTCCTTTCCTCACCTTCGCTCACCAATTCTCACTGGCAAAACTAGAAATTGCAACATGGTGACATTAATCAATTGAGGTGATCATTCATGCAATAATTTCCCATCAAAGGAGAGAAGTTAAAGAAAACCAGCTGAAGATATGTGATGAAAAATAAATGAAGAATTGGCAAGGATTTAGGCTGTTGGGTTAGAAATTCATCTTCACTCATTTGAGGTGCAGTATTGTACAGGCTTCAGGTTGCACTTCTCTTCCAAAATCTGTTCCCATTAAAAGTTGTCACTTTATTGCTACATTGAAAGAACAAATTTCTACCTCATTATCTTGAGGGAAAATTGTTTCAGTTTTAAATGCTGTTTAATTGAATTGAATTGAAATGGAGTTCACTCTGTTTAAGTTCATAGTCAGGAGGGATAATTTAATAGTCAAATTCTTTAAGCTACAAGCTACTTTGCAGAATTAGGCCACTTCATTTGGAATTGCGTACAGATATATTCCAACAATTGATAGTCTTGCTTATTTAGAAGAGTTTACAATCAAAACAAATGTGTGCATTGTATCTTGACACAATGGCAATAACTGGAACTTTTAAAAAAATTTGATTCTTTGCAGAAGTGTGAATGGATACAGCATTAGCAGCATTATGTAGAATTATCATCCATTTATGGAAATCTGGAATTATTGATGTTTATTGCTAATAATTTGTTTACTATATGTTAGATTTTATTATGTTTTTAGTGTAATGCTTTACAAACTTAAAATGCACAGATACATCCTGCTAAATGTTAAATCAAATGGGGAATAGGCAGATAGATCAATGACCAGCTGATTCTCAACCTGGGAATCACTAGGTTGTGCTTTTCATACAATGACAGAACTTGGATATGTGCAGTATTTTTCCCCCAATGGCAAGTTATCCTGAAGTACCAAAGAACAAATAAGTACTTCAGCAATGTGATCACTATTATAACAGATAATTTTGAATAAAAGATTGTACTGCAATCGCGAATTCCATTTCAATTGTGCCTTTAACAGAGCAAAATATCTCACCATGGCATAATCAAAACAGAGAGAGGTATAAAGAAGATAAGGTGAATCAGAGAAGGATGTTTTATGGATTATCTTAGACAGTTAATGACAGGTAGAGAGGCTAAAACTCGGAGGAAATTTCAGAGATTAGGCCCTTGAAGATTATCAGAAGTGAATATTGAGGAAGCTCAAACTTGGGGAAGTGAGGTATCTCAGAGTGCAAAGGGTGAGAGGAGGTTAAAGAGAGAGGAAGCCACAAGAATACTTAGAAATAATTAATGTATGTTCAATTGGTTACTAAATAAGAACTTAGAACAGTTCAGCAAGGAACAATCCTTTCAAGCTAAGATAATGTACCAAATTATAATTAAGTTAGTTATCAAAAGTCCAACTAAATAATCCTTTCTGCCGACACAATATCATTATTCATCTATTTCCTGCAGATTCATGTGTCTAACTAAAAGTCTTTAAAATTACTTACTGCCCATAATGCCACTGGTGCTTACGGCAACAATGAAGGTACTCTATCTCTGGTAGTGTTCAAAGCTTCCTTCATCAAATCAGTAACTTCATCTCAGCTTTCACTACTGTCAATTATGCAAGTCCCAGGTGGAGACTCAGGAATACCATCACACTCAGATGTAGAAGGATTCTTCATTGTTGTTTCTGTAAAAATAGTCTATCATCAGTCAGGGTTGTTGGCCCTGAGCTGAACCACTGAACCTGGAGGACCGGTGGACCACTGCTAGTCTGGCCTTTACCCTTTGTCCTGCTTGGCAGGGGTGGCCCTGGCAAGAGACAAAGCATAAAACCCTGACTCTAGCCAACATCGCTCTCGCGGTCATTGAGGCACACAAGCCTCCAAACCCTATGACATAGTTGTGGTCACCTAGGAGGAGTCTTAAGAATGCCTCTATCATAGTTGCTTCCATGACCTCTGGCAGTGCATTCTAGGAACCCACCATTCTGTGTGAAAAATCTTGCCCCAGACATCTCCTTTGAACTTATCGCCTCTTTCCTAAAATACATGCCTATTGGCGTTAGACATTTCATCCATGGGAACAGGTTCTGGCTGTCTACTCTATGCCTCTCATAATCTTATAAGCCTCTTCTTTCAGATCTCCCTTCAGCCTCCACTGCTCCAGACAAAGCAGCCCAAGTTTGTCAACCTCTCACTATAGCACATATGCTCTAATTCAGGCACTGTTCTGGCAAAGTTCTTCTACACCCTCTCCAAAACCTCAATGTACCTCTATTAATTCAAGATTCTCAGTAAAATTATTATCAAAGTATATATATGATATGGGAGCAATCTGAACTAAATACTCCAGATGTAACCTAACTAGAATTCTATGAAGTTACAAAATAATTTTCAGAATCTTGAACTCAAAACAAGCATGCCATATACTTTACTTACTTTAATTTATACTTTATTGTCGCCAAACAATTGGTACTAAAGCGTACAATCATCACAGCGATATTTGATTCTGCACTTTGCACTCCCTGGAGTACAAATCAATAGTAAATATTAAAAATTTAAATTCTAAATCATAAATAGAAAATAGAGAATGGAAAGTAAGGTAGTGCAAAGAAACCGAGAGGCAGGTCTGGATATTTGGAGGGTACGGCCAAGATCCGGGTCAGGATCCATTCAGCAGTCTTATCACAGTTGGAAAGAAGCTGTTTCCAAATCTGGCCGTATGAGTCTTCAAGCTCCTGAGCCTTCTCCCAGAGGGAAGAGGGATGAAAAGTGTGTTGGCTGGGTGGGTCGTGTCCTTAATTATCCTGGCAGCACTGCTCCAACAGCGTGCGGTGTAAAGTGAGTCCAAGGACGGAAGATTGGTTTGTGTGATGTGCTAGGTGATATGCCTTGTTTACCATCCTTAGGAACCTGTGTTGCCACTTTAAGTGAGCTATGGACTTGGATCTCAAAATCCCATTGCATACTGTATCAACACTGTCAACACTGTTAAGGGTCTTGCCATTAACAGTGTACTGTTCCTTGACATTTGATCTTCCAAACTGCAATACTTCACAGTTGGCAGGGTTAAACTCCATCTGCTATTTCTCCGCCTGTCTGCAACTGATCTGAATCCCACTGTATCCTTTGGCAGTCTTCTACACTATCTGCAGCATCACCCATCTTTGTATTTTCTGTGAAATTACCAACAGAAGAGGTCACAGGACAGATCCCTCAGAACATCACTAGTCACAAAGCCCAACTAGAATAAGTTCCATTGTTCACTGCCCTCTGTCTTCTATAAGAAGGTCAATTTTGAATGCAAGTGGGCAAATTATCCCATGAATCTTAATCTTCTGGATGCTTTCCATGAGCTTTACCTTCATTAGTCATCTTCATCACTTCCTCAAAAACTCAGAAAAGCTAGTAAGACACAACTTGTCCCACAAAAAGCCATGTCTGTTCCTAATTAAGAATGAGTTTCCAAATGCTCATAATTCCCATCCCTAAGAATCCTTTCCAGTAACTTTCCTACCAAGGATGTGAGACTAACCAGTCTGTAGTTTGCAGGAATAATCCTATTTCCCTTCTTGAATAATGAAACAACATTAGCTACTTGCCAGTCTTCTAGGACCTCGCCTTTGGCTAGAGAGGGTGTGAAGATCTTGGTCAAGGTCAAGCAATCTCATTTTTTGCCACTTGCAGTAATCTGGGGTAAATCCCATCAGGTTCTGGGAGCTTATCTACCTTAATGTTCTGATGCATGCTCACAGTTCATCACCCTTACCTTTCAAATTACTAGCATTAAAATACACACACATATACCCATGTATCCTATTGTGTCTAATACCTTGCTCCTGGCTGTCCTTACTGGTCATCAAATGTACCTTCCTCTCAATCCCTCCACTTTCTCACCTGGTTTACATACCATCACTTCTCCCCACCTATCGAACTAGCTTCAACTCTCCCAAGTAGCGCTGGCAAACTTTCTGGCCAGGATATTGGTTCCCCTCCCATTCAGGTGCAACTTGTCCATTTAATGTCTGTCACCGCTTGACCCAGAAGAGGTTGCGTTGATCCAAGAACTTGAAATCCTGAATCATACACAAGGTCCTCAGCCACACATTCTATTTTTCCATTTTTCTATGTTTTCTACTCCTGCCCTGACTAGAACATGCACTGGTAGTAATCTAAGGATTACTACTTTTAAGAACCTGCTTTTCAACCTATCTAAACGCAAACATCAGGAATTCTGCAGATGCTGGAAATTCAAGGTTGTTTCAACCTATCTCCTAACTCTGTTCCTCTTTTGACCTACAGTGTATCATTAGTTTCAAACTGCACCATGACCTCTGGCTGCACATCCACTCATCCACCTCTTTCCTTTGAGAATGTTCACTAGCCGCTCTGACACATACTTGACTTGGCACCTGAAAAGTAACACACCATCCTGGTATCTCTTTCACAGCCACATAATCTCCTGTCTTCCTGCCTAACTATGACTATCCTTTCATTATTGCTGTGCCTTCCCTGATGAGCCACAGAGCCAGCCCAGTGACACAGATTTGGCTGCTGCTGCTACTGTGCCCTGATAAGTCATCACCCCCAGCAGTATCCAAAGGGGTATGCTTAAGTCTGAGGGAAATGGCCACAGAGGAACCCTGTGCTGTCTATCTCTTCAACTTACCCTGGTGGTCACCCATCTACCTGCAGCCTGTACCTTAGGTGTCACCATCCACCAAAATTCTCCTCTCTGATGCTCAAGAGCATCCCAGACAATCCCCCTGATCTCCCACATCTTGCAGGAGGAGCACACGACTGCCTTAACTGACATCCCAGCTATTCCAAAGGGAACAGTGGTTCTTAGGAAAACCTTACCAGCACTTACCTGCTCAGTCTTCTCTCCCCTAGACACCCTGAACCAAAGCCTCAGCACCTACAGCTCACGTGTCGACTCAAAAAGGCTGCTTCACTACAACCCGCTTCCCTTTTATTTCCGCAAAAAAAAAACACCATGCAGGATCATGTGGCTTATAAATAAAAAAAAACTATGCAAAACTCAAGTGTATGTGGCTTACTGAAAGGCTCTTCATACAGACCACCTCTGGATAGTGCTACAAAGGAATACAGTCGCCAATCATGTGGCACAATCCTAAATGGGCAAACTATCATTGTTCACAATGTAGAACATAGGACAATACAGCACTAGAACAAGCTCTACAGCCCATGATTTTCATGTGGACATCGATGCATTGCAAACTAATCCCATCTCCCTTCATGTGGTCTATATCCTTCCATTCCCTGTCTTTTCATGTGCCTTTCTCTATGTTTTCAAACACTATCTGCGTCCAGCACTTCCCCTGACAGTGCACTCCTCAACCTACTACTCTTGGTGTATAGAAACGTACTTTATCTCCCATAGAACTATTGAGTTACGTTCCCCACATGAGAAATTTAAAATTAAGAAAGAGCCTACCTAGAAACCAGTGTGAATCAGCAATTGCATGAGTGATGGGTAAAGGCAACTTGGCATAGGTTAGGGCATGGGTAGCAGATTTTTATATAAAATTACAATGTGGGGATGGAGGAAAGCCATTTGGGGTTTTGTTGGAATAGTCAAGTACAATGATACAATGGCAGTTCTGAAAGAAATAACTAGGTAACTGTTTTTATGATGTTCCTTAAGGATTAACAGTTATTCTAGATAACAAGGGAGCTTCACAACTTTTCTTCAAAAAATGTCATAATTTAAAAATATAATGTCTCCCCGAATGATAATAGCCCAGATTGTGCAGCATTAGTTCTGGAATAGATAATAAGCTAGAACTTTGTAATGTGTTCAAAAGCACCCATCGAGGAGATGTGGAGGATCTCCTGCATCCAACAGGACAAGGTGCTGGTATGCAGTAGAAAGATCATCTTAAAGTTAGCTTTTGAGGATGCAGCAATCCCTCAGTACTGCACACAAGTGTCATCCTAGATTTTGTATTAGCACTATAGTGATATATAAACCTATACCTTTCAGCTTAAACTGAGTTTGCCTCCAAGCTGATATTTAAATGGAAACTGGAATATTTCTTAAAAATACTTTTAGAATTGGGTTATATATCATAGGTCATAAAGAAAAGCAGCTCATATTTACTGCATGTTTATTCCAAATTAACGTCATTTTGATTACTAATCTAATATTTGTGAGAAATGTGATTTTGTTTATGTAAGGAAACTTGATAATTTCTGTTCACAGTCTACAAAAATTGCATTTTACCTACTTTGACTCTGTGCAGTTTTCAGAGGTCATACAATCAGAGCTGCTGCGCACCACATGAAATACAGCTAGTATTGGACTTCTAATCTATGAACTGCATATATAATTTCTATAGATATTGATCTCAAATTTATAGGTAGATTTCCAACAATGTGTTGATAGGTCAAATTCAAATTATGAAATATTGAAATAGGTAATGCTTTACCTTGAGACAATCTGATGCATATGTGCAGTCATCAAAACACCCTTCAAACCGAAGCAATTAACAGAGAGAGTTTTCATAAGCATGAGGAAACATATAACATTTTAAGACACAATAACCTCTGCCGGATGTCAGCGGGTAAAAGTGACAAGAAAACAACCTTATTCAAAAGAAAGCAATAGGCTCTTAGCCATTCAATGTCTCAACTTGTGAGGGCTCCATTTCTAATGACCCTACTGACCTAAAACACAGACAATAGATCTTTATCTGCTCCTGCTTTTGTTCTTTATAATTAAAATATATTGATTTTTCCATAGATATTTGTGAATGTACTACTGAGCAAGCTATCCCAGAATAAGAAGAACCCAATTCAGGCAATGACCTCCCCCTCCGCAGTACTTTTGAAGCTTCTTTTTGAAACTATTCCTATTGAATGCGAAAATGAATTTCTGTCAGAAGTCAGACAAATTAGATATCACCTTGTGCGCCTCTCCTTAAAGTCAAAGTGATTGCTGCCTTTGTTATTCAAGATTCGAAATCTTTTTATGTACAGATGTTGCAGGATGAGAAATTCAAATGTAGTACACCTGTTTTTCAGGCAGAAGAAAGATGTCTATGTAGTAAGTATCCAGTCTGGGTGGTGCAGGCTCACATATTCCACCTGAGGAGATATGCTGCCCAGCGGTTTGGATTGTACTGCTCAATAGGTCCCAGAAGTTTGTTAAGTGATCATTAAAGAGGAATAAATGTTCAGTTTCATTTGGGCTGCAGTTATGTGCTTGTGACACCCTTTGAGTCTGAACAATGAAGGGGTTCAGGAAAAATGGCAAGGGAAAGCAAGAGAAGTAAACCAGAAAGTGCTGAAAATACTCAGCTGTGAAGAGATTTCTGGCATTTCAAAGCAGTGACATTTCTATCATTCTGCGGTATTTTTTAATTCAGCTTTCTCACACCTGTGGGCTGGAAAGAAAATGAAGGAGTGGAGGGAAACCACGTGGAAGCCATGCCTCCACAATATCAGCAGGGTACAAATTCTTCCTTTTCATTATTGAACAGCAAAATCCATGCTGCCTTGGTTCAGAAGGAAGACCATAAGTGGATAAGACATAGGACCACGTAACCCATCATGTCGGCTCTGCTATTCCATCAGAGATGATTTATTATCCCTCTTAACCCTATCCTCCTGCCTTCTCCCCATAACCTTTAACACCCTAACAAAGAATCTATCAACCTCTGCTTCAAATATATTCAATGACTTGGTTGCCACAGCTATCTGTGGCAGTGATTTCCACAGATTCACTACCTTCTGGCTAAAGAAATTCCTTCTCATCTCTGTTCAAAATGGACGTCCCTCTGTTCCGAGACTGTGCCCTCTACTCCTAGACTCAGCCACAATAGGATACATCCTCTCCACCTCCACTCTGTCTAGGCTTTTCAATATTTGATAGGTTTCAATGAGATCCCCCTCATTCTTCTAAATTTCAGCAAGTACAGGCTCAGAGCCATCAAACACTTCTCATACGTTAACCCTTTCAGAATAATTTTTGTGAACCTCCTCTGGATCCTCTCCAATGCCAGCACCTGTGAAAGGACTAGATAGGATAGAGTTTGTCGAATATGTTCAGGAAAGTGTCCTTAGTCAGTACATAGAAGTCCTAATGACAGAGTGTGGTATACTTGATCTCCTCTTATCAGAGAATATATACAGTGTACAACCTGAAGTACTTACTCTTTACAGAAATCTGTGAAAGACAGAAGAACCCCAAATGAATGAATGACAGAAATACATTAAAACCCCAAAGCCCCCTCTCCTCCCTTCCCTGCGTAAGCAACAACAAAGCATCAATGCATCAACCTCCCCCTTCCCTCTTCATCCGATTTAGCAAAAAAATGTCAATGCCCACCACCCACTAAGCAATAGCAAAGCTGCCATAGAGAGACCATGATCTGCAGCAAACAAAAAATATTTGTTTACCCAATAGTTCGACATGTCACCGGCTCTTTCTTTCTCACTAATAATAGAGTGATATCATCCATTTCACAGTGAAAAGGGAGACTAAAAGACACTGTTATAGTTACATGGTCCACTGCATTGCTTTTTATTCCGAGATTTTCTGACTCAAGAATTGGCAGCAAACTCTCCCACCCTCAAGAGAAAGAGAGAGAGAGAAATCCTGATGTTCCTACTCCCTTGATGCCTCAGTCGGTAACACCAGCTTGGAATTGGTCGTCCACAGGGCCACACCCCGGAGGTACCATCTTCCAAGTCGTGCCTAGGCAGCGTTGGAAGAATGGCCGGCTGGCAAGCTCCAGGAGCATGAACTCATCCACCATAGAAAAAATGCAGTCTGAATGATGTCAGGACCTCGATAGAACCGCAGCCACCTTGAAAAGGAAAAATAAGGAGAGGAATATAAACATTTTCCACAGATGAGCTCAAAGAGGCAGCCACTTGGTGCCATCTTAACTCCAACATCTTCTCAACCACTGAAGTCAGTCTAATTGGTCTATAATTTCTTTTGTTCCATATCTGTCACTTCTTAGAAAGTGGATTGACATTTTCAATTTTCCACTCCTCCGGAAACATTCCAGAATGTAGTGGTTCTTAAAAGATCATTACAAGTGTCTCTGCAATCTCTTCAGCTACCTCTTTGAGAACCCTAGGATGTAATTAATCTGGTCCAGCTGACTTACCTACCTTCAAACCTTTCAGCTTCCCAAAAACCTTTTCCTTCTTACACTATGGTTGCCTCATGCTCCCTTTTGAATACACTTTTAATTTTGGGATGTATCTATCCTGCACCTTCTGAATAGCCCACAGAAATTCCAGCCATTGCTGTTCTGCCATCATCTATCAACTTTGGCCAGCTCTTCTCATGCCTCTGTAATTCTCCTTACTCCACTGTAATACTGATACATCTGACTGTATCTTCTCTCTCTCAAACGGCATGGCAATTCTATCATATTATGAACACTGGCTCCCAAGGGTTCCTTTACCTTTAGCTCCCTAATCAAATCTAGTTCATAACACAACACCCAATCCAGAATTGCCTTTCCCCTAGTGGGTTCAACCACAAACTGCTCTAAAAAGCCATTTTGTAAGCAATCTACAAATACTCTCTCTTGGGATCTAGCACTAACCTAATTTTCCCAATCTACCTGCATATTGAAATTCCCCCGTGACATTTTCCTTATTACATGCCTTTACTATGTCCTGTTGAAATGTATATGCCATATCCTGGCTAGAGTTAAGTGACCTGTAGATAAATCCTAGCAGGGGTCTTTTTACCTTGCAGTTTCTTAATTCTACCCATAAGGATTCCACAACTTCCGATCCAATGTCACCTCTCTCTAATGATTTGATTTCATTTTTTTTACCATCAGAGCCAGCACACCACTCTACCTACCTGCATGTCCTTTTGTTACCATGTATATCCTTGGATGTTAAGTTCCTAACTATGAAATTCTTTCAAACATGGCTCAGTGATGCCCATACCTGACAATCTCTAACTGTGCTACAAGATCATCTACCTTATTCTGTATACTCCATGTATTCAAATATAATACCTTCAGTCCACTATTCATCTGCCTGTCTTTCCTCACAGTCTCACTACACATTGCATCTACTTGTATATCAACTGCCCCATCCTCAGCTCTGTAACTCCTGCCAACTTAGTTTAAGCCCTCCTTAACAGCTCTTGCAAAACTGCCTGCAATTGTATTGATTCCCCTCAGATTCAGGTGTAACCTGCCCTTTTTGTACAGGTTATACCTTCCACAACTATAGGATGTGTGGAGCGAAAAACACAAACACTCAGGCAACGCTCTCCTTTGTTGAGTACAGTACCTTTGGACATTCCAAGAAGACAATTCTTGATGAATCAAGAAACTGGATGTCACTGTGCCAAGTCACTTGCCTGAGACCTGAAGAAGTGCATCATCAGCACCACAGGGAATTGCTAAACTCATTAGTTTTAAGATTATACTTCTACGGCAAGGCAGGGTTTATCCAAAGTTTCAGCTATCAGTGTATTATTGAGTATAGGCATGAGTGAGGTCACTAGGCAAGGAGGATTAGCTACTGCCCTCTTTCTCTAAGTAGAGAAAGACAGAATAAAACAACACTAAGGTTGGCCTGTGATGGTGGCAACATTACAACACAGGATAGCATTCAGATTGCCCCAAATCCATATTTATGACTCTATATCCATCATCACACGCCGGACAGTTTCCTGATGCAAAATGTATTTCCTCACAAGCGGCTTATTTGTGACCAGCTGACAGTGCATCACACTGATTTTTGCCAACATTTTTAGCAGCAAGAATGATGCTCTTGTTCCAATTCTGTATGCTATCTTTATTTCTATCAAGTCAAGGAATTTGTGTCAGGCTAGTGGTTAACAAGATAGATTTTATCCTTGATTCATATTCCGTATCAGGAAAGTTGAATACTGCCATCCTTCCACCAGAAATGCTGGTCCCTTGTGGTTAACATTGTTCCAGTTGGTTTGAATGATCAGACAGTGTTGTTCAGAAAACATAGACCATGCCAAGAGTGATGTGCAGCCAACTTCCACCTCCAGGGTATTGTGCTATTATTGTTAGTGTGCAAAAATACAATCAGTTTCTCAATTCATCAAGAATTGTCTTCTTGGGATGCCCAACAGTACTGTACTCAACAAAAGAGTAGTGTGCTGCCTGAAGGTTTGTGTTTTTTATTGCTTACCCCACATATCTGATAGTCGTGAGGGAGCATTTCTAGTATGGGTCACAAATAGGTCAACCTTTGGTATGAGGTATTGGTATCTTTAGGTATTTATGGGTGTTAGGCAAGGCTGGTGGGTCACAATTCAAGATCTTTGCATTGCTTTCAAGGTCAGTATTTTTTGCCCATCCCTAATAGCCACTGAAAAGATGATGGTGAGCCACCTTATTGAATTGGTGCAATCCTTCTTGAATACTGTTTAGGATAGAACCCTGGGATTCACTTCTAGTGACAATGAAGGATCAGTGATATCGTTCTATCTAAGGATGGTGCATGATTCAGAGGGAAACCCTGTAGGTGATAGTGCCCTCATGTGCTTGCTGTCATTGTCCTGCTCAGTCTTGGAGCCCTTGTGTTTAGGGAATACCCCAGCTGAGCAACTATAGTGCATTTTATAGATGGTGTTCATTACAGCCATTGTGCACCAATGGAAGAGGGACTAGATGTTTAGAAACATAAAAACATAGAAACATAGAAAACCTACAGCACAATACAGGCCCTTCGGCCCACAATGCTGTGCCGGACATGTACTTACTTTAGAAATTACCTCAGGTTACCCGTAGCCCTCTATTTTTCAAAGCTCCATGCACCTATCCAGTAGTCTCTTAAAAGACCCTATTGTATCCACCTTCACCATCATTGCTGGCAGCCCAGTCTACACACTCACCACTCTCTGTGTAAAAAACTTACCCCTTACATCTCCTCTATACCTACTTCCAAGCACATTAAAACTGTGCCCTCTCATGTTAGCCATTTCAGCCCGGGACAAAGCTTCTGACAATCCACATGATCAATGCCTCTCATCGTCTTATACACCTCTATCAGGTTACCTCTCATCCTCTGTCGCTCCAAGGAGAAAAGACCAAGTTCACTCAACCTGTTCTCATAAGGCATGCTCCCTAATCCAGGCAACATCCTTGTAAATCTCGTCTGCACCCTTTCTATAGTTTTCACATCCTTCCTGTAGTGAGATGACCAGAACTGAGCACAGTACTCCAAGTGGGGTCTGACCAGGGTCCTATATATCTGTAACATTACCTCTCGGCTCTTGAACTCAATCCCACAGTTGATGAAGTCCAATACACCGTATGCGTTCTGAACCACAGAGTCAACCTGCACAGCAGCTTTGAGTGTCCTATGGACCCCAAGATCCTTCTGACCCTCCACCTTGCCAAGAGTCTTACCATTAATACTATATTCTGCCATCATATTTGACCTACCAAAATGAACCACCTCACACTTACCTGGGTTGAACTCCATCTGTCATTTCTCAGCCCAGTTTTACATCCTATTGATGCCCCACTGTAAGCTCTGACAGCCCTCCACACTATCCACAACATCCTCAACCTTTGTATCATCAAATGATGTGTTTCGTGTAAATGATTGGAAGCCATTTAAGAGGGGTGCTTTATCATGGATAGCATCAAGCTACTCGGTGGTGTATTCAATTTGAAAGTTGACAATATTCTGTCATGCCTTGTGCACTATGGAAAGGCCTTGGTAGATCAGGAGAATAATCATTTACCGAGAAGTGCACTGCCTTCATATTCACAAACATTCAAAATCATTAATAAATAAAATTCATATTAAGAATCATTAAGATAATAAAAACACAGACATTAACAAAAATTAAATATATTTAAATAGACTGAAGATACAGAAGATCAATTATCATTTCAGAAAACAAAACCTGCAGATACTGAAAATCTGAAACAAGAACAGGAACCACTCAACAGGTCAGGCAGCATCAGTGGACAGAGAAACAGAGATAAATTTTCACATCATCAATGACCATTCATAAGATACCACCTGATTTCCTGAGTATTGTTTTTCTTCACTTAATTACCATTTTCACAGCAGCAGTCTTTGGCTATGCTTATCAAAGAGGCAGCTGAACTTTAATCATTGGGCAAGTTTTCCGGCCCAGGAGCTGGAAATTCCATGCAAACCCTACTGGACCCATGTGGACCTTTAAGCAACACACATCAGAGTTGCTGGTGAACGCAGCAGGCCAGGCAGCATCTCTAGGAAGAGGTACATTCGACATTTCGGGCCGAGACCCTTCGTCAGGACTAACTGAAGGAGTCTGCTCCGTCAAGCGGAATTAGTCCTTACTATTAATAATTTCTCCTTTGGCTCCTCCCACTTCCTTCAAACTAAAGGTGTAGCTATGGGCACCCGTGTGGGTCCTAGCTATGCCTGTCTTTTTGTTGGCTTTGTGGAACAATCTATGTTCCAAACCTATTCTGGTATCAGTCCCCCATTTTTCCTTCGCTACATCGACGACTGCATTGGCGCTGCTTCCCGCACGCATGCTGAGCTCGTTGACTTCATTAACTTTGCCTCCAACTTTCACCCTGCCCTCAAGTTTACCTGGTCCATTTCCGACACCTCCCTCCCCTTTCTAGATCTTTCTGTCTCTATCTCTGGAGACAGCTTATCTACTGATGTCTATTATAAGCCTACTGACTCTCACAGCTATCTGGACTATTCCTCTTCTCACTCTGTCTCTTGCAAAAATGCCATCCCCTTCTCGCAATTCCTCTGTCTCCACTGCATCTGCTCTCAGGATGAGGCTTTTCGTTCCAGGACAAGGGAGATGTCCTCCTTATTTAAAGAAAGGGGCTTCCCTTCCTCCACCATCAACTCTGCTCTCAAACGCATCTCTCCCATTTCCTGCACATCTGCTCTCACTCCATCCTTCCGTCACCCCACTAGGAATAGGGTTCCCCTGGTCCTCACCTACCACCCCACCAGCCTCCAGGTCCAACATATTATTCTCCGTAACTTCCGCCCCCTCCAACGGGATCCCACCACTAAGCACATTTTTCCCTCCCCTCCCTCTGCTTTCCGCAGGGATCGCTCCCTACGCAACACCCTTGCCCATTCGTCCCCCCCATCCCTCCCCACTGATCTCCCTCCTGGCACTTATCCTTGTAAGCAGAACAAGTGCTACACATGCCCTTACACTTCCTCCCTTACCACCATCCAGGGCCCCAGACAGTCCTTCCAGGTGAGGCGACACTTCACCTGTGAGTCGGCTGGGGTGATATACTGTGTCTGGTGCTCCCGATGTGGCCTTCTATATATTGGCGAGACCCGACGCAGACTGGGAGATCTTTTTGCTGAACGCCTACTCTCTGTCCGCCAGAGAAAGCAGGATCTCCCAGTGGCCACACATTTTAATTCCACATCCCATTCCCATTCTGATATGTCTTTGCACGGCCTCCTCTACTGTAAAGATGAAGCCACACTCAGGTTGGAGGAACAACACCTTATATTCCGTCTGGGTAGCCTCCAACCTGATGGCATGAAATTGACTTCTCTAACTTTCGCTAATGCCCCACCTCCCCCTCGTACCCCATCCGTTATTTATTTATATACACACTTTCTTTCTCTCTCTCTCCTTTTTCTCCCTCTGTCCTTCTGACTATACCCCTTGCCCATCCTCTGGGTTTTCTCCCCCACTCCCCCTTTTCCTTCTCCCTGGGCCTCCTGTCCCATGATCCTCTCATATCCCTTTTGCCAATCACCTGTCCAGCTCTTGGCTCCATCCCTCCCCCTCCTGTCTTCTCCTATCATTTTGGATCTTCCCCTCTCCTCCCACTTTCAAATCTCTTACTAGCTCTTCCTTCAGTTAGTCCTGATGAAGGGTCTCGGCCCGAAACGTCGACTGTACCTTTTCCTAGAGATGCTGCCTGGCCTGCTGCGTTCACCAGCAACTTTGATGTGTGTTGCTTGAATTTCCAGCATCTGCAGAATTCCTCGTGTGAACCTTTAAGCAGAGGATCTGCCGCTGTCTTATCAACTTCTTTCAGTCCGGAGTTATGTTTTGCCCTCACTTCACTATATGCATACACAGACACCAAATGCAGAACAAAGCAGGAAGTTATCCAATATCTGTGGCCAATATTTGACAAAAAATAATTCCCTCTTAGTTCTCTGTGCCTTCAATGCATTTTTTACCTGGCTGAGTAAGAGGCCTGAATGTGTGTTCCTTAAGCCAAGAACAACAGGTGTGTTCCCAGTGGAGGCAAGCCCACTCTTCTAGGGATCCTCGCCTTTGTTTCTTGTGGCTATTACTGGCTAGAATAAATATTTGCATTTATTTCTTTAGCATGGAAAATAACATGTCACAGCAATATATAAGACCTTGACCGGAAGTCACATCTAACCTTTGAAACTCAAGAAATCTCAGGCAGCATCATTGAAAATGATACCTATTCAGAAGTGCTGACCATGTTGTGCTGACTGTATAAAGTCAATTTGTACAGAACAAGACCTGCAAATGTAATTTAGATAATTACCAGACAATCTGTTAAATGATGCTGCTTGAAACGTGGATACTGGAGAGGAGATTCCTGCTCTTCAAAAGTGACAGGGGATTATTTACAACCCTGGTTGTAAAGGACCACGATGTAGGGCTTTTCTGATATTACAGCATGGCAATGAAGCAAAAACTTTAACATTGTGCTCTGGTCCCTGGAGAGGGACTTCAACCTACAACCTGACTGGTAGCTGACATTGCTTCCACTGAAGCACAGATGACACTTTTGAAAGCTCATTACTTACTATCTTTTTAAACAAACCCGCAGAATCCAAAGAACTACTGAGAGTATACCGCCCAATATAATAGTTGTATTTCTAGTGAAGCCAAAGAGCTACAAATCTAACATATCAGTACACTTCAGAACAATAATTTAATTTTTTCACAAGCAAAAGAAAACAAGATGGCCTGGAAATTAAAATGTGCCTTAAAAGTAAATTTAAGCAGGGAAGTAAGGGTCATGTCAATTTTGTGCATTCCTCTTTGCCAGAAGATCTATTTTGAGATGTGAGCCATTATCTAGGATTGAAACTCACACAGTGGTCTTCCATTTGTGAGCTTCTGCATTTGTGCACAAGGGAGTCTGTAAAGCAGATTGTGTTCAGGAACAGAGTGGGGCAACAGGATTGAAGGGTGAGAGTTGTGGAGGGGAGTTTCTCCAGACGACTGAGAAAATCACTGCAAGGGAATCTGATGTTAGGGTTATTTGACTAGTCATAGTCATAGTCACAGTCATAGTCATACTTTATTAACCCCGGAGGAAATTGGTTTTCGTTACAGTTGCTCCATAAATAATAAATAGTAATAGAACCATAAATAGTTAAATAGTAATATGTAAATTATGCCAGTAAATTATGAAGTAAGTCCAGGACCAGCCTATTGGCTCAGGGTGTCTGACCCTCCAAGGGAGGAGTTGTAAAGTTTGATGGTCACAGGCAGGAATGGCTTCCTATGACGCTCATTGCTGCATCTCGGTGGAATGAGTCTCTGGTTGAAAGTACTCCTGTGTCCACCCAGTACATTATGTAGTGGATGGGAGACATTGACCAAGATGGCATGCAACTTAGACAGCATCCTCTTTTCAGATACCACCGTGAGAGAGTCCAGTTCCATCCCCACAGCATCACTGGACTTACGAATGAGTTTGTTGATTCTGTTGGTGTCTGCTATTAAGCAGATGATTAGAATATTATGAGGGTCAGTTTGGAAAATGATCACTCAGGGAAAAGATCAGAGCAGAGACAGAAAGGTGTAGTTGAAGAGATGATCAACATGGCAGGCAGAGATTACGGGGTGCCAGAAGGAGTTGACAGTATAGGTTTTCACAAATAAAACAAAGTGAGGCATTTTATATTTAATGAAACCAGTAACATATTTTATTGAAACACAAAAGCATGCTAAAAAACCTTACGTAATCACAGCATCACATCCAACTTGCCTCTTAAAGTGAAACCCCAACTCAATATCAGTGGTTGTGAATTATGCACGTTTCTCCTGCTTATGTTACCCTACCCAGAATTGCCTCATTTGTGAAGCCGGTGAGCCTCTCTGGAGCTCAGATGAGCCGCCCAGCTCGTGTCCTGTGTCCATGGGTGGAGGAACCGCAGATGCCTCTGCCTCATCTCGAGGTGCGTTGACACACTCATGGTCATGTTGCGATGCAAGGGCAGAATACTCCAAATCTTGGTGGGCTGGTTTAAGGCGATCTACTAAAATACGTTAAGGTTTACCCCTGAAGGAGGGTGGAACGCTGTTGATAGGCCAACCAGGCGGTCGTGGCATCAGGAATAAAATCACCTGACACTGCCCATATACCAACTCAGCCGTGGACGACTGCAGGTTTTTTTTTGGGAGCATTTCTGAGCCCCAGCAGGACCCATGGGAGCCGAACATGCCAGAATTCATCAGTCAAAGAAGTCCTCAGAACAGCCTTATAGGAGCGGTGAAACCGCTCGCATAGGCCATTGGACTGCGGGTGATATGCCATGGTGTGATGTGGGCTAACACCGAGGTTCCAGGCCACCGCAGCCCTGAGGTCTGAAATGAATTGGGGTCCGTGGTCAGAGGGAATATAGGAAATTTCAGATGGGAGGCCAAACCGAGTAACCCAGATGCTGATGAACGCCTGAGCCACATCTGCAGCCGTCGTCGATGCTAGGCGGATGACCTTGGGCCTCCTGGAGGTACAGTCCATCATGGTAAGAGGGTGCGCAAAACTGCAGGAGGGGGGACAAGGACCAGCAATGTTCATATTGACATCATCAAACTATTGCTCAGGGACCTCAAGAGGTGCCAATGGCACCTGAGCATAACGGTTAATTTTTGCCCGCTGGCACTCTGCATAAGCTGCAGTCCAATCATGCGAGTCCTTCCTGAGGCTGTGCCAAACAAAACTTTAGTGCAACCAGTTTCTGTGAGGCCTTCAGAGCGACCACGTATGGAGTTGAAAACAGTCCGTCTCCAGATTATGGGCACGATGGGGTGAGGGTGACCGGTTGAGACATCGCACAGAAGAGAAACCCCAACTTCTGTGAACTTAATGTTAGCCAACCGCAGGCCCGTGAGTGCTGTTCAGTAAGCTTGGACCACTTGGTCAGCAACTTGGTCAGCTGCCATACCAGCATAATTAACCCCAGGCTGTGAGAGGCAATCAGCCAAGGCATTATTTTTTCTTGATACATTGTATATCAGTTGTGAACTCGGATATGTAAGCCAGGTGGCGTTGCAGCCGGGCAGATCAAGGGCCTGTTATTTTGGTCAATGAGTGCACAAGGGGTTTGTGGCCAATAAACACTGTGAAATGGCAACCCTCTGGAAGAAAATTGTCAAACATGCTGTACTTCCTTTCGGGGGGACGGAGCTGCTGGCTGAAGAAGGTGAACGGCTGCCACATGCCTCCAACCAGCTGTTTGTGCGTGGCATAGTCTGAGCTTCAGCTGTAATGTAATGTGTGTTGGAGAGCCAGTAGGGTGGCATTAGAAAGAGCTCATTTAGTATCATCAAATGCCCTGGTCATGTCTGCTGACTAGTCAAGTATTTGATTAGGGGTATTGTCCTTAACCACAATATACAAGGGGAGCATAATTTCAGCAGTTCACAGAATGAAGAGATCATAAAAAATTCACCATGCCTAAAATCTCCTGTAATTTTTAAATAGTGTGGGGCAGTGGGAAATGCATAATAGCAGCTACCTTTGATGGGAGATGTGAATGTGGAGAAAGTCTGTGGGTGACACCCCGAACTGCCATTTAACATGGTTAATAATGAACCCATATTGGCTTAAGTGCTCAAAGAGTGTGCAGCGATTAGGAATGTGTTTGGATTTGGATGCATTGGTGACAAAAATGTCATCCAGGTAAACAAAATGAAAATCTACGTTCTTAATACAGTCTCCATCAGCCATTGGAAAGTCTGTGCTGCATTTTCTCAGTCCAAACAGCATGTGCAGAGACTCAAAATGGCAAAACAGGGTTATCACAGCTTTTATGTTTATGTCCTTTGAGCACACAGGCACCTAATGGTAGCCACTGACTGGATCGACTTTGGAAAAAATTAACCTTCCACTAAACATGCCAAAAAGTTTTGAATATGTGAGACCAGGTAACGATCGGGGATGGTAGTTACCGTACGGGCAGCAACCACTATAGGACTTAGGGACTATATGGAGGGGTGAAGCCCAGGGGCTGTACAACTGGCATACAATTCCAATTCTCTTCATGTTGACAAACACAGCCTTCACAGTTGCCAGCTTTTCTGGGTCCAGTCTAGGCGCACGAGCATGGACTGGTGGGCAAGTTGTGGGAATGCAGAAGGCAGAGGGTGGTGGTCGGGGGAGTACATTCAGATTGGAGAATTGTGACTAGTGGTGTCCCACAAGGATCTGTTCTGGGACCTCTACTTTTCATGATTTTTATTAATGACCTGGATGTGGGGGTAGAAGGGTGGGTTGGCAAGTTTGCAGATGACACAAAGGTTGGTGGTGTTGTAGATAGTGTAGAGGATTGTCGAAGATTGCAGAGAGACATTGATAGGATGCAGAAGTGGGCTGAGAAGTGGCAGATGGAGTTCAACCTGGAGAAGTGTGAGGTGGTACACTTTGGAAGGACAAACTCCAAGGCAGAGTACAAAGTAAATGGCGGGATACTTGGTGGTGTGGAGGGTTCTGGGGGTACATGTCCACAGATCCCTGAAAGTTGCCTCACAGTTGGATAGGATAGTTAAGAAAGCTTATGGGATGTTAGCTTTCATAAGTCGAGGGATAGAGTTTAAGAGTCGCGAGGTAATGATGTAGCTCTATAAAACTCTGGTTAGGCCACACTTGGAATACTGTGTCCAGTTCTGGTTGCCTCACTATAGGAAGGATGTGGAAGCATTGGAAAGGGTACAGAGGAGATTTACCAGGATGCTGCCTGGTTTAGAGAGTATGCATTATGATCAGAGATTAAGGGAGTTAGGGCTTTACTCTTTGGAGAGAAGGAGGATGAGAGGAGACATGATAGAGGTGTACAAGATAATAAGAGGAATAGATAGAGTGGACAGCCAGCACCTCTTCCCCAGGGCACCACTGCTCAATACAAGAGGACATGGCTTTAAGGTAAGGGGTGGGAAGTTCAAGGGGGATATTAGAGGAAGGTTTTTTACTCAGAGAGTGGTTGGTGCGTGGAATGCACTGCCTGAGTCAGTGGTGGAGGCAGATACACTAGTGAAGTTTAAGAGACTACTAGACAGGTATATGGAGGAATTTAAGGTGGGGGTTATATGGGAGGTAGGGATTGAGGGTCGGCACAACATTGTGGGCCGAAGGGCCTGTACTGTGCTGTACTATTCTATGTTCTATGTAATGCTCAACCCCATGTAGTGCTCAACCGGCTGTAGTGGAGAATGAGGGCTTGGTGAGATCTGGGAATTCGTCCAGCAGTCAAGTAAACTCACATGCAGTGGTGCATGCACTTGACAGAGTCATTGTGGAGATCTCACTGAGGGAGCAGGATAATGACCCAAAGTTCTTGACATCCACAAGCCGGCAGTTCTTAAGATCGACTAACAGTCCCTGGGCACACAGGAAATCTGCATCAAGCAGAGGTCTAGCTACTTTTCGTCACCCACTGAAGCAGCATGTCACCCTTCGTGTCCTGCAGGTCTGGTTCGTTGTTCTGTTGGCGGCCTCCAGTGAGGTTTCATTGATCCTTGCCTTCTGATCAATAGGCACACAGGAAATGTCAGCCTGAAAGGGTGTCCACAATGAACAGTAGATGACCCTGGCAGCTGGAACCCACAGTGTTCACACCCCTGTTGTCCCGATGTGCTGGCACTGTCAAAGCTCCAAGGTGGTCAGCATTTCCTAGCGTTCCTACCAAAGCGAGCATGGAAAAAGCACAGATCTGGTGTTGTCTGTTTTGCAGCCTTGGGTATCCCTATGTTGGAGACTTGTTGACCGGGCTTATTGAGGCAGAAAAGTAGGTGGAATAATGCACTGCTGCCCATCTGAGTGTAGACTATCAACCATATTAGCAAGCTCCCTACAGTCCATCACGGATGCATTAGCAAGGGCTACATGAACTTGATCAGGCATTTGCTCCATGAGGAGTTCTTTAAAAATAAAACAAGGATGTTGATTTCCCAGGAGAGTCAGCATGCGGTCCATTAGCTCCGTAGACCTGATATTGCTGAGACCTGCAAGGAAAGCAACTGTTTGGTGTGTTCAGACTCTGATAGTCCTAAAGTCTGTAAAAGGTGAGCTTTCAGCAATTGGTATTTATTGTGTTCAGGCAGGTGTTCAAGCAGATTCAAGCAGATAGGCTGATAAATATGGAAGATCATCTCTGGTAGCACAGTTTGACTTAATGTTTAATGTTGAAGTACAAAGGGGCACAGGCTTTCTGGGATACAGATCAGAATCAGAATCAGGATTATTAACACTGACCTATCTGTTGTGAAATTTGTTGTTTTCTACCTGCAGAGCAGTGCAAAGGCATAAAAACACCCCAAATTACAAAAACAAATAAATGTTATATAAAGGAATAATGAGGTACGTAGTATTCTTGGATTGTTCAGAACTATGATGGTGGAGTGAAAGAAGCTGTTCCTAAGTTGTTGAGTGTACAACATACTACAGATATAAATTTGTTCAAAGCACTTTTGGATTTCTCTGTAGTTTTCGCTGGTTTGTGCTGAACTTTTAAATAAAATCCTCAGGAGATTCCAACCACTGTTTGGACAAATGTTCCAATGCACAAAGCGTTTATCGCCCCTAAGTGATAGGTTAATACATCCAACTTGCTGTGTATTAGACCTTTACTCCTCTCTGTCTGATCCCTTCCCTTCATATATTGGCTTGGAAATTCTAATACATCCTAATAGGTGCACTGGATGAGAAAGACAGCAAAGCATTAACTTTTCTTTGTCAAGGGCTCTCCAGCCTGCGCAGATGACTCCTTCTCCCGTCTTAAACCTTCCTCCTCTTCTGGACACTCTGCTCTGGTCTTTTGCCTGCATTGCATCGTTTTATCACTTACTGCCAACGAGACATCAACCGTCTCGACTTTCACACTCCTCTCTCCAGTTCTAACTTCACCCCCTCTGAATGCACTGCTCTCTACTTTTTCCCAACCAATCCAACCACACCACTAAACCCACAGAAAACGAGGTGCTGTAGCAGTCTGGCAGGCTGAGCTCTACCGTGCTGAGACCAGGCGGTATCTCTCAGAAACTTCCTCTTCCTTACTCCTTGAACAGGAATCCACTAAAGAACACCAGGCTACTGGCTCCCACTCTGTCACCGACCTTATTGACTCTAGAGATCTCCCATCCACTGCCACCAGCCTCAAAGTTCCCTTACCCCACATCTCCCATTTCTGCTTCCTTCCAAGATCCACAAACCTGCCTGTCTAGTTAGACCCATTGTTTCTGCCTGCCCCAGCACCATTAAACTCATGTCTGCATACCTCGACAAATTTTTATCCCCCCGGTTCAGTCCCTTCTAACCTACATCCATGACACTTCACACGCTCTTGATCTTTTCGATAATTTTTAAGTTCATTAGCCCTGATCATCTCATTTTCACTATGGATGTCCAGTCCCATATACACCTCCATCCCCCATCAGGAGGGCCCTAAAATCCTTCGCTTTTTTCTGGACGATCACCACCACTCTCCTCCGTCTTGCAGAACTTGTCATTACTCCCAATAATTTCTTCTTTGGCTCCTCCCACTTCTTTCAAACAAAAGGTGTAGCCATGGGCACTTGCATGGGTGCCAAATATACTTGCCTTTTTGACATCTACATGGAACAGTCAATGTTCCAAGCCTATGCTGACATCACTCCTTAACTTTTCCTATGCTACATCGATGACTGCATTGGTGCTGTTTCCTACACCCATGCTGAGCTTGTCAACTTCATCGCCTTTGCCTCCAACTTCCACCCTGTCCTCAAATTTACTTTGTCCATTTCCAACACCTCACTCCTCTTTCTCAATCTCTATCTCCATCTCTGGAGACAATCTATCTAGCGATATCTTTTATAAACCCACTGAGTCTCATAGCTATCTGGGCAATATCTCTTCTCACCCTGTCACTTGTAAAAATGCAGTTCCCCTCTCTCAGTTCCTTTGACTCCACTGCATCTGCTCCCAGGATGAATCTTTCATTCCAGAACTAATGAGATGCCCTCCTTCTTCAAAGGAAGAGGCTGCCCTTCCTCCACCTGCATCTCTTCCATCTCGCACATGTCTGCCCTCACCCCATCCTCCTGCCACCGCACCAGGGATAGTATTCCTCTTGTCCTCACCTACCATCCCACTAGCCTCTGCGTCTAGCACATAATTCTCCATAACTTACATCACCTCCAACAGGATTCCACCACCAAACACATCTTTTCCTCTACCCCACTTCCTGCGTTCTGCAGACATCACTCCCTATGTGACTCCCTTCTCCATTCATCTCTCCCCACTGATCTCCCTCCTGGCACTTATCCTTGCAAGTGGAACAAGTGCCATACCTGCCCCTAAACCTCCTTTCTCACTACCATGCAGGGCATCAAACAGTCCTTCCGGGTGAGACGACACTTCAATGTGAGTCAGTTAGGATTATTTTCTGTATCCAATACTCCCAGTGTGGACTCCTGTGTATCAATGAGACCCGACGTAGATTGGTCGCGAGACTGCTTGGCTGAGCATCTCTGTTGTGTCTGCCAGAAAAATTGGGATCTCCTGGTGGCCACCCATTTCAATTCTACTTCCCATTCCCATTCCGATATGTCAGTCCATGGCCTCCAGTACTGTCGCGATGAGGCCGCGCTCAGGTTGGAGGAGCATCACCTTATATTCCATCTGGATAGCCTTCAATCTGATAGCATGAACATAGATTTAACAAACTTTCGTTAATGTCCCCCTCTTTCACCATTCCCCATTCCTGTTTCCCTCTCTCACCCCATCTCCTTACCTGCCCATCACCTCTCTCTGGTGCTCCTTCCATTCCCTGTCTTCCATAGCTTTTTGTCCTCTCCTATTAGATTCCCCCTTCTCCAACCTTCTATCTCTTTCATTAATCAAGCAACTTCCCAGCACTTTACTTCACACCCAACCCCTCTCCCGGTTTCACCTGTCACGTGCCACCTTGTACTTCTTCCTCCCCTACCCCACCTTCTTATTCTGACTTCTCCCCTTCCTTTCCAGTCCTGATGAAGAGTCTTGGCTTAAAATGTCAACCGTTTACTCTTTTCCATAGTTGCTGCCTGTCCTGCTGAGTTCCTGCAGTCTTTTGTGTGTGCTGATTTGGATTTCCAACATCTGCAGATTTTTTCATGCTAGAAAACACTAATGACTGTTTTTAGCTTTGGTCCCCATTGCTAATTTCAGTTATTAATCCAAAATTTGCTACTATTTGGTTCCAAGGCTAAGCTTGAGTTGGAAGTGCTGCTCTGATTGGTTGAGTTTTCAGGGCTGAGGTGGCCGATTCAGCTCAGTTGCTTCATTTTTCTGATCAAGGAAGTGAGTGAGGTAGCAGAGAAAGACATAAAGACATTAGAGTCTTGTCCTACCCTGTGATCTTGAGAATGTGGGCATGAGACATGCAGTGGGGGAATACTGTGGTTAGATTGCAAAGAGAGTGTTAACATTGATGGTTAGGCTGAGGGTAAAGCCATTCATTGCTAATGGGTCTGAGGATTGCATCAGATCATTTGGAGAACTGGGATAGGTATAAGTGGGCAGTGGGACAAGTTGATGTCATAGTGAATAGATGTTCGTGACAGATAATCAAATATAGTTGATAGAGCTCCCTGTCTGGCATGGCTATAGGGAGGCAAAAAAGCCCTGGGAGTGCCCTGCAATGATGTGTCTCAGAAGCAGTAATCAGATTTGCTTAGCAATGTCCCTAAGGAAGAGTAATAAAGTTATCATCCTGTGTGTCTCTGATGTGGAAATCATAACAGGAGCAGAAGGGTGATTCATGACTTGTACCCAGCTGAGTTTTCAAGTATTGTTAAGCGCTCCAGAAACAGTTATTACCATGTTTCACTCAGAGGTAAAAGTGACTTTTGTTTGCTCAATATACTTTGAAAATTTCAAGTAATATCATCTGCATTTTTTAAACATTGGAGCTGAAGGCATAAAACTCAAAGACCATGCTACCCACTCTTGCCATTCATATAATTATTCTTTGCTGCTGTAGTTGCTGGTTAGCCAAGTTGGAAACCTCTGTTGAATTTCCTTACCCTTTATCAATACAGAGCGTCTTACAATGCTCAAACTGCCACCATATCTATCTTAGCAAACTCAGTGGAGAAAAGGGATTTACTCAGGATATTTACAGCGTAATTTAGTTTCAAACTGGAGCAGCTACCAAATGAGCCATTTCTCCCGTCACAGATCTTATACCATGGCTCTCTTCTCTTTTTTTCTTTTCCTTTACTGTGTGCTAGTATTTCTCAGCATGGAAAGATGCTTGCCAAAATTCTCTGAGGAAACCACTTTGTAAATTTTTTCCCTGAAAATTATTAACCTCAAAGCTGTCAACAACTCATTTTTGGACAACTGCAAGGTGTCTTTGCCCTTTTTGAATCTTGCAAACCGCAAAAATCTCTTCAAAGATCTACATGTTAATCAAACAAGCTGCTAAAAAGTTCAAAGTTCAATGTAAATTTATTATCAAAGTCCATATATGCCACCATATACAACCCTGAGATTCATTTTCTTGTGGACGTACTCAATAAATCCATAGAATAATAACCATAGAAGGATCAATGAAAGACCATATCAACCAGTGTGCAATAGACATACACTATGCAAATAAAAAAAAGAATAATAATAAATAAATAAGCAAAAAATATCAAGAACATGAGATGAAGAGTCCTTGAAAGTGAGTCCATAGGTTATGGAAACATTTCAATAATGGGGCTAATGAAGTTGAGGAAACTTATCCCAATTGGTTCAAGAGGCTGAGATTGAGTGGCAATAATTGTTCCTGAACCTGGTGGTGCAAGTCAGTGGTCCCCAACCACCGGACCACAAAGCATGTGCTACCGGGCCACGAGGAAACGATATGATTTGGCGATAGGAGTCAGCTGCACCTTTCCTCGTTCCCTGTCACGCGCATTTGAACTCGAACGCACGCGAGGTCATTACCCGCGCGTCATCCGTGTCAGCGCAGGAAGAAGATCAACTCCTTAAGCTTGAAAATGATGGTGAACTGAAAAGTATGTTTGACATAACATCTCTGCCGACATTCTGGATCAAAGTCAAGGCTGAATATCCTGAGATAGCCACGGAAGCACTGAAAACGTTGCTTCCATTTCCAACATATCTCTGCAATGAATGCAAAGAAAACTAAATTGCGGAATAGACTGGACATAAGGAACCCCCTTCGAGTATCGCTGTCTCCCAATATCCCTCAATGGGACCATCTTGTTGCAGGGAAACAAGCCCAGGTCTCCCACTGATTCAGCGATATTGGTGTGTTGCAATGATTTTATATGTTCGTAAGGGGAAAGTATGTGATGTGTGTTTAATATCCAAACATTACTTAAAATGTTATGATGCTATTGACTTATATGTGACTTATATAACCATATAACAATTACAGCACAGAAACAGGCCATCTCTGCCCTTCTAGTTCGTGCCGAACGCAACTCTCACCTAGTCCCACCGACCTGCACTCAGCCCACAACTCTCAATTCCTTTCCTGTCCATATAGCTATCCAATTTTTCTTTAAATGGTAATATCGAAACTGCCTCCACCGCTTCTACTGGAAGTTCGTTCAACACTTACTTCAAGCTCCCCTGTCCTCCCCTGATAGTTGACTTATCACTATATTCATGCGAGGAAAATATGCGCTGTGTGTTTAATATTAAATTCGTTAGATAAACCCTTATAGAAACAAAATTGAGTGTATTAGCCACTTATCACCTATATTCCGGTCATGATTAACATCTCCCCCACCCCTGAACAGAATCGCCAAAAACGATTTGCAGAAAAAAATCAGCAGGTACACGCATACGCAGGTCACACATGCGCACTGGTGCCTGTGCAAGGCTTCATGGTCATTGTAGTCTTTCTCGGAGTAAACACAACGTATTTGACTGCTACTCTTGTCCGTTAGCAACCCTCCCCCCCCCCCCCCGGGTCGGCCGGTCTGCAAGAATATTGTCAATATTAAACCGGTCCGCAGTGCAAAAAAGGTGGGGGACCCCTGGTGTAAGTCCTGAGGCTCCTGTACCTTCTTCCTGATGGCAGCAGCATGTAGATGTGTTCAATAGTAGGGAGGGTTTTACCCGTCTTGGACTTGCTCATATCGGTTACTTTTTGTAGGATTTTCCATTCAAGGGCATTGGTGTTTCCATACCAGGCTATGATGCAGCCAGTCAATATACTCTCCACCACACATCTATAGAAGTTTGTCAAAGTTTTAAATGTTATGCCGAATTTTTGCAAACTCCTAAGGAAGTATTTGGTGCTGCCACGTTTTCTTATAATTGCACTTACTTATTGAGTCCAGGACAGGTCCTCCAAAAGCTGTTACCCAATTGATTAAAGGCATTCCAGTGAAGTCATCTGTAGGAGGGATGCTTGAGCTGTCAGCAGAATTCCAATGTGCCCTGTGATTAGAGAGGAAGTGCTATGATTGACTTTAGAAAATATAGTGAGTTGTGATGTGATGTGTTAACAAAGAATATCAGAACCTTGAATCATGCCAAGGTAAAACAAAGAATGAATTTTTGTCAGAAATGTGGACTACCCTGTGTGAAGATTTTAGATTTATGTGAATGATAATATTTTTCATTCTGGAAATTAATGGATTTCATGCCAGAATTACTGCATTCAAAACAATTTTAGGATACAGTTGATTAGTTCATTTTAATGAATTAATGCTGGCAAATACCTTATAATGGACAGGCGTTGTGTTAATATTCAGCACTGTAGTCCATCATGAGAGGAACGCAAATTGAGCAGAGTAAATTTATGCAATTCATTTTTCATAACAAGCTCTGACTGTGTGTCTGCCCTGTGAAAACCCATACCATGTTTTACCTTGTCCTGGCTCAGTTTTCTCATCTGCTGTCTGTTAATGACATATATAATACATTGGTAATTTGTACATTGTATGTGAATCTTTTGGTGTGAAACAGGCCCCTCTGCCAATGGGAACATCATCTTCTTGATATTTCAGAATTTATATTTGGGGTCTGGACTGAGTAATAGTCAACCAGAAAGACCCACTGAGAACGTTGCTGTTCCTGACCTTTCATTAGTAACTGACTAAGTAGAAGGGCTAACTCTAACTTCGACAAGCCATTCCAGTAGGTGTGTATTTTTATTATAATGGGAAAACGGCATTGTATCTCATAGATGGTAATGAGCTCACATTAAACTGGCCTGCTGTTCAGACGTGCCTGTAGTATCACCTTGCCTGCTAAATGCAAATGTTGATTGTTATTACTATTCTCAGTTTTTGTATTATTGTTATTAATAGGGGGTTTGTGTATCTCTGAAAGTTCATTTCGTTGTCCTGGTTCCACAGAACATCGCAACGTTCATCTGAATGTGGAATCAAACGTGAACCCTCCCATAAGGGGTATGTATGATGTCATTCCTGTGCACGTACTTGTCTTATGATATCATATGCAACAACTTCACATGAGAATGGTTGAACCAGGAGGTCAAAATTCCCAGAACTGAATTCCTTTCACACATGTCCTTGGCTTATTTTCTAGATTACTGCTAATTAGATAAATAAATGGGAAAAGTGAATATTCAAGCATGTATGTAGTAACTAAAGTACATCATTTAACATTATGTTAATTTGAAACTGGTTGATAAAATTACATATTCAATGTAAAGTTGTAACACATTTTACTAAAAAAGCAGGGGATGTCCAAATGATATTCCATGTATATTTTTAATTATCACCATCTTTTGACCCCCTGGTATGGATCATTGGTTCACAAGGCACACACCACCCCACCTGCCCACCAAATGGTTGAGTTGTTGTTCGCATAGTCTCACTGAATATAGAGATATAGAACTTGCTAAGGATAATCTTAAGGTGACTTAAAGAGACAGTATCCTTTAGCCCAGCAAGGCTGTTAAAAACAGCGTTAAAAAAGATTGAGTCTGTTCAACATACAGTATCTTATTCGAGTGCTTAAGCCCCTGGGCAAACCTTCATCTGCTTTCTGTTAAAAAAAAGTCTGTTTATGTGCTGCAACATAATTCTTGCTGCCACTCAAATAAGAAAAAAATGGCAAGCAATTTCAGCAGCAGGGCTGAGTCCTGGAAAGTACAGAACTATTTTAGTCCAAGATTGAGTACTTGAATCAGATTTGTATTTGGAATGGATCTACCTAAGTGATTGGAATTGTTCACTGATATTCTCTGACTGCACTGTTATTTATAGGAGTGATTTAAAATGTATTGTATTTATGAAGTGAGAATAGGTGCTGCATGAAGTACAATTTGAACTTAATTTTATAAACCAAAATATTTAATCTACAAGAAATACTGTCTCTTTATGACAACATGCCAGTATTGTTACTTGAAAGCCAGCTTTTTAGATACAACAGATATTTACAATCAGTTTTGACATTCCATCTATCTTTTGATAATGGAGGCCTTTGCTATTTTACTTGTTGACTGGATTTACTGTTCCATGAGAATCATTTTGCAATCAAGGCAACTGAAGTGGCTTGACTGACAGTGAAATCCCAAAACAAAAATATACTGAAAATAGGCTGAAGTTGTGCAGACCGAGTCATTGTCACATATGATGACTGATGTGCCTCAACGCCTTCTGGTTTGAACCAGAGTAGTGTGTCAGTGAACAGTGTCCCTGCTCTTCTCATTAAATGTCACTGTCAGTTTATCGGAATCATTTGTATGAAAAATAAATTTATTATACTGGAACTGTCATTCTGTATCTCCAAGTGTACCAGCTGCATTTGAGAAGAAACTTTCGTGACATTTTGTTTGTAGTTGGACTTGTTTTTTCTCATTTGTTTTAACTTTATAGCACCATGTATTGTGTCCTTTCAAGCTGACAGCAGAGGCAAATGGCATTTAGTTGCTGTTTCCATATCAACATAACAAAATATGTGTTTGCTATTTTAAAGGACCACTAAACTCAAAAAGAGCAGGAACTATTTCAGTCTATTGGTCCTGACGCCATTTTCAGAGATGTTTTAGGAAAAAGATTTCCATGTTCTTGTTTCTGTGATGCAGTGATAAATTTAACTAAGCAGCTTGTCGTTGATAATCTTTACTTTCTCTCATAAAATAGAGAATAATGCCCAGAAAGACCTTTCATCAAACTGAAGACTCTATTGATGTGCTCTTTAGAATGCATAAATATAATGGCAGTCAACATCATGAATATGGAACAACAAGGAAATGGCTGTGACTATCCTTTGTATGCCCCTTATGATGTTTTAAGCCTCTGTATGGTTATCCAGAGTCTCCTTTACAAAAACGAGAACAGTCCCAGTCCTGTTTTTATTCAAATCTTCAGCCCAGCATACCTGTTCTGCATTCTCTAGCCTTTTCCCTCATCTTCTAAATTTGAGTGTATGGAGGCCCCTTCTGCTTAATATCTCATCGTCTCAGGAATCAACCTCCACTGCACTACCCCCATCTCTTCCACATATCATTTCTTAGGGTAAGGAGATCAAACTGTTCACAAAATTTCAGACCCTCTTGCTAAAGGGATCAGAAAACTTTAAGAAAAAATGTATGATTCTTTTCTATTGTATCATTGCACCATTGTGGTAATCAAAAATGAAAATTTTGAGGCAGAGAGATAGATGCTTTGACTACAGACTTAAAAAGGCTCATAGATTGGTATGGTTGTAACATGACAGGGAAAGACCTAAAGAAAAGGGATTTATTTATCAGATTGGACTGTAAAGAAAGATATGATCATAAAACTAACCAAGCATAAAAGATAACTCAATTTAAAAACAAAAAAAATGCAGATTCTGGAAATATGAACTATAAACTGAAATTGCTGGAGATACTCAGCAAGTCAGGCAACATCTTGCTGAGACAGAGAAAGAACAGAATTAATGTTTCAAGCTGATGAAGAAAAATATCACCGAAATGAAATGTTAGCTCTGCTCTATCTCTCCACAAGTTACTGTCAGACTTGTGGGGTATTTTCAACATTCTCAGTTTCCATTTAGCTTGTTCTTTGTTCAAACTTCTAGCATTAAACAAGATCATTTAATGATGATTTTCGGCTTTTTTGCCAGGTAATGCTGCAGGAACTATAACTTTTGCTATCATTCTACATCCCTTCAGAAAGTAATAGTAGCTTGAAAAATGATGCTTTCAAGCCCCTTTTAATTTATCAATATAATACTTTTACTTTTCTGCATTGTATTAAAACTTCCAGTTCACAATACAAGCCTAACTAGGACCAATTCTGGAATGTACCTAACCAAAATTATGGAGCAATTCAGCCTTTAGCTTAAACTGAAATCCAAATGATAGACCAGAGAAGTTCTATTTAGAGCTGTTTTGAAATAGCATTGCCTGGAGATTAAATTATTACATTCAGCAAAGTCTCTTGAGAATTCCATCAACTTGTTAATCTTTAATCAATGTCACCCTTCATTACTTTAAGGAAAGTGGAGGCCATTTTGATTCTAAAATTAAATTACTACTTGCTTTCACTCAGCATGATAGAGGAACTAGAGTTTCTTTTTTTGGAAAAATGAAACATTGATCTCAGTATTAGAGGAAGATATATAATTTTGGAATCAGAACTACAAAGTGTTCACAATTCTGACATGAATAATTCACATTATTCATAACTTCCATTGTGCAATTTCCCCTGACACTCAGATTTGGTGTGCTGATGACACTACTACAAATTGTCAGTGTTCTGAGATCTAATAGGATAGGATGCAATGGAATAGGCAAGCTTTTGGGCAGAGGAGTGAGATGCAAAGTTTTCTTGAGGTGTAACCAGTTGACCACTCATCTTTGACTGTGTCAATCACTTGTAGCTCTTGGGTGATATGTGTTAAATTTTACTTCAACCAATCAGATGAGTCCTAAAAAAAAGCAAGCCTCCTCCAAAATTACATATAATTAATTTAATTTTAGAGCTGCCAATGCAGGACAATGTGCAAAGTACATGTAGAGCACAGTTTCATTTATGTGGACAGTTTGATCGCAATAATGTGTCCAAACTATAGTTAAAAGCATTTAACAAGAATATACAAGGATTTCTATATTTGATATGAAATTGGTGTTCTTTTCTGTTTCTTAGAGCAGATCAATTTTCCATTTTATTTTATTGTGAATAGTGTAACTTTATAGTTAAAACATTGGATAAATTTATTATTCTGTATTAGGTATTAAGAATTACATATTGTGGTGAGCATTTGGTCCATAATGGCAGAGGAGGAAGCTTGCTAACTCAACAACCATTTTATTGTGATAAACACAAAGCAGACCGGACACCATGAGCCTGAGAGTGAATCCAACCTGTCTCTTACAGTTGAGGGAGGAGACTGTCACACACCCTGGTTACACTTAGGGTGACTCACAAATACACAAGCAAATACTATATAACCCAAGCTAAAGTATATGCATAAACGAACTGGAAATTCCCACTATAATCCCACAAACGCATTTTAACACAAGAACAATAAACAGTGCTGGTCATCAGAAAAGCAGGGGCGGGCTGTTGACCACACACCCCTGAAGCATTATAATATTTTTATCAGCTGTATGTTAGAGCAAAATACAAATCAGAAATTCATAGCTGAAAGTGGCGTAAAGTATGATTGAAAGTGGTTTGTGATTCGTAACCAAATTTTACATAATGCACCACAGAAATTAAAATTTATCAGAAAATACAAATTCTATTTGGTCTTCTGAAGCTCTGTGGAAACTATTTTCAAAAGAGATCTGTTTGCAACAGGTTGATTCTCTACCTTAGATGCTCTACTGCAAGCTGAAAAGATTTCTGCAGGAGCAAGCGTTGCTCGTAGTGGGAGTTCATAACCTTCAGCTTGACATCAGTGATATCACCAATTAGAAGCCAGGAATTGGAATTTTTCCATGGAAAAAAATGGAAAATTGTAGTAGTATCTTGAAGAATGTTCTTGCATGCTCATTAAAAATGGTATTGGCAGCAAGCTAACTCTTTGAAGTAGCAATCCAAACAGTCCCACCTTGCATATATTCCCCAAAGCCTTATCAGTTTTTTCTTCTTTTTCAAGTGTAAGTCTAATTCTGTTTTGAACATTTTCCGTGTTCCATTTGTCTAGCTCTCAATGGAATGAAAAGCTATAAAAGGAAAAGATCCCCGCTGATGCTGGAATAACAGCTACTGTATGACAGTATTTGTTCTTTCAGTGTCAGAGGGTATATCTTCCTGAAATGCCTGGATAAGGAAATAAAGGATCTCTATTTTGATTTTGCTGTTTTGATCACAACATCTGATAGATACTTGATGGATACGATATTCCAGTAGGCACTTTTACCCAACTCAATCATTGGGCAACACCTCACCCACAATGCATCATATCATGATCTCTGTCTTAATAATGCAATATATGATGCTGAGGGCGTGGGGATTGGAAGTGATTGAGACTAGCAGGAAACACACTCAAAACGCTGGAGGCACTCAGCAGGCGAGGCAGCACCTATGGAAAAAAGTACAGGCAATGTTTCAGGTCGAGACCCTTTAGCAGGACTTCAAACGTTAATTTTACTTCTTTTCCATAGATGCTGCCTGGCCTGCTGAGTTCCTCCAGCATTTTGTGTGTGTTGTGCAGATTTCCAGCATCCACAGATTTTCTCTTGTTTGAGAGTAGCAGGAACTGTGGGACCGAGGATTTGTGACAATGTAAATCAGAGAGTAAAGAGAATTGTCTGGAATTGGAGGGTTATTGTCAATCAGGATAGAGTTGCATGGTGGGGCCAGTTAAGTTAGTAAGTAATTTACTTCATAATATATTTGGTTACTCTGGGAGGGCCAATAATATAATCCACCAAGATAGGAGGATCTATGTCCCCCAGAATACTCCAAATAAAAGCATTGCATGAATTTGAATGTAGAAATCATATTGATTTTTCCAGGTTGTCCAAAACCTGCAAAACCTGGTGTCAGCTAAAGATTGCCATTATCAGAATCAGAATCAGGTTTATTATCACTGATATATTTGATGCATAATTTGTAGTTTCGCGCCAGCAGTGTAGTACAAAGGATTACTAAAAATTAAATGTAATAAAATTACTATAATCTACAAAATGAATAAATAGTGCAAAAGAAGTAATAATAAGGTAGTGCTCACAGGTTCATGTACCATGCAGAAATCTGTCGTTGTGGGGGCTGTGGTGGGGAGGTGGAATAAGATGCTAAATCATTGAGGCTCTTGTATTTCCCCTCCAATGATAATAGTGAAAAGAGAGCATGTCCCAGATGGTGAAGGTCTTTCGTAA